>NC_134982.1:6434884-7134471 GCF_965638725.1 Aptenodytes patagonicus | reverse complement strand
ATAAAGAAGTTCCCAGTTCTCTGTTTTGAGAAGTGCTCAAAATGAAAAGCTGGATCCAGAGCCCAGACTTTCTTTGGAAAAGCAGACAGGTCTGCTTGCCCAGCCGAGCCTGTGCATTCTGCTGAAAGGATGCGCTGGGAAATGGGATAAATCATCTCCAGTGTGGAGGGAGCACCACCGACAGTCAGTTCTAAAAGATGATGGTGCTGAATAACTCCTTTTCCCGGCAATTATGGTGCAGTATGAGCAGCAGTATAAAGCCTGTATGCAACCAAAACAGAGTCTACAGCTATGTCACCTATATGACATCTCAGAATATTTCCTGAAGTGGTCAAATCACAAGGGCTGATGTCTCAAATTCTTGCAAGAAAAGTGTTATTAACTATCTGAAACCAAGTGCTTAAGGCTTTATCTAATACCAAAGATTTTAATTCCCATGTCAGAGTGCTATCTAGTACTGTGCTGGGGTTTGATTGGGCAGTCAGTCAGATAAGAATAACCTCATCACTTTTCTGCATTGTTTATGGTTTAACTGCAGGTCTAAGTTAGTGAAATTCCTACAGAGGGCAATGAATCCTGTCCTTCTTTATACATAGGCTGAATTTGGCTTGATGTAGATTCAAAACTTAGTTAACAAATGTAATTCTTCACATTCCTTAAGATGATAAAAAATTCCAGTGTTATAGTCAGTGCAGAAAAATTACTTTCTATGTTGTGATTTCTGATATTCTGATATTCAACAAATATAAGGAAATGGTGAAAGAATTGAATATTTATAGCTATATCCCCCAGGTGCATCTGCCCTGATGATCTAGTTGCAGGACTGAAACTCTAAGGAAGATCACTGCTTCCCCCAGTTTACTGACTAATCAAAGGTATCCAAGCAATAACTTCAGTCATGCAACATCTCAGTCAGTGATTTGTGTTTGGTTTTCCCTTCATTCCTTTAGGAGAGCCTCATGATTTCAGTCATCAGAGAGTGTGTTCATGTCTGAATATTATATCAAGTTCTATCAAGTTTATCCCGATATTGATGGAAAGAAAAGACCTGATTTGAACAACCTCACAAGTCCTCAGATGTTCATTATTATTTCTTTTACTGACAGACTTGGACACCTTAATTACAGAAGCACTTTGTGGTGCTACCACCACCTATTGTGGCAGGTACTTTACAGGCATGGAACAAAAAAATGTCCCCTGCTCCCAAAATACTGGACAAAAGAAAGACAGAACCTAAAAAGCCCATTAGGAATACAGGGAGCAACAAAACACAACTGGTTATTGCTGTTGTTAATGTATTGACAGGCTTTCTGTAAAGGTGTTATGGTATGTAAGAGCTTTATTAAGGAGGAATTTGAAGGAGACTGCAGAGATGTTATGGTTCTTGTTTATAGGAAAGGCCAGTGAAACCCCATGAGGATAAGTACAGTGGAAAGCACAAAGTGATTGAAAATTTCACAAGCTGATGATGCAGGTTAAACACCATATGCCAACTGAAGGTCAGAATTAACCTCTTGACAGCAGGTGAAAAATTATGTACAGAAGCGATCTTGAGTTATGACTGTCTTTTGTACTTGGTGTGAGAGACAACAGGGAGAGCGTGAAGAGATGAAGGAAAAAGAAAGACAAGCCCAGGCTGTCTGTCAAGAAAAATGTTGTCTGCAGCATTCTCGCCCAGATAAAAGGGATGTTGCAAAATTTGAGATACAAGGTGGTGAGAGGAGAGGTGAGAGTTTTCCTGATGGATGTGAAAAGCCATATTGTAGAGATGATCTGAAGAAAGAGTCAATGAGACTTACAATGCGGGTGCTGCAGGTCTGGGGAGATCTCTGTATCACAGATGTCACATAAGTTTGCTGGGCTAGATGTAAACAAGCAGGATGGTGGTTACCCAGAGCCTGGCCTCGTGGACCAGGAGGTGGGAGGAAGGCTCAGCACAAGCTCTTGCTTCAGATCCAGCCCAGAGCAGAGAGACCCAGGAAAAAAGGACGTGGAGTTTGGACTTGTGTTTCAAATTAAAATATCCAGAAACAGTTTTGACAACTGAATTTATCCTCACTATAGTTGAAACAGCAAATTGAAGTCTTCTATATCAGTTACCAACTTGCCAACATTTCAGTCTTCATAACATTACTGTTTTAACTCTTCCTTCATAGTTTGATGTTGTTGTTGGTGGGTTTTTTTAAGGGTATAAGCATATTGGTGAATGAGAAATCTTTATGTTCTTCAGTTTTCCTTTGAACGATGTCTTCTATCCCTTTTTTGGATCTGATGTCTCCTCCCCCCCCACCAGTTTTACTAGTTCTCGTTTTATCTATTTATGCAATATCCTCTTCCAACTGTCTTGTCCAGATGATTCACTAACAACTGGACTAATGGCCCTCTCGTTCCTTAGCAGCTGAGAGGGTGAGAGAATGAAGGGGTCAGGCCATCAGCTGCTGCAAATTGGTGCCGCACCATTGGTTTAATTGAAACAGTGCCAGTTTACACCAGCCGAGAATCTGAGCCTGGGGCTCAGTTCAGTCTAAGCACAAGTAAAGCAGATCTCCAATCTGTTCACCCACCTAAAGTTTGTTACCTAAAATATGTTAAAACTAAAGTTGGTTACCTATTGGCTCTTCAGATGAGCAGTATGCAATTAAGGAAAAAAGAAAGGCATCAACATCCAAAGGTTTGCTTTCTTTCTGATGACCCTTTCAAAGACATCAGCGTCTTCACACTTTATATATGCACATTTGGTTTTGAAATAAAAAAAAAACAAAATAAACAGTAAGATCTAGGACACTGTCACACCTCCATTAACTCAGTATAACCATGTCTCTTTTACACTTCAGTTTGCTGATGGTAACACTGTTTTTGGTTCATAGCACATATATTTCGCATTAGTGCTTTTACAGACTAAGAAATAGATTGTAGCTGCAAACATAGTGTGACTTTGGTAACCCTGCTGGGGGCTTTGTACCTAAGTGTTTAGAACAACAGACTTCAATTTTTTTTTCCACATTAACTGCTGGAAGGAGCAGAGATAATTTCTGATACTAAACCCTTTGGTCTAGTCCTTCCCTTTCAATTTCTATTGAAGTGTGACCATATCACAAAATATTGTGTCTAAACCACAATAGTATTTCTACTGTTTACTGTAGGGAATTAGACCACCAGTTTCTCTTGCCCTTGTGGTACATATTCTGTTTATTCCCATGGACTGAAAGAGTTAAAAAAAAAAAAAAAAAAGGTCATGTTCTATATTTAATTTTAGTTTATTTTTAACTAACAAAAGTACCAAATTTCACTGTATTCAATGCAGGCTCACCTTTCTGAAAGTTGTCAAGATTGGCCCATGGGTAGCAAGATGGCAGACACCGGGATTTTGACATCTGCATTGAGAAAGCAGAGCTGATATTACAAATTACGGGGAAGGAGGAAGAAGAACAACAACAGAAAAAACAACCTGTGGGACTGTTTCCTTTTTTCCTTTTTTTTTTTTTTTTGGCAAAAAAACTGCTATAGAAACAAATGTAGATGAGGGGGGCACTGAGCCATATAGAAGAGAGTAATTATCTACTGTTACAGGCCTTATTATCTCTCCAAATGTTTGCTAAAAATTCTATTGGGCAACCATCTGGACCCTGAGCTTTAACAGTGGATACAGAGTGGATTGTTGCTTTAACTTTTAGGTAGAAAATTTCCTTCTTTAATTCTTTCCTGTCATCCTGTGTTAAATAATTTAGTTGAATGTCTCCTAGATAGCTTTCTGAGTCCTCAGAGTGAGTGTATTCTAGGTGATATCATCATATAAAATATTCTTTGAAAGTTTATATATTTTTTTTTTACCACTAGAGGATCTGAGGACACTTTGCCATCTGTTGTAAGGGTTTGCTAATGCACCTATTTTCTCCTCTATCCCTCTCTTTCTCTTTTTAAATTACTAGGCTTAATAATTTGCCTAATTGGTAGCCTCCCCCCACATCTCAAATTATGTACAATGCATATTGCTTCAACATCCTCTCCGTGTATGAAACCTAACACTTTTCCTCTAAGAATTTCCATTGTTGCTGAATTACTGTAGTTTTGAACAGCAAATATCATTTCCTTCATTCAGGCTGTGATAAATAATTCAATAACATGTCATCAATAACTATAGACCAGTTGCTTAGCTTGAAACATGTCTGTAGTTTGCTGTGAAGGTCATCACTACCAATTATGCACCTATCTTCTATGGAATGTTTCAATTTAGTATTCTAATAATAACAACGATAAATGATCTTTGTTCTTATGAACGATATTTCATTGGCATAGGTTTGCAACTGTTATTTTTTTTTCCCTAATTTCCAGATAGTCAGTGTAAGACACTGAATTTTAACTGCCTTGCCCAAAGTCACAATACTGCATGAACAGCAGAACCAGAAATATAATCAGTCACCTAATGTTCTGCACTTGCCTTTGGATATTTTCTGTGAAACGTGATGACCAAGCCGTGAGGCTTCTCCCGTGACACTGAATCGGTACTGCCTCACCCCTACCAGGTGGTGGCTTTCAACTCTCTCCAGTTTCAAGTTGTGCACCTAACCTGTAATGGGACTGCATCACATTTGAATTTACCTTTTGAAATACAGCCCTCGGGCAGTCTCTGCATTCCTCTAGCTGAGCAGAGATATGGGTGAAGCAAGTTCTTGATTTAGCTGCCAATAAGTGTCCAAAGCACTTCATGACTGACAGTCTGCAGAGAAGCAGCGAGATCCCACCGGAGCTAACAAGAGGAGTCAGTTAAATCAGCCTCCCAGTCAAGGGCAGGATTGTTCCAGAAGCAAAGAAAATAGAAGAACATGACTAAGTCCTTGCCGTGTCCCTGATTTTCCCCCACACCCTTGTTCCAGATGGGGAGAGGTCTGTGTGCTCTGTATGTGGTGTGGGATCCTCCTCCAGCTCTGCCCCAGCACCTCGGGCACCCGCTGGCAGCTCCCACCCCTTGCCTGCAGTTGAGGGGAAGGAAACCAGACAAGGTGCATACAGGTTTTTGTCTTGTCCTTGGTCAGACATCTATTATAAAGTGATAAAGAATGGTGATATTCCAGATATAATGCCATTTTCCTACTCCTCTCTTGCTGTAGTTTTTCCTACCTTCAGTATTTCCAATGCTTTTTATTTTAATCCACTTTCTCTTGTTCCTTCTGGCCAGGCAGACTCTTCTGGTGGTATTAATTATTTCTTGGAATTGGTTGCTATTATAATATTCTTCCCTTTGTGACTTCAATATTTCATAAGCTTGGATTAATCTAGCTTATCTGGGATCTTTTGGTTACAATATGTAAATAAAAATAACATTTCATGAAAAAGTTAACATTTCCAAACTGGCTTTTGTTTTTTCTGATCAAGTTTAGGATCAGATCTTTGAAGTCATGGAGCATCTCTCACAAACTTCATTTGAAGTAGTTGTATATTTGGGAGTTCTGAAAGTCAGAAACAGAGAGTTTTTAAAATCTTGACCTGAAACCTCCAAAAAGGAAAGGGTAAGTCTAAGAGGAGGGGTGAAGAGAAGTGTCCCAGGGGATGTAGTACAACCATCATTGTAAAATATTTATGAGACCTGGGGGGGGGGGGCGGAATAAATTGGCCTGTATGATAAATAATCCTGAATGGGAAAAGAAACTGATGGCATGACTTCATAGCTTTTAATTTATATGCTTCTAAGTCTTACTTAAAACTCTTCCATCAGGGAAATCAGTGGTTTCTGTCTTCGAGAGCATCCCCATACCAGTCTTGGAAGCCACAAGCAGGGACTCAAAGCAGCAGTTTGCGAAAGGGCTGATCTTTTCACAATGGCAGTGACATTAATGGGAAAGAATGGGAATGGTCTCTGCTAGCACTCACTGATGGTCTTATGGAGTATGCAAACACATTATTATAAACAGTGGCTGCAGAGAGGAAATGGGAAAAAGTGTCACTGTAGCAGCTGAAAAGACTCTGCAGTACAGAGAATAGAAATTGCTGTAGCAGATCAAAATTTCAATCCATTTAACCCTGTCTCTTATAGTAACTAGTACCAGGATATTCAGCCTAGGAAACACAAATATTACTTTATTCCTGAGATCTCTTTAGACCAAACTTCCAAGTGGCATGTTTATAACTCTCGCAGACTTTTCCTTCCCTCTAAATAACTCCCCCCACCCCACATCCTCCTGACCCCATGGTATCATTTGGCAGTTCGTCCCACAGATTAATGTAAAGAAAGGTGAAAGTAACTGTTGTAGGTTAACCTCAGTCGGCAACTAAGCACCACGCAGCCACTCGCTCACTCCCCCCGCACCCGGTGGGATGGGGGAGAGAATCGGAAGAGTAAAAGTGAGAAAACTCACGGATTGAGATAAGAACAGTTTAATAATGGAAATAAAATAAAATAGTAGTAATAATAATAATAATAATAATAATATACAAAGCAAGTGATGCACGATGCAATTGCTCACCACCCGCCAACCGATGCCCAGCCAGTCCCCGAGCAGTGGCCCCCCCAGCCAGCTTTCCCCAATTTATGTACTGAGCATGACGTCCCATGGTATGGAATGTCCCTCTGGCCAGTTGGGGTCAGCTGTCCTGGCTGTGCCCCCTCCCAGCTTCTTGTGCACCTCCAGCCTGCTCAGTCGGTAGAGCATGGGAAGCTGAAAAGTCCTTGGTTTAGTGTAAGCATTACCTAGCATCAACTAAAACATCAGTGTGTTATCACATTGTTCTCACGTTAAATCCAAACCACAGCACTGTACCAGCTACTAGGAAGAAAATTAACTCTATTCCGGCTGAAACCAGGACAGTAACACATTAGCATATGTAGAGGAGGGCTTCCTCAGCTCTCTCAAAGTGCGTGTACATGTACATATATAAGCATATCTAGACAGTCCATATACCAAGAATGACAGAGCAACACCAGTGAGCAGCCCAAGGACATGTAACTAGCCATATGGTCACATATGCTGTTTGCAGAGAAACGTGAACCCTAGGCACTTCTAGTATCAAATAGTTTGCCTTAAAATAAGTGCTATCATTTAAACCTAACCTCTCCTCGATCTCATCATTATGTGCTTGGCATTTTCTGATTGCATACTTGCCTTTTTCAGCACTGTCTTGCTATTGGAAAAAAATGAGTGTGCTTATTACAAGGAGAGCTTTGGAGCTGTGGCTTATTGCAAACCCAGAATCCATCCATTGATTTGTCCATTTTTTCCTCTTTCTCGATCTCTTGTCTCCCTGTATTCAATACCCCCTCAGAAATGCAGATATGGCCTGCCCAAGGCATCAGCATAAAGGACATACAGGCTGAATGAGGGAAGCTCAGCACATTTTTAAATGAAAAAGAACGTCTGCAGTTTTGCTAGCTGGGATAAAAATGACAAGAGCTGTGTATTCTCATGCTTCAGGGCATAAACTGATCAGTACCTAGGGTCAGGTACACCCCAATCTGTCACAATTAGGAGCACTCACAGAGTTTTAAACATTCTCTGGAAGCAGCTGGTTTTGGTTGCTGTTGCTGACAGGCACGGTAGGTTGGGTAGTCCACTGGCCGGATGAGGGACGGGAAGTGCTGATGTTCTGTTACAATATAATTTATACGGAAAAATTAATGCCGTTTGAAATTCCACTTGAAGAGAACATTTACTTTCTTCTTCCATTTATTTTTAAGGTAGGAATCCCCTCTCCTCTTTTCTCTGATCTAGCAGGGTTTTTTAATCAGGGAGGCCTCTCGCTAAAAGCCTTTCTCTTCACTCTTTGAAGCAGTTTATGAGGCATCTTTCTTTCCTGTTTAGCCAAGCACTGCATTATTTGTTTGCTTTTAGCCCTAAAAACAGTGCCAGAAATATTATTTTCCTGTACCCCTTTAACTTTAGATGTGGTGAACTGCAGATAGAAGGAGGGAAGAAGTGATGTGAGAGTTCACTTTTCTTGCCCTTTCTAGACATGAGAGCACAGCCTCTGCAGGTAGCCGTTCTCATAAGTGATGCTGGCTGGACAGCCTAAATGATGGCATGTTGAAATTTCATATGAAGCTGAATGATTTCCATATCTGCAGATCCTCTTCAGTGGCATTAGTTATGCTAATAAAGTGGTGCGACTTTTCTGGCAGTGCTTGAGGCAGCTGCCAGGCTGTGACTGAAGACTCTATCTGGGGAAATAACTCAGCAAGTAAAATTCAGATGGCCAGCAACCTGCTCGGGTTCCTGTTCCTCATCCAGAGCTGTGTATAAGCTCTATTGTTGAGCATATAATAGTCTGTTCCTAACTCAGACACAACCCCGCTGGCATCTCAGACATGACTTTGCAAAGCTCTTTAGGACACCCCAAGTGTTTGCTTAATTTATGTGCTGATGGGCATTTCTATGACATCCATCGCCAGCGTGCGGAAAAGGCTGGCAAAGTTATTAGGGGTAGCGAGAGGAAAACAAAAGAGAGAGTCAGTTTGCACATTGCGCCAGATGAGCCCACCAGCTGCTGGAGGAAGAGTCATGTGCCACTCCAATAGCAAAAGGAGACAGGGTGAATGCAAGATGAATCTGGATATGAGAATGCACCCTTTCTTTGCACAGCGTTGAGGGCCAGAGCCAAGCTGGGTGGGAGGACAGGAGTGAGCCACAGAATTCAAATTCAACCCCTTATCCCTAAGGAGAACCCCTGGAAATGTGCAGTGCTCTGAAAACCAAAAGGCACGCAGTTATGTCTGTATGCGAAATTCCTCTCCACAAGAATGAGCTACACCCCAAGTCTCAACCAGATACACTGTGTTTTTTCAGGAGCTAAATTCACCTGGTCATGTTTTACAGTTTTCCACCTGCTTAGATCCAGTGTTTAAAATTAAACAGGGAAGTCTAAGGAAGGAACCATCTTCTGTCAGCTCTGCTCTTGGTTCCTCTAAAGATTTCGTTCATATGATTGTGCTCTGAGAGTATTCTTTGTGAATAGTCTCCCATAAGAAACAGTCAGGGAAAGGTCACTTGTGGTATTTGTATATGTTTAAGAGACGTTATTCTTTCGTTCATGTAGTTATGACAACCATTGCTCTTCTGCTCAGGCCGGTTTATAGACAACTTATTTAACAAGCGATGCTTTCGTGGTGTCCAGGATTTTTCCTTCTTGGACAATATGAAGTAACACAGATGAGACAGTCTTGTGATCATCCTGCTCTCTGCCCTCCCCTTTGGGACAAGGCATCATGTTCTTCTTTCTTTCCGGCTTTCTTGGCTTCGTGGGTTTGTAGCTTGCTCAGATAAAGGAGGACATAATTTTTGTTATACTACCTTCTTCTCTTCCAACATGTATCTTTTAAGAAGAAAACTACTATTTAAGTTCCCTAGGCCTGCAAATACACTCTTGGGGCAGAAACTTCCTTACAGACCTCTTAATGGACCAGTCTAACAGACTCACCTCTATTTTCCAGACCTTCAAGGCACAGATGTGTAAGGTAAGTCTATAATTTGTCCATGTAAGAGAGTTTGAGACTCTGTATCTGCTACGGAAGCAGAAGTGCTTGCACCCAAAAAACTGTCAGGCACTTAGTGAATTTCAAGCATTTCTGGAGCAAGGCTCATGTAGAGACCCTTCTCCAACAGCAAAAAAAAAATCAAAACAAAAAAACCAAAAAACCCCGAAAAAAAACCCAGCATTGCAAGATTGTCCTGATCTTTTCCTTTCCCAGCTGGCAGCATCTACTTGTAAGCCCATAGCCCTGTAATACCATGTTGCCATTGCTGGTAGCAGGCCTCAAGCTTTGTATTGAGTTTGCAAGGCCTCAGATTTGGCTTGTTACGTTTGCTCTGTCTGAACTTTTCTTGACCCGCCTGCAGCATTGTTTTACTTGATTTAGCTATAACTTGCAATTTTTCTAATGACCAGATGGCCATGGCTAATTTGCTTTATTTCTGTTTATCTTTGTATGCTGCCACCATGGTTTTACAACTCTAACACGATGTAGCCTAGAAAAATACAGCCCTGGTATGACAGCAGAGGCCTTGAGGAGTGGGGACATTGCAATGTGATGCGGTGGTGTGCAGGTGTGGGGTGATAAGAGGTGGGTCATGGGCTGGCACTGGAGACTGCAAGGCTATAAACAACTCACTCATGGTCAGCTAAAGAAATACAGACCTGGAGCTGGATGAAACTAGTTTTAGGGTTAACAGAGGAAATGAAGAAATAATATCTAGTGTAGATAAAAGGTACCGTATCTAGTATATTTGGCTGTGGAGCTGCAGACAAATGAAGAAAGAGGGAGGCGGAAAAATGTGTTAGCAAGCATGTAAGAATGACCCCGAGCAGATCCTAAAGTCAAGAAGAAACCACCAACATCAACATCATGTTCCTACTGGCAAAGGATTCCAGATGCTGACAACTCACCATAACCCCTGCCATTGGCACCACCAGGATGAAACCACTGACCGTGGGACCCTGCGGAGTGGGAGGTGGGTGAGCGTAACACCAGAAAAAGGGCATCGAAACTCAGAGGTGTGTGTATGACAGTCTCAACAGCATTATTATTATTAGCGCTGAAACTTCTTCCGCATAGAAGTATTCTTTCTTTTTCCACACTAATTAGATCGGGTCTGATAATGATTAGACAACTAAGATTTTATTATACTAATGGTAAACCCTTGGCTTTATATTTAAGATATGTTTACTGTTTGCCCATAAACAAGATTATGAGAGTAACATAGCCTCACATCCAACATTTGCTATAATTTGTCACTGTCTGAAAGATGCGCTTCATAACCAGTTTAAGCTGATGAAAGACAATAAAAAGGATGGTCCCGTTCCCCTTTGCCCAATACTTCTGGCTGGATATTGCCTCATCATCAGTTGTGCCATTTCTCCCTTTTGTGTAGACCCATGGCCCCTGGTAGAGCTGAAAATGCCTTTTTGTTATGAGATTGGCGCTTAGCTGCGTTATGCTCAAAACCTTGTCTATGGGCAAACACTAAACATATATATACACGCACATATATAAAGTCAAGAATTTATTGTTAGTAAAATTGAGATAGTAACAGTCTAATCTGAGAATCATTATTGGTCTAGATCTAATTGCACAGAGACAAAGAATACTACCATGCGTGAAAAGTTTCACTAACAACAACAGCAATAATAACGATATAGCAATGGCAATACCATATTACAGGGCTACAGAGTTACAGCTGCCTCAGTTTCCTATGCTCAAACTCAGAATTGCAAGTATTAGCTCCAAAATGCTACTGTTGAAGCCTTTCAGAGGCAAGTGCACTTAACATGCACACATTCAGAATTGTGTAGATGCCAAATTAGTTGCAAACGTGATAAACTTTGGTGACTGAAGAAGGATAAAGACAGGAGTCAGGAGTCGAGGAGGGAAGGAACCTTATAAGTCAGCTTTGCCACCCAAAAATTAGTGTGCCACTGCACTGCAGACTTGCTGTTTGCCGCTCATTATATGTTATTCCCCTCTTCCGAAGAGTTCGGTTATCCACTGGGAGAGCAGAGAGATGCAATTTTTTAGTCATCCAATCAGGGAACATACGATTTCAGGGACACAACACAGTTTACAGAATAACAGAGAATGAACAGCTGAAGTGAATAATTCACGAACTATCCATAGGCTGCAATTTGTTTGTATAAACTATTTGGTAAATACTTACGCATAACTATCACATTCATAGTAATCAGGAACAGTTTGGGAACAAAGGCTAAATCTCCTGAATAATTTATTCCCCAGGAATAATTCAGATCGCTCTCGTGTATTCTCTGGAGTCTCTCTCGGTGGCACATTACCAAAAGGTACCGTGCGTTAAGTGGAAGTTGGCTGTGTCCCAAGCAGGACAGAGTGTGAGTGTTTGGAGTACAACCTGTGATGTCTAGAGAAACCCTTATCTCCCTCCAAGCCGAGCTGCAGCGACCAAGGCACAGATGTGCTGTGTGCCAGGCTCCAGCACTTCAAGCTGTTCCCTACAACCAAGAACTGATGAAATCAGTGCTGAAGCATATGTGACAGAGAGAGAAGTAAAAAAAAAAAACAACAAAAAACAAACAAAAAACACAGCCAAACAAACAAACACCAAAAAACCTCAACAACAACTCAACAAAAAAAAAACAGCCAAAAAAATAAAGAGATTTGGAGAAAATACAACTTGAAAAACAATACGTTATTGTTGTTCATTATTTAACAACTGCCAGCAATGCTTGACCTTTATAGCCAGACTGCAAAAGGAAAAACTACTCCTGTTTTTTATTGCTTCATGTGTGAAGAATAGCTGAACACTTTTTTTTATCCTTTTCCCTTGTATTGTTTTAAAGTTGGCTATTTTCTGGGGGTTGTTAGTTTATTTGTTTCTGTTTGCATTAGCATTTGAGGTCTCATCTTCCCTGCTTTCCATGAGGACCTACAGATGGCGAGAGAACAATAGCAATCAAATTTTGAAATCTAAGGCACTGAAAAAGAGATTACCTTGTTGGATTTTAGTCCAACATTATGAAATGTTGCTCTCATTTTCAAATTCGGGAGGTTCTTATGTTATAATTTATTTACCAGACCACAGTCAGGTATGTGCAGAGAAACACATGCAAAAATTCTCTTTTTCTTCATAGTTTAACATTATTGTAATAAATTTATTTCAAATTCTACTGACCAAGAACAGTTTGGATAAGTGTCTTCTTGATTGCAGCTGCTAGCAGAAGAGCTATTCCCTCTTCAGTGGAACCGAAGCAGTTTTATCCTTGATTTAAATGCATTGATTTTTTTCTTTGTAAAACAGGTACTTAATTTCAGTCTGATTTTTGAGATTTTGAGTGCGGACAAGAAAATGATAATAAAGTTTCCCCATTGTTGATGGTTTCTTTAGGGAGTATTTTCTCCCTGTCTATTACAATAAAGGTAGTTATTTTCCTTCCTCATTGAAGTTTTCCTGAATAAAAAAGCCAGCCTTGGTTACATGAAAAAAAAAAAAAAAAAAAAATTACAGCCAAGAAACATTTCCTCCCAATCAGTCTATTGAAACGCACCTTGCACCCTCGCAAAAGGGAAGCTCTGAACCATGATGAATAGGTCTTGATTTTGCAGGTCTAAGTGATAATTGAGCCACAGTCATTCCCAACTTGCTTGCTTTTCAGTGGGGTTGTAGCTAGCCAGGTTCCCATAAAACAGGCACAGGGCAGCCAGAAAAATCTTTCACAAGTAGAGTCACCAGCATATCCAAATTTTAGAGACAGGATGAGAAAATAAACAGGGATTTTGAGTTAAACGATACATTTCATATAGGTTAACCAAAGCATTCACTTTTGCCTTCATTCTGGATGAGTTTGGGGATTGTTTTGGGGTTTGTTTTTTTGAGATTTTTTTTGTTGTTTTACTGGGGGGGGTTGCTTGTTTGCCTGCTTGTTTTCTTTGGAAAGTGGTAACGTAGCCATATTCACCGTAAAATGTTATTTCAAAAAAGAACAATGCATTTCAACATTTTAAGATAAAATATGTGGATTGCTGTGGTCTGGGGGAACTCTTCTGTCTCTTCCAGGAGAGCTTGAAGCAACTAGTTGATGTTTGCCAAATTCACAAATTAATTTGTTTGCCTGAAAGTGTCTTCCTGATTTTTTTAAACCAGAGTCTCTTTGCACCTAGTTTAAGGTGTTGACCCTCACTATGCTCAATGAAAATAAGGAAATCATGGAGTTCAAAGGAAATTTTTTATAAGAAGCAGTTTTCTAAGCCTTATCAATTAACGTTAGTGATCTGCGGGGTTGCTTTTTCTTGTTTTGAATAAGCATCTGTGATATTATTTTTATTATGTTATTTTCTTAAGTAAACATTGCTGAAGAGTTAAAGAAATATCTTTATAAAATGCAATTGCAGAGTATGCTGTTAACATTAATTTTTTAAAACATTTACATCTTTCTCTGAGCCACTTCACGATACAAAGCCTCTGCAAGTTTTTAGTTGCTTAGAAAAAGAAAGAAAGGTTTGATGTGATTTATGAGTAACGTTTTCAAATCATATCAAATGGAAATGGAACTTAGTGAGTCCCTCAATGTTACAGTGAGTGATTTGATCTGATAAAAGAGGAGGAAAGTAGAAGTCCAGTCTTAGGAAAAAGAAGCTGTTATTTTCCTCTTACCCTCTAATATTAACTTACTAATATTTTTGTGTTTTTCTTGCTTAGCCACAATACATTGGTAGGCTTTGGCACAGTAAGATTGAAATCTTGTCTTGAAGCAAGGACTAAATAGGATCACCAGGGGGAACCCCCCCGCAAAGGTGGGGGACACTGCTGGTTGGGATGGGAAGTGAAGCGCACTGTCGATGGTCCCTGATCAACCAAATGATAAATAGGAGGTAGGTCAGGGAGAAGTGCCCTGGAACCATTAATTTAGAAGAGCTTCCTATATCATTAACCATCCACTTTTCTGAGCAGGCAAAAATTAAAATTGTGACTAGTTTTAGGGACATAACTCTACATCAGTAAAAATCCATCTTGCTGAACACAGCCATATGCAGCTATTGCTGAATTAAACATTTTGAAAACAGTGGAAGCCTGATTTACCTGTCAGAAAGTGTTAAAACTCTTGGCAGAGCCAAAATTAGAAGTTAAAAAGGCCTATTTTACTCTATCTTCTGCAGTAGTGCTGTACCTTTAATTTTCGTAATCTGTGCAGCTTTAAATTCAACATTTATTTTTAACACATATATTTTAATGAAACATGAAATATAAAATGAAACTCCAGTCTGCCTCCTATGAGCATGGAGAGAAATCCTAATTACCTGTTTCAAAAGTGTGAAGCTCTTTCTAATTTTCCAGCAGTCAGGTTCCTTAGACAGCACTCAGTATTATAACTATTTATGCCAATTGTGCTATTTCATGCATAAAATTACCGCATTATTGTTGGAATAGATGCTGGAGAGATATCTAAGCAGGGTGTAATCACTTCACTTTCTATCAAATTGTGCTTCTGAAAGGTATCATAAATTTTATTAGAAGGCAAGAGGCTAATGGAAGCCAATCAGCGTTAATGCTGATAAAATTGCTTGTATTTTACATTATAAAATGGGGAGATATTTTTATCGGAAGGTTTCCTTTTGTTTTATTAAGAGTGTATCATGGAAACTAGGGTACAATGGAAGAACGGAGGGTAGTCAGTAAACCTCTCCTATTTCTGTTGCTGGCTTAGCTTACAAAAAAGTTTGTGTCTCAGGATGCTTTCTGATCTTTGATGGTGTAAAGTGAGTGTAAAATAGATGCCACAAACACTCAGGTCTGCTGGCTTGCACAGGATTTTGCAATGACGAGGTGCATCTCGTTGATGAAAATATTAATGTCCCAAATATTATTGGGTCTTTTTATTGTTCAAGATAATTGTTTTCTATTAGGCTGCCTATTGAATCTGTGGAGAGAGATAGTTTTTATGACTCCCCAGCTTATTTTTAAAGCTCCACAGTAAAAGAATTAGAGTGGATTTTGACTGAGAAGGATGAGGATCCAGAGATGGGGATAGAAAAAGAAGCTTTACCCATCAAGAAGTAATTGAAGGTGATTTAAAGAGATTGGTCTACTTTGATGGTAAATTAAAAGTTCTTTTTTTAACCTGTTAATAAAATTTTGTACTTAACAGAACCACATTCATGCAGTCATTTGTAAAACATCTGGCTCAAATTAATTTCTTTTTTTTTTGACTGCATCAGACAAACATGGTTGTTTCTGTCCTACAGGCAGGGAAACTGAGGCACCAAAAGGCGATGGGTTAAGCCCTACAGGGATTTTGTGGTAGAACTCAGGTTGGAAACGGAGGTAGAGATTCCCAGTTAGTAGCATTCAGTGAATGCACTGGGTATTTACAAACTGTGTGTGGTTTGCCATGCCCTGGCACTGCGGGGACGGCACCTTTTCAGGCGTTGAAAATCCCAGTTCAAACACCTGCTTTGCCTGACACAAATGCTTGGCTTCATCCATAACATACACTGTCACTGCTTATAAAGCAAATATTTACACCACCGCTTTTCAGACCGTTATGGGTAGTATTATTAATATTATTAGCATTATTTGCACTGTAGCTATGAAGCCCCCTCCGAGACGGGGCGTTTTGTGTCACATGCTGTACAAACATGTGGCGAAGGATGGTCCCGGCGCTGCCGGATTAGCAATTTAAATAGCTAAGACAAACAGAGGCTGGGAGAAACTGTCCTGGGTACCAAGAGCAGGCAGGTTTTCCTGTGTTTAAGAGGGCTGATGACAGGTAGCAGAGCTAAGATCAGTTCACAACTTTGCCACTGATTTTCTGTGTAATATATTGCTTAATCACTCCACATTGCCTCAGATTTCCATGGGAGTAATGCCACCAATTTATTCCAGGTTTGTTTCAGGTCTACAATTGCTGGTGCCCAGACCCAGCTCCAGCTAATGAAAAAGAGTCATTGACAGGATTTGGCCCATTACGGAATTTATATTCCTGCCTCTGGTAGTTATGCGTATTCCTGTCAAAGCCCATATAGTGTAACACTTGGTGTTAATGAAGTCACAGTAAGGATGGATTTGTTCTCATCCAACTACATGTTTTAATTCAAAGACCACACTCCTGTTCAAGTGATAGATTAGATAAGGACAAAAACTGGTTATTTCTTTTAATTCCAATTATGTTTTAAAATTCTATTTCTAGTTGGTTGTTATTTATTTCAGTTTTTTTTGGTTATTATTTTATTACATTGCCTCTGTGTAACTTTTTATTTTCTAATTTAATCCTCCATTTTTAAATACAATTTTCTTCTTCACCCACCGATAGCTGCATGACTGATTTTGCTGAATGAAATTTATGACAATGACAGAACAAAAGGGAATTTACTCTGAATCCAAACTAAAGTCATGTTAACAATATATTCTATTTTATAGCCTCAATTTCAATGGGGCACCCAAGTGTCTCTGAAGTCTACAGCCTATTCTCATATCCTAAACCTGAGTATGCTTTTGTATATCTGGAATTAGTATAACATTGATTACCTTATCTGACTTTGCCCTCTGAAAACATTACCTTTAAAATACTTGTCTCAGGCAGACCTCAGTGAAGAATAGAGCATTATTTTTATATTTCCAGACAAAAAAAAAAAAAAAAAAATTGTAAAGTGAAGCTCAGACTGGAAGCATTTATCATAATTAGGTAGGAAACACTGCTAGAGTATAGTGATAATTTCAAACACACACATCGCACTCAGGAATTGCACCTCTTGTGCCAAGATGCTACATTTGTAGAAAGGACTTTGACATTTAATAATCACAAGACCACAGATCGACAAAACTCTTGTTTAGCTGCTGTGTAGCCAAGATACTTGCTTACACTGTTACCACAATTGTTATATCCCAGTATCTCAACTTCTGCCACTCTGCAGACGTGTGGTCAATGTTTCTGCATGTGCTTGACCACACTGAGCCATCTAATACCCATGTTGCCACCTCCCTTTCTGTCTGTGCCCTTCCAACCTGAAGGGCCCCTTGAAGAAAACACAGATGCTGACAAAGTGAAACAGTTCCACTCTTTAAGGCAGCATCCCAATGGTCACAATAACTGCAGTGGGATGTCAAGAAAATTGTTTACTAGGTAAGGTAGGGTTTTAGATAGAGCCAAGTATCAATTTCTCCTGCTGAAGCTGTCCACTTTGTACATACAGCTGAAATGTCGACCAGGTGGGAGATGGGACTGAACGATTGCACAGCCCAGGGGCTGGGACAACCCATGGAGGGCCACAAAGTCACAAGTTCAAAGGCACCAAAGACAAACTAAGACCCCGAGTTTCTTCCACGTTCCAGATCGATACCCTGTGAGAGAATTGAAGGAGACCAGCAGGAAGAGATTTCTTCTCTGCTTGTTTTGGAAGGGCAAGGGACACATCTTTCCACTCGCATTTCCTATCAATCAACGAGGCCACTCTGTTATTTGTTTTTCAGTTTGGTGGTTTTCTGGTGGGTTTTTTTTTTCACTTGTGTGTTAAAATCAGATCCTTTTTTCAAGCATTACTTGTGTCACTGCAATCCAATTCAATGAAACCCAAACTCAGGTGAAAAAACCATATACACATCTTAAGCATGTCTCCCTGTATATAGACTATAAATGGAGTCAGCTACAGCTGAAGAGAGAGTTTGCAGTGGCGTTCATTCACTGTCGATGGTTATAATACATCTTTTGAATAGCCTGAACTCTGGATCTGCTTCTGTGAGTTGGGAAACCCCTGGCACAGAAGTGGCTGTGTGGTTCAAAGTCAGAGGAGTATAGCTTACCCCTTTTACAGAGCTAATAATAAGCAATAAAGTTTGGGCTTCATTCACAGCTTAGAAACATTAAATTTCCACCTTCTCAAGGAGGTTACGAGACTTTCCTGTTTCAGGGAGAAAAGTTAAAATAAACCTGCTTGGGTTTTGTGTTGTTTTAAGGCTCTGGGAGCATTCAAAGTTCATTCAATCTCTATATGACTAGCACCACCCTTGTGATAATGACTCTCAAATGCAAACATCAAATAATTATGCTGACAGAGCACTACACTCCAAACATTTCTCAGACTGACGATGGAAAATATGAATTATCAGTAGCAAATATTTTGTATTTTCATCCATATTCTGTTAACGTTGTTCTGCAGCATCCCTGAGATGGATATCAACACAAGTACTCAATTAATTTACAATCTTGTAATTCATTTGTCTCCATTTACTTTCCTTTGTATAAAACGAGACATAACTGCATGAACGCTGGAATTCTAAAGTGCTGGATTAAGAGGATTGTGGCTTGTCAATGCCTTTTTCCAGAGGAGAAACAAAGGGAGCTTATGCAAGGCAATACAAAAATATTCTGGCTAAGCATATGAAACAGTTTATAATAATACTCCTTACTTTCTAATAGGGGAATAGGGTGGTTCACATTCTGTCCTTGAGTACTGCATTGCTGCCTATGCCTTTGCATTTCAGACCTTGAAAAAGAAAAAGTACTGGCAAACATATCCAAAAATATGAAGGCAGGTGATAAATCTCTGAATACATATTGGACTATGCAAAGAATCCATTTTCTTTCTTTTCCTGCTTTCCGTTGGATGAATGCATAGGTCCTCTGTGACGCTTGAGCAATAAATACACATCACCACACTTAGTTACCATTACGGTTATCCGTCAGGCACATGAAATACAGAACCTTCCCAAATTTGGGGAAGTTGGTCAGATTTAGTGAATGTTATCATTCATCCAATAAATATTGCCTCTGATTTCTGTACTAAGTTATGATCATCTGGTAAAGAGGATAGATAACAAAAGTGCTCAAGTTGGATCAGTGACAATGTGCTGTATCCAATATGCAAAATCAGAATTCAGCTGTATAATGCCATAGTGACAGACTGAGTAGAATAGATTGATCATTTTTTTTTTCTTCAGAAAATTTCAGCTTGAGCTGTATATCAAAACTAGGGTTACAGGCTTTGCACAAGGGATCACAGTTTTGTGTTGGAGACATTGAATCAGGATTCTGGATAAAAAGATTCAAGTTCAGCGCTCAGCCAGACTTCCTTAGCCAAGCTGCTTGTTTTCAAACTCTCATTTATTATATAGGGATAATATTTTCTTTTTTCCATTCATCTGGCTTGTTTATACCATAAGCTCTTTGCAGTATTATTTATCTCCAATGATGTATAAGTTGAACCCTTGCAGAATGGACCTATATATTTGAATAAATCAATATGAAGAGCTAAGCAAGAAACAGGTTTTTGCCCTAAAGACGTTTTCAACATTTTTAACAGGAAAATACAAGCTGTCTTGAAGATTTTTTTTGTGAAGAGAGACACAAACCACAGCATGTGAGAAGCTTAAGTATCATAAATTCCCACTAACCCTGCAGTTAGATGGAATGTAGGAAATGGAAATTCAGGGTCTGGACTTGAACTGGGCAAAGTGGGTATTTGAACCAGAACTGTCAACATTAGAGTTATATGTGCATTTTTATAACTGTGTTACACATGGTTGGTTCTGCGTTACCTCTGAGAATAGGACTCTCGATCTAACTGGGGGAAAAAAAAAAAAAAGAAAGAAAGAGAAAGCCACTTTGGGGGCTTGGAAAGCTTTATTTTTTGAAACTCTATATTCCTTCTTACAAAAAAGGTTCCGTTTCAAGATGCATGTTTTGGATAAAAATATTATTCAGCTTGTAAATGTTCTGTTCCTTTTGTCCCTTTTGTTGTGTTTAAAATCTTAGATTTTTAAAACATTTTTAGTGCATTTTTCCAGTTTCTTTTAAAAAATTTGTTGCAGATGTTCTCCTTCGTAATATTTATTGATGTATATACCAAGCCTAAAATGCAAAACTCAGACTGTTTTCTATTATTTATGTTGGAAAGTAATGTGGCAATAACTGTCTACAATTGAGAAAAGTATGTTTTTCCCTTACTCACTTGTTTTGTAAAGCTGCCTGATAGTATTTATTTTAAAATCATCACTGCAGAGCAACATATAAAAAATAGTACATCTCAAAAAAAGACTTGTGAACCAATGACAGCAAGTGAATATAAGTAAGGGATAACATCTCACTGCTTTAACAATCAATCAGAGATGCTAATAAATATCATATTTAGAGTGCATACAGCTCCTTTTGCTGACGGTATATACATATACTGAAAGAGTTTTCCCAGTAATAGACAGATTTTACCAGATCATTTTCCCATATAAATGACAGAATATAGTTTTCCATTTTAGACTTAACATATGCATAAATAAACAGTATGTATACTCATACTAAAAGAATATTCATTAAAAAAGATGAAAGAAAGGAATTCTCAGCGAAACTAATCTCACCATATATACTTAGGTGTCTCATCTAAGCATAAATTTCACTTTAACTTTATTATTGTTTTCGGATACACCATACTATTATCTATTTTTCCTGACCCAACACCACAGTGAATTGCTGAATTAATTACACTACCTTGACTATTTGTTGAGTTAAAAACCACCTCGGGCAGAACACTGATCCATCTGAAAAACAAGTTGCAACATCAGAAAAAATAATGTTTTTTCTTTATTCATTTTTTAGGATTTTTTTCAGATTAGCTCTCCAATAAGCACAACCTCAGAAATATTTGCATGACCAGGACTGAAGTGCCAATACAGGAAGAGAAGCAAATATTTAGGACCACTGTAGAGGAATCGGAGGAAGCATTTGTACTTGTGTCAGCTTAAAGGAATAAATATGGAATCATAGGTTAACGTGGTCACCTTGGATGTCTCTAAAGTCAATGGACAAAGACTGACATTTCAGAAGGCATTTAACCCATCCTAAAATTAATAACAGACACACATCCCCCTTTCTTTGGCAGCTCACGTGGTGTCCTAGTTTGGGGTTTGGAAGCTGTATAAAACAGCTTGCTGAATTTTCAAAATCATCCAGGCCCAGAGCAGCACAAAGCAAAGTCCAAATCAGCACTCATGCCTGCGCTCAGGGGTGAACCAGGATCTGCATGTGGGATCTCCAGGGTGCTCAGCCCTGTCTTCACAGCTGTTGAGATGTTCAGTGAAATGTCCATCACTTTCCATGTGCTCAAAGTTGTAGCAATGCTGTGTTTTCTCTTAAATCCCAACTGAACGCTCCTCCTTAACTCAGAATTAATTGTGTGATAAAGACCCGTGTTGAATGGGGCAGACAGTTATGCTGGGCCGATGCAGGTAGGTCCTGAATGCCAATACGCTGTGAAAGCTCCATCCAACATCTTCCTAAGGAAGTGTCAAGGAGTTGTGCAAAGCTTTCTGCAGAAGGGTAAACGTAATCGCTCTGGAAACTAGACGAGGATGCTATTGAAGGGCTTTACCAATACCATCACAGGATGTTATTAGCATTATTAGGATGTTGTCAACTGACAATGTTCATTTAGAAGTATTTGATGTCATAATAGAATTCAACATGAACACAGGGAACATCCGTGCATTCAGGGGGATTCCTGGAAAACAAAAGGAAATCCTGAAGGGTATAAGGATTTTAACATTAAAGAAAAAAAGTTACTGCTTTGATAAATACCCTCAGGATCTGCAAAATGGCAGCAAAGTGAGAAACTTGCCAAATAATATTTGGCTTTGGCCCTAACTTGTAAGTCTGTCAAGGACTTCTCTTGCCAATTGGTGGAAAATGGATTACTGTCATTTTTCAAGGGACTGCACATCATTTTCCATTGATTGGCATGCCAAATCCTTCACAAAGTAATGAGTCAGGCATGATGCAAATCATCATTGAACTGTCATTTTGATTGCATAGCCCTCTATCAATGTGATTAAACTGGTGTGGCATCCGAAAGGTAATGAACGACTCTGCTTGGCTTCAAAGGTTGAAAGGAAAATTTTAATGCTAGGCAGAGGAAGCAGGGGGCAAACAATAAATCTGTGAGTGACATCAGTCAGTTACATGTTACTACGCTTGTGAGTCATTTTTGAACTGAAATGATAAAATGCTGATCATGGCTCATGATGAAATGAGATTAACCTGGAAAATTTACCATCACCATCATACATGCTTGCTCGTCTGTCATAACCATTTAAATGCACTTACCAAAACTGGGTCTGGAGATAAGATGTGGACTGCTTCTTAATTAACCAGTAGTAATGAAAAGATCTCTGTTATACACACGACAATAGACGTGGCTTATATTACATTTTTAAGTGTCTTGTTCTTCATTTTCACAGCAAAATCCTAACAAAGCACCCAAATATGAAATGCCGAGCACTTGTAAATGCCAGGGAACTTGCAGCATCAAACCATCAAGACCTCAACTTCAAATCCCTTTTGACGTCAGGGTGTCTCTAACATATGCCGAACTAGTTTGTTTTCTTTTGGATTGAAGGATTAATCCATATTCTCATTGTAACCGCATTTGTTTAAGACATCTGTATTAGTTTTCTCTCTGTGGGTTCTCTAATTTTGGAAAGGCTGAAGATACTCTGCATTCTTTCCTTTGCTGAGGAAATTAATACTTTCTTGTTCCTTTTTAGACCAACCATTTTCATTAAAGTTTTCAAACTCCTCTCCCTGATCAGATTTCGATAAAAGTGGCTAATGAGCTCCCAAATTAGGAAACAGGAGCCTGACAGCTACAGGCACACATCTATGCACAAGTAGAAACACTGCGGCCATATAGGCAGCACTTTTCCATGAGCAGACTAAAAAGGGAAATAAAGTCATGGTAGATCACTTTGACAAGAAGTACTATTAATAGTTGTTTTTATGGCCAAGAAAGATATTCTCTGTTTACTTATTATCACGGAGGAGCTAAAAAACTAGATTTAGGTATCAGCCTGTGAACTGAACCATTCACAAAACTTTCTGACAGATCTGAAAAGTGGGTTGGCATTCAGTTCTCACATACCCACCATCTTTGAGCTAACCCTAAGTGGCCTTCCTGCTACAATGCTTCTTCAGTAAAAAGTAAATAAAATAATTTGCACTAAAGTATTTCTACCCTTTCCAAACAATAATGTGTTCTGTTTATGGTGGTGGAGAGGGTGTTTGCTTTGATTTTGGTTAAATGACTTGGGCATTCATCTTTGTCTTGAGATCACTAGAATTCTGAGAACATGGTTCAAATGAAAAGTTTCTTTAATATTCTAGCAATTCTAAAGTTTTTCTCCAATAGAATTAAACTTCTGCATTGTCCCACTTCTGGATAGAAGAGGGATTTTATTTTATTTTATTTTATTTTATTTTATTTTATTTTAATCTTATCTTATCTTATCCCATTTCATGTCATCTTATATTATTTCCTTTCCTCAGTAAGGCTGACTAAGTTAACAAGAAATAAAAACCAGAAAATCTATAAATTGAGAGTATCTATTTCATCAGTGTCACTCCTGTAAATAACAACTAAAGTTCTTAACCTTAACTTTTTTATTGCTTTGCTTGTACTATAATATCCTGATGGTGTTCGTGGTACATTTAGGAGGCCATCAGATTAGAAAAGGTGTCATTTTGCAACCAGTTTCCATAGACATAAATGACTTTAAAAAAACCAAAATGGTAACGAATAATGCTTTTTGAAATACAATCATTTGCAAATAAGAGATTCACAAGGTGCAAGTATACTCAAACACTCACAGGTTACAGAAATATTTGGTTCTAGATAGAGTCAGACATTCGTTTACTAGGTAAGAGTGATTTAGGCTGTTCTTAGTTCCATTTAAAAAAAACAAAGAAGAAAAGCAAAAACCCTCCATGTAATTTAAAAGAATGCATCTTTGAATAGATTCATGTCTATATGGGGATCTGCACCCTGAAGATTTGTAGATAGACAAAGACTTGGAAAGTCTATTACTTTTAGATAACCTGTTAAAATTAAATTCTTCAATTTTTTCATTACATTCTATCAACATGAAATTCAAGTACATTCATATAATTTTTAAATTAATTCTCTAGATGATTTTCAGAGTAAAAGATATTGGGATAAAGCCTGCCATTTATTTTGATGTTTATGTAAAGAAAGCATTTCTACTCTTTGTATGATTTTCATTCATCAGCAACTTCAACGCACAGTCACATGAAAATATAACAGTGGAAGCTCTCTCCCTGCCTCCTAGTGCCAAACCCAGGCTTTATTTTTCTTTCTAGCTATAAAGTATGTTCATAGCCAGGTGCCTACAATAAAGACTATTCAAAGGTAGAGGTCTGAGAACAAATGTCATGCAGTGCATTTTTTTCTGACTGAGCTTTGGTCTTCATCAAGGTCTGACAAATATTGGCATTATATGTCACTAAGAAGTAAAAGAGCATGCTCTGACCTTCAAGAATCCTCACAATATGTACATTATGTTGATGTGCCCTTTGTTTTGTCTCTTTTAGTTTGCTCTGGCGGCTTTAGCGATTTGGTCTAATGCAAGATTGTTTTTCCAAGTTTTATCTGCCTCTTTTAACCATGAACTGGACAACTGACGGTCTGACTTTTATGACTCAGTGTTTTCCTTACCTGTACTCCCATGGTAATCAAGGAAACCACAGAAGATTGGGTTCAAGTACATTGTCAACAGTGATGAGCATCCTTAGGAGTTTTGCAGATTTCTTTTGGAGGAATAATCACAATGTCTGACCATGTTTCTGAAGTTCCTTCTGTTTTGTGTCAATTGCTCTGAATACAAAATCTGTTTGAACATTTCATGAGATGCATCCTTCTCACAGATCTTTCTGAAGAAGCTGGCTTAAGTGTTGGAGCTGATATTCTACCAGAACTGAAAGCTTGTGTAGTCCATAGAACTTTTGAGAATCTCAATTTATTCCATTTCCAGGTTTAAATGACCCTGCATTGACAAGACCCAGGGGCAACAAGAAAAGATTCTATAGATAAATTGAGGATAAAAGGAAGACGAGGGAAAATGTGGGCCCTCTCTGGAACGAAACGGGAGACCTGGTTACCCGCAACACGGAGAAGGTGGAGGTATTCAATGACTTTTTTGCCTTGGTCTTCACTGGCAAGTGCTCAAGCCTCACTACAGATGTCGTCTGTCTGGACCTCTGTAAGGCCTTTGACATGGTCCCCCACAACATCCTTCTCTCTAAACTGGAGAGAGATGGATTTGTTGAGTGGACTGTCCGGTGGGTGAGGAATTGGTTAGATGGTCACATCCAGAGAGTAGTGCTCAACAGCTCAATGTCCAGATGGAGACTGGTGATGAGTGGCATCCCGCAGGGGTCTGTATTGGGACCGGTACTGTTTAATATCTTCATCAATGACATAGACAGTGGTATTGAGTGCACCCTCAGCAAGTTTGCAGATGACACCAAGCTGAGTGGTGCGGTTGACACGCCAGAGGGACGGGATGCCATCCAGAGGGACCTGGACAAGCTGGAGAAGTGGGCCCATGTGAACCTCATGAAGTTCAACAAGGCCAAGTGCAAGGTCCTGCACCTGGGTTGGGGCAACCCCCAGTATCAATCCAGGCTGGGGGATGAAGGGATGGAAAGCAGCCCTGCCGAGAAGGACTTGGGGGTACTGGTGGATGAAAAGCTGGACATGAGCCAGCAATGTGCGCTCGTAGCCCAGAAGGCCAATCGTATCCTGGGCTGCATCCCAAGAAGCGTGGGCAGCAGGTGGAGGGAGGGGATTCTGCCCCTCTCCTCTGCTCTGTTGAGACCCCACCTGGAGTACTGTGTCCAGCTCTGGAGCCCTCAGCATAAGAAAGACATGGACCTGTTGGAGCAGGTCCAGAGGAGGGCCACGAAAATGATCAGGGGGATGGAATACCTCTGCTATGAAGAAAGGCTGAGAGATCTGGGGTTGTTTAGCCTGGAGAAGAGGAGGCTGAGGGGAGACCTCATCGCTCTCTACAACTACCTGAAAGGAGGTTGTAGCGAGGTGGGTGTCAGTCTCTTCTCCCAAGTAACTAGCGATAGGACGAGAGGAAATGGCCTCAAGTTGCACCAGGGGAGGTTTAGATTGGATGTAAGGAAAAATTTCTTTCCTGAAAGAGTGGTTAAACACTGGAACAGGCTGCCCAGGGAAGTGGTGGAGTCCCCATCCCTGGAGGTATTTAAAAGACGAGTAGATGAGGCACTTAGGGACATGGTTTAGTGGACATGGTGGTGTTGGGTCGACAGTTGGACTTGATGATCTTAGAGGTCTTTTCCAACCTTAATGATTCTATGATTCTATGATTCTATGTTCAGCCTAGAGAAGAGAAGGCTTCGGGGAGACCTTATTGCAGCCTATCAGTGCTTCAAGGGGGCTTATAAAAAAGATGGCAGCAAACTTTTTAGCAGGGCCTGTTGCGACAGGACAAGGGGGAATGGCTTTAAATGAAAGGGGGGTAGATTTAGCCTTAGATATAAGGAAGAAATGTTTTACTCTGAGGGTGGTGAAGCACTGGCCCAGGTTGCCCAGAGCGGTGGTGGATGCCCCATCCCTGGAAACATTCCAGGTCAGGTTGGACGGGGCTCTGAGCAACCTGATCTAGTTGAAGATGTCCCTGCTCATTGCAGGGGGGTTGGACTAGATGACCTTCAGAGGTCCTTTCCAACCCAAACTATTCTATGATTCTATGGTTCTATGACATAATTTTGTAGTTCAGTGGTCTTCATTAGATATAGGCTTTTGTACCGAGGAGGTCCAAAATACTGGGAGGATGCCATTCAAAAAGGATGAAAAACAGCTATGCTGGAATGTGGAAAAAGACAGATTGCCACTTCATCATCTGGCAGGAGCAAAGTAAACAATCGTGTTGCGTATATACATATATAGTTGTATAGTTGTATTTGTTTTAAGGCAAGCTCTAAATGGCTCAGATGTAGGATCTCTATAACAATTTTGGTGTCTTGAATCATTAACTGATCTTAAAAGTTATAAAACTAGTGGGCGTGGTCCTAAGTTGTTGTACAATCAGCTGAATTGTACAACCATACCATGTTGTACAATTGTATGATGTACCATACATCAGCTGAAGCTACATGAAAATACATAGAAATGAATATACGTATACTTATATATATACATATGTATTAGGAAGTAGCAAAGTATATCTTAATAACATTAAACTGCTATTGAAATACAGTCTCATGCAGTGAAACTTTACAATTCTTTAAATATTTGACCATGTTTGGTTCAGGTAATATTTGTCAAGTATTTTCACCTGACAGTCTGAGCTATCATGTATGTCAGGAGCAAGTTTCAACTCAGTAGCTCTACCTGGCTTTCACTTTTCAAATTTTTAAAGAACAAATGAAGAAACAAAAGAAAAAAAAATGAGGAAAGATAGGCAGGTGGGTGTCCTAGTGTCTAAAGAATCTCAGTCATCACCACACATATACGCACACTTAAATGGGTTCAGAAACATTAATTGATTAAAGACATGATTTTTAAAAAGTCTCATCATCAGCCTTTCTTAGCCCCCATCGAACTCCATAGTAAGACTACCAAAGCCTCAGAAAAGTACTAGGAGGCAAGTACGAATGTACTTGCTAGAAGTAGAAGTAGAAGAGTAGAGTGACTTAGTTACAATGCATCATGAGAAATTGCTCCACAAAGAAAATGCAAAACTGAGAAGACATTTACAACAGAAATTGGCTGATCAATGATAGTAGTTATGTAGCGTTTCCCCCTAATATTGATTTATTTTTCATAGATTCATATATTCATAGAGTAATGCCAGAGAGACATTAAAGCAGCTAGTCTGACCTCCTGTACATCATAGGCCATAGCATTTTATCCCATTATACTTGTATTGAACCCAATCATTGTTTGTAACTAAAACATATTTTAGACAGGCATTCAAAAGCAATGTGAAGATGCTGTATCTACACACTCCCACAGTCTCACCCATGAGTTCTTTACTATTGATTTTGGGGTCCTCAGTTTTTGTAAAATTGGGTTTGCTTTGATGATGTTGTCCTAAAATCAATATTCATGCTATTTTACCCGTTTTAATCATCAGCCTTGGTACCAGTTGCTACTGGAAGCTAGTCAGTGTGGAACGGAGTCTAACTGCAGGAAAGGAGGTTCACTTAGAAATGTGTTGATGCCTGGCTCCGTCAATGGAGAGAAATTGGCTCCTTCAAGGTTAGATTCTTCCATCTACTACCTGACTCACCCTGTGGAGGAACCTGTTCCTTGTAAGTCCTTTCCAATATGTTAGAAAAGGTATAATATTAAGATGGGTGAATCTAATCACCAGCCTCTGACCTATAGGTTGCAATATCAGGGTGTGCCAATGACATCTCGAGGACAAAAGAACATAATTTATAGTTCTTGGATATTTTCAAAAGCTCTTTTAAGCAGACTGACAGGGCAATCTGATCCATGTTTATTCTCCAAGAATACCTGCAACAAAACTCAGCATATGTTTATATCTGCATTTGTACCTAACTGTAGCTATAGCCACACCTCTCTATACCTATCTATCTATACCTATCTGTTCCCCTATGTTGCATAAAATGGACAGATAGAAGTGACTGGTTTGTGAACTGAGGACTGCTTCGAACTTTGCTTCCGGATTTTTGATACAACAGCCCCTTTGATCTCAGCTCCTAGCTACATCTGCTGCAGTGGATTTCAGTCCCTCGTGCATCTGCAGGGGTTTTAAGCCTCCGGAATACACCTAGAGTAGCCATGAAAAGCCACCTGCTGAGATTAGATTTAAATGTATTAGACACAGTAATGCACATCACAGGACTACTGTTTTGGGGAAGGAAGAGAGTTTCTTTTTATTTCAAGTTAGAGAGATCTCCACTGGTCTGTAGAATCCATTTCTCGTCTGATGAATATACAGATAGATAGGTATGTATATATGCACGGAGGGGTATATACATACATATGTGTGTATTTTTATTATATTTATTTATTTATTTATTCTGCATATACACAATAGATCAAAGCCAATAGTAAGGGGGGAGAGAAATGCATACACAATTGCTCAGTCCATGTAGCTCAACCTCTTCTTAAGGGTTAGGTCATTTTCCTGAGGAAAATGTGGAGTTGTACACCTGAAGGTGAGGAGATCTTAATACCCTGCTCTCCTACTCCTGGTTAACTATCGCTTACACTTATTTTAGGAAAAGTGGCACTTCTTAGAATTAATTTTTATTTGGTTCTTTTTTAGTATAATTGTCTGTGGACACTCTACCTTGTGCTGAATCCAATGTCTTACTGTTAGACAGTATACAATTAAGTCCCTTAGCTGAGAAAGTAGTAGATTTGCCCAACATCCAGAATCCAAATGAATTTAGGTCCCTAAGATGCTTGGGCTAGCCAAAATGTTGATACTTCTCGGCATGTGCAGTGGAACAACCTCAGGTGCCAGTGGTGCCTTCAGAGTTTTTAACCAGTGAAAATCTTCGCCACTTACATTTTCATACAGCTTAGGTATTTTGTCATTTGAATGTAGATTAAATGTAGGTTCTTAAATGCCACTCTTCTGAGTGATCCTTACCATTCAGGCATGAGACCTAGGGGTTATAATAGAAAGTTTTATGAAAATGTCAGCTCAGTGCTCAGTAGTGGTCAAAAAAAGTAAATCTAATGTTAGAAATCTTTAAGAAATAATAAAGAATGAAACAGAGAATTTATTTAGATGTTTGGAAACAGAGAAGACTCAACCATGTCTTTAGTACCTTGTATATCTCTACTGCCCTCATCAGAATAAGGATGAGAACTGGTTAAAAGATTCACAGAATGGTAACAGGTAGAAAAAGGTATAGTGTATTTTCCACTGGTGTTAAGACAAATTGAGCTAACAATTTTCACTTTGGAAAAAAGATGATATAGAGAGGGTATGACGGAGCCCTACAAAATCGTGAAAGTTGTGATGATGATTGTACTGGTTTTGACTGGAATAGAATTAATTTTTTCCATAGTAGCTTGTACAGGGCTATGTTTTGGATTTGTGCTGGAAACAGTGTTGATAACACAGGGATGTTTTCGTTATTGCTGAGCAGTGCTGACACAGAGTCAAGGCCTTGTCTGCTTCTCACCCCACCCCACCAGCGAGCAGGCTGGGGGGGCACAAGAAGCTGGGAGGGGACACAGCCAGGACAGCTGACCCCACCTGACCAAAGGGATATCCCACACCATATGACATCATGCTCAGCACATAAAGCTGGGGGAACAAGAAGGAAGGGGAGATATTCGGAGTTATGGCATTTGTCTGCCCAAGTCACCATTAGGTGTGATGGAGCCCTGCTTTCCTGGAGATGGCTGAACACCTGCCTGCGATGGGAAGTAGTGAATGAATTCTTTCTTTTGTTTTGCTGGTGTGTGTGGCTTTTGCTTTCCCTATTAAACTGTCTTTATCTCAACCCACAAGTTTTCTCATTTCTACTCTTCTGATTATCTCCCCCATCCCACCAAGGGGGAGTGAGCAAGCAGGTGTGTGGTGCTTAGTTGCCGGCTGGGGTTAAACCACAACAATGATAAATAAGGATTTATTGTTAAGGTAATCAAAGAAAGCTAGCAAGACCAGGATTCAAAACATGTAGTAGGAGTTTGCTCGTCACACAATTAGAAGACTAGTTGTGAGAAGACCTGTGTAATTACTTTCCAAAGGAGGTTGTGGATAATAAAAGTTTCAACACGTTCTAGGGGACAATGCTCAAATCGATGGAAGAAAAATGCTTTGATGGTTCCTAAATGCACAGAAACCATATCCAGGTAAGGAAGTCCTTATGCCAAAAGCATCTTGATTTGGAAGAGTCCTAGGACAAAACCTTCTTATTCTTCCTGAGGAACCTGTTTGATAATGAAATGAAAACCAGTGTGGTTATTCTCATTTTCACCTTCTTAAAAAACCTTGGGAATCTGAGATCTCAGAAAGATCCCCAGATTTTAAGGATTTAGGCTCTTTTTCTCAGTGACTCTTCTGTAAAATTGGGTTGCCCCTTTACAATGAAGTGATAAAACAGCCTAGTGAAAGGCTGCTAGCCACGCTGACTCTGCGGCGTCCATGATTATGTAAGGATCACTGAGAAGTTCTATAAACTGGGCTTTCTTTCTTGTCATTTAAAAGAACTATAAAATGTCTCTTGGGACACAAATTCCTGGCAGGCATTGTTTTGATAAAGTATTACAATAATATACCACTGAAGCAGTAGCAATCCTGGATATTACAAAAAACGTGTCAAAAGAGTAAGCTCTTCTTTCAGTGTGTTGAAATGCATCACTAGAGCAACAGTTGCCAGAGGAAAAAGGATTGTTATAGGCCAGAGTGCTTTAGAGGTTCAGATAACACCATGAGTGATGTTTATTATTATTTATTTGTTGGGAGGTTTTTTTATTTATTGTATGGTTACCACAGAGTGGAATCTGTACAAATCTATATTAAAAAAGGCAATTTTATGAGTTATTTTAAAAGAAAGTTTTTACAGTATATGATCCCTAATACATCAGTAAGATCATTCATAAAACACATTACATAGCTGAAACACTTAATTTTCAAAATTAAAATTTCAAGTACAAATTTAAAAGAAAACATGTACTTTAAAATTATAATTAGAATTCCCTTCTTCATCTTTTGATAATTTTAAGATAACTTTTACTTAAATCCATGAAGTATCTTTGAAAGTGGTTATGCAGAGATAGCTCAGTGTTTACTGTAACTCATGTTACTGGGCAGATTTTTTTTGCGGGGGGGAAATTATAGCTCTTGGAATCATATGAGTTAATAAAAATCTCTATTTCACTTTTCAAATAATTTTCTTAGCCCTCAGTGTTGAGAATAATCACCTGAAAATATGCCTGAAGTACACCTTTAAGATTTAAAAATCAGAAGGCAAAATTTTCACCAAACTGGAAGATAAGCATGAATTGCTGTCCTGCTTCTGACAACAGCAGAACACCTGAAGTCCTCACCCACCACAGAAAGAACCAGGGTCAAATTTGATTTTCTCTTGGGAGAGTTCCTCATCCATTAGGTTATAGAGGCTTTCTGAAGTGTAGAAGGAAATCCTCAGTCATCCTTCCTATTACACTTCCACCTGTGTAAATAATAATTCGCATAAGGAGGTGTCCTGTCTTGTGCAATCGTGCCAAAATTATAAGTCTCATTCTGCATAAAAGGATACAAATATTTTTAATTTTTCTACAAAACTCGAATAGCTGAAATTTGTATCGCATGCCTCCATCTGCACCTACCCCATCGATTAAGACATTCTCTCCATCCATAACACGGACAGACTTTGTTCAAACCCCCACCTAGACAAAGCTGTCTGATGGACTAACTAGCGTGGCATCCTTTGATTTCCTTTATTTTCTATTCACTTCATGGTACCACTTAAAGGTTATTCTGGAGCACGATACAAAGGGGCTTCATTACACAGGAGAGAATCTGTATTCCTAGATACTCTGAAGACAGAGAAAATCCTCCACATCCCTTTATTTCATGCCCAGCCAAGCTGGCACTGTGTCAGAGAGAATGCAGGTATTTTTTCCAGTTGCCTTGTCAGGAAATGTAATATATAATAATACCCTGTTTCCTTCCTGCAAAAAAAACCTTTTTGTTAAAATTGGCACCTCTGTCTTGTGGCCTTGAGGGCCTGAAATACAGGGTGCAACTTAATCAGCTAGAACAGTGCTGTGCTTGCTGTACTGAATGTACTCCAAAGGTTTCCACGGTGTAACGGATGGTCAGATGGTGTGTGGTTTTACAAGGTAAAAAAAATAATCTTCTGTTAAGTCCTTTCTGGGGATCTTAAAATGTACATCTCTGAAACACAACTTCTCCCACAAGGTACAGTAATGCATCTCATCACGCCAGAATCAGCACCCCTTTCAAGCGGGCTGAAGACAGACTACACATTCCCCAGCACTGCACCTTCCCAGGAGACTGCTGCTGGGAAAGGACCGCACACGCTGTCCCGAGGACGCTCATTATTATATCTTGTGGTAAGGGGGGTTCTTCCCTCGGAACAGATGGGAACATAATGGCAAAAGTGTATGCAATTCTATATAGTAAAGTAAGCCTGCTGCATCTGGGAAGGCCTGGGGATTTCTTGGAGGGGGGAGAAATTACGCAGTGAGGTTATTCTATGCATGTGCAGAAAACATGATGCCAATTGCAAACTGGACAGAACTTCAAACGGACCCGGTAATGTGGTACAAGAGGGGCTATATCGAGGGACTTGCATCTTGTGCTGGAAGCAAGCTGTCAAATCAGAAAATCACTGCTGTCAGATATGAACACATTATTCCAGTATAAATGTAACTGTACAGCCCTACGGTGTACAAGGCAGGGTGACTGGTGCCATTAAAAAAAAAAAAAAAACCCTCTTTGTGTATCCAGAAGTTGAGACAGAGCCATGCAGAGTTTTGCAAGCAAAGTAGACATGATAAACATGGAACAATTTAAAAAAAAAAAAAAAGTTATCCTTACTTCTGGGGTTGTAAAACTAAAGGACTAAGAATTTAAAAGACAACATGACTAGGTCTGCTAGAGTCTACAGTAACACAAATAATAAAAGAGTGGCATGAGGAATCTGTGGCAGAGATGGCAATTAAACCTGTATTTCCTAAGTCCCACGGTAAGAATGGTGACCCGCAGACCATCTTTCTTTTCAACTTAATATTGCCTTTGACACAGCACATGTTGAAAAGATTGTGTTTTCATTATTAAGTGCAGCTTGTATTCATAATCAGGAAGTAATGATTATTTTGTTAATAAGAACTAATGTAATTTTCCAAAACCACAACCAGGCATCATTCCTTGACATTTTTCTTTGTTTCTTGCTGGTTACCCACTTCTATCCGTATACTTGTAGTCAACATTTGGTTGACCACAGCTCAGTCATTTGAAGCTTGATTCAGTTGTTTATACATATGAATAACACCGCGTGAGCTGCCCTAGGAAATCTCACCTGGCCATCAGCTACCGCCTCAGAAAGTCATGGGCTTCTCATAGTCTTTTGTCGTGTCTGTCACATATACTTAGGAAGATGATTCAGATGCCCAGGACTTCTCAAATGGGACTAGAGACCTATGCTCCAGGCAACTTAATTTAGCCTTGGGTCTCATAGGTTAGACTCCAAAGAGGTGGGATTCAGTTTGTAGATTAGAGCAGCTAAATTTAGGAGTTGTCAGTGTAGGACTCTACCCACATGCACTTTGTTTCTCCAAGATCCTTTTATAGTTGAAGATCTAGTCAATGCAGTCAGCAGGATCTAGAGAGTAATCCAGCTTATCCCGTAGCAGACTTGTACATTTCGTCATCTAAATGCCTCTTTAGATCTCCATAACTGCAGTTAAAATTTAGTCTACACATAGACATTGGCATGTTAGACATCAGTCCAAGAGATGAATCTCAGGCCTTCATTTAGTAGCCTAAACATATATATCTATCAGTGATAGCTTAAAATATCTAAAATATTTAAATATCACTGTATATATGACACAGCTTTTATGGGATATCTGTAGCTTATAGGGTGGCTGTTGGACACTGGACAGGATAACCTGGGGCATGTCAATTGGCATCAGATGCCAAAATGTGGACAACTGAATTGAGGCCTTCATCTCCACATGGTGTACTTGTTCAGGTAGCATGCCATACTCTAAACACCCTTCTCATATTTGAACATGGTTGCATCACCATATATAGTTGATTTCTAGTGCATTGACCTTTAGATGCTCATCTAAGTCAGGCTAACTATTCCAAGTTTTGATTTGTGAGAGTCAATTTTGGTCTGCAGAGAGTTGGTTTCCATCTTATCCATTTCCTCAATGTTTATCATGCCTCTGAACCACTGAAAAGTCTAGTGGAAGTTAGAAATAAGGAAAGGAGAAAAATCACATCTGGTGTGGTGCTGCTTCTACCACCAGAAACAGGTTGAGGAAAACATCACAGGAAAACCAAGGGGAAGGCTCAGAAGTATTAATCCATTCTATTAACCTGTCCTTTCCTATGTTTTTTTCACATGAAGGGAAAGGTTTAGCAAATATATACATAAACCGTAATCTCAAATATAAATATGGGAATCCTTTGCAAGACTGAGTGGGCCAAGACATAGGATCATTTTTTTTACGTGTTTGCTGTGTTTGTGTATATAGTTAACAATCTCCTAGGCTGAAAAATGGCTAAATAATGACCTCCCTTTGTACCACCCCTACCAACCCACCTTCTGTTGGCTGCAGTCTTGTTCAGTGGTAATTTACTTATTAAGGACATTTTTTTCTCATGTTTGTTTTCTTAAGACTATGCTTGCTCCATGCCTGCTTCATAGGTTGACTCAAGTACTCTTTATATTCTCCTCCAGACCTACTCTTTCTTTCAGTCTCTTTTTTTTATATACTGCATATAGACACTACATGCAGTGCCTGTCCTTACTACCTCACCTGTCGCTAGGTCCACAGCCTACTTTCAAGACTGTTCTGCTTTCATGAACTGGTCCTGCCCTATCTGTCTGTTTTAATGGAGCCATCTCACTGTGCTGTAATTTCCTTCTCCAAAGGTCCCCTCTTTTGTCCAGGATTGTGACCTGCCTTTGCATGCCTATTGTCGTGGTTTAACCCCAGCCGGCAACTGAGCACCACCCAGCCGCTCACTCACTCCCCCTCCAGTGGGATGGGGGAGAGAATCGGAAGGGTAAAAGTGAGAAAAATCATGGGTTGAAATAAAGACAGTTTAATAGGGAAAGCAAAAGCCACGCACGCAAGCAAAGCAAAACAAGGAGTTAATTCACTGCTTCCCATCGCAGGCAGGTATTCAGCCATCTCCAGAAAAGCAGGGCTCCATCACGCCTAATGGTTACTTGGGAAGACAAACACCATCACTCTGAACGTCCCCCCTTCCTTCTTGTTCCCCCAGCTTTATGTGCTGAGCATGATGTCATATGGTGTGGAATCTCCCTTTGGTCAGTTGGGGTCAGCTGTCCTGGCTGTGTCCCCTTCCAACTTCTTGTGCACCCCCAGCCTGATCGCTGGTGGGGTGGGGTGAGAAGCAGAAAAGGCCTTGACTCTGTGTCAGCACTGCTCAGCAATAATGAAAACATCCCTCAATGTTATCAACACTGTTTTCAGCACAGATCCAAAACACAGCCTCATACTAGCTTCTATGAAGAAAATTAACTCTATCCCAATCAAAACCAGCATACCTATGCAAGGCTTTCTTTCATTCTTCTCTTCCTTACATTAAAAGTCAAACCCATCTCAAGATACCTGTGTATTCTCAATGGACACTGATCCGTGAGACATAGGAGAGGTAGGAGCAGCCTGAACAACTAAACACCCAGGAAAGAGAAGCAGCACCAAAGCCAATTAAAAATAGTTCATGAAGCTGAGATATCTGGAAGCAGGTGAGTTCTCCCAGAAACTTTGAATGGGTTCGAACTACAGAGAAGCTTTAAGTATTTTCCCTGCTATTTGAATTTTAATCTATAGGGGATTAACCTCTTTAGATTAGATGCAAAATATAGTTATTTCTGAGAAACCAACACGCACACACAGACACACACAAAGCCCTGAAGAACTGAGCTGAGATCAAAACACTTGTTACTTTGAGATTCCTCTGGTGAACTTGAATCCTAGTCTTGAAGGTGAAATCCATCTTCTGAGTCCACAGAGCTTTCTGTTCCCCTGGAACTTCTTACAATGTCTATAAAGATTTCTGCTCTTAACCTTTCTTGTGTTATAAAAAGCACAGCCACATTCTTCATAACTATTTGATGTCTTATATAAAACCCTTTAAAAAAAATCCCAAGATAGCATCAAAGGAAAAAGTTGCCCACAGTTGTCTTTAAATGCCATTCTTATTTAATATTGACATGAATATAGAGTCACTGCTCTTTGAATCTTGGACTCCCAGACTAGCAATGGAGGTGCACAACCTAAAATCTGCCAGTTGTTTAAAAAATAATAAAAAAAAATATTCAACTCCATAGGGAAAATGTGTCAAGAGTAAAAGGCAGGGAGGGTGAATTTTGGACAGAGTCCAAAAACAATTGCAGGAAAGAAGCTGCTTTTTTTTTCCAACAGCCTCCTGACATGCTTTCTTCAGTTTTGCCACAAAGTTGAAGTCTTTCCTCAGGAGAAATATGTGTGTGTGCATGTGTGTGTACGTGTGAGCTATGGTAGACCCAGAAATTTTAGACACAGGCAAACCTGACATGCAGGGAAGGGGAGAGATGTAGGACCTCTGAGCTGCCTTGTCAAAAAATAAGCTATTTCAAATAGTTTATCTTTGAAATATGTCAACTACCAGTTCCTTGCAATTCTAATTTAATTTTATTTTATTGTTCCAAACACACACACATGCCCACATGTGCTCATATGCAGTCAATGTATAATGTACATGTATATACTAAAGAATAATTTATTTTGATTTGTTACAGTCAATGTATAATTATATGACAGGTCTGATCTTCAAGATGAATAATTTCTTCCTTTGTGATATGATGAGCATGTCATAACACATTAACATCCTACTGACAGCTGCAAAATATAGAGACAATCAAAAGACTAGGCCAGGAGGGCAAGATAAAATAACAAGAAAAAATGTAATAGCCATCAGGTGCTGGGTTCTCTCAATTCCCATTGACTTCAGTAGTGCCTAGGATCATGCAGAAAGCAAAGATTTTTTCATGCTTATCTTCCTCATAGAGAAACAAAATTTTATTTTGAAACTCCACTGAAGTGAAAATATATTTACTGCCTCACAAATGCATACTTTTTTTGATAACAGTGCTAAGCAGTCTATTTGCCTGTTATTATATGTATCTTAAGAAGTAGCTTTAGAGGCAGATTATAAAGAGATTTTGCCAAACCCCCTCTTTTTGCATGTATATCTCTCCTTGTTTGTAGCAAAAATATCAGTTTGTAGCCTATAGGGCTATGATAGGATAAGCACCTAGGAATTGCTGTTTACAGTTAAGCCTGGAGGGCTAAATCAGGACTGGAGTCAAATCATGTACTCTTCAAATGCATGAGTCCTCAGAGAACTTACCATCTAATTAGGAATGATATTTGCATAGCAAATGACCTTAGCATTAAAAAATAATCTCGTTGGTTATTTTTTTCTTCTTTTTGTTATGTGGTGGGGAAAGGAATGAAAGGTATTTATAAAAATATGAGGGAAACAAAAGACAGGAAAAGATGGGAAATGTAACAAAGGAAAAAATATAGAACAATTAGAATATAAAACTTTAGAGACAGAAATATGAGAAAGAGGTAGGAAGAAAATAAAACAAATAAGTGCAGTCCAGAAACATAAAGAAACAAGATTGCTGAACTAAATAGGAAATCCCCAGAAAATTTCCTCTCAATAGAAATGTTATATTTTCTCGCTTATTTTCTCTCCGTGGACGTGTCAGGGAAAATGCATTGACCTTAAACTGCTTCAGTCTGAGCTGCTAATATTCTTCACTGGGTGTTAAGTATCTTATGCAGATGAAGATACTGATGCCTTCGTGTTGCTCTCACATCAAGTTTGTATTGACAAAATCTAAAGCCAATGGACATTAATCTCTGAGGCCACAACTCTATCAATGGAGAGAAGGTGGCTCCTCACCAGAGATGATTCAGAGCTGCCACCGGTTTAGGTGCTCTGAAACACAACCTGGAATTGCCTCTCTGTTCTCCATTGGCTACAGGGGAAGATTAGTCTTGGTGTATACATCCATAAGACCCCCGTGATACACTATAGTGTCATTTCTGGTTGAGCTGTTGTGGCTAACTCACTGTGTTGATAAAATTCGTCCTTGAGGGTGGATTATTCCAATGTAAACCTGTTAAGGAAATGTCACTGTAATTTTTTTCAGTGTATGTTAAGTGATGTTGCCAGCTCAAGTGGTTCTGTCACCAGTTTTCTCTACAGCTCTCACCTGAAGAAATTAGTCACTTCAAGCTCTAAAAAACTTTTCTTTTTCCCCCATTTACCATGTTCCTAGTTCCATGATTTGCCATGATTATCGTAGCCTTGTGTATGTTAATTTGCAGCATTTTAATCACTGCTAGGGTATCATGTAGATCTTTCTTTAAAGGCAGTGGGCAGTTTGCATACAAGCCTGCATGCAATCATTCAGAAAGCTTCTTTATTGACTAACGTTTACCTAGCTAAGATGTTTGTGCTCAAAAATACTATGTCAAATATTCATAGTGTTAATGAGAAATTCCATCTTTCTTGTAGTCAGTGAACTTTTGCCCATTCTTAAGAAGCGGAATTCATTTAAAGAGCAAAAATGTTTAAATAAGCTTAATTTTACTTGCTAAAATCTTTTTCCTTTCCCCTGAGGTGGGTTAAAACAGCAACTGAATATTTGTCAAAATTCAGAATTTCTGTACCAGTGATTATGAGCAGAAATATAAAATGAAATAGAAAACATGCAGACTTTAAAATGGATAATAGCAAGGTAAAAACTGCACCTTTAATTAAATAAATTTTCTTTTCATGTTGTTTATCGACTCTACATGCAATAATAAGATCACAGGAAAGTCTTACTAGGTTAAATACTGTCAACTCCTTTTGCAAGGTACACCCTCTACTTGAACTGTTTTTTTATAAAACGTAGCGGAATTTGTGCTTTCGTATGGATTTTAAGTCCCATTGTCATATTTAGTGCTGAAAAAGTTATGGTAAAAATGCCATAGAAACCTTTTACGGGGGCTTGGTTTTGTTTTTAATTTTGGGATTTCGAGTTTCTTCTTTGATTTTTTGCACTTCACTCACCTTGTGCAATTAAACTGGGCTCTTCATAAATGACAACTACCGGCTGCTCCAGCTTTTCCTTCTTGATTGTCCCAGGCCATAGCTATCAAACTTTCTGGACAGAGGAGTCAAACTATTTTTATACGTCTGTGACTAGGATTATAAACTGGAGACAGTAATATCACTGCCAACTATAAGAAAAGATCTGCTGATGACAGTGCACAAAGGTCAAGGCTAGAATATGGTCAGAGAGTCCTCTTTGATTCCAGGCATTTGTTAAACACTTTATTGCCACATGAAATGTCCTTTCTTTTTCTTTCCTTACCTTCCTTTCCTCTGCCTCTTATCCTTTTCTTTGTCTTGCTATAGTTTTTTATTTTCCTCCTGGCGTTCCCTTAGTTTTCAGCAATTTCCATTTCTTAGCCCCATCTCACCTTTCATCAGCTGAAGAGATGAGCAGAGAAACAGCTAATATTGACATTAACAGGGTTTTCAATGCAGCTGCGAGAGCATCTTCACCTCAGAAAATGTATATGCAACTCAGACCTATCCATACTCAATACCTGTGATAGCTCAGAAAAGGAGCAAGGGCCAATATGACCATATTAACACATCAACTGTACAAAGTAACCACATTGAGAGGCAGGTTATATCAAAACAGGCAGGGTCCTTCAGTACTGCTGAAGTGCTACTGCCAAATTCTTTCTCGTTTGTCTTGTTCATCCCCAGATTTTCTTTACGTAAGACTTATCAGAACTTTATGATAAGGTCTTGGTAGGTTTCATTCAATGCCAGGTGCTATGGCTGACCTTGTGCTGAAGTTTTAACTCATTTGAATCAGCACCATGATTCAAAACATGGCCTCCTTGTGGCTTATACACTCAGAATCCTCATGCTTCAAATCTAAACACAATTTTTGTTTTGTTTTAAGTGACAGCTGGAGCCAAACCCATGAATTTCAATTAAAGTTTAAATTTCACAGTGGAAAATCCTTAGTTTTACATGAGGATCCACAGTTCTCTTGAAAAAAAGGTGTCAACCCCTCCCAAAAAGCATCTTTAGTTCTACTAGCAAAGTGCCTTTTTCTTCTTTTTTTTTTTTTTTTTTTAAGGAAGGAAAGCTTACAGTACTTTTTGACTGTACTTTAACTTGCAAGCTATTAATCCAGGTGCTATGCCACCTGGATGCTCACAAGTCTGTGGGGCCAGATGGGATCCACCCGAGAGTGCTGAGGGAGCTGGCGGAGGAGCTCGCCAAGCCACTCTCCATCATTTATCAGCAGTCCTGGTTAACAGGGGAGGTCCCGGATGACTGGAGGCTTGCCAATGTGACGCCCATCCACAAGAAGAGCCGGAAGGAGGATCCGGGGAACTACAGGCCTCTCAGCCTGACCTCGGTGCCGGGGAAGATTATGGAGCGGTTCATCTTGAGGGCGCTCACAAGGCATGAGCGGGACAACCAGGGGATCAGGCCCAGCCAGCACGGGTTCTGATCACTGATCTCCTTGTATGACCAGGTGACCCGCCTAGTGGATGAGGGAAAGGCTGTGGATGGGGTCTACCTGGACTTCAGTAAGGCCTTTGACACTGTCTCCCACAGCATTCTCCTAGAGAAGCTGGCGGCTCACGGCTTAGACAGGTGTACTCTGCGCTGGGTCAAAAGCTGGCTGGACGGCCGGGCCCAGAGAGTTGTGGTGAATGGAGTTACATCCAGTTGGCGGCCGGTCACGAGCGGTGTTCCCCAGGGCTCAGTTTTGGGGCCGGTCTTGTTCAACATCTTTATCGATGATCTGGATGAGGGGATCGAGTGCACCCTCAGTAAGTTTGCAGATGACACCAAGTTGGGCGGGAGTGTTGATCTGCTCGAGGGTAGGAAGGCTCTGCAGAGGGACCTGGACAGGCTGGATCGATGGGCCGAGGCCAACTGTATGAGATTCAACAAGGCCAAGTGCCGGGTCCTGCACTTCGGCCACAATAACCCCATGCAGTGCTACAGGCTTGGGGAAGAGTGGCTGGAAAGCTGCCCAGCAGAGAAGGACCTGGGGGTGTTGGTCGACAGCCGGCTCAACATGAGCCGGCAGTGTGCCCAGGCGGCCAAGAAGGCCAATGGCATCCTGGCCTGTATCAGCAACAGTGTGGCCAGCAGGAGTAGGGAAGTGATGGTGCCCCTGTACTCGGCCCTGGTGAGGCCGCACCTCGAATACTGTGTTCAGTTTTGGGCCCCTCACTACAAGAAGGACATTGAGGTGCTGGAGCGTGTGCAGAGAAGGGCAACGAGGCTGGTGAGGGGTCTGGAGAACAAGTCTGATGAGGAGCAGCTGAGGGAACTGGGGTTGTTTAGCCTGGAGAAAAGGAGGCTGAGGGGAGACCTCATCGCTCTCTACAACTCCCTGAAAGGAGGTTGTAGCGAGGTGGGTGTTGGTCTCTTCTCCCAAGTAACAAGCGATAGGACGAGAGGAAATGGCCTCAAGTTGCACCAGGGGAGGTTTAGATTGGACGTGAGGAAAAATGTCTTTACTGAAAGCGTGGTTAAACATTGGAACAGGCTTCCTGGGGAAGTGGTTGAGTCCCCATCCCTGGAGGTATGTAAAAGACATATAGATGAGGCACTTAGGGACATGGTTTAGTGGGCATGGTGGTATTGGGTTGATGGTTGGCCTCGATGATCTTAGAGGTCTTTTCCAGCCTCAATGATTCTATGATTCTATGAATTTTATAAAAGATGCAGGAAATTATATATTACTAGTCAGGGCAAGAGCTGAATGCCATTGAAACTAATGGGGAAAGAGAAGTCTTCAGGAAAGTAAACGACAAACTGAGTCTCATGATTAGACAAAAGTATCTGTCCCTTTTGAAGTGTTATTAAACTATAATTTCATTTTCTTGTCTATGGTGATGACTGTCCAGAGAAGGTCAGACTTTGCCTTTTAACGTTCCGTTGGTGGTTAGGAAAGTCTGATTCTGGTTTACAGTGGAGTGAATCCTTACTTGTCTGCTAGGAGAGGTGACTCAACATTTAAGGGATCATTTTCAAAGAAATAGAGCTCAATAGTGTTAGTCTTTTGTGAGTAGAAAATAAATGTGTTGAATATTATTATCACTAGAATTTATAATCCAGTTGGAAATAATATTGTATTGCCCAAGTTGTTACTGTTCATGAATCCTCCTTTTAATAAGTAACTGAAATTAGAAATTTTCATGGAAATTATTCCTCGTTCAGCATATTTCTTATAACTCTTCTGCATTTTTTTGTACATGGACAAAGCTCTGCTCTTAGTGAATACAGGTTTAATGTTGGAGTTGTTTCCATAAGGGAAAAAATGTCTGTCAATGTGAATTCCTGTTATTGGAAACTAGGATCAGAAAGTAGCTTTACTGGGACAGCTGGATTTAGAAGCTAAGTCTTCATGTGCCAGTATTTTCAGTTGTGTCTTGGATTGTCCTTGATCTCACCTTAGTCCTACACTGCTATTACAAATATGCTCACCTTAAGTTGATGTACACTTACTTACTTGAGTACTTGGGTTGTTTTTTGAAGAGGGAACTGATGCTGCACGGACTACTTCATTTAAACAACCCTTGTGTTTTTCATTTTTCAGACTGAGTGTTCAGCGGTTCTTTGTTTACATGATTACTCCTCTATCTGTGATAAAGATCAATTCCGATGATCAATAAGGGCTTTGAGGGAGAGGTGCTGTCATACCAACAGGTTTTTAATACACAGGAAGACCCAATACAGCAAAGTACTTAAGCACATGTCAAAATTTAAGCCACGATGACTTCCATTGACTTTACTCTCACTATTCGTATACTTAAAGTTGAAGATATATTTAAGTACTTTGCTGAGTCAAAGTTGTTCTATATTATAAAATAAGGTGTTTAAGCACAAAGAGCCTCAATGCCGTCTGAGCTGCTGAGAGCAAGTCGTTAGTGAGGCGTAGGAAGTAAGGCTTAGATACACAAAATGGAAAGAAAAAACTGAGGATGATAATGGAAAAAACAGCCTTGAAAAGACATGACAGCCATGACATTCATCCATAAAAATATAAAGAAATCCAAAAAGCGAAGGTCACTGATCCATCTTTTCTTCATCAATTGTGCTGAAGTAATGCAGCTCATAGCCTATTGAATGTAAAGATCCCCTGCTGTTCTCAAACGCTGGGTAGAGAAATACAATGTGTGATCGACAACTTTTAGGCCCCAGTAGGGTGAATTAAGGACAAAGTGTTCTTGAGTACTGAATTTTTCTGCTTTCTGGGGTGAAATTAAACCCCTAACAGAGTCAGTATACAATTCCCAAAGACAGGGGTCATTTCTGCTGTGGCTGAAGCCAAAACTGCATCAGTGATTTAATGAAAGCTTCATCAGGGATTCAGTTTTGATCCCATTTACACTGACCTTGTAAAACTGGAATAACTTCACTGAGGGCAGAGTGATCAATCTGTATAGAGAAGACAGTACTGGAAACAGTACATGCCTACAGTCTCTGTCTGCTTTCAGTGTGTAAATGCCTTGATAAAAACAGAAAAATAAAGCATCATAGGGCATGAGATGCCATCCTTACCAAAACACATACGAAATCCCCTTCAGAAGGGAAGATTTTCCTATTAAAGCAGCCACTTAAAAAAAAAATATATATGCTCCAACTGTATTGTTAAAAAAATTATTGCATCCAACCTAAGTACATGTCCTAAGCAGTAGGCTAGGTTATGCCTGCTGATCTTTTCAACTGGAAAATTCTTCCTAAAGGGCAGAATGCAACATTATGGATCAGAGTCTACCAAAAAAAAAGAAGAAAAAAAAAAAAAAAAAAGAAAGAGAAAAGAGAAAGAAAAAAAGGAAGAAAATTGCCCTGCAAGCTGATAAAAGCCCATCTGCCTGCTTTTGACAAGGCACTGTCATTCTTCACAGCTTCGCATCCTGTAGACATTTAGAGGGTCATAATTTCCAGTTCAGTTTTCTTTTTTTTTTCACCCCCCTCTCTTCTGAGTGGAGCAACGTGTGAGGAGTAGGCTAAGACGGCCTGAACTAATTCATCTTGTGACCTTTTAGTGCCTTCAGAGCAAAGTGATTTAATAGCACTTAATCTGTCAAAAAACTGAAGCTTTGTAATAACTGTATATTAAGCCAGTTTTTATGGAGCATTAGCTGAAGTCCTTCCAGTTTACAAAATGGGGTGGTACCTTGACTTTTTTTTTTTTCTTTTCTTTTTCCTTTTTCCTCCCTGTCTTCCATGAATCCCTGTTACTCAGTAACACCATTTTGTATTTAAGGGAGACGGGGAAATACTCAAGACAGGTAACCCCATGCATTATAGGGTCCATAGGAAAGGTCTCTTCCCATCCCTGTGTGATTTATGGCACAGGGCTCTTGGAGCTGACGGGGGATTGAGCAGGCAGTACATTCAGCCCCCACTGGTAATGAAGGGATCTTCTCAGGCTTGGCCATGTGCCGCAAATGCTAACTTAGATTTTAAAAAATAAAAAGGGATTATTTGAACACAGAGCATTGAGGAGCATTTGTGATAACTGGCTCCTGCCTCTGCCACAACTTTGCTTTTGGATTGCTTTCTCTAAATTGAATTGCTTAATTTAATTTCCTTATCAGTAATCCAGATAATAATAATATTTCCTTTTTTTTCAATTTTTTAAATCACTGAGGATAAAGAAATTCTGAGCAGGGGCAGTCTCCTTGTCTCCTTGCACAATGTAACCACTAAGGAGCTTCATCTTTCTATAACACAATTAAGTAAGAATGAATATAAAAGAGCAATAAGAAAAAAGAGCTGGTCAAAAATCAGAATTTTTAGTCCAACATTTTCACATTCATTTTAATCCCAAAACAAGAAACAAAGAGTTGAAACATCAGAATTTCTTTGTCAAATTGAAGTTTCATCAAAGCAAATGAATATCGATTTTAAAACGTTTTCACTCTGCCTGTGATAGAGACTGAACTGTCTATTCTGAACACTTTATGAGAGTTATAGTCTGGAGATATCATGTGGAGGATTGTAAGAGGAATGCATCTTCCAAAACGGTCTATGGTGAGAAGATGCTGCAGTTCACTGCAGTGTTTCAGTCGGAGGAGGGCTGTTTCACATGTTCCCTGCCTGTCTTCTGCCGCCAGTCTCAGTTTTTCTTCCCTCAATATATGGGACAGTGACAACTTTGCAAATCAATCCAATTTGTATGGAATTTCTGTTTTATCTGATTTAGACACCTGAAGTTGTGAGCCCTGGTTTAACAATTTATTTCCCTTAAAAGACCACTAGTTAAAAACAATTGTTGCTTGTTTCAAGACCCTCACACAGATTTCACTGAAGTTAAAAGTTATGCATTGCTATCCACTCTTCCCGTCATTGGTGTCTTCCATTTGGCTCCCGTCCTGCTGTTCCTTAACACATTCTCTAGCAGGACAGAATGTGTAAAGGTTTTGGGGTTTGTTTTTTTTTTTTAAAGAAATTGTTATAAGCCCATGCCCTGGCTTTCACGCTAATTCCCCTTCACGTGTAAACCTGCGTTCCCTTTACTATTTCCTCCCAAGACGTCTAATCAACTGTGCGATGTCCCCTGCTTGGCCCTGTTCTGCCCATTGTGCTCATCGTACTGAAGTGACAGAGATTAGGATCTCAAATGGGGGCTTACGCTATTTAGGAAAACAGTAAACCCACAGGCAGCCACATGGTGCTCTAATTAAATAAGGCAAGAGTGCCAAATATCACCAAATCTTGGGTTTATGTGGAGACTTCAAGGTCTTTGGATGCTGGGTGAGATGAGTGTTAGGAATACACACACTTAGAGTGAGTTTACCTTGCTGCACTCACACATCCCAGGCACCTTACTTACGTTGCATCAGCTTTGTCCAAGACAGAATGAAAAATGAAGCAAAAAAAGAAACAAAAATACCCTTTAGTCAGGTGTAAGTTAGTAAGATACTTCAGTGAACTTGATTTTGCTGGCAGTGGCAGGTAGAGAATCATTATTAAAGCTGCAATGAGATGCAAGTTTTAACCATAACAATATAAAGCAGCGTTTCTTCATAACAGACAGAGCAACAAACCACCAAATAATTACTTTTCTAGATGTGAAAACATCAGTTTTCATTAAAAAGCAAGCAAACATGAAAAAGACCCATCTTTGTGACTACTGTTTAGTAACCCTTCCTTCCTGCAACATCTCTCTCCCTCTCTCTGCGTGCATCTCAGATTATTATCATTATTATTATTATTATCTTAATGTAGTGCTTAAATTAGTCCTTTGTAAATTTTTTATAAATACACAGAATTAAAAACTTGCACTGCCCTCAGAGAATGCAAGTTAGGCGAGATGAAGCACAGATAACTAGAGGGCATGATTTAAGACAGACAGCTCCAACTCTATAAATTTTCCCAGTCAGCATTAGAGTCGCTTAATATTTTATGTAGTATTCCTTGCTTCTGTGTGACATTTTGAGCTTCTAATAAAGATACAAGACTGGGATTTTTTTTTCCACTCCCCTCCCATCCTTTTTGTAGATTTGTAAGTATCAACTAACTGACAAAGGATTTTTATTTTCTTCCTTTTTTTTTTGCTCTTGGTGTTTTCTATCATCATTTATCAATAGTTTTAGAGGTTCCTGAATGCATTCCTATAGTTATCATTCTGGGCACAAATGTTATTTTTTCTTGAAAACTGAATGGAAAATTGGTGTGAAATTTCCGAAAGTGTTTGTTTTTATGCCCTTGGCATCTTCTGTGCATTTTTTCTTATATTTATTGCGAGTAGTTGTGACTAGTAAATCACCGGATTTTGGCTATTCTTAATGCTTTATCATATATCAACTCTGTCAATATAATCAGCAGTTATGCTTGCCTATTAAACCATCAATCAAAGGCAGCAATTCCATACACTAGCCTTCCCCCCTCCACACTACAATGTCCCTAGTTTCCAAACTCTGTGTCCTCTCCCATCCACCACAGGGGAACTCTATCTTCTCCCAGTGCTCATTCCCTTCTAGGCCCTTTTATTGCCAGATCACCGGTTGGCTTGACCTGCCAGCTGATCAATGTAGTCCATGGTTTCCTGTTCCTCCCATACCCACAATTTTTTTTGGTCAGAACTGACTTCTTGCTGACCACCCAACTGAACAAAGAGTTTCTCAGGTTGATGGTGGGGACAAGAACTGCATAACAGGGTTTGTCTCTCACTATGTATGCACAGTGCCTGGAAGGAAGAATCCTAGTTATGGTTAATATCATTCAGTAGTAATAAAATTTCACTAACCATGAGGGTTATTAATAACAAAGATAGAATCATAGAATCATAGAATTATGGAATAGTTTGTGTTGGAAGGGACCTCTAAAGGTCATCTAGTCCAACACCCCTGCCATGAGCAGGGACATCTTCAACTAGATCACGTTGCTCAGAGCCCCGTCCAACCTGACCTAGAATGTTTCCAGGGATGGGGCAGCCACCACCTCTCTGCGCAACCTGTGCCAGTGCTTCACCACCCTCAGCGTAAAACATTTCTTCCTTCTATCTAGGCTAAATCTACCCCCCTTTAGTTTAAAGCCATTCCCCCTTGTCCTGTCGCAACAGGCCCTGCTAAAAAGTTTGCCGCCATCTTTTTTATAAGCTCCCTTTAAGTACTGATAGGCTGCAATAATGTCTCCCTGAAGCCTTCTCTTCTCCAGGCTGAACAACCCCAACTCTCTCAGCCTTTCTTCAGAGGAGAGGTGTTCCATCCCCCTGATCATTTTTGTGACCCTCCTCTGGACCCGCTCCAACAGGTCTGTGTCTTTCTCATGCTGAGGGCTCCAGAGCTGGACGCAGTGCTCCAGGTGGGGTCTCAGCAGAGCAGAGGAGAGGGGCAGAATCCCCTCCCTCCACCTGCTAGCCGCACTTCTTGGGATGCAGCCCAGGATACGATTGGCCTTCTGGGCTACGAGCGCCCATTGCTGGCTCATGTCCAGCTTTTCATCCACCAGTACCCCCAAGTCCTTCTTGGCAGGGCTGCTCTCAATCCCTTCATCCCCCAGCCTGGATTGATACATGTCATGCAGCAACACCGCATTAGTGTAACGCAAGCCTTACATTCAGTGATTTGCGTCCCAAATGACAATGTATTTCTATAGTTTGGGTACTGAACCAAGACATCAGCTTTCTCCAAGGTTCTGCCACTAATCTGGGGCAGCTGACTTCATCTCCATTTATCTTTGTTTATCTTCTCTATTAGGATGCCAGTTTTTCTCGACACAAATGTTCTCCCATCATCCTTAGGGACTGCACCCACAAAGAAGAGGTCTGACCTGAATTAGAGCATGCAGGTACTACAATAACAGTAAAATCAGGAAAACACTTTGGGATTCATCTAACTAAAAGGTAGATGTTCAGAGGGCCAAAATCTACATTTCATCTATGCTCCTCATTTCTCTTCAGAGGCAATGGAAGGAACAGGCATTTGTAGAAAGCGGTCCGTATCATTTTAAGGTAGATATCTGTGATGGCTCAGATGAATTGCACCTTGAGAGTGCCTACTTTTCATCATGGAGAGACAGAGAGACATAAGTACAGCTGTGGCTGACTACTGAGAAATGGAGACCTATGTCACAGAGCTCTGAAGTTACATGAGAAGGTACCAGTCTTTCAGCCTTCTCAGGCTTATTTTTCTTTCATCATCATTCAAACACCAAGAATAACTCGTCATAGTCATGATGATAAAAAAACTGGTAAAACAGGATAAAAATAATATTATTCAAATGACATCAAGGTTCAATGTGACAGCAAGTCTTAATTCAAATTTGGAAATACAAGAAAATACAAATCTGAAAGAAAGGGTGCAGAACCTAAGCCCAGGGCTTATTTCATGTTTTGTGAAGTAACAAACAAAAATATCTTTTTTTTCTATTACTTTTAATTGAAATTGAATGACACAGTGTTCAGAACCTGGGTACAGATGAAATTATTTCTTTTTTTTTTTCCTCTCATCCAAGAAGAATCCAAAAAACAAAGCAAGCTTCATTTTAAATAAGCAGAGCTGACAATATTCTTTTCAATAACTGCCTATGGATGAAAGTTAATAAAGTCATTGGGCCAAATATATGCATGTGTAATTCCAATTACACCACAGTCATGTTTAATATAAAACCACCAACTTTGTATTCAGCCTGGGAACCAAGCCTGCTGACTTCAGTGTAAGGGTGAATTAGATGGATGGTGCACTTTATAGTATTTCTCTACAGTTAGAACATCCTTGCCCTTTCCTTATTACAGCCAAGATTTAATTAAAATTAAATTAAAATAAAAATTGAATTAAGAGAATATTTTTCAGGTATTAAATAATATTTGAACATCCTCTTCATGTTTGCTCTGAAAACAGGGAATAAGTGCAAGATTATTTTTTGGCCAAATGAATTTACTTGATGATCATTAAATACTATTCCCAAAAGGTAAAAGCATCTGTGTTTTTTTTCTTTAACTTTTGTGAATTAATATTTATATGGAATTTATTAGCATAAGGTTGCTGTGAATGAAACCTTTTGAAAACATTATTGTTTTGCTCCATAGTGGAGGATTTGACAAATCATGAGGATTTGACTTTTAAAAAAAATAATAAACATTGATAACACACTCTTTTTTTCTTCAGTTTATTTAAAAAGAAGTCACTGTTTTCAAACATAGTTGCCCAAAGTTAGGTATGCACACTTTTGCATGGCAGCTGTAATGAAACTGGGTGTCTTTTCAGAACTTGCAAATTCAACCCAAAGACCTGTAGGGTTCATTTCAAGAAACTGGACTACTTATTTCGATATTTACTTGTGTGAATCCAAAGTTGAAAATGTTGGGTATTCCTTAAACTCATCTTTTGAGCTACACACAAGATTAATAGACGCTGTGGGCAAACCCTGTTCAGGTCACAGGATGAGAGCATTCTGTGTGCTGTCTCCAACATCTTGCGTGCAAAACAGAAGCTCCAGCTTCTTGTCTTAGATGTACCCCACACCTGAGAGAGAATTTTTTGATATGTCACTTTTACTTCCCAATGTCCTCCCTGAACTTTTCATGCCTCGTTCATGCATTTTTAGAGAGGGCTTGTCTCTCAGCATGTCACTGAATATTTCTGTTCTTAGTATTGGTTCCTAAGGTGCTGGAGCAAAATTAATTCTCTGATTTACAGCTTTGGCTCTATCATCTTTCTAGTTGCACCCCTTTCCCTATAGCATCAAACTTATAGTTCATTTTAAGTTTCTGTCCCTTTCCCTTGTATTGCAAGAACACCCAAAGTGCAAAAGCTAACTGCTATTAGTAATAATCACAATAGTAATGAAATTAAAAATAGAGGAACATTAGCTATTTTTTGGAAAGAATTAAAATTCTGTCGACAAAACAGATGAACTTAGGCAGTCAGGTATATACCTTATAATGTCTGAAATGCAACTGGAAAATGCTACAATACTGGCTTTAAATTTACATGGCGCTAACTTTTCCAGAACAACATCAGAATTCATAATTTATTTATATTGTGATTTTTTTTCTTGATTTAACCTTTATTTTACAAGGAGGCCTCTTGAAATATTAATTGCTTTTTTTCCTACAGACACCTAACAAAGGTAGACAACAAGGTAGTACTCATACACAGCAGACACAGAAAGAGAGGGAGGAGATGTGTTCAGGGGGGAGGGGGAAAGGAAAGAAAAAATATTAAGTACATACAAAAAATAATCTTAAATAGTACAGCTTTCCTACATATTTTGAATGCAATAATTTCTTCTCATAATCTCAAAAATTATCTCCCATTTTTCATCATATTATATCTATATTTTTGCATCCCGGTTTGTATTTAAAGGTCTAAAGTAGCATAAAAATAAATAAATGAAGCTTCACTACATGCATCTAAGGAAGGTAAACGTTATAGTCCCTAAGAAAGAAATGAGACTCACAGCCAGATCCAACAAAATATTTAGGAGACTAGAAGATCATCATCTCCATGATGAAAAAGTTACATTAAACACATAGTCTCCTTTTATAATGCTTGTGAAGACTACAGTGAATCAGAAAGGGCGTTCAGAAACTCCGTTATCCACTAGCAGTTGCCTAAAATTTCTGTTCTCCCTGGAGTTTAGCATCTGAATCAGGTTTGTAAGGAAATCTATTTTATCACAAATGGACAATGACACCATGGGATGTTGCTCTGGAGAAGAGCTTGGTCCTTTCGGTGTGAACCAATTGCACTTTGAACCTGGCTGCCCGCAAGGGAGGTGCCTGGCCGGTGTGAACTCCTGCATGGCTCCAAACTGGCTGTGGAAAGGGACAGTCTGCAGGTTCAGAATCACAGAAATGCAGAAGAATTCCAGTTGGGTGGGACATCTGGAAGACATCCTGTCTAGTCCTGTGCTCAAACAGCACCCCTTCATTTCCCATGCATTAGGTTGCTCAGAGCCTTGTCCTGATGATTTTCTAGTATCTTCAAGGATGGAGATTCCCTAACGTCTCTGGGATTTTACTCCAGCATTTGACCATTCTTATGGTGAAGAATTTTTTCCTTATATCTAATAGTAATTTGCGTTGCTACAGCTTGTGTCCCTCACCCTTTCACTGTGCAAAGGAAAGGCCTATTAAAAAAGCTAAAACTTCATCTTAAAACTGTTACTTTCTGAAAGTCACACACAAAGTCTATGGCAAAATCACAGTCTCTCTTAATATTTACGTCCCCAGGTTAACACCCACCATTTAATCTCACTTCATAACTATCAGTTATTTCCAGCCTGCCTTATTTAGGAAATAATTGCTCAAAGTTCAGTGGAAGCATCATCTATGTTTTAGTAAAGCTTAAGAGAAAAATTAAGAACATCCTACCACTTTGTAATTACACAGAGATTTTCAGAAGCAGGGTAATTAATGTCATTTAATTGATGGTCCAAGATAACTCCAACATCCATACTACCGCGTAAGCACCATAGTATCACCATGACCACATTTGGTCAGCGCCTCAATTTTATGTCACAGCTGAATGATAGTATATCCAGGAGCACAGCTGCCCTTAACGGTGTGTTTGGGTATCTATGTATAACAAGAACTGTATTAAGATTGCAGTCTATGACAACATTAATAACATTCTTTCCAACAATTAACTTTCCCTGATCCTCTTTTATCCAAAATTTTAACATCCTTGACAGTACTTAAGAGATGATAATATCTATTAAATTCACAAGTTTATATGTTTTGACTGTAGGTAACTTTTAAATTAAAATGATCATTGTTTAACTTATTTACTGAGAAAAGAAAATCTCAGTGTGAATTGCAAGGAAAGGTAGTGACACTATCTAAAAGTGTATGGATCACATTTCCTGATAAAGGGAACAGAAATAAACATCAGTCAAATAAATTATCGTCTGTTTGACAGAACTTCCTAAGTTTGCATTTATTTTCTACAAAGTAGCATTATTTTGGGTTTGGGACACAAAGGAACTAGTTCAGATGCATATTTATAAAAATTTTGATAGGCCGATCAACATTTCCAAGATAAGTTAACATTGCCTCTCATTCAGCATGTCCTTCTCATTGAAGTCTTTGAAATTGGACTGGTGATTACAATATTTCTGATTATCAGTCATGTTATACTAAATGCTGCTGACTTGGCTTCACCTAGAGACTTATGCCCTTGCAGTATGAGGAATACAATAGTTCAGAAAGAGGGAATAGAAAGTTCAAAAGCAGATGCACTGACTTTCAGTGGATTTGTGCATTGATAGGACTATCTAGCAGACCTTGGGGGAATGTAGCAGTCAGTGAGAAACAAGTTAAATGCATCTCGGTTTACCAGTGCTTAGAATTATGCCCAGCCTCAGAAGATGAGGTGAACCTCCTTAGGCCTAGTGGTTAGGGGACTTCTGCAGATGTGGGACCTTGTTTCAGGTTAAGAAAGTCCATAAGAAAGGAAGTGCCTTTCTTTCACCCAGGACGTAGGTAGGTTTATTTCATCCCTAAAAGGAGATTTGCACCTTTCAACAGAAGGTGGCACTTCACTTTCTTCTGGCGTCTGACTCTCACTGACCCTGCCTTGCAGCTGCTGTAACACCACTAACTGTCCCCTCATTTTTTAATGGAAAGCCTCATAAGAAAAAAAACAAACCCAGCACAAATTCTAAATTACTCTTCCACAGAAGTTGGACCTCCCCTCCTTTCCTTTCCTTTCCTTTCCTTTCCTTTCCTTTCCTTTCCTTTCCTTTCCTTTCCTTTCCTTTCCTTTCCTTTCCTTTCCTTTCCTTTCCTTTCCTTTCCTTTCCTTTCCTTTCCTTTCCTTTCCTTTCCTTTCCTTTCCTTTCCTTTCCTTTCCTTTCCTTTCCTTTCCTTTCCTTTCCTTTCCTTTCCTTTCCTTTCCTTTCCTTTCCTTTCCTTTCCTTTCCTTTCCTTTCCTTTCCTTTCCTTTCCTTCCCTTCCCTTCCCTTCCCTTCCCTTCCCTTCCCTTCCCTTCCCTTCCCTTCCCTTCCCTTCCCTTCCCTTCCCTTCCCTTCCCTTCCCTTCCCTCTTTGTGTTTTACTTCCCCTCCCATCCCTTTTTCTTTCCCTATTCTTTCAGTGAAGACAAAACACAGCCCATCCAGATGAACATGTTAAAAGAGTGTAAAAGCAGCTTGTGCAATCCTTTCCACCTCCGTATTGCCTACAACACTGCTAATAACATGCTCCAGTGCTCCACAAGGCTTTCACTTCCCTCTCTGACAGATGCCCAAAAGCAATACACACCCCAGCTTCATCAAACTTGCACTTTAATGGAAAACTTGAACAGCAATCTCCCACACTTTTATATCAGCACCTTTGCCTCCAACACACTCCGTAACTTCCATTTGGGAAGTTATTCTGCCTTAATGTGGTTAAGGACTCCGACACACAAACCAGTCACTGCAGGGTAATAACTTACAAAGCGTCAGAAGGTCCCTGGTAGCTGCACGCACATTCTTATCCCAAGACACCCTTCAGCAGACGTGAGTTAACTTAACCGCTCTCTCTTCGAAGGTGCAAATTAACAGTCATGGTGAAGCTGGTACCTAATTTCTTTCCCCCCAGTGCCAATGCCTGACTGTATCACTCAGTCTCTCCTTTAAGGACTGTTAGAATATGCATACAAATTCGTGTGCCACTTGTTATCTCCTATGCAGGGAGATAAGTGGAAGTGATGATAAATCATAAGGAAGCATTTCCTTTCTCAGTCAGTAAGCAGGACATTCAGCAGAAGCCTGTGGCCAGCATCATTTAGCAATACCTATTAACTGCAGGGGGAGAGAGAGAAAAACCAACATCGGGTAGAGATTAGCTGGAAAGGTGTGCACATGATGTAAAGGCTGGTGTTGTGTGAAATTCTATCCTGTGAAGAAGGTTAGCACAAGGTTCTGTTTGCAGGGGTAAATGTTATTCACACAGAGTAGTGCCAGTAGCGGCAACCTTAGCTGCCTTGGCAGATAAGCATGGCTTTTCTTTCCCGACAAGAAAGCAGCATTAGTATCCCAAAGAGTTTAATATGAGGAGTCAGGTCCTATAAAAATCATGGAGCTGACATTAAAAAAAAAAAAAATATCGAAACTCTGACACTTGAAAACAGCATGTTCAGGGTACTGCTGGTATCTGCTGGTCTTCTCATCAAATTTTAATAAGGCCCCAGTATGATGCCTAATGGGGGCTTTATAGTCATCAGGATGTAGTTCTTCATCATCTGTTTTGCATCCCTTTTGTCATTATTCTAGTCCCAAAATGTTTCTTTCTCCCAAGTTGGCCATGAAGTCAATGCAGCAGCATCTCCTGAGTCCTGTGGGTATATGAAGATGGGGATTATCAAGCCTAATGCTCTCTGCTGAATTGAAGGGGATAGAGATGAGATCTGTAGAACAAAAGATCTGATCGTTACTTTAGCTACGATTGTTTAAAAAAAAAAAGTATCTTTCATGTTAACTCTTCCTTAAGAATTACCTTAAGTCTTAGGCTTGCAGGCCTGCATGGGGGAGACAAGACATTTCTCCTGTGTTCCCCTGCTCTTCTCCAGTGGGCACAAAACCTTGGAAGCAGCCTGCCACAGTGTCAGCACACTCTGGTCAAGCAAGACCAGTACTGCTGTAATGAGTGGTCCTATATTTATTCAGTGCACCTCCCCAGTTCTCTTCCATTAGAAGGAGCAAGCTCAGCTTCAACTGAATTCAGAGCAGAGAAAGCTATTGCCAAAGGTGGGGTGCCTGTCTGTAAAAATCAAATCCAGCCAGCATGATGTGCCTGTCAGGGAAAACTTCACCAAACCAGCTTGACGTGAATTATCTGATCAGACCTTCCCAGGGCAGATGGGAGAGAAGTGCACATTTGCTTACAATCAGCATAGTGACTTTCCAGTGCAAACATCCCCAATGCAACTGGTACAGCGCTCCCAGATAGACAGACATTTACTAGTTGGTACACATACTTCACTGGTGGCTTTGCCTACAGAAGTCCTGCTAATGTCTTATCTGAGACCTCTGCATATTGCATCGATTAATTGTGTTTTAACAGGTAATAAGAGATGTTTTACAATACCTTACTTCATTCTTCTCCCTCACTCCAATTTTCTTCATAAAGAGAGAATCACATAATGCTTTATAAAAGCATTTGCCCAAAGACTTTATTTTAGGAGGGTGAAAAAGGAATAGACATCCTCAAAGAAGTTTTCCTGGTCATTGGCAGAGCCAGCCCTGAGAAAGGGAGGCAAGTTCCCACAGCATTGTGGAATCAGTGAGGACTGAGTGCACTGCCAGCCTGGAGGCAGACACTGTCCCACCCTCCACCCTGGGCTACTGCACAGGAGGAAAGGTTCAGGTTTCTGTTAGTGCTAAATAGTTTGTTGAAGCTTGAGGCCCTCCACAAGCTTTTATTTGTCATCATTAAGTTGCATCAGTTTCAGTGGGGAAGTATGCATGATAAGTTTTGTGGCTGGTATCACATCTCTGTGTATGTTACAAAAGGGATTGAAGCAGAAAGCTGCGAGAGTGAGATCCTGGATTGTTTTCACCCAGCACAGTGTGGCACCAGGTGGACTTAAGCACAGGTCTGAGTGGAAGGACTTATTAACTTGAGTTCAGTCCCAGACAGCACATGGACCCAAAGGGTACGTCTGCATTGGTAAATTAAATGTTCCTGGGCTCTGAGGCCAACTGGCATGGAGCTGTCTGCCTTTATGCTGATAAACCCTGTCACTTTCCAAACCGGTTGGGAGATTTCAAATTGAAACGGGCCACATTCATGCCAGGAAACAGTCCAGTCATTTAGTAGTATCATCATGTTTCAGCGCCCAGGCACACTTGAATTTACTAGTATGAACACAGCCAATCTGTCTCACCTGGAGCAGTTGAAGAACCCTTATCCTCTATTTCCATGGCACTGTTTTTTCCAAGGCTAACGAATGAAAAACAGCTCTGAATTAGCTGCACCCATGACATCAGAAACACTTTTTTCCCAACCCATATAACTGAGTACAGCTGGGTTGACTGGGACCAAGTGTGAAAAGAGCTATGACCCATTGGCATCGGTGTTAGAAAATGGTTGGTACACCAGCTCCAGAGCAGCAGACATCTAATTTGGTTATTCTGTCACCACACACAAAGATTAGAGGGTTACTGATTGCTGTGGCATTATTTCCGATGCAGCTGTAAATTCCTCCTGCTGCAGCATAATTCTTCAGACAGACCAGCTCAAGTTGAAACGTTATGGTGTTATGAATGTCCTACAGAGAAGTGCATATTCTATTACCTGCAGAGTGGTTAGACTCTCTAATGGATCAACCAAAAAAAGTAAACATCTCTAAAAGTGGAGGAATTACATGTGTAGATGTGCTCGTGACACTCCTTCTGGGGATAAGTTCCCTTGCTGCACTGGAAGGGTGCAGATCATGATACTTTGCTTTAGTGAAAATGATCCTTTCGTGAAAATGAACCTTTTATGAAAATGGGGAGGATATAATTTGTTTTCATACTTATGAAATGTTAAGGATCGTTTATTATTCCAGTCAGCTATAAAGGACATCCACTGTAGGAATGAAACAGGAAATGTTTAACAGAACAAAGCTGAATTTCAAGGCAGAGATTGAATTTCTCCAGCTAAAGACAGGAGATAGGGAATTTTCAAGTGTTTGTTTCCATTTTAAAATTGATTTCTGTATGGTCATATTTGCACTTGCTTCAGACATACTTTCAGCTTTCCTGGGCAAGCAACCCAAGCTACAACTTGGTAGCAATACAGTACAAAGCTGACCTTCCAAAAAATGCTGTGATATTCTCAATGTTCAAAAGTGTATCTAGTTTTCATGCATGTATGTGTGTTCTGGCCTACAAAGGCAAAATAAAATACCTTTTCCTTCCTGTTTCCACTACCCTTTGGAGAATAAAACCCAAGCAAACAAATAAACAAAATCCAAGAAAATATTTCAAAATGCCTTTGATGAAAATATATGTTGTTGTTGTATTTATTTATTCAAAAATGTGTACTATGATTCTGATATTGCTACTATAATGTTTTGTGAAAATATCAAAAATCAAAAATCCTTATATTTCTTCATGCTGGATTAGCCCTTTGTCAATAATAACAGTAATAATTAAAAAGTCTGCAGTTTAGGTAGCTGCCAACACAACTCACTTTTTTCCCAGATTCTCCACTGGTTTTTAGCCTGTCAATTTAAAACCGATCCTGATTTTCAGCAATAGCTGAAATTTCCTTTATCATAAGAAATCCTGTCCTTCAAGACGCACATCAACGAGTGAGAATAAAGTAAATGAGCCCTAAAGAGAAGGGTTTGCACATGCTTCTCCAGAGGGTTAGCTTTAAGATGTAATTTTTTCTGATTTGATTTTTTGCAGGGGGGATTTATTTGTTTCTTTCTTTCTTTGGTTGCTTTACCTTTGGGAATCAAATAACATGCACACCACCATGGCTGTTCCCACGTCCTTTTCTTTCCCCACCACCAAAAAGCGTCTAATCCAGTGAAACTGTGTATTGCCACATAAAGAACAAAAGTCAGTGAAACTTCAGGAAGTTCACCAGGGACTTTGTTCTTTCCATTATTTTCACTTGGAAGATACTCTGAAATTTCACAGGGGAACGGTGGCATATATCCAAAAGGAGAGCTTTCTGTTAACTTTGCTTCTGAGAATAAGGAAGGGTAAATGCAGAGGTGAACGCAGCTCATATTACAACCTTTTGGCACCATTTGCAAGATGGGAATAAACTCCACAAAATTAGGTAATGCACTGTACAAAGCAAAGGTGGATAGCTAGCACTAAGTTCTGAGCTACCATGCCCAGCATAGCTGAGATGCCTCAAAAAACTCACAAATTAGTTACATGTACATTGTTCTGCAGGTGGTAACTGAGACAGAGTTTTTAAAAAAAAAAAAAAAGTCCTTCAAATTCTGCACTTCAATTCTAAAAGGAAGCCAAAGCCAAGAAACCAAGCGAATAAAGACTCCACAATCATAAGGTATGACCAGTGATATTTATGGGCAGCGAGGAGCCCTGCATTCAGCAATTTCCCAGGTCAACAAGGAACAAATGGAGAAAGCAAATCCATGAAATAAAAAAAGGAAAGGCCATCCTGTGACTTAACATCAGCAGGTAGATGCTAGAGTCAATACAGTACTCATGGATCAAATAGTCTTAATTAAATTGAAATACTCTTAAGAGAAGGTGTAGAAGCTGAGTGTTGAAATTGCCTTCCTCTCTTGCCACTTGAAAAGTACATTTTGGTATTGAGAGCACGTATCAAATCTTCCTTAACCCTCTGTTCTCATCTGGGGAAAGGAAGGGAGGGAAGAGGAATACTAAGTAATATAATGCAAATAAACCACTTAAACATCCTAATGTGATAATGCTAGACATATGCTGCAGGCAGTCCATGCAATAGGACTTATACAGAAATTTTGTCCTACTAGATATCTTACTGGAAAGGTGAGCTTAACTGAGTGGACGGTTTACAGATGTAAGGAATGTGTTTACATGGTCTTAGAAATCCTACACAAGATAGGGTCAGATGCCTTTTCATTAAAGGTGGAAGAGCCCTTAAATGCAAATGGATTCAGGTCTGAGCCACAGGCAGACATAACTGGTTCGTTACATGTAAGGAAAAATGTCTTTCCTGAAAGAGTGGTTAAACATTGGACCAGGCTGCCCAGGGAAGTGGTTGAGTCCCCATCCCTGGAGGTATTTAAAAGACGTGTAGATGAGGCGCTTAGGGACATGGTTTAGAGGGCATGGTGGTGTTGGGTCGATGGTTGGACTCGATGATCTTAGAGGCCTTTTCCAACCTTAATGATTCTATGATTCTATGATTCTATGAAATCAGGAGAATTAGTCAGTAGATACCCAGAAGTCTAACCACAGTACAGAGGCTATGGAGATCCACCTAACATCTCCTCTTGGACTTACCTGGGCTCCTGACCTGATGTCCACCAGGCCTTTAGGTAACAGCAGAGCCCTAGCCATTTTATGACACCTCTGTCTGTTAATTTTGGTTGTTTTCCTTTTTATGCCCTTTTTTCTTCAGCAAATATTTTACTGAGATCCCAGTTATCAAATGCCAAATAAATAAAACCTCATCGTAAAACTATGTAAAAAATAAACAAAAAGAGCACAGAAGAACTGTTATTCTTCACAGATACTATCTGTATATGTTGTGCTTGCCTGACTTTCTTGGGATTTTGGTTTTGTTTCATTTTTTAATCAAAACAGCAAGACCTGTAAGGTGAAGACCGACTCTCATTACTTTTTGCTTTAGCTGTGTTGAGGCTCAAAACTTGGCTACAACATCTTGGTGCTTTTGTAACAACAATATTTAGAACAAACTTTTTCCTTGAAAATAGTAATATTGTGCAATACAGATGCCATGTAAACATACGTATTACATATATACACATATGTATGCGTACACACATATATCATCATGGTCATAGACAGCATACTGCACTGCAACTTGATATTGAAATTACCCTTGTAATTATATCCTGTGTTTGTGGCATGGGAAAAATAGGAGGCAGATGCTTTGTTTTGTTTTATTCCTGACATAAACATTGCTGGAAATACTACGTGCAAATGTAAGTTTCCCAAAGGGGAAAAAAAAGTATTTTCTATGGGGAATATTTCCTCGATGAAATCATTCAGAATCCTCCTTAATTGTTTCCTCACTCATTTGCAGACCTTTAGCCCCAGATTAAGTCAGTTGTGCTTCCAGTCAAACAGAACTTGATATACTTGTAATGTCCCAGGGAAATCTTCTCTGTAATTAGGACTGAGGGCTTGCAATAGCCTGGGATGAACCTCCTTTCACTGAATTCTTTCCAGGTTTTACATTGAGACCATTGCACGATGGAAAGGAACACTGAGAGTCCAGTGTTTTGTTGGCATTTATGTACTGCAGACATGATCAATAAAGCTCGCAGTCATGTATTTTATTATTAAATAAACAGTATCTATAATATATAGGATCTATAGTTTGAAGCACAGCAGAATCATGCATTTGGAACACAGAGTTGACTGTTGAGCAACAAGAAATATGGGGTATCGTGGGAGGTAATAGTACTAGGTGGATGTCCCTACTTTTAAGAGACAGAATGTAGGACTGGGATCACAGGTCTAATTTTGACCCTAGCTACTGTCCCTAGACGGGAGCCTGGACAGTGGCAGTTTATTCCTCTCCCATCTCTGCTAGGAAGAGAGAAGGAAAAGAAGAGCTATGCACATCTAGGTAAACTCCAGCAGGGCCATAGAAGACATTTCTAAAAGTCTCCCTGGCATCAGTATGTATGATCCTAAAGCATGGCTGAAATTTGTAGAAATTTTAAAATCAATTAACACGTTTCATTCTGAAGAGATATTGTAAACTGTCCAAAGTAATAAAATCAGCAATGCATGGCATTACTTTCCTCTATGAAGAGCTTGAATAAATAAGACATTTATAAAAATGAGCAGAAAATATGAAATTAATATCCCAAGAACCATGAAAAAATATAAGCTAAAAAAGAAATTGAATTTTCCTCTGAGTTTCTGAGAGAGAATACAGTTGTGGATTTTATACATAATTTATAAGAGAAATTGGCCAGTTCACTCAGGTATACACCATATCAACTTTTAGGAAAGATTAAGCAAGCTGTCTTCTTTTAATTGAAATCAAATATAGGCGCAGAATAAAATGACTTCTGCCCGTGGAGGAATACGGTGATGTCACATGGCCAACAGCATTTACAGTGTACATGGGGTTTTCTTCTACAAAGTAAACTTCTGCTTCAGTTCTTGAACAGCCACAAAATGGTGTGAGCACTGACAGCTTCCCCATCTCTGAACCAGTTCTCCCTTACCACAGTCAATACATATACTTGCATTTGACTTTGTGTACAGTAAGGAAAACCTATGCCCTACATACTGTTTGCATCTCTAAGAACATAAAAATTGGCATAATAGATCAAACCAGTGATCCATTTAATTCAATATCCTACCTCTGAATTAAGTGTTAGATGCTTTGGAGAAAGATGTAAGAAAGTCTTTAGTGGGCAATAGTGGAATGACCTGTCACAGGGAAAATTTGGTAGGGACCTCCAAAACCATTGAATGCAATTTCCTGCTGTGTCAGGCACCACATCCTAAAATGCTCTTCGTAAATATATAAAGCTCAGTCTTAACTTGTTCCATAAAATACAATCTTTCACCTTTCCTGGACTGTTTCAAATGATTAGGAAAGGTGACCGCCACTCCCAGGTTCTGTTATTGGTTCTGTCACTGTCTTGCCATATTTTCTTTAGTAGGCCACTTAAACTCTCAGTGATTCATTTTCCCAGTCTGTAATTAGGCTTCCTTATTTCACTAGAAGAGGTTTCTGATGACTACAGAGATCCTCAGCTAAAAGCTTGTAGAGGTGTAAGTGTTTATTCTAACAATAAAAATAAAGACACCATTACAGTCAACTTTCCATTAACCAGCATAACATAAGGTGAGGATACCCTGGTGATGGAAAAACACTGATGATGCAGGTATCACTGCTAGTGGACAAGGGAAACTTTAGCTGTCTCTCCAAGAGGATTGCTTCATTTCTGACCCGCAGTCTGGCAGTGGTTGTTCCTTTATCTACTGGGGGGAGTTGTGCTTCTTGAGAACCCTCCCAGGAAGCTCTACAAGCTGGTCAAGTTGTTCTGCTGTCAGTAAGCTACATCATTAAGAGAAGGCCATAAAGTCCCTTTTTGCATCACTAAGAGAAGGAGATGAGAAATACCTCCTCTGTTGTGTAAGAAACGTGCCTGGAGCCCCCAGGTGTTTCGGGCATGTTCCAGCCAAACATCCCCCCCCACATCCCTGGCTACACCTCACAAAGACCATAACAGTGTGGCATCTGAGGAGGACGAGAACTTTACCCTGGCAGAGGTAGTTCATTCCTGACGCTCCTGAGCCTGGTGCTCTCAGAGCTGGGCAAGATGAAGACCAAGCAGACCAGCAACTCCCCACTCCTGAGAGTGCTATCCAGTGACCCTTCAGCTGGGCCATCCCCGAAACAGCAGGACTTACTAGCATAAGCCTGAAGGAAGACCATGGTTGTCACCAGTCAGCCATCTGAACCCAAGAGCAGGGAACAATTGCGACTGAGCTTCCAAGTCTTGTCACAAACCTCTAAAGCTCTTCATATGCAAGCTGAAATATAAAACAGCAGGTAAATAAACACATGACTAAATTCTGAACTTCACAGCAACCTAGGGAAAAAGATCAGATAACATATAATTCTACACAAGCTAAACAGGAGATATTCAGTAGTCTTTTTAATCCCTTTACTAAAAAGGCTTAGGATTTGACTGTTCCTTAGCTCAAGTAAAATGAGTTTTTAATTTTGAAGCAGTAAAATCTATGTTCAATACCCAGTAAGTCCTTCAAGTATCAAATGAAAGGGCATACAAGATTCAAGACAAATATATATTTTTGAATGTTGATAAACAAAAAGCTTATTTCTTGTTCAGAAAGAACATATGTCATAAGGTCCCTTTTTGCGTTAGTTCTCTGTAGATGTAATCTGGATGGACACAACTAGTAGCATAACCATAGGTTTGCGTAAACTAAAAGATGGTAGAAGTCTTTTATTTCATTCCTAGATCCACACACCTTCTCAAAATCAGAGTAGGGTCCTATAGCATATTTCCTAATGCTTCTCCAGTTTGACTTGAAACATTTCAGTAAAAAGCTGGTCCATCAAAATACCTAAATATACTCCACTACTTTGAAATATCCACTAAGGATTCCAAATTTTGCGTGCGTGTTTGTGTATGTGTGTGTGAGGATGTATATGCATATGTATATGTGTGTGTGTGTATACACAAGAGGGGAAAAAAAAAAATATATATATATATGAGGAAAAATGCACAGAGCCCCGGGAGGTTTATCTTTTGAAAAAAGGTACTTCTGCAGTGTATGGACGGTCAGCAAAACAGCAGTGCTAGAGTCACACCTGAACATGGCAAACGTTGCAGGCTGTAGCGTAAACATGTGGGAGACAGTTGAGGAGCCTGGGCAGAAGTGGTGAGAAAATTTTGCAGGAAAGAAATAAAGATTCATGCAGAAAGACTGGGAAATATTTAAAAGGAGCAGGCAAGGAGAAGTGCCAGTACAGAAGCAGAAAGGAAGATAAATTCTTTAGCTAAACGGGGAAAATAAATCAGCACAGACAGAAAAGTAATTTTCGGTCAGTTAGGTAAGAGAGAGAAGTAGCAGAGTTTAGAGATGAGTTTAATGCTTCTACAGGAATGCAGTTAGAGTAGAAACAGATTCTGAAAGAGAAGAAGCTGCTGGATGGGCAGAGATTTTGCTGTTTTAAGATAGGAATTAGATTAAGCAGGAGCCATCAACATCTAGAAAGAGCAGTTAGGTTGCAGCAGCGACCAGACACCATTTTTACCCTTCCCCAACGCTTTAGTCACATCTAAAAGCCATTATCAATATTAATAGGACTCTTTCCATTGACTTCAGTGTGCTTTCGAGCAGGCCTTGACAAAGGAGTACAAATCTGTAGTGCCATTAAAGAGACTTGACAGAAGGATCAAGTTTTTCTACCTTAGTCCTTCATCTTGGCCCTCATCTGTAATCTGATCAATATCCCTTTCTAAATTCTTTTGTTTTAAGGATTAGTTTTTATTCTTGGTTTTGAGGATGGATAACTGTAACCAGTATTTTGAACTATTTCACGAACAGTCAGGAAAGAGTAAGTCTGGCAAAGCGACATGGTCCAGGGAACATTGGTCTTTATCAGTTCTGCTATTCAATGAACAATTTTACTAGTGAGATCCAGATGACTGTCAAAGATCAAAATAACCCTACACATTATTAGTATAGGATAGGGAGAAGGGCAGAGAAGGGAATCCACAGGAAGAAATGCAGTTAGGATTAATTTCTCTGTTTTTTGGTTGTGGTTTTGGGGGTTTTTTGGTTGGTTGTTTTTTTCTTTTTTAATAAATTCTTTACATAGCTGTATAAATTAGGCAGCCGTAGACCTTAGAGAAAGAGCTGGCATATAATCAGTGAAGGTTTCCCTCCAGAGAATAGTATTTAACAATTAAACAACAACTGTTATGTAGAAGTCAGCAAGACATGGGATGAACCCATTGGCCAGTTTTTCAGGTCCAAATGAGGTTGAAATGGCCCTGTATGTTTACTGGGTCATACCTCAAGATTGTGGAAGATGTATGTTCTACCCCAGACTTCTGCATTTCCATTGCAGGACTTCCAGCCATTCATTTTAACTATTGCCCAAACGCTTTGATTACTATAGGAAAAAACTTACCGTTGACAATGATTTTATTGTCGGATAAGTTTTTCCTCATTTGTGTTTAGACATCTGTGCACCAAAAGGCAGAGTCTTACTGATCATCCAGCACACAAACCACAGTGGTGGATAAGTTCACACATGTCTCCACATTCTTATTTTACAGGTTTTTAGCTATCTGACAAACTCCAACAAAAAAGTAAGTGAGAAAAATGGGGGAACTTGGATTATTACAGAAGGACAATTTAAGAAACATAAAGGTGGCTCTGGGGAACTGTACAGCTCCTGAGGAAATTAAGATAGAAGAAGATCTAAGGACATGGGAGAAGAGAAAATGTTCCTGTTTAACCCAAGACACAGAGGCACAGAAAAGCAGACTCTTCACAGAATTACTTTTCTTGTTCTCTTTTCTTTTTTTTTTTTTTTTTTTTTTGTCTCTCCTTATTGGCATTTGTAGCACACTAGCATTCCCTAAAATCATGAATGTGGTGTTTACACCTTCTTCTAAATCATTAATGAGACTGCCAAATGAGAATACACCAAACACAAATCCCTTTTATAAACACTTTCCCCTTGGCTTGCTACATTGTTATTTATTACCAAAGCTTGTTTATATACCTAGGGCACTTTTTACTCCATTTGACAGCATTCAAATGGAAGTCAGTTTGGATTAATTTTATTCACCAGCTAATTTTATAATTAATTTTTAAAAGTCAAGACTTTTTTTGAGTTTGTTTTTTGTTTTTCCTTGCTTTTTTTTTTTTTGTTGTTATTTGTTCTCTCCTTTTACATGTAGGCCAAGGAGTAAGGACACTGGTATTATTGATAATGAATATGATATTTAAATATATTAAATGATTTTCAGATGTTGTCCCTGAAACAATGCATTTACACAGTGAAATTAGTGAGATAATTGTAACAGTTGCCCTTCACTGAGAATGACTGTACTTACCAATTATGTTATTAAACAAATGACTTTACAGGTATTTAGGATCCATCTGCTGCTGCCAAACATAAAAATTATTCCAAATATTAAAAACTGGAAGGGGAGAGTAATCTGAAAGAAGACAGGACACTGAATGGATAAGTAAGGGCTAGACAGATGCTCATGTACTTAAATTATATTGTGCTGCTCAAATCTGCAATGGAATATTTGGCTGCAAAACACTGCATGTCATAAAACATGGTCCTATATTTTCATATTTGTTTTATAATATTTTGGGCTGGTCCTTGATACTTGAGAGCTTTGTATCACTAAGTGTCCCATCACCTTGAGATGGTGGAAGGCAAGTTCCGATGAAACATCGCACTATCTAAGCTAACAACTAACAGGTATCTGAACTGGATGCTGTCACATCTCTGCTTGGATCTGTTTTTTTGCTGTACATCAGGGAACAATCTCTGGTGAAGGAAGTTAAGCCTAAAATCGAGTGTCTGATCTAGAGGTGATCTCCTCTTCTAAGTTTGTCTCTCTTCTTTCTACCTTTCACATACACTCACACACACACGCAACCTTCTTCCAGCATTTTGCTTTTGAAGAACTCTAGCCCAGTCATGGGAAAGGAATATTTAAAGGGCTCCACTCGAAGATCACAGCTCTGTTCCTAAGGTTGCCATAAAAAAATACCCTCTCTTCTTGAGGAAGTAAACCACTAAACAGAGACTAAACAGATTTTCCAAAAGCACGGAGGTGAACGGCAGAACTCAAAACCCAGCCCAGAAATTTACTGCTCTGTATTTTGGCAGTTGTGCTACTTTCAGTCCCTGTATTTCAGATTTCCTCACTGAGGGAAGTTTCTAAGTGTATGGTTTTCCTTCCCAACACATTTTTCAGCACAGTGTTTTATGTCTGTTTCTATCCTGGGATTTCCTGCAAAAAGAACAAGCTACTGCACCAACCTGCACCTCAAGAGTTTCTTCAGTAACCCCCCAGCAAATCACTGTAGATCTCTAGGTATCTCTTTGTCAGAAACACAATAAATTTCTGCACAAAAATTGTAATACTTTGAATTACTGTCTGTCCAGATTCTTCTTATCTGCCAGCAAAAATGATAAAATAATACTTTTCATTTTCAAAGAGTCTTAGCAATAAAGAGATAACATTTAGGGGTTTTTTTTGTTTGTTTGTTTGTTTTTTAAAGAGAAAAACTGTTGGCCTCAAATAATGCCATAATAACAATCCTTCACTTGGATACCAAAATCACTACAGAAACAAAGAGCCAGCTATGTGCCTTGGTGTAAGTCTCCATTGACTTCAGTGCTATGTGACCATGTATCACTTCAGGTAGAACATGGTTGGACATCAGCGTGGAAGATCTACCTGAAAATCTTAGTTTCATCACAAACTTCTAGATTTAGGGCCTTAAAAGTGTACAGACAACTAAGTTCTTTAAGCAAGGTAATAACCTTAGCTCTTCTGTCCTTACATCTGTTAAATGATGGGTAAAGTACCTTTTTTAAACCTTACAGGAGTTTTCTGGCAACAATCTTGCTCAGTATAATTGAATGTATGTCAAGATAGCTAAACACTGGGAAGAAGATTTAGTTGCCTATGCATAGTCACCTAGAGCAACTTCTAACACCCCTTAATCTCTGGGACATATGCATGGGACTTTCACCGATGTCAGAAGATCTACAGGAGATTAATGCCCTTCTGAAGAGACAGCAAGAGGCTGGGGGAAGGAACAGGGGATGAGCTTAAAATGTCACGAGGTACTGACACTTGGGTAAAAGACTTTTACCTTCAAACCATCCGGGGACACAAGAACATGATTTAGTCACCAAAATGTAGGGAGTTTAATCTGGAGCTAAATACCTGCCTGGAACATTAATTAACCTCATTAAGAAACCATTTAGCTTGCTAAATATCAAACCACACATTGTGGAAGGGATGACCCAAATTCACATGTAAGTCCCCAGCAAAAGTAGTAGTAAAATCTGAGAAACCTGGCTCCCTCTCTTGAGTATTTTCATCTGCCAGTGTTCAACATGGCAAAACCCCAGACCTCTGTCACTAAGAAGCAGCTGGGTATTGGGCAGAAGTGTCTTTAATTTATATGTTCTGGTTGTACTCCAAAAACAGTGGTCATCTGAGTTCAACCTAAGAGATGAATGAAGGTTGAAGTAATTGGTTAAGGTTCTTCTTTTACATCAGTGTTTAGCAAACACAAATGAATAAATGTTTTCACAACAGTGCTGAGTATTTCTTTGACCTTATCATCACATGTTTCAAGGTTTCTAGTCACCTGGACATCATTTAGTTTGATTTTAGCAGGCAATGTAGGAAAATCCATTCCCCACCCTACATATTTCACATTGAGCAGGTCAAAAGGACTTGCCAACACAAAATGTTGATCCAATAAAAGAAGAGGGGAGAGAGAGAGAGAGAGAGAAAGAGAATGAGAAGACTTTCAAGATCCACATTGGAAACCTGGTTGATGTCCAAGTAGCCTGCACATGAAAAATAATAGGTGGTATGAAGATGCTTGCTTAAAATATGACAGAAGGTTCAAGTTCCTTAAGCCATAACAAGTAGCACAGGGACCTAATAATGTGCAGGGATCTGAGGCTAAGTCTTTTACATTCAAGCAACTAGTCTGATTATTATGTTATTTCAGATTGGACATCAGTGTTTCCGGTTGTTTTTTTTTATTATTTTTTAATTCTTATTAGCATTCTCAAATGAGCCTGATCTTACTTCTATACTTAAATGCAACCACAGTTTGAGACTACCTCCTCACATTGTTTCTTCCTGTCCTCCTTGCAGTTAGCCATGACTTTTGTTCATTGAAATGTAATGAAAATATACGGAATTATATACAGCCAATATACAGAAAAAAAAGAAGAGCCTTTGTTAATTCCACCTTCAGTGGAATTTCTCCCAGTATATTTTGGAAGTACAGCCTTGCAGTAATTCCACTCAATCCTCGATAAAACAGAACAAGGCTTTACTGTTATTCTTTGTGTTGTCCATCAACAGTGAGAAAGCTCAGTCACAGATAAGTGCTTACAAGTCACTTCACCTGAGCAGCATGTCTGTGTATGATTCATGACAATCAAAAACATGTGCCTCCATGACAGCAGAGATATTTGATGTAGACCATGAAGCTAACCCAACCCTAGGGCTGTATCCTTGGCTATGACAGACCCAGTTTGCCATCGGAATGTCTGTCACTCTTCTGCATTTCTGATTTTCTGTTTTGTATATCAGTTTATCCTTATTTTCCCCTTGGGAAGACAGGACAAACAGTCGGTGCCAATCAATCTCTAAAGAAGCTCTTGTCCTATCAGCACAGTTTTGAATATACTTTTTTGAAGTATACAATTTGGAATATATTTTTTGTCACTTGAAGTTCTGGACATGGCCGCCTTCTGATTGTTTTGGTGTTTCAGTAACCTATACACACCGGCTATGTGGAAAAGCAATACTTGGTGAGAGCGAGGTGATGTCTCAGTATGGTGGTGCACAAAGTGTTTCGCTCTTTATGTTATTATAGAATTTGTTTGCAGTCAATTGACCAATCAAAGGTCCTCTCTAATCCCAATGTCTCATCCAAATTGCTGTTCCTCATGGATTTCTGGTTCAAGCTTAGACTAGTATAAAGTGTCCAGGTAGGAAATACAGAGCTGAGAATCCGGAAGGGAGCTTTTTGCTTAGGCCACCTACAGCTTGAAGTCTGATACTGGAGTGAAAGAACTAACTGGTGTTCATCTTCATTCTGATTTGCACAAGTCCAATTCTGCATAGAGACAACAGAAATAAAATTTACATTTTATGATTCTGATTCTTAAATAAAACAACTAAACACATTATTGTATTTCATCATACCTTTTTAAAATAATGTGCTTATTGAACAGTCATAAATACAAGTTGCCCTATCTAACAATTGATCCAGATTGCTGATCCTTATTGAATTAATCTCTAACTTTCAGTGGTAAAAGTCTGCTGGGTGAGTGGGGTTTATATGATTTAGATGAAGATATTGTGAGCCACATATGAGCCACTTGGACCAGCAGAAAGTAGCTCAACTTGTGATCAGTGAATGGCTGATGTTTCATCCAAAATTGGAAGATGATTTGTGAGACATTGTAAGAGCTTTGTTTTTAAAAAACACAGTCATATATGGTTGGCCAGTACATGCCAGCACCTGCAGGAAGATGTAGTTGTAAATTTTGCTAGTTCTTGCAGTCAGAAAGAGTCAGGAGTAACCTCTGAGCTTCTGTCAGTGCCCAAGTCAAATGCTTGTAATCCTAACAGTGTAATTCTTCTATTAAAATGAAGAAATACTGTTTACTGAAATTGTTAGCTCCTGTTTTTAATCATTTCTAGTGCTGCAGGGTAACCTGCAATTGTTACTTTTCTTCTTCTTCTTTCCCCCCTACCCCCTGTCATGTTTGTTTCTTTAAAAGGTGAGGAGACCAGTTGGTTGTGGAACCTGGGATACCCAGGATTTAATCAGAAAACTTGCTTAGAAACAGTGTGTTAAATAGCTTTATCAAGATAACTCAGTGCTTGTGCTGAGATATGAACACTTTGCAGGTGTAAAGTTAAATGCCGAGCCAATCTGCATATGCCTTGGCAAATCTACCAATGAATAATCTTACCTGGAGACCACCGAGGCCAATGTGATGCCTACATTGGGTTATGGGGGAGAGTGAATAACAGCCTGGGATTTGGTCTGAATTTAGTCGTATAAACTATGAGAACTGTTAAGAGCTTTTTAGCAGGTAGAGGATTATAGGAGTCTTGCCAATCATGTGCCTGATCTGAGAGGGGTTTTAATAGTAGAGAAATTACTTCAAAGGAGGATGTCAGAAAAGACATGGCCTGTCTTACTTCTTAACAGATGGACAAAGCTGAAGAGACTTTGCAACAGTTTTCCCAATAACATACATTTATTTGTTCGCGTTCATAGAAACCTATAGGAAAGGCATGTGGGCTGTAGTTAGGACTTTCATTTTCTTCACCTTCCTTGTGAGTCTGCATGGTGGCTTATGTAAGGAAACGCTAAAGTGACAGAGTGAATATTTCATATTCCTAACTTTAGAGCTTACCTAAAATCCTTTCAGTCTGCCTATGCAGAGAGGTACATCAATATGATAACCTGCCTACCTATTTTAATGATACATTTTCTGAACAGAAAAGCCATATGCCACCTTTTTGTCCTCTCTGCAACGAAACCTAACGAGGGGAAATTCAAGCTATTGCAGAAGATTAGAAAAGGGTAAAAATTCTCAGATGCTCTGGATGAAAATTTGTAAAGTTGGCTGCAAATATCATTGCATAGCCTTTGACCATTATTTTTAATCTCTCATTGACAAGGAAAAGCTTGCTGGGAGTTGGGACTTGTTATCTTCGTTTTATAGGCCACTGCTCTCGGAATAACAGGGCTGATAAAGCACTGGTGGTAAGTCAGTTGGGAAGGAGGAATGGACAACAGAGCCACACAGAGCACGGAGTGTGAGGATGAGAGAGAAAAGTGCTATTAATGTTTTTGGCAAGGAATAGTGATTTCTTCATCAGTGGAAGGAGTCCTTGTGAAATACAGCCATGCAAAATATTTATTTATTTATTTATTTATTTATTTATTTATTTACTCATTTATTTTTATGTTGACCTAATTCAGAGTGACATGTGCTTTCTTTCTTTAAAACCAGTTAGATGAGAAGTGAGATAAGAAATTTTGAAACGCATTTCCAAGGAAGGTTGCTATGTTTCTTTCTTCTTTTACATATATTATGATGTCTGGTATGAATGTTGATATCTGAATATCTCAGGTTTTGAGGTATTTATCTACATAACTCCTCTCTTCCTACTAGCTCCACCACCCGCAACCTCTGGAAAGAAAAAACAGTGAAGATAAAGAAAGGACAGGGGAGTTAATCTGCCTTTCAGTGGCTTCATACTTGAGCTGTCAGGTTTCTCAGAGGAGGGCTTTTAGGGATCCAGCACTGTGGAGTGGGGATGAGAGCTTCAACTCATGCCACCCTCTACAGAGAGCACAAATGTTGTGTGACACTTTACTGAAGACTGATCTATTAAGACCAGCAGAGCACTCCGAATTATATGCGACAAAACTTCGTGCAAATAATATGTGATATAAAAGTCATTCATGTTTCATTCTTCTGTTTACATGGGTTTCAAATGACAACCCTTGCACTGACAATATTTTATACGCTATTCATTTCCCTGATTTTAGGAATAAAGCCTATTTACGTTTATCTAATGGTTGACACTAACAGCAAAACTTGCACCAGTCTTAAAAAGTTAAAGTTGTTGGAAATTGAAGAAAGTGAAATTCCACTTCTGCCTGGAAAGCTCCAGTTCTCCAGTTACACGTAAGGTTTGTTTGCTCTCTCCATTGACTTCTTTCACAGAAGTGGGGCATGTGTTTATTTATTTATTTCACTGGAAGCAAGCTAATTAGCTCAGGTCATCTATGTGAAGAACAAGCAGACGTTTTGTTGGAAAGTAGGTATGCGAGGTGAGCATTAAATTCCATTACTTTACCTCATAGTGAAAATCTAGTGTCTGAAATCCACTGGGATTTTACAGTCAGACTTTTAAGGTCTATTAATTACCCCATAGTAGGGATTTACAAGAAAGACCAAAGCAAAAACAGCAAATGGGATAGGAAGGTGACATTATACTCAGTGCACAGAAGCAAAAGGGTCGCTAGTTCATAGAATTGTCAACATTTTTGACACAGATAATTCTGAAAACATCCACCAGTTTGATATCCATCTGGACCTAATGAGATTTGACACAGTAGATCCCCTTGAACTTCCATCCCCCGAATGTTTTCACCTTGCCTTTTGGATGTGCTCACAAGGGAGACATGTTGGTCCTTTCATGTCAAACCTTAATTGGAGCCTATATTCCCTTCCTCACTGCATCTGTTTCACTAGGGACTTTCATCAGACGAAGTAAAGGGCTTTTTCACTCTCTCAGCCCCCTTTAATATAGAGCATTCAGTTCCTTCTACAAAGTGTCTTCATTTTTTCCCCCTGTTTTTGAGGTCTCCCACTCATTCTACTATTGAAATGTTGTCTTTGTGCAGTCTGTCCTCTCTATTGACTTCTCCTTGTGCGTGGTTCTGTCTGCTCCTATGTGAGTTTGCATTGGAGGGGAGAGTGAGGGCTCAGGCTTCCTTTTGCATTTCTTTCTGGCTTTCTACATTTATGAACATATTTTCCATCAGCATTGTACAATGTGGGAGATTTTCATCTTTCCTGTTTTTGCCTGTTCTCCACATCTGTTCCTGAACCTTCATCTCTGTTCCCCACATTTTTCAGAACCAGAGATCCACTTTTTTTATTACCCCAAATCTCTCCACTTCAGTCCCACTTGCTTTATCACTTTTGCTTTGTGAGTCCTTTTCAGTGAGTACTCCTTCTTTTCCCTGTACCCTTTGTTCATTTACTTTCTTTTGTCCCTTGTTAACTGCCACACAAAGCCGTCTTTCAGCAGATAGAACAGTCCCCATCGGTCTGATAATTGTGTTGGCTGTACTCATAAAAATGTTATTAGGAACCAGAAAATTTGACCTTGCTTGGAGTTTCTCAGTCACTGTTGTGGCTCAGATTTTGGATCTCAGCTGAGCAAATCATGTAAACATCTGCTGTTTTCTGCAAGACTGCTATTCCAGTTGATTTGATTCAATTCGATTTGATCCAATTCGACTATGTAGAGTACTGCAATTCCCATAACACCACAGTGTTTAATGCCTTCCAATACTGCAGAGACCAACTAACGTCTACCTCCTAAGGGTGATCCTGCTTCTCAGCTTCACTGGTGTCAACAGAAAGTGCTTTGTTTTGGTCAAATCCTGTGCTGAATTATGATCTTCTGTGCAACCATATATGCCTGCAAACTGTAGCCAGAAACAACTGTGGACATGTAATAATAGGCTAATTTTATCAACTGCTTTCTTACAAACTGTTTAAGAATACAGTTGTATGAAACCAAAATAATAATAATATGATGACAATGTTGAAGATAAATCTATCATCTGCAAGCCAAAAGGTTTTGCCTTATCCATACTTCTCCAGTGCTTGGACTGCAATATATGATTTTGAACTTAGCTATATCATTGTAAGCCACTATGTAAAGTACATTATCATGTTTAGAATACAGCTTGAATTTGAGTTATGTTTTTAAAATGTAACTCTTAAGTGACTGTTTCAAAAACTGCAATAAACAATTTTATAATGATTGACTTCTGAATGCAGCCTTTAATAACACTGAGATGTTGAGAGACAATCTGATTTTACTAGGTTTTACCATGCCTTTTAGGAAAATCACTTTCAAATTCATAGAATGAATGAATTTCATAAAGTCCATAGGAAATTTGTTTTAGATGTATAATTTAACACATATTTGAAAAGATTCAAGTAGTTACTTGTAGGAAAGAGAATCAGAAAAAGCTTAATTCTAAAATTATGTTCAGCATTTATCGCAGAAGACAGCCAAAATAGAGGCCACCACTCTTGAGACTCTAAGATAGCTAGATAGATCTGACTATTCATTTAGATTGTATTACAGATCAAAGCATACCTTCCAAACTGGGTGTAAAAAAACATTCTTGCTACAAGAAGGTGCACTCTGATAATAAAATTTAATAATTACTTTTCTAAAGTGTCTTCCTCACCCAATTAACAGACCATTACTGTCAAACACTCAGGACTTAACAGGTTATGTGCCACAGGGTAGTGGACTGAGTGAGAAATGGAGTGCAAGAATTTTTCCAGCCAGTCTGATTTTGTAGCATCCGTAGTGTTCTGTACACTTACTATCATGGCACTTGTGCTACCCAAAGTTGCTTGACCCTAAAATCCAGATGCAGGATGAGACGAGCCAAACCTCTAGACCTAATCAACCGAGGCTGTTTGGAAAGATTCAGTGTTGTATGCAAAAACAGTCCGGTGGGACTGCACATACACTACTGTCTAGAAAGATGTGCACACATGAGAGATTCAATTGCCCTAATTTTGCAAGGACAGATATAGTAACTCTGTTTTGAATGCTTAGTGAGGCAGGCTTCTAGAGACTCTTCCAACCAAGAGCACACATCTGAACTAGTCTTCAAGACTTGCTTTAGCTGGCTGTTTTCAGTCCAGTCTGGCTGGACTCAGAGCTCTCTGAAAATTTACTCTTTGTGATAACAGCCAAACATTTCTGACAATCTGGTCAACACTTCAATTTGACACAATGTTTGTGTAACTATTATGAGAAATAGGTAACACAAAAAACTCCAAAGAGTGACTTCTGAACATTAAGAATTTTTTTAAGTCCTGCAAGAAAATAAGTATCCATGAAAGGCAGAAGTTGAGACTGAGAGAGAGACCAGCTTTTGAACAAATAGCAGAGCCTCCTCTGCTTTGGGGAGAGATGAAGGAGAATGGATATCCTGAAAGAAGTCCTGGTGGAAAGTCACATTGTTCTGAGTAAGACTTTCTAGAATAAAAAAATCACAAAGAAAATCAGATGTGTGCATGACCCAGCTTAGGGCAGCATTGGAAACACTCCCTAGGAAAAAAAAAAAAAATTGTGTAACTCAGTTAAATTCTCAGTTGTTGTTTGAAAACAAAATGCCTAAGATACTTTTTCTTAAAAAATAAATCTCCCTTTGTTTCAACACCTTCTGCCTAAGCACTTCAACATATTGCATTATGCACACTGCGAAATTTGGGTGTGTAAATCTTCCCTCTGCGCAGAGTCCTTGTTTTTTTGTTTATAAAAAATAGAGTGTAAGGGGACATAAAACGTAAGTGAATCAAGCCCTCAGCTAGCATTTAATTGATAAGAACTAAAGCTAATATTAGATAACAAATAAATGGTCTGTTGCACAGGCATTTAATTAAACACCAAATTAATGCAGTAATGACCTACTGGAACTAACAGCCAGAAATGCTTTACTGCAGGCAAGCATCTGGAATGTTTCACCTTTTTTTTTTTTTTTCTTCCCTCCTGTACAAATACATTGAAAAGACATACATTCATTTTTAATACTTAGTTTGAAGGGCTTCTGTTTTGTCCTTTACCTTGTCTGAAAACCTGATCTCACTGGACACCAAACAATCTTTGCCCGTGCCTCTTTCCTGATAGGTATAGCAAACAAATGGTAAGTTGGTGTTCCTCGCTCTTCCCCCTCCACACCCTCCTTCCGTATCATTATCTAGTTGAAACTCAGCCCCGTACACCTTGGGTGATTACACACTGCCCAGAAGATTAATTGCAGACAGTACTTTGGATAATGGTCTCAGGTAAGAAGCCTACCATGCTGTGGAGAAGGCATGAGAATCAATACATTTCTTTATCTGTACAAGTCCATGTCTATAAAAGTGTTTTCAATCATACCCCAGAATATCTGAGAGGTGCGGGAGATTAACTCTGCTCAGACCCACTCCAAAGGCTTTCTGTCAGTCCTCTCTCCAAGCCAAAATATGCAAGAGAGTCTTTAAGGGGCCTTAGTCATACCTTGTCATCCTCTGCCCTGCTGTTATATGAAGTTATCCCTCTACTACAAACTAAACTTGTGTGGCTATTAGTTAATGTATGAGTTACTGACTCTGGATTCAACCCACCTGGCTCTGGACATTGAACTGAGTCAGGTCCGCAGCCTCCCTGGTTTCCTCTGCAGTTGGTGGAGAGAGATATCCACCTCCCTCCAGCAGCTGGTGCGAACAGTGGGTGATCTCCACCTCTCCTGGCAATGCCTTGCTCTCCCCCCAGGGTGCAGAAGGGTCCCGCGTGGCCCGTCCCAGCTAAATACCGATGGTTATACTAGATGTGCCAGGGCCTATGTGTCTTTCCAAAAAAGCCCAACGTTTTTGTGATTATTAAAGTAGACTTGTGCTCTAGAGATCCAACTTCTAGGCCAGTCTTGTCCCAGTTTCAAGCCTTTCTAGTTTCTGTGCTTTAAAAAAGGACATCCCCATGTGGAACAGGTACATTCATCTGCCCCATTGCAACACCGTTTGAGTTCAAACACCCATGTAAGCGTATGAGGTAAAAACTGAGGCAATACCACTGTTTCAGCCGTTATCTTACTAATTATAGTCTGAACGATAGAGGAAGTGAAGGGACAAGTCTTCAATTGTACTCCCACAGTTCACATAGGATTTAATGAAAGTTAGGTGCATAAATTATTCTAAGGACTTGGAGCTAAACTCAATGTCTCACAGAGCGTGTGCAGCACAGAAGATGTGAACTATATCTATCTAAACACAATTCTCGTTAGACTGCATTTTCTCTTCAGAAGGGATTTTCTATCACCAGGTTTTGCCTCTTTGTTTATCTATGGGCTACACAGGCTGGGATAGAAACAGAATCAATCTTACATTCAGCATCTCTGGCGTTCTCATCTTCAGATTTCAAATTCATCAGGCTACACTGAAAAAAATGTTCATATAATACTTATTGCAATATGCTTCCACCTGGAGGAAAGCCAGTTTTGGAGCAAGACTTTAGATATCTATTTTACAAATCTACATTTGACTGAGCGATATAGATTTGCTGTATTATCAATAGAATACTAGTCAAAACAGTCAATGAAGTCTAGAACACCATTCACTTCACCTTAAAATAGACACTTGCATTTGGAGAACTGAATAATGCCCTAGACTCCATTCTCTATATTGACTAGATCTTCACTGCCCGTGGCTTAGATTAGAAACCTAAAGTCAAGTGAATTTATCAAAAACTTGGTACTAGCATAATAGTTATCCCAGTAATAACAATAGTAATAGTAATAATAACCGCAACAACAATAATAAAGAGCTCTGTGATAGAACTGCAATGATGCAGATGACACCAAGCTGGGCGGGAGTGTTGATCTGCTCGAGGGTAGGAAGGCTCTGCAGAGGGACCTGGACAGGCTGGATCGATGGGCCCAGGCCAACTGTATGAGGTTCAACAAGGACAAGTGCCGGGTCCTGCACTTCGGCCACAACAACCCCATGCAGTGCTACAGGCTTGGGGAAGAGTGGCTGGAAAGCTGCCCAGCAGAGAAGGACCTGGGGGTGTTGGTCGACAGCCGGCTCAACATGAGCCGGCAGTGTGCCCAGGCGGCCAAGAAGGCCAATGGCATCCTGGCCTGTATCAGAAATAGTGTGGCCAGCAGGAGTAGGGAAGTGATCGTGCCCCTGTACTCGGCACTGGTGAGGCCGCACCTCGAATACTGTGTTCAGTTTTGGGCCCCTCACTACAAGAAGGACATTGAGGTGCTGGAGCGTGTCCAGAGAAGGGCAACGAGGCTGGTGAGGGGTCTGGAGAACAAGTCTGATGAGGAGCAGCTGAGGGAACTGGGGCTGTTTAGCCTGGAGAAAAGGAGGCTGAGGGGAGACCTCATCGCTCTCTACAACTACCTGAAAGGAGGTTGTAGCGAGGTGGGTGTTGGTCTTTTCTCTGAAGTAACAAGTGATAGGACGAGAGGAAATGGCCTCAAGTTGCGGCAGGGGAGGTTTAGATTGGATGTAAGGAAAAATTTCTTTACTGAAAGAGTGGTGAAACATTGGACCAGGCTGCCCAGGGAAGTGGTTGAGTCCCCACCCCTGGAGGTATTTAAAAGACGTGTAGATGAGGCGCTTAGGGACATGGTTTAGTGGGCATGGTGGTGTTGGGTTGACGGTTGGACTCGATGATCTTAGAGGTCTTTTCCTACCTCAATGATTCTATGATTCTATGAATTGAAGAGATTTGTAATGGTCCTGATGATTCAGTAGGTGGCTGAATGCTGAATGAATCTTCCAGGTTGTGCCTGGGCATTATGTGCCACCAGAGTCATTGTTTTTTGGATGAGGGATAAATCTGAGACCTTTCCTTCTCATTACAGACCTCTTATCATTTTATAAGAAGTAAGGGTTGACCTCAGGGTCTTTGCCACATGACAAGGGGAATTATCATCTAGTTACTTAAATTCCTCTTGCAGCTTCCAGTACAGACCTTCTGTATCTTTTCCCATCCTCCACAGTTAAGAACTAGCAATATGCATTGGAAAAGCAGTTCTTGTGTGCTGTGTAGAAAGCAGTAACTTTTCAAGACTGGGTGACAATACTTTGATATACAGCTAAATGCATACACAAACACGACCATGGAAATGTATGATTACTCACACACTCTTCAGGCAAATTCTATTCTCCTTTATAGTCACTGACTGTTACTGTGATCACTTTGATGCTTGGCTTGAGAGCACTTATACTGATATAAGTAATGGAAAAACTCCTGAATGAGAAGCAAATTCTCTTTTTTTCTCAGGCAACAGTTAAAGTGTGAGCTACACCTGCTCTAAACAAAAGTACAGGTAACACCTCCCATCAGAGCACTGAACAGTACTAATTAGTTCATTAAACATCCCAGCATCCCTGTGAGGTAGGTAAGTATTTTATTATCCCCAAGTTAGCAGGCAGGTAGAGCTGGCTAGCTCAAAGACACACTTATGGTAAATGAAGGAACTCTAACGCCTACTCCTTTGTTCTACTGGGTAAACAGGCAGTAGTTCAAGGCAGCCTTAGTTCCATGTGCCATTATCGTTGTTGTTTTCTGTGTGTCACATGGCAATGCAACAATAATGTAAGAAGTTACTTTTTCAGTGGGGAACAAAGGGATTGTTAAAACAAGGTAGTTTCCTGTTATAATAAAGGAAGTATTGTTGAATATGTAGAGCTCCTATTAACAGCCCCTTTTATTCCCCATGCTCATACAACTTTTCCTGTAAGGTTTGCAAACATGGTTTGAAGGAAAGCACGGTGTGACTTTGAGAACAAACCTGAGCCTTTCCAATGCAGCCTGCATTGTACACATGTGTACACAGTATATGAGCTGGTACTACTACGGATAAGGCATCTGGAGTTTCAAGTTCAGATGGCTCAGAACCAGATTGAGCTCATAAAATTAACATTACCACAGCCACAAAACTAACCAAGGTAATCATGTACTATTTAGACAAGCAGCAGCATTGCCCTTTGTGAAGAGCTTTGGAATGTGCAAGTCAAGTGTATGGTTGCATAAAGATTGGGGATATTACACCCAGAGAAATCCTCTGAAGACAACAGCATCATTAACTATTTACATCATGATTCTACCCATTATCACATCTGACAAACAGTTTAATTTCAAGGAGGAAAAACAAAAATAAAAAATAAAACAAACACCCAAAGACACAAACAGCAAAAGAAGGCTGTGTGTCAACAACAGCAGTTCAGAAATTAAAAGCAGGCAAGATGTCAAGCACCTCAAAGGAGAGGGATGGGAAATAAAAAGTTCTGCTGCTTTCCCTGTTCACTTACTTCCATTTGAGATAAATCACAATTGTTTATCAAATCTGGGATTTAATACAACATGGCAATAATTTGAAGCCATGCACAGAGAAACAAAGAGCCTTTAGTCTCAGCCCCATTCTTCACAGTGAAGTGAACAGTCACTTATAGCAATGACAACGGTCAATTTTACCCATATATGAGCAGGTATATATCATATCCAAAATATCCAAGTAATGATTAGACTGAGTGTTTGTGGTGTATAAAATTAGCCCAAGGGATAATTTGGCCTTTGCATGACTCAGCTGCTACTTTCTTAGACCAAACGAAGAATGTAGCAATTGTTAGAAAAGGCTGAGGCTATAGAAAACTGATATGATTTTTCCAACTATTTAAACAGGCTCAGGAATATGTACTGAACAACTGACAAGAGCTAATGTGTAAAACACAAAATGTCTGAGCAATTTCAGCCATTTCAGTTAAAGTCAGAAGACTCCTGAGGAAAAACAGATTTCTTAAACATGAGCTGTAGCGAGTTAAGGCAATACACTGTGTTCCTTTCTCTGTCAGACTAAGGTGAGAACAATTTTTTTACATAAGCAATTGTTAGAGCTGCCCAGATGATCTGCTGGGCAGCTCAAATCCTGATGCAGGTCTGTCATGCAAGTTCAGAGCTAGGACAAGAGGAAACAGCCTCAAGTTGTACCAGGGGAGGTTTAGATTGTACATTAGGAAAAATTTCTGCATGGAAAGCGTTGTCAAGCATTGGAACAGGCTGCCCAGGGAAGTGGTTGAGTCACCACCCCTGGAGGTATTTAAAAGACGTGTAGATGTGGCGCTTAGGGACATGGTTTAGTGGTGGACTTGGCAGTGTTAGGTTAATGGTTGGACTCGATGACCTTAAAGGTCTTTTCCAACCTAAATGATTCTATGATTCTATGATTCTAATAGGTAACTTATAAAGCTGAGGAACAAGTTTCTTGAAAGCTATAGGGTTGCTCAAATGGGTCTAATGAGAACATGAAACTGTGACCAAAAAGAAGGCATTTTTGTTTTTAATCAACTCAACAAAATACTTTGCCAATAATCCAAATATGATTTTCTTATACAGGGAATATAGTTTTTGTATAATAACAGGGGGTTGGGGTTCCTCTAAGGAATAATGTTCTTATCGTGGGAGAGGGACAGTTCCCATTGGTTTCAGTAGATCACAGAAATTTTTACACCTGCCAAATTACACAGTGTCATACTTCACTCCTGTAAATAGGGGACAATATGAAAACATCTACTTACCCATATTTTAAGGATGAAGGTATGAATAAAAATGTAAGCTGTTATGTCAGTCTGCTTCTGAATGTGTGACATACACACAAGCAAAGGAATTAAGGCAGGACATTTCTTTAATTGTGTCCATTTTAGTGTGTGATTAATTATTCCCCACTGCATTTCTCATTGTCAAAAGGAGAGTACCTGCTTAGTGAGAACTTATTAAATGCTCTCTATTTTCCTTCATAAAGCAAAGTACAGTCTCATGATATGTTTACTACATATTATTCAACTTTTATTTTGAAGACAGAATCATTTGTTTCTTCCCAAGCTTTTCAGCGGTTCTCATCAATATACCATCTGTCTGCTTTGTAGGCATGAATATATTTATCTTCACAACAAGACTAACAATGTGCTGTATAGGTGGGGATATTGAGGCACAAAGTGATAAGCTGAAAAATGCTATCTAATTTTGAGGGTGCGGTTTTATATGAGAGTAATATGACCCAGTCGTTCCTCTTAGTGCTTTTGACACGGTCATAACCATTTCTGAGACCTTCTTATACAGCCTCCACCTCTGCTGCTTCGCTGGTCAGGGGCTGCCCCAAGAAGGGGGATGAGCCAGGAGCCAAGGGTAAACCAGCACGGGCCCTGGGGGCCAGGGCTGAGCTGAAATGGCACTCCTGGTACATGGGCCGGGGTTGGGTAGGGATCCTGATTGAGGCTGGTCAGAGCCATGAAAGCCTATGGGTGCCCACAGGGGTACAGGTTGTGACCCATTCTTCCCATACCTTTCTGTTTTTCAAACACCCTTTATGCAATGAATTTCAGCTTGCTCCTTTTGTCCCCCTTCCCTATCACTCTCAACATCTGTCCCAGACACTTGTCTCAGCCTCCAATATTCAAACCCAGATTTCACATCTAGTCGTGGTATCCTCTCATGATATCCTCCAGGCTGGCTTTGTGTCCCAATACATTGCAATTCTCTATCACACCAAAGCCTGGAGAAACTGTTGTCTTGCTACCCCTTCAGCTCCAGATCAGCTGACTCCTCATCTTAACAACACCTTTGTTCTCCCTTTTGGTCACCTTTTTTTCCTCTGCATCCAGATCAGAATATGTATAAGCACCTTAGGTCAAGATGAAATATGTGTTTATTGTAACTGCTAAATTCTAAGATATCTTCTTTGCTAAGCAAACTTAATTTCATTTTAGAAAGACCTATAATCAGTCACAGAGAGATTTCATAATAACAGCATGCATACATATACACATAAATAGACATGCAAACCCATCTATGAACAGCCGCATAGCATAGAAAATTTCAATTTGATCATACAAATTGTCAAAATTATTATGAAAATCGTGTGGGAACTTTACAGCAAGTGTTGCTGTCAGCCTCAGAGTAGTTTAACCAGAGATCCCCATTGTATCTAAAATAAGTTCCAAATTTAATGTCTAGGATATACAAAGTATGAAATATGAATACATTATATGACATGTGGCAACCCCAGTTATATTTAGACCAGCAAATTTCCTTAATCTGGATTTAAATATTAGCAGACTGAAACTTTAGAAGATTACGTTCAGGATTTTCATGTATTCATGCATAAATTTGGACATCTAAATCAGTATTTAAATAGCTAAAACACGTCTGCATTTTGAGAGCTCTGAGTTCACCATTTCCCCCGTCTTCTCTGCAGAATTTATGATAGGGTAGTGTTTGTTTTTATTTTTAGTTAATAACAAATTCTCAAAAAATATAGTTTTATGAAATCTGAAGCTGTTTACAAAGTCAAGACAAATTTGGAGAAGAACTTCAGCCCAAAAAGAGAGCAGAAAATGCAGTACTACAAAGGTTAAACCATTTTTGACAAAGTTCAATTTTAAATGGCTTTTGAAATTCACTACTGACCCACTATCAAGTTGAAGTAAAAAGACATTAAATAAAAATTATGTTTTACCATAACAAATGCTCTTACAGACCATACAGTTGGGAGGAATGGGTGATCTTTCTTTTTTTTTTTTTTCAATAAAATAAAGTGTATTTCTCTACTCATATTTTTCCTTCTAATTTTTTTAGCTTACCCAGCAACTGAAATTTTCCCTACTCTCATAATTCTCATGCAGTGCATCTGAAAATCAGATGCTGTTTTAAAAGGACATATTCAGGAGCACGTCAGTTTTTAAATGGTACTGTTTAATATTTTTATCTTCAGGAAAGCATGTGGCAGTGATAATTACCTGTATTTGATGATCTGCATAGCTAACACCATTACATTATTCTGTGTTAATGGTAAAAACAGTGCCCCCACAGTACCCTGTGAAATGTCCCATTGCAGTAATATCAAGCTGTCATGATTTCATAAAATGCAGATGGAGATTTGTTTCACTGTCGTTCTTTGGATACTAATCAGGTAAACCTATAGAATGAATATATATAAAAAAAAAAAGGTTCATGCTCTGCAGAACAGAGAAAACACAGACTCAGGCTGTGGGGCAAGTTATTTCCAGAACTCCTTAGAGTAGGTGGTTTTTAGAATAAGGAGAGCGTCTTAATTCAAGAAGCAAAAGAAAGAAAAAAATGACACAATATTTCAAAAGGTAGCCACTAGTTGTTGGGTTTTTGCCCTAAACTGATGCCTGAGTTTGCTTCCTTGACATGATGCTGCAGTGTCTTTTCTCCTGCTTGACTAGACAGATAGGCCATGTCTCGTCTACTGCAACTGCTGCTATATGGTATTTATTTTGCTGCCACTACACATGATCTGGTTTAATCTCTGTGGGCAGCACTGAATTCTATTAATCCACCTCTCCAGACACAGAAAGGTACTGATTCACCTGAATGCTTATATTCCAAATGTACAGTAACTGATCCATTAAGCTGTTCACGGAAAAACCGAAGAAAAGTAATATCAGAATTTTCATAGAAAGAATCCAAAGGTTTCAGGTGGAAAACATTAGAGGAACTATTCAAAGCCTATTGGATTGACTGCCACTATACTTAATTTAACACAGCAGTAGATGTAAGCACAATTCCTGTACATTTGTTAAAAAGGAATTCCAGTGTGGGAAACATTTCAAACAAAGTAAATTTTATCTTCCTTAAATATTTGCTCTCCTTTTTGGGGAGATATTTTTCTTCCTAGCTGATGTGCAGCAGAAAGTCATAACTTCAGATAATCCAGGAACAGAGCCAAAATGCCACAACTTGATTATGAATGAAATGCCATCTGGATTCCACATTCAGGCTGATCGACAAAAGTCACTACAACACTCCGTGCCTCCATATCCATCTACAAAGCTAGCCAATGGTAATAAAAATGTCCTTCCAATAAGGTCTTTTTATTTTTCCTGTGTAATATTTCTAAACCTCTGTTAGAACCTAGGACAAATAATGTCATACCTCCTCTCATTATATAGCTTTCTTTTGTAGAGAGCACTGATTGGACCAGGTACTTTAGTTGAACTGTCTTGACATTTTCTAACACAGCTTGCTATTCTCTGACAAATTCTCACAAACTTTTTTTTACAAAGCATTTTTATGTTAAAGCGTAAATTTAGTTCCCTTTGCTGAAAAATCCTTATCTTTATTCTTGTTGTTAGACCCTCCATGTTATTACTGTGTCTCACTTCATCTTGCTGAGCCTCATATGTCCCACTAAACCTTTCAAAGGCACCACAGTATTTTCTTGCAGGGACCTTTTTCTCCTTTCCATGTATATGCTTGATATCCTCTCCTTAAGATTCCCTTTCAGTGTGTGCTAGAAGACATTCTTGAACTTGTCCATAGCTATTTCTAATTTGTCTGATCTTCATCAGTCCGTTTAAAGGAGCATAAAATGTCATCTGCCTCATCCGTCACCATGTGTGTATTAATGTATTTATCTGATTCACTTCCTCTTGCTCATCTAGGCTTGATGCAATTCTGAATCTTTCAGATCTCCTAATTTATTTCAGTCACTCTTCAGGTTTACTGAAGTTGAATTTCTCAGGTGGACTAGTCTGAAATGATGCCATGCTCTAGCAGTTCTATAAGCAATTATCATCTTAATAGCCTGTAAGCCCTGTTTTGTATACTCTCTTTTGGTCTGCAGCCAGGCAAAGAAGTCTATTTACCCCCAAAACTCTTTGCTTTTTTTATGGAATCAGGAAAAGAAGCAAAGCAAACAAAAACTGGCAAAAGAAACCTGTCTTGCTGGGTAGCTTGGCATAGCTGCCATGTTAGATTGACATGAATGCTGATGATTCAGCCATGTCACTTTGCTTTGGACACACCGTACCTGTATCTGTGACTGTGATCAGTGATAACTGATCCATTTCATTCCAGATAACCTGAGTAGCATGTCTGGTTTATATAGTCAGTAAATGACCTAACTCTTCCTCTCAAGGTCTAGTCCAAGTTGAGCTCAACCTTGCATGAACCTAGAGAAAAACTTTGCCGAACTTCTTTTCTTTCACTCTTTGCCACTCTGGCTTGGGTCAAAAAAAATGGTTTAACAAGAAGGTACTTCACATCACCTAAATTTAGGAGACTGAGACATAGATGTTAAGCCTTAACTGTCACCAAGGCTATTTTTGTAGTCAGCAGAAATGGACCCAGCCACCTCCAGAGGATGACTCTGTCTATCTCTATACAGAAGGAGTCTCAGCAGCTAGCTCTGAGTAAGCAAGGATAAGATTAACCTCATTAAATATTGGTTTCTCAATATCTCTATATCTGAAGAAGCCCCCAGAAAGAATTGAGTCAGACAACGGGACTCATTTCCGAAACAACCTCATAGACACCTGGGTCAAAGAACATGGCATTGAGTGGGTGTATCACATCCCCTATCATGCACCAGCCTCCGGGAAAATTGAACAATACAAAAGACTACACTGAGAGCGTAGTGGAACATTCAAACATTGGGATACACATTTAGCAAAGGCCACCTGGTTAGTCAACGCTAGGGGATCTGCCAATCGAGCTGGCCCTGCCCAGTCAGAACTTTTATGTACTGTGGATGGGGATAAAGTCCCTGTAGTGCACATAAAAAATACGCTGGGGAAGACAGTCTGGGTTATTCCTGCCTTGGGCAAAGGCAAACCCATCTGGGGGATTGCTTGTGCTCAAGGACCTGGGTGCACTTGGTGAATAATGCGGAAGGATGGGGAAGTCCGATGTGTACTTCAGGGGGATTTGATTTTGGGTGAGAATAGCCAATGATTTGAACTGTATGATGTTAATTGCTACATAGTATTATATGCCATATCAATGGTATTACAATAAGAATCACCCAGATTAATGAACTTTGATGAAACCGAGCAAAGTGCAGCGATGATGGAACCAGAACTGACTTCAACATGCAACAAACCAACACAGCATACCATCTCTACTGCCCTGAAAGACTATTATGACAGATGAAACCCAAAATCATGGACTAAATGAACCCAACAGACATTTTAGAGGGATGGCCCGCAAACTAAGGGAATGATATCTGGGTGTATATAGTAAAAGACAAGAAAAGCGGTGGTGATTAAGTAAAATGTATTGGAAAGTATGGAACCCGGGCACGACATAGATGGTATAGAATAAGGGGTGGATACTGTCCTAGTTTCATCTGAGATAGAGTTCATTTTCTTCCTACTAGCTGGCATAGCGCTGTGTTTTAGATTTAGCCTGAGAATAATGTGATAACACACCGATTACTTAACACAAGTTGTTGTTAAGCAGTGCTTACACTAAGTCAAGGACTTTTCAGCTTCCCGTACTCTGCCAGCGAGGAGATGCACAAGAAGCTGGGAGGGGGTACAGCCAGGACAGGTGACCCAAACTGGCCAAAAGGATATTTCATACCATATGACGTCATGCTTAGTATATAAACTGCGGGGAGTTGGCTGGGGGGCAGCGATCGCTGCTCGGGGACTGGCTGGACATTGGTCGGCGGGTGGTGAGGAGTTGCATCACTTGGGGTTTTTTTCTTTCCCTGTTTTGTTTGTTTGTTTGTTTCTCTCATTGTTTTACTTTCCATTACAATTTGTTATTAATTTATTGTTGTTGTTGTTGTTGTTGTTGTTGTTGTTATTTGTTCTTATCTCAACCCACGACTTTTCTTACTTTTGCTCCTCTGATTCTCTCCCCCCATCCCACCTGGGTGGGGGGGGAGGGTGAGCAAGCGGCTGTGTGGGGCTTAGTTGCCGACTGGTGTCAAGCCACGACACTCCATTTCATACATAAAGAAATAACATTAAGTGAGACGGATCTTCTCCTCACAGAACTGGACAACTGAAAAAAAGTGTTTTAACTTTTAGAGCCACAACCCTGGATTCTTGATACAAAGCAGATGGAAAATTAAGGTGGGATGGATGTGACTTCCAGCATTGACAACTCTGAAAACTTTTGTGTTTTCAACACCAATTAATAATTCTAAAAATGCTTAAAGAAAAGACTAGAAAGTATGCATTTCCACATTTCCAGGGGTGCCCAAGCCACCTCACAATTTGTTGTTCGCTTTCTTGTCTAGTCAAACTTGGGTTCTTTTCCCCACAAAGACATGTTTTCAATAGGATAGAGATTTCTCCCTTCCTTGCACCTTGCACATATATGGTGAGAAGTACGGATGTGAGCTTCAATGCGATTATCAAGACAAGGCAGAGCTCTAAAATATAAAAACATTGGTTACCATCCCCTTTTCCACTGCCCCTGATAACCTTCACTAGAGTGGGCTCCTAAGGGAAATTTGATGAAGTTGAGAAATAAATAAGAGTTTTATTTACATTTATTAGAGATATTGCTGCTGGCAATAGAACATGTACCTACCCTTCCATGTTAACGTGCTCCTCTTTCTGCTATTTTTATACTGCTACACTGGTGCATCGGCTGAAGCTGACCTGGGAGTTTCCATGATACAGACACAGCCCCTTGTGTGAAGCAGTGAGTTTTATTTGTAGTGACAGGATACTCTTTGTGCTTTTTTCTATTTCTGTGTTACACACTCAGACTTATTTACAAGTGGAAATACAGCAGTGACTACCCTTTGCTGCCGACAGCAGATGAGCTCTGCACTTTATTTAACTGACTTTGTGTCAGCTTCAATTTCTTGACTGCTTGGAGTGCAGGTTCTGTTGGTCCTTCCAAGGTATCCTTTGATCTTGCTCTGCGTTTTTTGTTTCCTGCTTTACCCCTTGGGCCTATAGGTTGCTGCAGGACTCCTTCCCCTACCTCTTTCCTTTGTGTCTTGAAAGAAAACAAGTGCACTTTCACATGTATTATTTTACAGACTCCTATGATCATAGAGGAAGGGGAAATAAGCTCTTCCATTACAATGTGCCTCACTGTATCTCTGCCTATGCAGTCATACCAACAGTAAATAACATTTCATTTTTTATACTTTTAACAAAATAGAGACCAAGACCTCACTTTTCTTTACAGAAAGAGGAGAGATCTAATTTTCTGTTGTATCACTTAATTCCTGAACACTAGGCAAAACCAAATGAGGATTACGGGGACTGAATTCACATCAGGTTATCTGTATTCTGGAATAAAGAATGGATTTCCCAGTTGCAGACAAACAGAGCTTAGGGCTATTCTCTTTCATACCCCATGAGTCCTGAGAAATGAGAATTGCCTTGGTTCTGTGCTGTCTGGTCAACTTCTGGTATGTTCCCTTACCTTCTCCTGAGGCAGGTTAACCAAGGGCAGCCTGTAAATGTTTAGTAGTTTGCAATGATCATGAAAACTCCTTAATCAAGAAATGTTCTTTGGTTGCTTCTTCCACGTACTTTAGTGACATATTTATGGTACCAAGGTGATGTAAAATTATTTAAGTAAAATTTAGATGCAGGCTCTGGTAATAGAAATGCCAAAAAAGGTATGAGAAAATGATTCTTTTAGGATTTGGATCTTCACTAACCAGAAACAAACAGGTCTGGACATCTGAGCCCCCCGCTCCCCCCCCACCCAAAACAATTTCCTCATCTTCCAGAAAGAAGAACGCAGGAACAAAAAATCACAAATAAATCTAATCTCACAAGAATTTTAGACATACTTTGGGGATAATTTCCAGCAAGTTGAAGTTTAATAAGCACCTAACTTTCTAAATAACTCTTCTCTGAGTTCCTCCAGAGTTGATCAATGGGAAAATAAAGCATACTACTAATATATATACTTATATTTTTTATACACGCATGTATGTGTGTGTGTGTGTATGTCTCCATCTTTTCAGACCTTTCTGTGTGTTCAACTGCATATTTAATCGTGGAATCTAAGTAATAAATAATGGATATTCACTTTAAAATATACAGATGAGAGAATTTCACTTTTAATTCCTTAAGCCAGGACATATTTAACAATGTAGATGTCTGGCCCATAATAAACCCCGTCCTCTGCTTATCAACATTGGCTTTGGCACCTTGGCTCCTTCCATACACAGCAGAGCTGTATGTGACCTTACAGCTGTGTGCAGAGCCTGAATCATGGTTTTACTGCTATGTCAAGCCAGTGTTTGTCTAACCTATACATGAGCAAATGAAAAGGATTATGGATATTGGAACTGATGACTGCAAAACCAAAGCCAGTATTCATTTGTTAAAACTAAAAATAGGGAAGAAGTGATTTTGTTTTGTCTTGCAATGTTAGATCAGTGGCCTACACAAAATAATCTGGTGTTTTGGGTCCAATCTGCAGGGACTATATATGCATATAATAAAACACTATGTCAACCTCAACAGACATACTAAAAACTGCTTCTCATATTTATTTTTTCAGCAGTCACTGACATTGTATGTCTTTTTTAAGTAGATTAGAAGATAAATTGCCTATAGAGGATGAGACAGACTGAGATACACAAGTATTTCCTTTTATAGCTTGAGGTGTATTCCAGCCATACCTTGACACCCTTCTTTTTTCTTCCAATCTGCCATAAGAGAAAACCTGGGTAGAGAGATGGAAAGAAGCTGCAGAATGATTCATCCAGGTTCTTGACCTGCATAATCAGAGTACCAAGCCTGCTCGGAACATCACTAGGCTCAGCAGGTGTTAAGAACAAGTTGGGTTATGGAAATCTGGGAGTTCTCAGACACTCCACAAATTTAATGCAGAAAGTAATCACTGAGTAATGTCTCCGCAACTTGGAAAAATCATATTTGGAGAAGCCAGTCAGATAAAGAGATAGATAATAGAAGTTGTAAGGTAATAGAAGTTGCATCTGTGTACCCCAAAAATTAAGAAAAGAAGTCTTAAGGAGGTACAGTATGAAAACACAAAAGCCATACCCTTTTTGTGTTTGAAGCCAATGACCAAACTCAGGCTGACTTTAAGATTCATATTCTTTAAACTTGGCAATTTTTCTGTCCATGCAGAAATAAAGTCCTTGTAATAGCACATATTGCCTTTTTTTTTCATGCTTTAATCGATTTTTAAGGTACATGTCAAAGTAGGATACAATTGTCAGTTCATGTGTTAATGCAATAATACAGGGAAGCCATAGAGCACTCACATTTAATCAAAATTTAATAAACTCTAATAAAAGTGAACTGGATAAGTAAAGATAAAGTAGAATTTCACATCTGTATTCCAAAGATGTTCTGTGTCTCAAGGAAGTCAGTATCCAGTCCACCTACTTTTCTGTACTTAGTTATTTAATTGTGAGTTTCTTTTTGGAAGGGCAAAACTAGGAAACTCTTTCTTACAGCAAGCTCTTCCAAAGCCCAGAGCATGAGTTTGAACAGCATAAGCTAACAGTCTTATAGGACAGTGTGAGGTATCTGTACATGATGGCCAACAGAGTGCCTGGAGCTCACGTGGGCACCCCTTAGTGGCTTTGAATAACCTTGACTGGTTATAGTCAGTAGGTTCTCTCCACGTCATAATTTTTGATATAGGTTGCAAGGCATGGCTGGGAATTTGAGTAAGTCCTTGGACCACTAGGGTGTTTTGGCTATGGTATGTTTGAAAAGGCTACCTTTTCAAACCACAGTCACACTTTGAACTGCAGTGTAGACATTCTCCACATTCTGAAGTATGTGTAACTGCTGTTGCTTTCTCTACACTGCCAGGCCAAATGCCTCCTTTGCTGCTTTTCCATTTCCCAGATACATCCTTCATTCCTGCCTATGCAGTGCTTTCCACTCAGACTATCTCATTTCCAAAGACAATAAAAAATATTTGTCTTTCTGAAATATTGCTAAACTTTCACATCTAGTTCACTTACCATCACGCCAGAAGACATGATTCTCCAGAGTAAATGTAAGTTCTACTTATCCATGCTCAATGTGACCAATTTTCTTACAAAATCCTTTGCCACAACTTCAGTGGCTCTATTAACCTGCAAATCATATAAACAAGAAGAGTTCATTTTCTGTTCAAAGCCCTGTGTTCCCAAGAGCTCTTTCCACAACAGACACACTGCCTTCCTTTCAGGTATTTTCAGTCTTTGTCTGAGAACTTAGGCAAAACACTTTTGATCTTTATAAATAAAACAACTGCTTCCAAAAGGCTGAACTCACATGATTTTGCTTCCATGGCCTCTGCAGTCCTTCATGATGCTTCTTACAAAGTCACATCACATTTTTCAGACTCTTATGCAGATTTTTCACTCCTTTTTGTTCACATATTTCATATATTGGTATCAGTTTATGTTATTTTCTTGTTGCCAAAACTTGAATTTTTGTCTTGCTATTCCCTTCAACTTGGTAAATCTTAATGGCTTTTTCTAAGTTTAGGTCAGAGTGCTCTAGGACTCTTGTCTCACTTTTCAGTTTTTGATTTCTACTGTAATCTGATCTCCCATCAGAGAGTCATTGAACTCTCTGAAATTATTCCAACCACTCATGCATTTTTGCCTCAGCTCTGTTACAAGGGATCCAAAGTTTCTCTCCAAAGTTTTAAAATTCTTCTGTGAAACCAATCTCTTTCAAAAGTTACATTCTTTCCAAGATCAAAAAAGTCTTCAGATTTCTTTAGTTCTTTCTGAGAGGTAGCTTACACTTCTTCATTCATGTGTAGAATATTCAATGAAATTTCCAGTAGTGCTGGAATTTGTAGCTGCTATTCTTTGTCCTCTTTTTGTTCTACTTTTGGTTTCCAGGTGCAATTATCTATTTGTAACCCTATTTATTTTATGTAAAATGTAAGTTTCTTAAGTGATAATTAGCACAAGGTAATCACCACGAGCAACTCTGAATAAAACCATGTAATTTATGCAGTAAATTTACACAAACCTGTTAGCCTTGGGAGGGTCTTGTGAGAGACAGGAACTTGTACATATAACTTTGTTTGCCAGCCCAGCAAACCCTCACAGTTAATCAGAATACTTAACAAATGTAAAGTTCCAATTTCTGTCCTTGAAAGGCAAAATACCCTTTCACATGTAAGTATTCTTATCCTTATGAGATCTTAAAACAAGAATATACGAACAGAATCATGCACTTGTGCATTCATGCAAAAGTAAGACCACGAGACATCAATATAGTTTGAAAGACACATAAAGTCATTGTTCTACTCTATTTTGTGTTGTATGTCCTGTGCTGAAATATTGTTTTCAAGAAAACTGTAAGACAACTGGAGCGAGTCCAAGGGATAGCATCAAGAATGATCAGAGGTCTAGAAAACATGACCTATGAAGAAAAATCAGAAGATATAGAGTTGTTCAGCTTTAAAAAAGGAGATGACTGAGAGGAACATGGTAACAGTCTCCAAGTACATGAAAAGCTGTTGCAAAGAGGAAAAGGAAGCTTTGTTCTCCATATCCATGGAGTAGAAAGAATGGGCTTAAGTTTCAGTAAGATATACATTTCTGAATAGAAGAGACAGTGAAGCAATTTTATTGATTGCTTAGTAAAGTTGTGGCACCTCCATCACTGGAGATTTTTAAGAGCAGTTAGATAAGTATCTGTTAAGAAAAGTATGAGTATATTTGATTTTGTCTTAAGAGAGGCAAGTATGTTATACTATTACTTTTAAATGTTTTTGGACTTTTTTAAAAGTTTCAGGGGAAGTATAAACATCTGAGTAGCCAGTTCAAGCCAGCCAACAATGTGGCTTTTCATAGGCTACATCTACTTTGCAGAAGGTTTGCACCTGAGAGTGTGCTCCCTGGCTTCCAGTACAAGTGCTTCAGAGTGATATACATCTACACTAAGCAAAGGCATCCCCCCTTCTACAGCTAAGTGTCATGTCCACACTATATGTAGGTCTTCTCTGGGCCCCATCTGCATCCCTATAGCCCTAAGGTATAATTAATGTTTGTATGTTTCTGTTTTATTTCACGTTCAAAGTATCTTAAATACTGTTGCAGCCCCTTAGAGTCGTGTTTTTACAGCATGAAACTGAGACCATGTGTTATGTCCCTGTCCTGGTTTCGGCAGGGATAGAGTTAATTTCCTTCCTAGTAGCTGGTACAGTGTTTTGGATTTAGGATGGGAACAAAGTTGATAACACACCGATGTTTTAGTTGTTACTAGGTAATGCTTACACTAGTCAAGGACTTTTCAGCTTCCCATGCTCTACGGACTGAGCAGACTGGAGGTGCACAAGAAGCTGGGAGGGGGCACAGCCAGGACAGCTGACCCAAACTGGCCAAAGGGACATTCCATACCATGGGACGTCATGCTCAGTACAGAAACTGGGGAAAGCTGGCCGGGGGGGCCGCTGCTCAGGGACTGGCTGGGCATCGGTCGGCGGGTGGTGAACAATTGTACTGTGCATCACTTGCTTTGTGTATTATTATTATTATCATATTATTATTATTATCATTTTATTTCAATTATTACACTGTTTTTATCTCAACCCACGAGTTTTTCTCACTTGTGCTCTTCCAATTCTCTCCCCCATCCCACCGAGGTGGGGGGAGTGAGCGAGCGGCTGCGTGGTGCTTAGTTGCCGACTGAGATTAAACCACGACAGTCCCCCAGAGAACAGCAAGAAAACACATGGCACTGTCTGAGGATACAAAGGAGAACTGTGTAGGGCAGGAAGACCAAGCCAGTACAGCCTGGACTGCATTGCCTAGAGACCTGGTCTCAGAACGTTCTTCCTCCCAGGTCACCACTTGGTTTCATCTCTGAGGGTGCGAACTGGAGTACTCCAATTCATATCCAGACAACAACAACTGTGCTGACGATGTAAATGATGCTGTGTAGACAATATGAGGATCTGCTCCCAAGTGCTCTACTAGGAACTCTTTTGTTTACCATTGTGGAGATAGCCTTCATTGACTTCTGTGGACCGCTTAAAAATCACCCAAAGATATCCAGAGATCTACAGATCACACAAGTTCCACAAGATCCCCACCAAGTTCATTCTTAATCATTTGATTAATATGATAGATGTGAATTATGAACCAAACTTGATACTATGATCCCACTTCACAGTGATAGGTAGGTGATGGTTGTTGGCCTTCAACTCTGCCTTGGATGGCTTTTGTGTCTGGCTAATATATCCACAGAAACTACAGAAATCTTAGCCTGATTCCTAGCAAAATGATTTTTCAACCCAGGAGAGTCCAGGATCTCTGGGATGCAGAAAGTTGCATCCATGCCTTCCTCCCTTGCTGTGGCTTGTACATTGACTTTACTGAAGGATGTGAGAAGAGGAGCTGTTCCAGCATTTGGATGGATTTCAAGGCTGCCATGCATAAACAATGCAGAGGGAATGTTTACCTTACAGCATCATTACTACGGGTCCCTATGATGTCTTTTACACTGGCTGCTAAGAAATCATGGTGACGAATGCAGCACAAATGCTGAGAAAGATTGTCCCCAGGTTTCACAAAGTCTCGCTGCATGTGAATGGGTGCCTGATGTTTCTGCTCCAAGGCTGATTGAAATCGTGCCCTTTTCTCAAAATAACTCTGCCACTTCACTGCCGTTTAAGCAGGCACTTCCCAGTGTTTCCGCTGGACTCACCATGTGGCAGTGGCTCGGTTGTTACAATGTGCAGCACCGCATGAAGGCTTGCTGACCACGTTCCTTTTATCCCTACACATCAACACTGATTTGCGCCAAACTTCTTCCCCATTGCCCTTCGAAAAGGTGAAGGCAGCAGCATCTCACGCTGAATCCAACTGCTCTTATTCAGGATGTGAGAGCGTTGCTTTGTAATGATCATCATAAACAGAGAATCCTCCGCTAACATTTCCAATGCACCGTACAGCTTGGCATTTTCGATATACATTTAAAACAACAAACCAAAACAAGCAAGTGCCTTTCCCAGAAATTGCCAACGTATGCTCCGAGATCTCTTGCATTTTGCATTGTGTCAGTCTGTGTCAGAGGCTTCAGGAAAGGTAATATAGAAGATGAATGGAAGTCTATCATCGCGGTGCCAAGATGAAAAAATGACAGCTCATAATGAAAAGAAAAATAGTTTCCATTTTGGGCCTCTGTAAGTAAGAAAGTGACAGAGCCATGGGAGCTGTGAGGCTGAAAAATGGTCCCTTTGACAGACATGTCTGTAAGTGAAAGTGCATGGGATATAATACTAGCCATAATATAGGGAATAATGATTATTCTAGGGATCACATGATTTTGAATAAATCCTTGACTACTCCATAGAAAATGGAACCAAAAGAAAACTAGAAAAAACTGTAGTTTCATTTACAGAATAAATGACCTAAGGATGTTTTTTGGTCTCCATATCTGTGATTGAAGCTTGTGAAATGACTTCGGATATACACAGGGTAACCAAAATGAAAATCAAGAGCTTCCTGTAAACCTGAAATGGGATGCATTGCTCATTTTTTAGAAAGGGCAAAAAACAAATGCTGTAAAAGAAGGCTCAAGCTGATGAGGGTGAAGATTCTGGTCATAAAATCTTTCATAAAGCTTCTTTTTATTAAATCCACATATGACATTTGCTTTCAGGTGAGGTGAGATAAGAAACCTTTCCTATTTTCAGAATTGCCAACTAAAGCAATATCTATAGGGGCAAGTCATACACATGTAACTTAAGGCTTAGATTAAATGTGGTGCAAAACGCTGTATGACATTCTTATTTTCAGTTTAAAGGAGTGTTTAAAGTCAGCTTAAGGTAACTTGAAACTGGTAAGTACACGTATATCAACATAAGGCTTTGTGTAGGTTTATATATATCTGGTTTAGAACTGATTTTGGTTAAACCAGTGTGACTTCCCTTGATAGACAAGGCCTTGGGGCAATATTCACCCCTGTGCAGAGACCCAGCAATATAGAGCTTAAAAGGGAATTACATGGTGCATGAATTCTACCCTAAAGCATATTTAAAATAGTTTTCCCTGCATGGCTAGCATTCTTCAGGAGGAAAGGTTAATAAGGAAAATACTTTCTCCTTCCACAAAAGCATCTATTCCAGGATCTCAGTGAATTCTGAAGTTCTTAAAAAAGCATTTATAGACTTTTATGAGACATTACATTCATTTCTTTTGCAGGATCTTTCAGAAAAGTAAAATGTTAATGAAGAAACAGAAAAAGAGTAGACAGAATTATTTCTTGGGTTTTCTTTTGTGGTTTGGGCTTGGTTGTTTGTTTTTTTTTTCCCAGACAAGGAAATAGAGAAACTGAGGATCCAGTTGGATCTCTGCTAGGAATATCTTGTGCTCATTGAGCGCCTTGTGATCTTCACATCAAAATTAGAACCTACATTGTCCATCTTGCATCAGTTAAAATCAATGAGAAAACTCTATTCATTTCAATGGGAATAACATAGTAGAAAGTCACACCAGGCACAGTTCACTGTATGAAGATTAGAAGCTAACTCTCTGCCATCACCACAACTGTCTTTGTAGCTTTAAGAGACTTTTAACATAGCTAAACAGGGAAGGAATATGCATGCTACTGTCTAGCATTGGAAGAATTTAAACTTTAAGCAGGAAAAGGAATTTTAAGCTACTCAAAGAAACTATAACTAGGACAAATGGGATGAATTTAAGGAAAAAAAAGGCTGATGGTTAGGGAAAAAAGCCTTTCCTAGCAGTCAGGACTATTAGACTGCAGAATAGTCTCCCAAGGGAATTGGTGAAAGCCTGGTTTCTTGAGTCATTTAAAACTGGACTAGACAAAGCACTCTGGAATATACTCCAGGGAGCAATCCTGCCCTGGCAAAGGGATGCACAAAATAACCTAATAGATCTCTCCCATCTTTTGTTCCTGTGATTCTCCTATTTCATAAACCTCTGTGATTGAATGGAGAGCAGAAAACTTTAACCCCTTTTTCAGAAACAGAAAGCATGTTTGACAAGATATTGTAGAGGAAAATCCTCTAGCAGAGAACAGAAAAAGCTGCATTTTCCATAGCAAGTTATCAGCTTTTCTCTATCCAGGGTGAAGAACTGTAAAGGATGGTGCAAGACTGCCTACCGGATGGCTGCCATTTTCAGTACAAGTCGATGTTTTATTTCTTGGTTTCCCTAAAAGCCCCGGTGGTTTAGATACTACTCAGTGTTACAGGTTTGTTTTCTTTTCCCCCCTCAAAAGGGTGCAGCTAAATCTCTGATAACTGAATCTTTTTAGTTTAGTCTTTTTAAAACAGAATTGGCTGGTTACTCTCAGCAGGTTGGACTGTGATTACACTATATCCCTGCCCAGACTCATATCGAGAAGGAACTACCAGCCCTACTTTTACATGACCCGGGCCTTGAATCAACGTTAGGAGGTATTAGGAGCTAGGAGACATTATGCTCCACTATTCCCCTTCTCCCTTGAGCAGGTGGGGAAGCAATGGCCTTGGCTTCTGCCGTGCAAGACATCAGCCAAGGGCACAGAGCAGGTGCAGGTGACGGTGTAATCCGCTGCTGCTAAAAGCATATTTCCACTGCACCTCCCAGACCAAGGAGAAAGTAGGTGGCTTTGCAGGGAGGGAGGGAGGAAGGGAAGTCAGGCTCTGAAAAATATTTCAAAGGTCAGACTTCTGTGTAACTATTCAGGGAGCTTGAAGAAACACCTTCCTGGCCCTCTGGAAGAGTTGCAGAAGCATTCAATAACATGCAGGTGTTTTCCATAAAGTTGGAAAAGTTGTTGCTGCTGCTCTGGGCCCCACAGTGGAAAGCTTGATCAGGAATCAGGACAGCTTTCCAAGCATGGAGAAGACAGCTGACATGAAAAGTACTCTGCTAGTAGAAATGGCTAGGAGTGGACCAAAGTTGGGACACAAATAAATGTATTTATTGTACCAGATTGTATTACTTCTTTTTATTTACTTTTAACCTTCCCTGGAGCCTCTGGTTTGAGGTTTTCCCTGTGTAATAAACTAGCACATGCATTGACCTTACACAGACGTACATTCAGACAGCATGAACATAAAAAGTCGCCATGCTGGATCAGATCAAGGATCCATCTAGCTCAGTATCAGATGATAGAGGATGATGGGATGGGATAATAGGGTGATATTGGATAATTGAAGATGCCTGGGAAAAAGTAAAGGAATACAGCAAGCACATAGCGACACTTCCTCAAAGCACCTCCCTTGCCTCCTGCAATTTCCTGTTCAATTTGCATTTGATAAAACTTGTTGGATTTTTCTTCCAGAAAATTTTCCAATAACTTTTCGAAACCTTGAAAAAATTTAACCTCCATAATACCCTTGGGCAAGGAGTTCTAAAGATTAGGTACATATCATATGTACAACCACCTCCTTTTAGACTGTTTTGAAGCTGTTAGTGGCCAGCTTCCTTTGATTCTTCCCTCCTAATTCTTTCATGGCAAAGCATGTGATGATGGATACAGCAGTATGTCAACTGTAACTGCCTCAGATTGCATCGTTTCTTATTTATGAACAGAAAAGTCTGCAGCTGTAAAAATGGTCTTTTTGGGAGGGGATTCTGTAGTTTATGGCTCCCATCACTAAAATAAGATGAACAAACCCCAGTTCTATCCACATTTGCAGATGTACCTGTCAAAAAAGCATGTGACTGAGGAAAGAGTCATTTTAGTTATTGAGATGGCACAGGAGAGTATCTTAAGTGCTGAGAAAGCACTCATGGCTTAGGCCTTGGCTTCTTTGGAAAGACTATCAGGGATGTAATTGAAAATATCCTAATCTGGATTATAAAAGTATACAAATTTGGAATTATTACTTTTTACTTTAGAAGAAGAAAGACTGAAGGATAAGTCACATTCCTTTTAATCTGGGTGGACCTTGGTGACTTTGGACCACACCTGAACTGCTTGAGCCTTTGTGTTCTTTTCTAGTCAACAGGACGGTCCTCGGCAGCTCAGGAAAACCTCCATATTGGAAATATTTTGACTGAAATGGAAATGTTTTCTCAAGGGGATGTCAATTCTGAAAGCATTTTCAATGTCATCACTGGGATAAGATTGCACTGACATTCTCATTTCATCATTATTTAAAAACAGCAGATGACAGCGTCTAAGATATCACTCTTCAGCCTCACTGTTTGAAAACACGCACCGTAGCTAGTTCTCTGTTGATCCTTGATGTTCTGACAAAACACAGCAAACCTGCTGCACTCTGTAAGGATTAGCAGAATGCTGCCCAGAACTAGAGTTGGTAATTTACCAGGAACCTGAGCTTTGCATTGGATTTGCGCAGAGCACACATCTGTTACAGAAACCTAGACCTCTTTTTGTCTTCAAAGCACTCTGCAAATATTGAACCATATTGAATATTTCTTTGGAAAAAAAACATGCGGCAGCTTCACTGATATTGGTGTGTTATGGCTGCTTTGTGTTTGGGCAGTATGGCTGACGATTTCCATGTGTGAAGGAAAACTGATATTACACCTTTTTGCCAAAGTGACCCAAAGTATTGAAAGCATTTGGTAAGATCACAGAGAGAAAAGAACATTTAAAGCAAGCTTAGAATAAGTCAGAAAGTCGTGCCTTGCAACTGTAGACTCAGCTACCAAAATTCAGTTTGCCATCCTTGACAAAGAGACATGGCATTGGCATCACAGGTTGGTATCTCCAAGACTGCCAGGATCTTTCAGTTCTGGGACTTCTGTCAGCTGTCTCCCCAAATTTTCTGTGATTCTTTGTAATCATTCTCTAAAAGGTTGGCCAGGTCCTGCAGTCTTGGCAACCTGAAGCCATTTCCCAGTGAAGAAGAGGCTTACCAAGACAGACTGAATTTGTCGTGTGGATGCTGATGACCTAGGAGCAGCATGCTGGACATCTCCAGCCTGCATGTTCTGGAAGAAAATCACTGTTCCTAAACCTTTCAGCAGAAAATAAATTTCATGTCACTTGTGGCAGCTGCAGTTCATATGGACGATTGGTTAGAATGGATAAAAACAGATTTCCCAAACCAACTGTATTCAATGCAACATATTTTTCATATGTTTAATGGAACAGAAATTTTTATTTTAAGAGGTTTTTATGAGCACTCCTAGCTCTCTGCCTAGGGAGTGGAGACCTGGTAGGGGGGAGAGCTAGCAGGTGTAAGAATAAAATTAGTTTTATCATAAAATTGGAAAGGAACTGAGATTTTCTCTCCCTACTTTTGCCTTTAACCACTGATGAAACACAGTCATTAAGCACAAAAGATCCTCCTGTGCACAGCTACATCGCAGTTTAACCCTTTTCTGGGGAGTTCAGGCAAAAGCACTCGACTTCAGCGGCTGGCACAAATAACTCAACAGTGTTGGCACTGCAGCCTTCGGTTTAAGCCAATACCATTAAAAAGAACAATTCTTCATTATCAGTCCTGGACGCTTCCTCCATACCGATCGGTGCTTCAGAGAGTCAGAGAACATTTAGTACTTCTGTGGTGAAGCCTTGCGGTCCCTCGGCGTAGGATATGAGGCACCATCTCCTCTGTCCTCATATTCCCATGTTTAGTTTAACATTTAAACATGTTCCCAGTTTAGTTTAAGGGAGGATTTATGCTGTTCCCACACACCCCCTTTTCCCTTTCTTTAACTGAAGGAATATGCACCAGAGATAGAAAAAAAAGTCTGAAAATGGCTTTGCTGTCAGCACATTCCTCTTCTTCAATATTGTGAAACAAAAGGAAGTTAGCAGAGCTCCCAGCTTAGTCTAGATCCAGATCTTACCTCAGATATGTTCACACATCACCTGTTAATGTCTCCTTGCAGCCATAGAGGATGTATTCAGAGAGCGTGAGCACTGTTTTTTTTCCTGAGTATATAGTTAGTTGGGGTCTGTTTGTTCGTGTTGCAAGGAGGTTGAACAACTTATTTCCATGAAAAATTAAGTTCAGCTTTAACTACAGCCTTGTAACTGTGCCCAGTGTGATATTTGGACTTACTGCAATCGTTTTGGCCAAAAATGTCAGGCAAGGGATCTTATTAATACAGACTATTTCAGAATTTCATTCTATTTCCTGGGTTTTGAGAATTTGGAGCAGCGGTAAATGCTCATTCTCTTGGAAGAACCAACAAAAATATTCCTTCTTGGCCAAACTTTGAGAAGAAAATATGAATCCTAACTTTGCAGTTCTCCAAACAAAAGGATAGGGGAAGAAAGAGATGACATGCTTCAGTCCTTTTTAAGGCTGAAGTTCAGGTTGAGGTAAAAAAAAAAGGTTTTCTTTCTAAATTCAATTAATTTTACATGCTAAAAAAAATATACAGCCCCATACAGAAAAATGGAGAAACAATTTCTAACTAAATAGGAGAATAAACACATCGAGAGTGGGAAAAATGATGCCTCCCAGCAAGAGGAGTAGGAAGGAGGAAGATGAGTAAAGCTCCCTGAAAATAAAAGAGCGGATAGAAATTGAGAGTCGTAGGAGATGGATAAATAAACAACAAGGTTACAAGTTCACAAGCCCACCCGGCAGGCACTATTAGGACTTTAATTTGCTACAATCACCAGTGTACGTGGTGTGTGTTTACTTCAAGGGGAAGGAAGTCGATTTTCTGCTTCTGACTAAATATGCTACCAACATATCATGATGCCTGGCCGAATTCACCAAAGCATGTCTTTGCTGCTCTTCATTGGATTGTGTTCAGAGACAGTTGTGGTACCTGTTAAAATACTTTAATGAATCTGATACTCATGAATGGTGCTGAAATGACAGCCTTGGAAATTGAAGTCTTCTATCAAACTACAGAACTTGCACAGTATGGATGAAAATAGTGCCAACTTCTGCCATGCTACCCTCTCAAAGTGTCTCAAAGTTAACCTGGAAAAATTATTTCTGGTGGTAGCAGCACTTCAGCCTCAAAACCTCGTCATTTCTTCCTACTTCAGACATAATTGCCAGCAAGTGTATGGATTATCTTGGTGATTTTATACTGCAGACAGGAGCTGGGCAAGACATTTTCAACAAAATTCTTTCTTATCAGAGAAAACAGTTGCACTGAAATTGGAAGTGTTCTGGGAAAGTGTAAAAACCGCAACATTCTCAAAAGGCAGGTACTGAAACAAAATGCTTTTTTATATATTTCATTTACCTTTCTTTAGAATTCCATATTGCCATAATTGTATTATTATCTTCTATGTAATACAGCTTATATCATGTACCAGATTTTGGTATTCTTGAAATGAAGCATTTTATCTTATCGAATTTAAGCATTTCAGTGCTTCTAAAATGAGTGATGTCCAAATTTCAATATCAAGGCCAATTTCAAAATGGGGAATTTTATTTTGACTGAATAATAAGAATAAAAAAGCCCAAATTTCCTGAGTTAAAATCCTTTTTTTTCCCCCCCACCCCCCCACCCCCATCTTTAATCTTTTGCGGTAAGGGAAGACAGCAGCCCTGTTTCTATGTACTGTATGTCAGGCAGTAGTGACCTGGGAAGCTGGCGGGAAAGAGACTTTGGGGCAAATTTTACGTGTGGGTTAAGCTGTGGCATTCAAGAAAACATTGGAAATATTGGGGCCCCAGGCCGAGGTAGAAGGACGATAGTCCTAGTTAACATTACAAGTTATTTATCTATTATGTATCTATTATTTATCTACCTCTGTCCTGAATGCTCAAATCTGAGCTGGCTCTAGTGATGGGAGGGGGAGGAAGGGTTGTGATCTCTCAGTGAAGAGAAGAGACCTGAATTTCTGCTTTCTGAAGGAGATTATAGCAGGAGAGGAGGAGAGGGTGGAGGACAGATCCCTCTGCAGTCACAAAGGCGAGGGTGGAGAAGGAGGCTCTGCTGAAAGCAACACAGAATGAGCGATGAGAAAGGTAAGAGGAGTCTGAAAAGACCAGCGTGCCGATTGTGCAGCTCTCCTCTTGAAAAAACATGATGTCGGCTTAAATGATAGGTTGAAAAAAAGAAACAGAAGAAATAATCCCTTTAGGAGGTGTTTGAGAGTTGATACAGCAGACCTTTAGACAGAAAAACAATGTTCATGGTGCGTACCAGCTGATAGCTGTTCTCTCTTCTGACCTTTATCTTCAGGTGTGAGGACAGACCTGAAAACTCATTCATGGCCTTTCCATTTGAAAGTTATCTTTCTCTTCCACTTATCACATGCCTACAAAGCAGTACTCAACCATTACCTTCACCAAAGATAAAAGTATTATTGCATTCTCAGTATACTCACTCTCACTATACTTGATTTCTTCAAGCACTCATATCAAATGGTTTATTACACAAGATTTTTTTATCCTTAGTTAAAACTTGCGGACCTGCCAGCCATTACTCCATCTTACCACTTTCTGGAATAACCTGTTTTATGAAAAGAGATGCAACCTTCAAAGTAAGCATATTTCTTGCCTTATGGATTTCAGAAGACAAATAACCAGTGAGCAATTAGTCCAAAGATAAAAGTGGCATAACTTGCCAGCACCATGGGCGTGACTGACCACATGTACTCATTTTAACTGTGTTAAGTATCCCATTTGCTCCATTTGCTTCTAGTCCTTCGGTGCCCAGATCAGTCGTTGTAGGTACCATAGTTTGGGTAGGGTCTGAAAGTGGAAAACAGAGCGACCAAGAGGGCCAGCCCTGGAACTGTGTTTATGACACAGTATTGTTAACTTAGGTGTTCAAAAATCATTTTTTACCTTTGCTCCTCCACAGAAAGAGAGTTTGAAAAATCTGTCCTTTCTGTGAGACACAGACATGTCTGCCAGAATGATAATGTTATGGGACCCAGTACCATCTGGAAGACTAGATGTTGTGGTCAATTCCTGACTAATTTTGTCAGGTCAGCTGTGAATAACTGAAATTCTGTCATTAGGAGCATACCCAGATTTGTTATTCCACTCTTTCAGGTTTTAATGACCCAGGCTTGAGCAACCTCCTTCGTTAGGTGCAATGGCATCTCAGAAGCAAGGTCACAGGCCCTGTATGGCTTTTGTCTCCTGGCCAAATCCTGTTTTGTGGGACTATACAAAATCAAAACACAGAGAAAGCTCATATTTGGTTTGATTGGTTGATTTTTTAAAATTTCAATTCTTTTAAATTTCAAGAATTAATGTAAATCTAGTGTCACAAGGTCACGAATAAACTCCTACATCTTCCTCTGGGGCTGAGGAACAAAAGATCCTCCAAAACATTGTTTCAGATGTGTTTCTTATCAGATAGCTGTACCAATGTTCCTTGTATCCCCAGCCAACCCAGCTTTCTGGCAATCTGTGGAAACAGCATAATTGAAATGCAAGAGTTAGACCTTACTGATAAGACTTCATCAATTTAGAAGAGCAACGCACACCCTATAAGGCACGACATAGTCACTCGATGGGGCTGTCTGCTTACAGAAGTTCTTATCCTGCTAATGCACACGAAGATTTTCCTATGACGTGTCTGCTCAGTAGGGGCTAAACTCCCTCAGAATGTGTTCTTGTTCTTTTAGGGATTCGCTGATGGGACTGAGGGATGGTGAATGTGCAATTGACATAGCCTGCGTGTGCCAGATCAGCTCAGCACCTTTGAGACAGAAGCAGTAATGCTCTCTGGACTAATGAGATCGTGCCCATAGACACTGACTGATCGGCCTTGCTGTCTCCCAAAGGTTCAAGCCACATCTGTGTTTTCAGTGACAGCTGTACACACAGCAAATTGAACGAAAGTTGAGCTCCACACCTGCTGCGTGGGGTATCCAGAGCTCGCCTGGACCTCCTGGTTCAGTCTACCCAAACTGCTCTGCCAAAGCTCCTGCTTCAGACCGGTTTCCTCCCAGCTAAACCCTCTGCTGCAGCTCCTGAGCCAGCCCAGATGCTCTGGGGCTCAGCTTCCTCTGCCTTGACCCCTGAACTGGCCCAGCCACATTCACACGCTGCCCACCATGCAGTCCTTCAGCTGTCTGCTGCGTCCATGCGGGGCTTCTGCAGATCCTCCTCTGGGATCACCGCAAAGCATCATGCAGATGAGCTGTATTTCAAGCTAAATAGAGCTTCTCCCCTTCCTAAATGAAGCTCAGGTCACTGCCAATCAGTTCCCGACTTTGGAGGGGGAGTGACATCTCCCCTCCCTTTAGGACTGAGAGTCATTCTCTCCCTCAACTGGAAGATGATCACAATCTTTAGATTGAGGTCCTCCACAGCATAGCTTTTGGGGTGTAGCCTGTCCGAGACCATGCATAGTGTTTCTTTGCTCTATTTTGAAGCTATTCGTAGACTCTCACTCCAATGATCTATAATTGGAGTTGCGCTAGACCTCAATTAAATTCAAAACTAACTAGTAAACAGGTTGTTTTGCACAGGTATTTCATGCATGCAAATATCTATAATTATGTAGAAGTGTGAGAAATTCATACATATTTAAATATATGGCAATAGAGATCGTGTTGCTCCTTTCAGAACTCAGGCTATCTGAGAAATGCCTGAGTTAACATTACCTCGTTGTTCAGGAGCAACTAGATTATTTTGCTGCATTGTTACGTTTCTTAACTTGCCGTGGTTGTTTCCTTTTTCCCTTTGTCTGTTGCTTGTGGCTGATGAAACCCATGCAGATCTGAAAAGCTGCAGAACCGCATTGTCTGCATATTCCTTTCACTGTTTCTCATCTGAAAACAGTACCTCCTGGCACCTGGAAAACCATCACAGATGCAGAACAGGTGATCTTTACAGAATGCTATTCAAAGTGAACAGTCTGCCAGGCCCATAGACAACAAAACACACTGCTGACTCCAGCTGGAGCGAGCGATTACTTTGGTAACAAATTAAAACAGGCTCAGAAATTGGAAATGAAGGAGCTATGCAAGGATGAATAAACTCCTCAGATGGCCCCAATTTTGTGTAAGTCTATCCAACACATGTGCTATAAATTGGTGCTCTTCATTAATAGTTACTGTTTAGCCACTAACATCCTTCAAGAGGACGAATCGGGATCTGGCTCTTTGCGCAGTGCTAACTTCCATCCTGATTGAGGACACCATTTTCTCTTAACATGTTCAGAGCACTTCCTTGGGATCTTAAAAATTCTTTATGTGTCATTTTGCTTCTTGCATATGCAGACAATTGTAATGCTCAATTTAAAAATGTTCATATATTTTCTGTCTATGGGATTTTTACAGCACTGGATAATTCCTGGATGATTACTGTTTTTAATAACCACATAATTACTGTATTAATCAGAACTGTCCTATTGGCTTCTGTGTGACACAGAAGGGCAGAAGCAAGATAGAGATAAAGATAAGCCATATTTAAAAGAGCCCTACGACATTTTTTTGTGTTTACTTTGCAATATGGCACACACAGAGGTCAAAACACGGGAACAACCTTAGCAGATATCAGCCCAGAAGTCCATCGAGCCCAATGTCTTTCAACAATAGTCAATTTGCAGGAATTGGAAGAAGGTATAATATGTGAAGCTACCAAAAATGACAGCAAGACAGAGTGCTAATATGGGAGTATCCGGGACTCCAGGCATATGCACAGGACCTTGTGGTGTGAGACGACACACAAACAGAGATGAGAGCCATCCTTCCCCAAGAATTAATATTCTCAACAACCCTGAATTGTGTTTGACACCAGAAAATAAAAGGGAAGGTCAGAAAATTGCTACAGATTCTGTGAGAAGACAATAGGTGAGTTGCACAGGACAAAAAGGAACAAAAGTAGCAAAAAGTCAAATATTGCAAAATACGACATTTGCATTACTCGGTGCCTTAAGGAAAAAAACTTTCCTGGAGTTGGGTGCACTTCTTGTTGGGTGCACTCCTTCCAAAAAGTCTGGGGAGGATGGGTGTGCCTACAGAGGACAATTCATTAATGTAAAAAGATACCCAGGCTCTCTAAGTAAGGCAGTGTTGCAATAATAACCTCGTGCCATGCCCAAGCGGTGCTCAGCACATGTGAATTAGTGTGAGGTGCAGCACTGCTCCTGCTCACCACGACACTGCCATACCAGCACATTTGGAGATGAGCTGGGGATACCCCACACAGAGACAAGTCACTTGTAGAGACGTACCGTCATGGACCGAGATCCATGTTTGCCAAAGACACTGTGCTCAGCACATGTGCCGAGAAGAGGCTAAGCCAAGCCCTTCAAAGTCACTTTTGTCTTGCCCAGAAAGGGCAAGGAGGAGCAGAGGTGGGCGCTGGGGTGTACATCTCCAGGGAGCAGCAAGGGCAGAAGCAGAGCGCTCTCAACTGCCAGACTTAGTGAAGCAGCGAGGACTGACTGCAGAACAACTATGTTTGCAAAGCAGCTTGAAATTATCAAATGCAGGCCCTAAAGTATTATCAGTTTTGACTAACAACATTAAGGAGTCCTCTTTAGATATAAGAATTTAAAAGCAAACAGAGTGTTTAATTCTAAGTCACTGCCTTTACCAGTCACTCCTAAAGACTGAATAAGTCAGAGTAAAGACAAATTTCTTTTCTGCTTTTGATATCTGCTTGAGCCCTTTGTATTTCTTCTTAGGACACTTGGTAATGCTTTCTCCCAGCTGCTCAATTTTCCTCTACTGCAAGCGTACATAAGCAGGTGAGATGCTCAGTGTTCAGTATCTGAACCCCACACCCAAGAGGCATCCTTTAATGGATGTGAACCCTGAAAGGAAGGTTAGTTTCATTAGTGGGATCAGGAAAACATCCCCTGGTTTGGTTTGTTCATCCCCTAGTTGGGCCTGATTGTATGAAATGGAAAGCAGCATCTTTTTTTTTTTTTTTTTTTTTTAAACTGACTTTGATGGACAGTTCCTTTTTATAATGTACAAATAATCTTTGTGACCCTGATAAGCAGGTCTGATGATACTCAGCTGAGTAATGTACCAGAACTGAAATTTCCATCTACTTGATGTTTTGCACAGGGCTTTTGATGAAGTCACTGTCACCTGCTATTAACTTAATATCAAGTCTTAATAGGGTCCTTTTCTTTCCATCTTCACGCTGTTGGGGTCCGAATTAATTACTAAGGGAAAAAAAAAAAAAATTCTTCACATAAATCCTTAAGCTTCACAGGAAGGAAAAAGTTTCCAGTGCTAGTTGAGATCTAATGGCTCATTAGGAATGTCTGTCTCAACTAGACATCAGTGCTGTCCCTCCCCTTTCATGTACCTTTCATAAAGACACTTGAAAACGTGCTTAACTTTAAGCCGGTGCATAGTTAAGTGCAAAAGGATATCTGAAGTATTTGAAGTTAAGCACATGCTTAAGCAATTTGCTCAATCGGAGCCATATCCTGGCAAGAGAAAACACCTTCTTAATGTTTCTTCATGATTTGGCTCCATCCACAGCCTGCCTGAATGCTCTCGTCTTTGCTTTGCCTCACGAACAGGAACTGGCAGCTTTAGAGAGATTATCAGGGAAATTGACTCAGAACTGAAGGGCACATGATAATGGAATCAGATTTACCTACAGATGCTAAAATCTTTATCCTTGGAGACTCTGCATGGGCAAAAGGCATTAACAAATGAAAACACTCTTTTCTTCTTAAAAGGAGCATAGCTGTAATGGTAGAGAGAGATATGTATATATACATCAAATATATATATATCAAATTATAGAAGATTAACAACTGTAGATATATTGATTTTACATGAGTTACTTAACTCTAGAGGGTCTTATTCTTTGAAGTGCTGTGCTTCTGCTAGGGTCAGGCTATTAAAATTATCATTAACAGTAATAGTAAAAGGAAATAATGTTATTTTGCTTTTGGAAATAGCATACTTAAAATATAAATTTGCCTTGCAAAAATATTTTACTAGTGTTCCCTCCCTTTCTCTCAATGCTCTAATGACCAGGGGTTTAAAGGCAGCTATAAATAGCTAAAGTATGTTCTATTCCTTTCTTTTCTTGTGCATTTCCAGGTATGTTGTATATCTAAAGAGGAAATGAGTGACAGCCCGGTCTGCAGTCTGTTTTCTAAGGATATATGGCAGGTTTCTATTATAAGGTATTTACTGCTCCGCAATTCTGTGCTGGCTTTGGGGGTATGTTTGAATTACATGCTACTTTGTTGTAGAGAGGGATAATTTCACTGAAACTAGTGGAGTCAGGCTTGCTAGCAAACAGACTGAACTTGATAATTTTCTCTCTTATCCTGGTGGTACTATTCATTTGGCATTTTGCAGACAGGGAAATGGAGACATCGTTATGCAGAGAGGCTTTGTCGAACTCTCTCATCACCCTTTTCAACACTCCCTATATTACAGTAAAATAGGAAATTACACGTTTAGAGCACTCTGTCTTTTCTTTGACAAGTAATAGTCTTTCCAGCAAACTCTACTGAATCTGAGTCAAGACCAGTAAACACATCACTTCCCATAGAGAGAAACACCCTGGCTCCTACAACAGTGGCTTCGAGTCAGGTTTAAACCCTTGATGCCCTGATGAGGGCTACTGGATGTTACTCAACTGTAAATAAAAGGCATTAAGTGTTCCTTTCTATTAGAAACATAGCTCCTTATGAAAATGGGGTTTGCTATACGGAGTAGATGCCTCCCACATTTATTTATTTATTTTTAGGGGCTGCCTGTCAGGGCATATTCTTTACTCCTGTACAGAAGTTAAATTCTCTCTAAAATCAGCTGCCAAATGCTGAAAAAACAAAAACAACCACATAACAGAAATGGGGGAGCTGCTCTGAATGCAACCTTGTTGCCTCGGGGCAAAGTTGTCATCCCCATCCCCAGGACCTGCTCAGGGAGGTCGATGAGGCTGACCAGGGGTTAAGACACAGCTCTACATCAGTAAGAGAGCCAGGCAACGTTCTCTGTAACCAGTCCTGAGTGCACAGAGATTGCCAGTGTGCTGCTGCTTCCCTTTTAACTCAGGCTAAGCCAGAAATCTTTGCTGGCTTGGATTCGCAAAGAGTTCCTAGTTTTTCAGGCGCACTCACAGAAAATTGCCTCTTCAGTTTCCCCGGGTTGTTGCAATGTCAGCTTGAGCCTGGTCCCATCCAGCTGCATCAGTCAAACTGAGCTCCACAACATGACATAACCTGACACAGCTGACACAGCCAGGTGTTACAAACCAATGGACACCATGGTTCACAAACTATTCAAATTACTTTCAGATACATATCCTACCTCTCTGCTCAAATCCTTCCCAGCTGTCTCTTTTCTCAGCTCCATATGAATCAGGGTTGGAGGAAAGAGAAAGGGGGGTAGATGGGGGAGAAAAGAAAGAGGTGGGAGAGAAAACATCCTGCCCGGCAAAAATAAAAAAAATAAACTGCATTCTTGCAAACCATAATTGCCTGCAAAATTAACTCTTTGAAGGAGGCTCACCACAGCCTCCGAGCTTCTTTCAGGCTTACTAGGGGAGGCTTGTAAATATCTCAGCTGTAAATGCACATCTATTAGATTAAACATTCATGGTCTGGAGAACTGGATACTTTAATAATAATAATAATAATAATAATAATAATAATAATAATAATAATAATGAAAAACTATCCCATGTTTATAAGGTGTTATAAAATTAAAGACTTGAAGCAATTCTACAAACCTGGAAATAATCAAGCCTAGCGGAACCAAAGAGGCAGGCAGCCAGACTGGACATCCACCCATGCCTGGGCACCTGAGGTGGCTGTAGCAAATTGTGTCCCACTGAAACCAGTGAGATGATCAGTAGGAAATACTGATTGCCAGCACTGGTCTGGGGTGATGCTGGTCCATAGTGAGACAGGCCTGGCAACCTCCATTTTGCAGAACAGAAGATGTGGGTTGCGGAGATGAAGTGACTTGCTGAAGGTCATACAAATATTCTGTGGCAGAGTCAGAAATCAGGCATGAATTTAGTTATCCAGCTAGCCATCAATCACCTTGGGGGAAGGGTGAGGTTCAAATGCAGAAAGAGTGGCTAGATATCCAGCTTCCAGTGAAGGTCAGTGAGTGCTGAATGCCTCATGTCTCCCATTACTGTGGGAAATCTCCCCCTCAGAATCTAAGTGCTAAAAAATGCCACCTCCCTCCTGAATATAAATCTCTATGATTCTCTTCTGCTCTTAATTATAATGGTCTGAAGCAGGAGAAATAGGTTGGAAGTCAATGGATTTAAACTTCCTTAGTCAAGAGCAGAATTCACCCTACAACCTTCATGTCTTTACTTTTATGTTTTGTCAAAAGAAAATAAAAATATGGGTGAAACCAGCACCATAGGCCATTAAGCAGCATTTTTGACTGGTCTTTAATCCACATGTGTAAGAAAGCCCATAGTCCTCCCCTGAGGTTTGTGCTCCTTTTATCTGTTACAGATGTCTCTGTGGGATGCATCTCTCTGTCCCTATTTATTTGTAAGCAGAGAGAAAGAGGGAGACAGAGAGAAGGAAGGAAGGAAGGAAGGAAGGAAGGAAGGAAGGAAGGAAGGAAGGAAGGAAGGAAGGAAGGGAAAGAGAAAGAAAGAAAGAAAGAAAGAAAGAAAGAAAGAAAGAAAGAAAGAAAGAAAGAAAGAAAGAAAGAAAGAAAGAAAGAAAGAAAGAAAGAAAGAAAGAAAGAAAGAGAAAGAAAGAAAGAAAGAAAGAAAGAAAGAAAGAGAAAGAAAGAAAGAAAGAAAGAAAGAAAGAAAGAAAGAAAGAAAGAAAGAAAGAAAGAAAGAAAGAAAGAAAGAAAGAGAGAGAAAGAGAAAAGAAAAGAAAAGAAAAAGAAAGAGAGGAAGGAAGGAAGGAAGGAAGGAACGAAGGAAGGAAGGAAGGAAAGAAGGAAAGAAGGAAGGAAGGAAAGAAGGAAGGGAGGAAGGAAGGAAAGAAGGAAGGGAGGAAGGAAGGAAAGAAGGAAGGAAGGAAGGGAGGGAGGGAGGAAGGGAGGGAGGAAGGAAGGAGAAAGAAGAAAGAGAGAAAAAGGAAAAAGTGAAATTCTAAGTTTCTGAAATATCAGTTGCTCTGATATTTGTATGTGTATCTCCTAAAGAAACACGAAGAAGAAAAGCAAGCAAACAAAAAACCCCAACAACAACATTGTTCTTGGAGCAGCTGAACTAGCCGAGTACAGCAAGCAGTATGCAGGTGTCTTGTGCTGCTTTTATTTGTTGTATAATAGGTGCCTACTGGAACGGGAGAAAGGGCATGAGAAGCTGTCCTTGTCTCTGCAGAGCATGAATAGCATTTATCTCAGTGCAGTGGGCATCGCCAAGTTGGGTTTTTGTCAACCTGTCAATTCTTTTTTTTCTTCCTTTTTAAAAAAAAAAACAGAAAGCAGAGTTCAGTAAATAAAGATAAATGATTGTGCTCCTTGTCTGCAGACCCTGGAGCTAAACTGAACAGGCCTCTTATGGTTTGGACCTGCTTCATTGACTGTTCAGACAGCCCAGTAATACGACAGATGTACCCAGCCGTTCCCTCTTCCCCGCTGTCCATTAGATTATGTTCATTTTGTCTGAGATGCCATTATAAGTCTCAAGGTCAAATAAGTCACAGCGAAGAAAGAGGAGGACTAATTTTTTCCCTGCCGCCCTCCATGCATAAGGGCTCATTCACAACTTGCAAAGCACATCGACTTTTAAGGTGCACATACAGCTCAGCACAATTTATTGAAATAAAATGCAGGTGTAACATTCACCCGCAGGCCGTTCTGGCATGACAGCAGAGGAGACTTCTCAAGAATGATTTGGGCTGCTTTCCTACATTTCTAATGAATTATTTGTAAGTAAAATTCATTAAGGAGGAGCCTTCCAAAAAAGAAAGAAAAAAAAACACCCAACAAATATACAGGAAAGGAGATTGCAAGGTCCAAAGGCTGTTTTTCAAGGGACACTAGGCAAGTTATGTGTACTGAGTAGAGTAGTTTAAGTGTAGAGGCGGGAGAGGAGGAAGGAAAGCAGCTCTGGGGTAAGAGTACTCAAGATTCTTCAAAAAAACCTTGTTTAAAATGTGAGGATGAATTTTATTCTCGGTTACAGCAGGGTGTGTGTCATCCCATTGGACTCTTGAGTAGTAACGAGAGATCTGCATCGTGCCTGAGAACAGAATTTCCACTCCTGAACCTGTAAGGATAGAACTAAACAATAATAAAGCAAGGACTGAATTTCTCTTTTTTATGGAAATCTTTCTGTTCTTCAAGGAAAATTAAAGAATGGTTACTAATGAACCACAAATAGGTTTAATTATGTAGTTAGCATGATTTTTGTTTTCCCAGAGCTTGATTCTGAACAAGTGGGAAGATCCATTCATTTCTGTGAGTTTTGGACTATGCTCATGCATAAAGCTAGAGTCATTATGAAATTTAGGGTTACGAAAGGGTTGTGGTTGGGTTTTTTTAAAGGAAATTACATTTGCCTGTTTTAGTCACTTTCGCTATTAGCAAGTTGTTACATTTGGGAAAAAAAAGATAAATACTACTTAGGGCAAAATATCCAATAAGCAGACACCTGCCCCCCCCCCAAAAAAAAAAAAAAACACTACAATTTAAAGTCCTACAGCATTTTAACAGTTTCAGAATCCTTTTGACTTAATCACTACATCTGTGAGTAAGGAAAGCATTATTGTTCAGATTTTGCAGATCAGAGATCAAGGCAGAGAGAGATTAATGGACTTGGCAAACCTGCAGCTAGCTGATTATGGCAGAACCTGGAACTGCTTCTGCTTCTTGTGTCTCACATTTGAATCCTACATGTTGGACAGGCCTACCTCTGAAGCCTGAGGAGAGGGCAGACATGAGGTAGGCAAGCTGGATTCAGGACAGCCATGGGTAACTTTATTTTAAGAAATAAAAATAATAGACATGTTTTTAAAAGGATGTTCAGAAATTAATTTGTAAGGGCAAGTTCTGATCCCCAACTCATGTTAGGGGAAACCCAACTTGACCAAAAATCCCATAGCGTTTAACGACTCAAAACTCCTGACTCTCCAAACCTGGCCCTTTAGAAAATTGGAGTAAGAACCAGGTTAAGATAAGGAATACAGAGGTGTTTTAGAAGAGCAATATAAATGACTATATTTAGATCAAATTTAAGTAACTTCAAAAGTCTACTATGGTTTAATTTTACTTAAAAAGCAGGGGCGGGGGGGGGGGGAAGACGACACTGAACTGGTACTGTTCCCGGAGAGACACTTCATGCTTGCGGCATGTGAATCTGCTGGTTCCTGTCTGTGCTTTCGAAGGCTGCTGAGTGCATCGGGGTAGAGCTACACTGCTGTGCGCAGGGAGGCTCAGTCCGCCTTGCCCCTGCTCCGAGTTTTCCAGACGTAAACCAGCTCTTGCCCAAAGACCCATAACAGCACTCCCCTGTAGTTTGAGCTAATAAGTCTTTTTTTGTTAGGACCGTCAGAAACCTGAGGGAAGCACGAGAAAATGCTGAGCAACTGAGGCACTCCCCGAGGCCAGCCTCGCGCTGCAAAAACACATACAGCAAAAGTAGCTGCTTTGCCTTTTCATAGGTTACCACATCCATAACCCCCTGTGCTCTGGTCAAGACTTTACTCTTCCCCATTTCAACTCCCCATGGGAAGTCTTAACATTCATTTCTTTGCAAGGCTATTTTGGTCTTTGCAGTTACATGCTATAGTGATGAGCGTAGATTATTCCTTAGGGGTGTGAGGAAGGACCGCTTTATAGACACTTTCCTCACCCTCTGCATGCAAGATTAAACACAAGTCAATATGAAGTATGCAGGGTTAGAAAGAATAGAGCCATAAGATTTTTAAAATATGAATCCACTCGAGTGAAACATAGACTGAAGTCTTGCAAATGCATTTTTGAGTGTGCTGCATTACTTCCCCATCGAGAGTTCTCCACATGATCCCTTGAGATATGCGGTCCTCTGAAGCCTGTAAAATTATTCTAATCAGCATTTGCTTAGCACTTCAGAAGTTCTGGCAAACACAAGCTAATTAATTCTCACAGTTCCCCCAGAGAAGGAAGATCTCATTTTGTTGATGGTAGCACAGAGGCAAAGATAGTTTAAGTAACATGCCCAAGGCCATATTTTGGGTTAGCGTCTGGCAAAATTGAAAGTTTGGGACTAGCTACCAAATCAAGCCACCCCTTCTATGACTTGAGAACACTGGATGCAACCCAGGGTATCTGATGGAGTCAACTAACTTTCCACTACATTGTGCTTAGATTTAAGCACTAAATAAGTCTGACAGCATTTCTGCCTGCAGGTATTCGAAGGAAGATGTTTCTTTTCATCAACTGCACAGGGAAGTTATGCACAAACTTGAGGATCTTAAAATGTAGAGGCATGTTAGTTGGGAGAACTGTATCCATTACCTTGGCTTTTGTGGGAAGTTATGCGATACAGGGATTGGGAGGAAAAGAGTGGGAAGGGGAGGTTATGCATCAGGCTTTCTTAACAGCTTTTGCATTTTATACTTGTGAGAGTAAATTGGGTGGGCTTCATGTTTTTCCTCTCTAGACGTGCCAAAAACTACTGGACCTGGCAGCAAAACTTAGGAAAAAAAAAATATCCTGGAAATCAGGAGATGTCCAGGGTGTGAAACGGACGATTGGACCTGTGAGAACATGTGACGGGTCATGTTGCATAATGTGTATCGTATTATACCTGGGTCAGGATCATAAATTCCTAATTTTCAGAAATACTCAGAAATATTAGGAAAGTAAACACAAAGTAAAACTCCCATCATGATGATATCAAGTAAGGACTATTCACGAACTGTTTGTCTATTATTAATTTGTTCTGAAAAGACTGGAATAGACTGTTTAAAGTTTGTCAAGGAAATGGATTTCCTGACCTCCTCCAACCCCCACCCACTTTTCAAATAACTTTCACAAGTTTGACTAAACAGGCATTGAGGGATGCCCTTTGTGAGTAGATAGCTGAGCAAAGATCACCCCCGGTGTAATATGTGTTAATAATATCTCCTTCTCGTGGCTCGATGTGGTAAGGAGACAAGCGACTTCCTAGAGGAATCTCTCTAAGAATTTCATAAAAGAGAGAATGAGAGTGGTTAAGTAGGCACTAAAATTTCTAGGTAGGGAAAACTATATCCCTTTTGTGAAAATCAAATCAAATCAAATCAAATCAAATCAAATCAAATCAAATCAAATCAAATCAAATCCTGCCAATGTTTCCATTTCAATTTGGGTTTGAAGTTAGAATTTTGAAAAACATACAGTAAAACTATCTGGGAAAAAATCTAAGTATTTCTAAGTATCATTTCAAAGCTTTGCTTCACTGTAAAGCTTTCTCTCTTAAGATTCTTTATCCAAAAAAAAAGGTAAACAATATACTTTTTACACAATAGTGTTATTTTACAGTCCCCTATTTTTCAAAGAAGCAAGTCAATAAAAACAGCCCTTTTCTATCAACAGTTGTCCATGAAAAACCTTTAAGGGGCCAGAGCCAAAGCTATACCCATTATGTCTTTAAACCTCCACTGGTAGGGATTGTTGCGATAGCACTGAAATGAAGGACTGGTTTCAATCTGCAGAAAACCCTACATGCTTTGACTCGCTTGGTTGGTACCTTTATGTAGTTAGAAAAGCCCTGCAATCAAACTGGATTGGAAAGAGAAGGAGTACCAAAAGAAATGGAAGTGCATAAAAGGAAAATTATTTTCCCAAGGCAGGTTATATTGACGATTGAACCAGAAAAAGGTTGTGGTAGGTTTTCTACAGCTTAGTGCTGTTTCCATTGGATGGTGCTTCAGTGTTTTGCTCTTTATTTGCATCTTTTCTTTTTCTTCCCCCCCCCCCCCCCCCGGATACACTGGGGAAATAACAAAGTTGCATCTTTACTCTTTTCTTTCTACTACAACAGCAGTCAGACCTTGCTGAAACGTACTGCCATGTGGTGGGTGTTGCACTATTACCTTTTTGGTTAGAACATGGAGCCAAGAAATATTGTAATGCATGACACTGGAGTACCTTCAATATATGGGAGAATACAAGAGGAACCAGAAATGGAAACCCTTACTAGTTTGTACTGCCCAGTACCTACCAATACAGTCTTCCCCATCTATTTGAATATCCAGTTTAAAATTACGTGTGAATACGATCCCAGGGTCTAACAGAGATTAGGAATTTTTCTCTCTGATATTATCCCTTTCTCAATTGCTTCTTCTCATCCCTACATATGACCCTAAAGAATTCCTCTTCCACTTGTGATATTATTTCACCTTTATGATGCTTGCAGCTAATTACCACAACTGACTTATGGAAGAAGTTGGTTTTTGTAGGGATGATATTTTGCTGTAGGTGTGTGCTGGTTTTGGCTGGGGTAGAGTTAATTCTCTTCCCAGTAGCTAGTATGGGGCTGTGTTTTGGATTTGTGCTGGAAACAGTGTTGATAACACAGGGATGTTTTCGTTATTGCTGAGCAGTGCTGACACAAAGTCAAGGCCTTTTCTGCTTCTCACCCCACCCCACCAGCGAGCAGGCTGGGGGTGCACAAGCAGTTGGGAGGGGACACAGCCGGGACAACTGACCCCAACTGACCAAAGGGGTATCCCACACCATATGACGTCATGTTCAGCATATAAAGCTGGGGAAGAAGAAGGAAGGGGGGACGTTCAGAGTGATGGTGTTTGTCTTCCCAAGTCACTGTTAGGCGTGACGGAGCCCTGCTTTCCTGGAGATGGCTGAACACCTGCTTGCCCATGGGAAGGAGTGAATGAATTCCTTGTTTTGCTTTGCTGGCATGCGCGGCTTTTGCTTTACTTATTAAACTGTATCTCAATCCATGAGTTTTCTCACTTCTACTCTTCTGATTCTCTCCCCCATCCCATCAGGGGGGAGTGAGCAAGTGGCTGTGTGGGGTTTAGTTGCCAGCTGGGGTTAAACCACGACAAGGTGGCTGCCAGGAAAGGAAAGTCCAGCCAAACCAGGCAAATGACCTAAACTTCTCTTCCTAACAACAGGGATGAATGGTATCTGGTGGAAATGAAACTTCAGCAGACTCATATTAGAAACTGAAAAACGATCTATGCCTCAATCTTTTGAGCAAAAATTAACGTCAATGAATGCTCAATGCATAATAACTACATAGTGTTTTCTTCATTATGCCAGTCGTTTATGAATCCAAAGAGCTGCACTTACATCATGTAATTTGTTTTCCTAAGATGACTCGAATAAGAAAAATGTCAAGTAATTATATACTTGTTACTCTCAAGAATTTTCATTCCAGGCTCAAGATGAAGACTAATACAAGAATTTGGGAAATAGTCTATAATTTCTGTTCACTTATTTGATGTAGTTTACCTTTATTGCTATGGGGTTTTAATTGATAATTCAATAGAATATTTATATTCTGTCTTGTGGTTGCTGCACTAATTCTATTAATTCCTGGAGTGGCTACATGACATTCTGTTAGAATCATTATTTTCTTTTTAATAGAATATAGTAACAGACAGCAAGTGACTTGGCATACGGTAGATTGTTCCATTTATTGAAAATCAAGACACTGTATTTGCTCTATTACAATAATGAAGTTGATGATTTCCAATCTGTTTAATAAACTGTTTCTGCGTTGGAATATTTATATTAAATCAACCAGCTGGTGAGATCACATCATTGTTTTTACTCAGAAATGTATACCAATTATTAACAATAAACGTGCTATTTGCTTTTTGCCTCAGACAGGATCACAGGAATTCTCATGCCCATCCCATGCAAAGCAAATACTTGGAGTTCAGCCTTAGCTTTTTAATTTTAAAGTTCCAGCTACGGATATTTACAAAATTGCATAGAAACATCCCTTGGGGAAACTGAGGCATACGACAATCGTAGAGCAGATGTCAGACTGGACTTCACTCCTCTCTAACCTCCAATGCCATCGTACATTTGCCTTTAAACACTTGCATGATTGCTCTCAATCATGCGGCAATAAGAATAGCTTAACAAGAGATGGTGTGATATCATCTAGTCCATTCGCTTATGTCGCTGTTCCGTTGTTCAGTATAATGCTTTATGCGGGTAGGCTGTAAGTAACTTGGAATCAGCTGTTTGTGATAAAATGTGTTAAAACTTTCAGTTCATCACTTCTTCACACTGTTGGAGATCTAATCCTTCCATTGCTGACCTTCATCTGCCCTGGTTCTGATTGAGCTTGATATAACCTTGTGCGCCGTGGGTTTAAGCATGTTGGTCCTCCCACGGTGAAGTCTGGGACTTGAGACTCCAGATGTATGCGGTCACTGAAAACAAATGCCGAGGGGTCAAGACTTTGTTGGTAGATCTCTGTAATTTGGTGGATCTGTGGTGACTTCCACCACTGAAGGATGGACCAGCTGGGTGTGCAAGTAGCAGACATGATTTGTTTTAAGCAAGTTTGCTAAACAAAAGAACTGCCAGGAGAGCAATGGTGAGTTTTCAGCAAGCCATTGGGGGATTGGAGGCAGCAGGACAATCTTATTTTACGTAAATCCATAGAGAGAAATGGCAGAGCAGGCTTTTGGCCCTATTTCTGTGCCCTTTTCAAAGGAGCCTATGGACATGCAGAGGGGTGGAACTGGCAGAGCTCTAAAGAAACTTAATAGGGTTATAGAAATTACTCCCAAAACCTACAGGATTTATTAGAGAGTTATTACTTCTCCACAGGTTTCTTTGAACCATCTCATAGAAGTATATTTCATTGTACATTTGATTTTACAAGGTGGTTTAAAAAATTATATGAGAAAGTTTGTAATTTTCTATGAAGCCCTATAGGATTTTTCCATAAGGGAAATATCTCTGTGTATCTAATACATGCAGGATATTACACTGCACAAGAATTGCTAATGAAAAAATTAACTCTTGGTACTTCTTTAAGCACTAATGAGAGAAAGACTACTCAGGAATACGTGCAAAGTATCCAGTAAAGCACTATCCTGGATAACACTGTGACTTGGGGAGAGAAACAAAACAAAACAAAAGAAGCAGCCTGTGAATATTTATGAGTTGATCTTATGACTTATCTCTGTATTGACATTTTCAAGTTAAAAAACATTTGACTGAAGGAAAATGGCTAGTTCTCAGCAGCAACAGCAGCATTCTGCAAATTTCCTAGCCTAGAGGCAACATGCAGAAAGAAGTAACAGCAAATGATGTATACTTTGATGTAATGTGTAACCTGGAGGGACTTTCAGCCAAAATGGGGGGAGGGGGATATGAAAATTAAAAAGAAACGGGAGAGTAGGTCGCTGCCTGTAGGATGAAGTTTAATCTCTCAGTACCATTAGCGATAAGAATGGAAGGATAATGGGGAGAGGGCACCAGCAAAACAAATGGCTCTTTGTTCTGTTGGTTTAAAATTGTTTATTTTAGATGGTTTCAAGTAATTAAAGGAAATTGCAGTCTCTAACTATAAGAGAGATCGTTAAAGAAAGTTTGGCAGGGAAAAAAAAAGATAAAGTTCATTGTCCCAATTAGACGAGAAGTGTTTTGCTGGTGGAAGCCACCCAAGAAAAACTGGAGGGAAAACAGAGGGAACGGGAATAATCGCAGTTACAGCCCAGAGAATCAGACTGAGGATCAGTCCGGAAAAAAATTACACATTGATTTATAGCTTCACAGACAAAGGCAAATGATGGGTTGTGTAAATCACATCAGACAGAAACTTACCATTATTGTTATGCAAAACTAGGAAACTACACTGTCAGGAAGTTAAGGCTGCTAATGTCAGCGCTAATCCTATGAAGACTAAGCAATGTGCTGAAGTATGTAAATAGCTCCATTGTCTTCAAAAAGACCTCACAGGTTTAAAGTTAAGCACATGCTTAAGTATTTGCAAGATGATAGCCCCAATAAAATAAAAGTTACATTCTCTTTTCCTAACTAGGCAAATTAACAGTCTCCATTTTGCGTAGTATAGTTAGCATCAGGGTTTGGGTTTTTTTTTTTGCCTATCACTGAAAGAGCATATTATCATAAAAAAAGAAATAGCTTGGAAAATCAGAGGATTTCTTAAATTTCTTAAACTTGTCACTCATTTAGCACTGATTCCTGTTATTGTATATCCAATAGCCCATCTTACAGGCTTGGGATCAGATTCTTCTGCACACGGGAAGTAGGTAGCCTGCAAGTGAGTAACGCAGTGTGTCTAATCCAAAGAGGACAGGAGTCTGCTAGAGACCCTGGGTAACCTGTGCTTTAGCACAGTTGGAGGACCACATTTCAACCTCTTGCTGTAGCCTGAAATGCTCTTTTACAAAGATGCTGTCTTTGCCCCCACTTGTATGTGCATTGGGGAGGAAGGAGGCTGGTCTTGTTTTGCTTTGGAAGCCAACAGGAGCTACCAGATGCAGGGATATGCTCACACAAAGGTTTCTTGTGTGTTTTTATAAAATGCTGCTGGATGGAGTAGCAGCTAGGAACATCTGTGATGTCAACCGGTCATGGGAGGAGTTGAGACATGGTTGTGTGGGCTCCAATATATCTTGCTATGACTTCTAGGCAGTTGGACTAGACGATCGTTTTAAGTCTCTCCAACTGAAATAGCCTATTCTATTCTATTCTATTCTATTCTATTCTATTCTATTCTACTCTACTCTACTCTATTCTATTCTTGCAAGCTGTGAAGAATAAAGGTTTTCACTCAGTCTAGTAAGTTCAGATGAGCTTTGTCATTTCATAATATACCCTGAGGATACCTTAGAATAAAAATGAAGAAACAGCATCTTCACCCTTTACTGTTACTCAGCTAAACCAAGTCTATGCTCAGCTCTAGCAGTTGGACATAACCATAAAAGCATGTTACGAAGTAAGGAACATCACTGGCTAAAAGAAATGCTTTAATTATCTTATCTATGGTGTTACAGTGGCCTTAGAACATCAGAGAATTTGGGAAGGTTACTGCCCTAGAGGGAGGGTGTTAGTGACACACTGGGTAACAGTAACCCAGTGTTTGGATGGAAGGGCAGAAAATCTTTCTCCATCTGTCCATTTGCTGCTGACCGCATTCAGATCTGATTTATTGTGTACAATTAGTTTGCATTTGGTCTCTCTCCGAGCTGTGAGGCTGGTCAATGATCTTCCTTGCTGCCTGCACACACACTGAAAAAGGACCCTTGCTTTCAAAGACCACAGAGCTCTCCTAGTGTGGTGGGTATTATTACGGTTGTAAAGATCAAGGTAAAGGAGGTGGCAGTCTCCTTCCCGTGTTGTCTGTAAAGTTTCACTGTGCAAAGTTTTAATTGCCTTTCAGAGCAGACTCTTCAAGCAGCATTACTCTCAGCTTGCACATTTAACAAAGGAATTAACTCTTGTATTTCAATCTCAGCTGCGATAAAGGGTGCTTAGTCTGAGCTGCCAAAGAAAGTGATGGTGCTTACCACTGCTCAGGATTTGTCCCAGTGTATGAGTATCAAAGTTATTCTTTGCCTATCCAACAGATTTCAAAGCCCTTTGTAAACTTACTCTCCAAGATGTCCTTGTAGTGCCCTGTGATTATCAGCAATCAAAATGAGATAGGATATGATTTATGTCATAGCAGCATTTCTTGGAACATGGACCGCAAGATCAAGGAATTCCGTTGTTATTGCTATTATCACTTGCATTGCTGTAGCATATGTAGGCCACGGTCAAGCATCACAGTCTTACTGCAGTAGGTGATGCAAACCCAGGAACGGAAAATAGGTGGCTGTTGCCAGAGACAACTTACAAGCTAACTCTTAGGTTTATCTAAACCTTTAGACTTACCTGACTGTAAGAGGAGAGACAACAGATGGAGGCTGCAAACAGATGGAGAAGCACAAAGTAACACTGAGACAATCATGATAATTGTAATAGGCAACATGCGCAGCACACTAGGTACCTTGCCATCGCCATTACCCTGTTTTATCGGCAGGGAAAAAAAGGCATGGGGAAACAGACTGTTCAGGGCTGCAAAGGGTAGGACTCATGATACTTCATTTTAGATGTCTAGTCTAGTCTTTAGATATCTAATAATGTAAGAGATGTCTGGGCTCCCTATAAAACCAGTGGATAGAGACAGACAATTCCAGAGATGCATTGATTTTTAACCCATCCTAGGGATGGGATAAAAGCATCTTCTGGAGGTGCTTGTCTGGTCTGCAGGTGGCACTGAGTAGTCAAGGCAGGTGAGGAGACAACTCTTCTTGTCTAGATGTGTATTTTAAGGGCTGAATTTTAGCAAAACAAATCCAATCAAGTGGAAAAATTAAGACTAGCAACCACTAGTACCCGGTCCTCTTCACAATGCTGCATACAGGCACCTGAAAAACTGCTGAGGCAATTTAGAGTAAACCTTTCAAAATGGGGAGAATAAAGCCACAGAAAGAAATGTCACTTCCTAATACAAATCCTTCGGCCATTCCATGGGTAAAACAGATTGATAGGAACTGAGGTACACATACGCGTGCACAAATGCACACATATGTATACCAGTTTCTTACACATACCAAGACATATCTCTCTTCCCAATTAAGAAGGAAAAATATAGAATCTGCTGGGTTGAACAGGAGCACTAGTGAATTATCTAGTCCATCCTTTTGCCTGGGGCAAGACTGATTTAATTATCTCTAACAGTTCTCTGATGGATGAGTGTCAAACCTTCCCTTGACTATCTCCAATGAAGGTGATCTGACTATCTCCCTTGGGTGACTTGCTTCATTGCCTTAAATGTACTAATAGTTATGAAGTTTTCCGTAACAGTCAACCTAAATATTCAGTGCTTCATCCAGAACCTATCAGTCCTTTTTTTTGTTCTCACTGACTAACAAGGATAATTGGTTCCTCTCCTTTTTCAGGGACATGCCTTTATGTGTTTGTGGACATTCATCATGACTCCCTTTAGTCTTTTCCTCTCCAGACAGGACGTGCCTGGTTCTCTGAAACTTCAGTGGTAAGAAGCCTGAGGCAGAAGGATGAACGTGTTGCGAAAGGCAGAAATACGGGCATTTTTTAAGGTAACAAGGAAGACTGGGCATTCTGCATTGCCAGAGATTCAAGAACTGACTTTCACAAATATGAGGGGTGGGAAGCTAAACCAGGAAATAAAACTGGTAAAACTAAAAGGAGCTATGAATGCAAAATATCATTCTTCTGTATGGGATACCACATGAAAGGACCTGACAGAGTATAGCACAAACAGGAGTTCTGCCATCACCCATATCCATATATATAAAGACAGGGCTCTGTTGATCAACCTCATAAGCAGTAAGCTGAAGAGCAAAATGAATTCCCAAGTGTATGTTCCCAATATGAGTAAAGTTTGCATAGCTAAGACTAGTTGCTTTGTGACCCTTCCACCTGCTAGAATTTACACTGGCCTCTCTTCATCTCTGATTTAATTTTGAAGAGCAGACAATGGGTTCTTCACAAAGAGGCATTTAAAAGGTTAAAAGGGGAGACGAACACTAATAAAGCCTTCTTTGTATTTTATTCTGTCATGTGGGTTAGCTGTCCCCCAGACTATTCAGTCTGAAATGGCATCAAAGCTCCATAAAGTCCAATTCATCCGCCTGTTCCTGAAGTGCAAACAATTCTTAGAATAAAACAGCACCAGAAAGCGAGAGGAAAATCTTTGCTGCCAAGGGCCTAGCTTCATGCAGTGAAATCGCCAGGCTTCAAAACAGGATGGAAGGGTGGTTAAGTCAGGCCTCAACTGATGGTTAAGGCACTGGACGTGGAATTCTCTCAGAGTATTTAGAGGGTCTCTATTTCTACAGCACTGAGCTTGTCACGTCTTTATTGTGTTTATTTTCACAGCGTCATTATTCCTGCTTCACGGATGGTGAGAGACACGGATGCTTCACTGAGGCAAAGTGAGAGTAAGACCCAAATTTTCAGAAGGACTTGTTCAGATTTCACAAAGCTTTGGGTAATCAGTGGTACTCAGGCTCCCGAACACTTCTGAGAAGCCAAGCTCTAGCCAGAAAAGTTTTGGAAAATCTTTCTACTGTAACTTGAATTATTTCCACTGTCAGAGACTCTACTTTTAGCAAGCTACCACTCCCACATCATCACCAGCTGAAAGAAAAATATGCTTACACCTCAGACATCCCCACACAAAACTCTACAGCTTAACTGAAACTACCAGCAAAGATTGGGATGGAACTGAAACACTGAAAGGTGAACCACATATCAGCGATGTGTGGCCACATACCCCTTCTGATATCTCTGCAATGCCAGTGTTTCTTCCTATCTTTGCTTTTTCATGTATCTGAAAGCCAGACTGAAGAACATACTTCTAGAAGAAGAGGATTTACAACTGATAGTCTTATGCAGAACAAGGCAATGGTTTGGCCAGGGGTGGATGGCTGTCTCTAACAAAGCTGAGCACCAAAACTCTGCTACTTACCCTGGTAGGATCCTTTCCTTAGGCCAATGTCTCTTCCCAAATCTGATAATGTGAGGTTCTACTGACACGGGGCTAATTCAGATGTAGATCACACAATGGCTAAGTACCTGTGTGAATATATTTTCAGTTGCCATAAATAGCATATCACAGAGATGACAGCTAAAGCAAGGTGCTCCTAATCCCTTATCGGTATCCCAGTCTCTGTACCTACCTTGCCATGAAATCAGCTATTGACCTCTACCCATACTTTCGCTACCACAAGTAAAACTGTTGTTTTGATGAAAGAGAGGCTGGGGCAAGCTAACAAAATGAATCCTCTACCTTATCAGAAAGCTATAAATGGCTGCTGGGAAGTCTTGAGAGATTACCCACTGGCTGGATATCAGAGCTTCATACTGAAGAAGCAGCACTTGACTGTTGACATTTGTTATTAATGCTGAAGAACAAAATGCCTGTGGTATTTTTATTTGGTATTTGTGTATCCCTAATGCCTCGTCTGCTGCATCCTGGGCTCTATCATGCTCTCACTGACGTCAATAAGGGCCTTGCCAATAGATAGGAGGCTCCCCATTGGCTATTTCTGCAAACGCTGTATGAATCTACTCTTATTTCTCAGGGCTTATCTGATTATGATTGGGAAAATCATTTTCTTGAGTTGGCACTTGCAATGACCTGTCTTTATTGAGCATGAGTCATGAACAAAGTGTTGTTTCAGGTCTTGTCCTGTCTTGTAATGAAGGACATTCAGTAGTGTTAATATCTTATTTTCTAAGACTTATTTTTATATATATATATTGAAGTACATGGAAGTTCTTTTGACAGTGCAGTCTGATACAGACTCTAGGGTCATTCTTAGCTAGATCTTCTACCTAGGTGTCTTCCCACTCTTCCCCTGGAAAGGGAGGGAGGATGTGTCATTAAGACAAGTCACACAGATTTTTTATTAAAAACACTTTCCACTGCTGTGATGTTTGCAAGCTTGAACAAGAACTCCAGCTAAAACATACGACCTGAATGAGTCAATGTTAAGAAAAAAAATAATGCCTTGAAAATGGGAGAGAAGTTTTGAGACTCCAAAGACTTGTAAAAGTGAGTTAAATGATGGGAAAAAGTGACAGACAAATAGTTCTGCAGGCAGATGTTCCCCTGCTAGTCCCCAAGCATGACTAGAAGGGGAAGTAGTTGTGTATTTTTCCATAAGACTGCTTGACCAGAGGGCTTTCACCCTGTTCAGAAATGTTGGTGCCTGATAAGTAGTTTACCTTCAGATGTGAGCTTGGTTTCTGGCTTCTTCCAGAGACTGTCTGCAAGCATTTCAGGTAGGACCAAATGGTAGAAGCTTGGACAAAGCAGAGACCAGTTTCTGTCCATGAAGGCCACCAAATAATTGGTAGGAATTTCAATGGAAACTACTCAGATCTGTGTTCAGTTGTGTCAACTCTTTTTAGGTCTTCCTCACAATGGCATAAATTGCAGTCAGATTTTACAAGCTTCTCAGTGGCTTTTCATTGAAAGATTTACTTAATTATGGATAAGCATCCCCTTTCAGAGGGCAAGAAGTGTTGTGGGATATAGAATACCATAACAGAGGAAGGAAAGAAACTATCTGACTATTAAAACATGGCTCTGAACCCCAAATTATCCAGGTTCAGTTCTCAGATAATTGGCTCAGATTCCTCCTGTGATCTTGTTTCTTTGCTTCTCTCCCTCATTGTTCATCATCTGTACAATGAAGATTATAGCTCCTCTGATACCTTGTGAATTTAGACTGTAAGAAAGTCATATGTCACTGGCAACAAAATGTACTGTGCTGAGCATTTTTTCTTGTACTTATCACACCTGCATTTGTCTGGCATCTCCTTGCACTTCTTCCATTAAACATTACAGTATTTCATTGGATCAGTGAATAAACTAGCTTATATTTTATCCCCACGGTTTTCACAGATTTTCTCAATCTCTATTAAAAACCAACCAGTTAAGGTTTGGGGATATTTGGCATGAGCTCAGAACAGCATCATTCATTCTCAGGCCAGCTCAAAGCTCTCCCGTGCCTGCAAAACCCTTAGTTCATGACTGTCTATTAATGGAATACAATGAGTACTTTTAAAAAAGTTTTTGGAGCGTCTCACAGATTCACATACCCACAGATGAATAGGACTTCTGACCTTTCCTTTTTCCTTCTAGAAATATGGAAATAAACTGAGTGCCAAAGATCCCAGCCCAATCTGAACTTAATTGCCAGTGAACGTTAATGCTATACCTGAGCACCTTTGAATTGTGGAGAAGCTTATTTTTGATGCCAGCCCAACACCAGGACTCAGGTCTACCCTAACAGTCATTTTGGATAATCAGCATCTCTGTCATTCTTGCAGCTACTGGAAAGCTCTTTGATCTCTGCAGCAATTCTGAGTTTGTCATCTTCCTACTTGCTCAGATGCTTTTCCATAATCTCTCTTCCAGATGTGTCAATCAACAAGACAACCAACACAAAGGGTTTTGTCCTCCAAACTTATTTTAGTCTCTCTCATGCTTACTTATACTTGTATATACAAATTAATTTAACATATCTGGGGGATTTCTGCTGTATGGATACAACAACATAGTTTTCTTTTTTTTTCCGCTATGCAGCTTGCCCTTGTTTTTCCCCTTTGATGTGTAATAATGAGGTGGCACAGGGGAAATGTCTTTAATCAATTGCAGAAACTTATAGCACTATCAGGATTGCACGTATCTCGAAACACTTTATCACTGTCTCTTTCCAGCGTTCATAATTCTGATGTATCTGGTGTACCAGTGTCATGTCATTCTATTACATTAAACAATCTAACATAACACTGAACACAGTGAAATGATGAAATGCTGGCCTGCTTCAGAAAATATAAAAAGATAATACACTTTTTTTCATCTGGGAAAGCTGCTATTAGTTCATTCTGTGGTTCGACACGATTAGAGGGAGAGCTAGATAGGCAGGTAGACAGACAGACCAAACACGAGCACACCGCACTTGGGGAAATGCAGCTCAGGTTTCTCACCTTAGGTTGTCCACTCGCAAACATGATAGAAGCAGAAAGTTGTCTTGTCTTTTTTAATTACAAAAAAGATGGGAGATCAGAAAAACTTACTTTAGGTCTCTGTTTCTGGGCTGGTTTGTATATTTGTATATTCATATTTAGCATATTCATTCCAACAATAGTTGCTTCTTAAAGTCTCCAAACCTACCTTCCGCTCAGACCAGATACTTTTATTCATACTGCCTCTTTCCTTACTTTAGATATGTTCCCAATGAAAATTATTTTACTGCAGCCAAAGTCTGACTATAACTCATCTAGCCGCCTTGAGTTAGTTTTGATTTAGCTGCCCGTGTAGTGCTGCATGTCAGAGCTCAGCTGCACTATTGTCACGGCATTTATTTCACACCTTTTCCCTTCTCTGGTAGGGTTTACAGCCCACACCACACTTTAAACTAGCATGGCTACATGGCTGTTGTATCTGACAGCCACTTTCAAGCTAGCCCAGAGCCACACAACTGTCAACCACGTCTTTGTCTGCAGCGGAGACATGTAAAAATGCCTTAGATGTAATTTAACACTCAGCAACATAAACAATGTGTATGGGCAGATTCTAAGTATGGATTTATATACAGTTATTCATCTACATAGTTGGCAGTGGTGACTCTAGAAAATTTCAGCAAATACCATCAGGCAGGGAAGAAGGCCGTATTATAGATGATAAAGTTCTGTCAAAAGTTTATGTGTGCAGGGTGTATTTATCACCCACTGCAGTGACTGACTCCAGTATAGGCTTATTTTGAGCCTAGGGTCATTACTGACAGCCTGAGGAAAAAAACAATAGTAGGAAAAAAAAAAAAATCCATGTAAAATTTTTATCCCTTTAATTGTTCACCTTTCTAATTCTTATATGATTTAGCTCTGGCTGTTGAGTCAAAAATCTCATCTGATCACGCTTTTTCACACACTCACACACCTTGTCCCTTTCCTGCCATGCTCCAGCCACCTTAACCCAACAGCAGTTCGCAGTCATTTTCTTCTTGTCCTGTGTTTCCTCACTATGACTTGGTTCCTTGTACCCTTTGTTGGCATTGCCCTGGAAAAAGCACCTTGAAAGTACTAAGAGGATAAATGGAAATATCCCGAGAAGGGGGAAAAGGTCTTTGCAGAAGCATGATTTCCCCTCTCCCCAGGATGTGTTTAGGCTCTTCAAGACATTTCCTAAGTCCTTCAAATTGAGAATAATGTATAATTGGTTTAGTTATTTAAAGAATTTCATTTATGAAATTAATAATCAAAGCCAGTTATGGGTTAACAGCACTACATAACTTTGGGCATTTACCTCTGGGTTGGTAGATACAGGGATTGCAATTATTGACATCGTTCAGTTACCGATTACTTTCTTTACCATGAACTCCATTGTGGGATAAATAAGGTCAAGCAGACCAAGTGTCATGGACTCAAAATGTGAACGACTAATGAAAGAACAGAGGTATTGATTCACATTGGGCAGAAGTAATTTTTGTGTTAAAACCTTGGCATCCCCATTCCTCGAAAAGCCAGTTGCACTGAGTGTCATCCAAGATTGTCCGATATGCCGCTGAGAGCATGCCAGATGCCAGTCACTCAGGGGACTAAATCTTTCCAAAAGAATATTTAATGACTTTATGGATTTAATAATATATATATATAATATATATATACACCATGGAAGAGATTTGCTGCATTAGCAGCAGCAGCTGATTTCTAGCAATCTTATCTCTAGGTCATCTTTCATGTATATGTACATACAATACCAATTACACTCCATAACACTTGAAATAGAACCAGTAAATGTATGTGTAATTCATCAACAAAACGACACAGATTTTTCTAGTGATGCTTGACCCTATATGTTTCTTTCCTCCTTCTGTTTCTATTGTGTTCATTCATCATGTTATAGATCCATTCAAATCATAAACTCTTGAGGGTAAGTTCTGTGTCCTTAATTTGTTGCTGAAGAACCCTGTGTACTATTATATACATAATAAGGAACAGCACTTTTCCCCAAACCTGTGTAACCCTCAATACAGCCAAAACCAAGGTCGTTCACTTGGCTGAAACTGTGTCATTGAAGCACAGCAGCCAAGCTAAGAAGACTAAACTGACAAGTAGACTTGAAGACTCCAGCATGGGGGTGAGTAATACAGAACCAAAGCTCTGTAAGCGATGTGGTATTTTAATCACTTGTGCTCAGACACTAAACAACCCTGCAATATAATTCAACAGTAAACGTCTCAGACCTATAAAAATATCAAAGAGCTTAAGCCCCACTGATTTCAATGATTATAAGAAGACAAAATATCTTGTGGATGGAGATCTACAACCGAAGGCTAGAAGCTTAAGACTCTAAATATGTTAAACTAATGGGTATTTGCTATAACACTCTAGTACACTTCAGTGGAAAAGTCCCAGGTTTATTTTGATTTAATACCTTTGTGAGTGAGAACAGAACTAACATTGTTCATTTTGACCGGTGACGGATCAAACAGGGAAGAAAAGTTATCTGTGCAAAGCTTTAATACCTTCACACACAAAACTCCCCTGGCTTCACACGTGATACGATTCCCACAGCTCACCACCCAAGGACTGCTCACCCTGAAATTTTCCGAAGGAAGGCTGGTGGCAAAGGATGAAAGGATGAGGCTCAAGAAAGCACATGGCAGAGAAGGACCTTCCCCATGGTTTTCCAAGGCCCCCTCAGGGTCTTTCTTAACCTCCTGTTAAGGAATACATCTCCTCCCACTTTGAGAAATCCTGCTCAGTAGTCTGGTTAGCCATTTTTAAATTAATTGTCACTTGTGAAACTGATAATCGGTTTCCACCCTTCCACAAATCCTCTTCCCTCTTAACTGTGGTAAAGTGAGGTGACTATGAGATATGGGTACGGGATAACTCTTCAAAGCTTGATATGAAGCGCTGCAGTAAGAGGCTTCTCCTCCTCCAGGGGCTGCTCAGACCTTCCTTAAGCAACTGGGCACTAGAGCAGAGAGGGAACAATTGGGACAGAACAGCAAATAAAGTGGCTGAGGTTTATTTCCCCCCCTAAAAAAATAAATAAATAATAAAAAAAAAATTAGAAGCTATTCATTTTTTTGTCAGCATTTATCAGGCTTAGACAGAATTGGCAACCTGAAGTGAAATGGTATCTTATATCTTGTTACATCGTTCTTGTTATATATATCTTGTCACACCATTCACTGAGTCTCCACATGGGTTAAATTAACAAACAAGCAAACAGACAAACATTTAAAAAAAAAAAAAAAAAAAGTGAGGTGAAAATAGACTGTGTTAAGGCAATTATATTTTGTTTATGTTATAAAAATTTATTGCCAGCTACTGAGCTTCTTTAGCCCAACACCCTTGTCTTTGCCATCTCATGAAAAAAAGAATAGTAAAGACAAACAGTTGTACCAACAGGAGACAGACAGTAAGGAATTATGTACATCTTGATGTATGAGGTAGCAAAACTGCAACAGTGTACACACCCAACAGCTCCAGGGTGAATATTAAAAACTATCAGCTTTGTCCACAACAAAACCAGAAAATATATTATTCAGATCTTCAGAATGGTCACAGTGGCAATGAAAAGATCTCGTTTCCCAGATGTCTTTCTGGGATGACATTGCATGCAGTGTTTTTTGCTATTAGCTGGTGTCTAATGTGATGAACCGGTTATGAACTCTTCATTCATCATCTAAGCTAAGAGAACACCTAGATGACTTGGCAATGAACAGTATAGGGTGGTGGGGTTTTTTTTCCCCGCTTCTCTCTCTCTCTCTCTTTCTCTGTGACTCATTTTCAGGATTTCTTGTCTGACCTTGTTGGACAAATTTTACAACTCCACCGTGGAAGGTTACAAGACATCAGGGCTTTTAATTCCAAGCGCAGGGTTTCCTCACCCCACCAAAGTTAGCTAGCAGTTCCAAGAAATAAATGACTTTTGCTGGGCTCTTAAATAATATGATTTGCATGCTTGAAATGAGATCGCCAAAGTAATTGTAGAATATTGCTTGCCATTACAGTCATTAAAAACAGGCAGATGTAGGATCACTCTCATGGAAAACTTTCCTGCTGGGTTTTCATGGAGATAAGTGCACAAAATCCACTTCTGAAAAGATGTTGAATAGAATGAATTTGCCATTCACTGACTGTCTGATGATGATTTGCTTGTTAATTGGGAGTTTAGGCTTTAGAAAAACCTTAACAAATGTGATTGCTAAATTCTGGAGGTTGCCTCCCTCTTTGCAAGCCATGTTTACAGCTATAAATTCTTCTTTCATTGTATGGCATTTTAGTAGGGATTTGTCAGTGGGGAAATACAGTGTTACTCATTTTTATAGGGGGACTTTCAAAGGTATTTTCAACTTCATTGCATGGCAAGAACATGTTAATTTAATTCATAAAGGTGCTTAACTCTATGCCTAATTTTAAGCACACGTTTAAATCTTAATGTCTTCTCAGTGATTTCAGCAAGCGATTAAATGTAAACAGTGTTTTCCCAGCAAGCAGTGTCTTAAAAAGCTACGTCACAGGTAGCTAATTATTTACATTGGTTGGGGGAGACTCAGACAAATAGAGATGCACCTACATAACTAAAGTCAGCCACAAAGCATTTAACCAAATGTCTGCTCAGTGTTTCATCTGGGGACCAATTACTTGCCTAGCATAATCCCTACCATAGTCATCCCTATTAGAGTGTTGTGACACCATCCCATCGGACTCTATGTCAGAAATACCGTAAGCCAGTGGTCACTGAAGCACACATTGGGTGCACACACGTGGCAGTAAAAAGATCCAGCCTCTGCATTTGAGCATTTTCTTAAAAGATAAAACACCAATTCAGGTGAAAAAAGGGATGTGTTCGTTGCTTATGGGCAAAATTACAACCAGAGTGAATCGTGTTGGAGGTTCATTACTGATGCTGTGCAGGTCAGGATCTAAACCTGGGCGATATTGATGCCTCTGAGGCAGCCTCGGTATCTTTACCTCAGAGTGCTTCTTCCAGGCACAGGGTGCTGGGAAACAGAAAAAGCTTTTGTTGTAAAGGGCTTGGAGCCGCAAAATAACTGGTTAAAGCTGGGAAACTGGTATTTACTGAAGACCACCTCTGAAAAGAGCATTTCCAAAGCAGAAGGAGGAGAAGGAGCCATGGGGTGGCTGTGAAATTGTTTTGCTCCCTCTTAAAGCTGCTGTACCTGATGCCGTTTGCCTTCCCAGCGCATCCAGGTAGCACGGCCAGATCCTGACCACATACGCCAGCCTTCAAGCAATGGGTGAGTACCTGCCAGCTCCCTCCCATGGCCTCAGAAACCCTTTCAGCTCCAGAAAAGGGATATAAGGCTTGGAAAATATGCCCATAAGGAACCACACGTGCCAACACAGCAGAGATTGCTGAAAGCAGGAAAAGATCAGTCAAAAGTAGAGGGTTAGCAGAGGCAAAACTGCTGGATTTCTTGGCAAACAGATCTTTCCATCCTTCTCACTTTGGGAGGGGGGAAACTAATTTCTGAGCTACAGCACCATGTGTCCCAGGGTACGTTCTTCACTGCAGAGTCCCTCTTCACCACCCTCTGCAGGACAAGCCCAGTCCCTGGATTTTCTCCTGGGCTTCCAGGCACAAAGAATAGTTTTGCCTCACAGTCACTGCCTGCTTCCCCCTGTTTTGGAGATGGAGAAACTGAGTCTCAGGGAGCTGAAAGAGCTCACCCAAGGTCAGTATAAAAGACAGAAACAGAACCCAGGAGTCCTGCTTGCCCCTTCTCTCTGCTGTAACCACTAAATCCCCCAATCAATAATGAATCCGTTACAGCAGACTCATATTATATCTAATGTCAGGGGGAGAAAAAAACAAAGAAGAAGAAGAAGTGAAGAGAAGAAGTTGTAATAAAAGCACATAGGATAGAGATATACATTTCTCTTTAGAGCAATAAATCTTTCCAAAAGGAAGTTGGTTAAAATTCTTTACGTTAAAAAAATGAGGTCCACGGGGACTCCAAATTTCAGTTCGATTTTTAGCTGAGGCATTTTTTTTCTTTATCAAACACTTGGTGCTGTAATGTGATAAGGGCCCCATGCAGACCATAAAACTAATTTATCATCTGTAAGGTGTACAAAGAAAATGGTAACTGCCTGCTTGTCTGCTTGACATATGAGGTCATTTTTGCCGCTAGCTTTCTAATACTGAGCAATTTTATCAGCTATTTATATACATTAATTGTAGGCACCCATATGTTCACCGTTGTATTTAATAATGCATTGCATTGAATATGCATTCCTTAAGTTTTAGCATGCCGTGTGCATCTTCTATTTAACTGTTTGGTTTGCCTATTAAAGCCCATTATTCAGCTCTGCCGTGTAACCCTCTCTCTCTCGAGTGGATTTATGTTTCTTTAAATCTTGCTCACCATGTTGAAAGGCAGTGGCGTGAACAAGGCCACCTCTCTCCTCCCGAAAGAATAGCAGCAAAACAAGCAAAATAAGGGCCATGGTCCACTTAATAATACTAAACAAAAAGGATTATTCAATGAGTCTCCTTCCTCAAGGGACAGCAACGTATTCATGCTCTATGGTGTGCACACAGACACGGCTCTCTATCAATATAGGAAGGGAATTAAATGAGGGGCCTGATTCTGATGCCAGCTCAGTCAACACCAGAGCTCCTGACGACTGAAAGGAGAGCAGGAGCTCAGCTGAAAACATAGACAAGCATCTGTGGTATCCTCCTCTGAAAGATGGCTATGGGACAAGAAAGCCTTTACCCTCTGCCACGAACTCCTACTCGAGTCTAGAACCATCACATATATTTATACATATTAACTCTGAACTGCTTCACTGCTGATCACTACCCCTACAAGCAAGTGGAAATCAAGGGAAAAAAACCCATGCATTTGTAGACAAGAGCTCTGGGAGGGCATGTTCCTCCTCAAAGACCCCTTTCTCTGGTGCAGCTGCTTCTTTTTCCCTTTCAAATTCCTATACAGTTCTGGTATTACTTTGAGTTATAGCAGCAGCAAATTACTACAGCCCTTTGCCAACTCAGCAGAGCTGGATGGAGCATCCGGAAGGGAAGATATGTCCATTCTCTCCCATCAAGCCTGGGAAAATGGGAGCTGCCCACACACGTGTGAGAAAAAGGACATTATCCTGAGAAAGCCCTTTTAGAATCAGTCGCCTTTCTGTAAGAATCCCAAACCTGTCTCACAGGTTCAAAAATTTCCAGCAGCTGGAGATACCCCCCTGAGTTATCCAAATGGTGCTCTGAGCATCGCATCCTAAATTGGGTAACATATATCTCTGCTGCTGCCTTTTTAGGACAGGATGAGAAGTCCTCAACCATGTATCCTATGCACTGTGCTGCCATCAGATAAAAAGGAGCTGCTGCTAGCCTCAGAGATGTACTCCGACGCTCTCTGGAGATCTGAATTTTAATCTCCTGCTCATATTTCCAAGGAGCGAAGGAAGACTATATATTGACAAACACTCGTTTTCAGGCAGCCACAGATTTCTTATGGCATTCAAAAACTTGTCAAGAAATATATTTGGGGGGAAAAAGTTTCCTCTTTATGATTTCTTCTTTGTTGCTTTCCTTCAAGTCCTCTTAAACCTGAAAATCCAAAGTTGCTCTTTAAAAGCTTCGCAAATTACATCTCAATATAAAATGAATTTCCCAAAGGCTAAACTTCCAGGTTGTGTTTTTGAAAAGAAGATTCTCTAGCAACTGTGGCTGTCTTTGTAAGAGGCTTTTATTGTTTTCCACCAGGTAATGGAAAGCCTAAGTGGAGTTTGTGGGCAACAGGTCTGAAACAACAGCGATGCTTTTTGACAGCTGAGTACGTCGGCGATCCTTTCCAGAGACCACGGTAAGAGCTTGCGAGTGCCTCAGAGCTCCACTAGCCTTCAGCCTCGTATGTCAAATTCAAACAAACTTCTGGCTTAGGTCTGTGTGTGATTAAATGATGAAGAGGAACATTCTCCTCTAGGCATTCTGTTTAGTGTATTAAAGGGCTTTTCATCTAAATAGTTTTTGTTTCATTTAGTGTCTATGAAGGGTGCTGACAGATAGCCTCTGCCTCCCTGCAGAACAGCTGCCCAGCAACGTCTGGAGAATCTGCCTGCCTATACTGCTCATCCACGTGCCTCAGCATGACATAGGGGTATCTCCTCTGCAGCTGAAAAGATATTCTGGACATTATGCGATCACAACATTCAACCTCAGGTAATTATACTGAGCCATTATATAGCATATTTCACACCGAGATCTCAAAACATGTTAAGAATAAGCATTGTGATTCACTTACAGAAGAAAGTGAGGGATGAGAAGGGAAACAGTTCAGTTCACTGTTGTTCAGTGCAACACAGCTGGCCAGCAGCATCTGGCTCAGGCATTGCTCCAGAGCAGATACAGAATTTTAACCCTTCCTGAATTTTAACTTTTCATCAAATTTACACTGGTCCTAGTAAGGATTTAACTTAATTTTTCCTTCTCTTTCTTAACTTTTATCTTTTATTAAAAGTAATCTTCACCCACATCCATGAAGTGAGGCATGTGAGTCAGGGCTTATTCTATATTCCCTACCACATAGCTCATAAGACCTCACTGACTCAGAGGCCTCCCCACTCCTCACCTCTCCTCGCTCACCTGTGCCTGGAAAGGTCCAAGTGAGCACGCAGCCCTCTTCACTCCTCTGCTCCTACATCCACAATATGCAGGGCTGGAGTTAAGGAGTAAGGCAGTTCTAACTCTCCTGCATGGGCGTAAAGCCTAAATTGAAATCTTTGCCACAACCTCGCTATGTCCCAGAAAGCAATCTACAAGATGAGCATAATAAATAACCGTTAAGAGGATTCTGCAGTGTTTTTAGGTAGTGAGTAATGAGAAGTCAGCATTGGGTGTTTATAAGTATGATGAATCTTTTTTAACAACGGCTAGGTTAAAAATTGTTAGGAGAAAGAAGGAAAAAAAAAGAAAAAAAGAACTGTTTGTCTCTCACAAGCTGCCAACACCAATAACAGCAACCAGTCTGAACAGAAATGTTCAAGAGATGTTGCATTTCAACACAAGCCCCTGCAAGAAGAGGTACACTTAGAGTTTAGTCTTGCAGTTCAATTACAGGAGACCTAGCAATTTTCTGGTCCCAAAAAGACATCCTCTAAATGCAAAAGAAATCATTTTTATTCATTTTATTCTTTTTATCCTCCTTCTCCTGACTCCTGTCACATATCATTTTCTAGATGACGTGTACATATAACCAACAGCAGCTCTCTAATTGTATCGACGCTTTGACCTCTGTCCCTGAATGATCAATTAAAAGGGCCTGAAGGGACAGGGGAGAAGATTGGAGTGAAGGGCAAGGCCTAAAAAGCCCCGCTTTCCACTCTAAGGCAGAAGGGCAGTTTCTTTATTGTTGGGTCTAGTTGTTGCTCCAGCCCTATTACCTCTCCCCACCCTCAGCAGTAAGGTCTTCTGCAGAAGATCATGACTTAAATCCTGCTTCACCTACAGAACTGAGCTGGTGAGCAAATTGTGATGAATTCCCAATGTTTTAAATCAAACTTATAGGATCTGTCTGCACCCTTCAGTTTGATCCTGCCTCTGACTGCTGTGACACTATGGTCAGGGATATTGCTGGGGATTTAACATTTTGGCCATACTAGACACCTTCTGTTATGAAAGGTGAGGATTTGATTGGTGTCAATCATTCCCCAACCTGTCTCATGGAGTTTTCAGCCAGCATAATGTATTAAGGACTGTCTTAATGAACTGGCTCTGCTCCAATTGTCACCTGCCACTTCCAGCTCACTGCCAGCTCACTGCTACTCAGGTCCCCTTCTTTCAAGGGTTTTCTTACCTTCTCCCTCTCCCTGTTTCAATCCCAATATAAGCTACAGCCTTCCGCACTTTCCAATGCCCTCCTGAGACATCTCATTTCTTAACTCTCTAACCCCATGTTGATAAATGAGGAGGTCACCCCAACATCTTGGAGCACCATATGCCCTCCCCCAGGCAATTCCCCTATGCACAGGCTGCTCTTCTCTGTGAAGTTCGCCAGCATTTTGGTAGAAGTGTCCTAGTTTAGGGGTCTTTTTTATTTAGGCTAAAGCTAGCATGGAGAAGGAAGCGCATCCAGGTAGCATTCCGTTTCCTTAGTTCAGCATTAACTATCATCTTGGATGATCAGTGACCAAAGAGGTGATTTCACAAGATGAAAGCTACCAAGAGAATGATCTCAACAAAATCTAAGCTAACAAGCCTCTCTCTGAAAACGACTGTACTCCATAAACAGCTGCACACCAAAAGCAACCAAAATACTACTACAAGAGTGGGCTGCATCCATCTCAAAGGGGATGTGAGATTAGTATAAATTAGGGCAACTCTCCAGACGTTCCTTCAGTAGCTACAGCAAGCTACTATATGTATATAGGCATATATAAGGAAGCTATAGTAGCTACAGGAAGCTTATATATGTATATATAGAAGATACAAACCAGGAGGAAAAATGAAATAGAAACTGGAAATATTAGAAGAAACCCAAAGCAGAGCTGCTTTTAGGCAGACCCCAAATCCAACTTAAACCTCAGCTTTTGTGCTACCTGCTCATCTTCTGATAAGCACTGCTGATTTTTCCCAGCACATGTTTAACTTTGGACTTGACCCTTCTGGCAGGGACATTGGTGGCCATTGCTCAGTGAGGGTGAACCGTGACTCCTGTGGTATATGGGGAGATGTGGGCCATCTTTGGGGCTGTAGGAATAACCAACAGCACGATTCAGCTGAGTGGTGGCATTTGTCTTTCTCTTCCCCTACCTCACACTTGACTTTTAAGAGCATTAGAAGAGATTCCCATCTGGTGTAAATGAAACCAGTGGATTTGCATGAGTGGAAGATCTGGGAAGGCCAGCTATGGCTTTCTTTACACGGATAGGAATCAAGGGCAACTCCACCACAGAGAGCTGAGTAAAATGACAAGAGAGGGCTAAGAACCACCCTCACCACCTTCTGTCCTTCCCTGTGCCAAGGCAATGCGTGAAACATATTTCAGTATTACACCTGCTATGTCATCTGGCTAGCCGGTGCGGAAGCAGCATCACTGATCAGCTGTTGGTGCATTAGTGTCTCAGTGTTTCATTTTCAGCATTGCAGGGAAAAAAGAAATGTATCAATGTGCGTAAACTCCCATTAATGGGATGTACTTCTCCAATTTACACTCAGGCCTTGGAAGTGTATATATTTTCCTATTCCACATTTAGAGTTTTCTATGATTTGCTCAACTGTGTAAATTGCTGGCTTCTCCATGCAAAAAGTTGCGCAAGCTAGTTTTAAAGTCAGCTTTTTATGACAATGTGTTATTTAGAACAGGGATTTGGGAGGCAGGACTCCTGAGCCCAAACTCGTCCTCATTCACAGCAATTTTACAGTTGCATAACTCCATCCGTTCCAGGTAAATCAGTCTCTTTTTCCAAGGTAAGAAAAAACAAGTCCTGCTGATCCCAGGTGTGTGATGGTGGCTAACGTGTTTTACTTGTCTATGCCTCAGTTTCCTCAGCTGTAAAATAGGATTAGGTGGTCAAGTTCTCCTGGGTGTGATGAGGTGATTTCTTTGAGCACTCCTCAGCCCTCATAGAGAAAATACAGGACAAAAGCACTTTTTAGAGGCAGTAAGGTAATGAGCTGTTCTTGTGCCACATTGAATCTTTTTTTGCTGGTATATAGGGATTGACTGGGGAAAAAAAAAAAAGAAAGCAAAGAAGAAAACAAAAGAGGAGTTGTTAATCACCTTTTATCTCCCTTCTCCATGCTGGCATTCAGTGTTAGTAGCCATTGGCTTAACTTAGGGGGCTACAGACCAACCCTATGTATTTCAGGAGAGCAGTCACAACCCACCTCCCAGAGCAGGAATTGCTTTTGCGCCTGGCCTTTGGATAGGCAAACACCAGACACTGTCTGCTGCCTCTAGGGCAAAAGTCTGCTTCTACTGAAATCAGTGGCCAAGCTCCCTTTTGCTCCAACAGTACCTAGAAACCACAGGAAGAAAAATAAAAGGGAGCATTTCTATGTCACACATGAGAGTCAGTAGAGAGGCTGACTGAGCTTTTTTGGGTCTCAAAAGCCATATAAACACATTGCTTCCTGACCTAACACAGTCACTGCACAGATCTTGGGGTGCACAGGACTTTGTCACACCATGGAGATACAGGTATGCGGACTGACTCAGTCCTCTGATGGGCTGCAGGAGGAAAAAAAACATTAGTTTGCCTAATTTTAGAAAAACAAACTAATAGGAGCACACACACGGGCACATATCCGTAGGCACATGCAGACATGAAGACAGAGAAAGAGGCTTGTGCTTTCCCATCGCTCACGGAGGCGGCCGTAGCACGGTGTGTCTGGAACGTGTGGCCAGGAGGGAGGCTGAAGAACAGATGTGTTTGTTCTTCTTAATGCAGCCCCATTAGGTGAGAACAGAACCAAATCCCCCATCTCATCTGGCTTAAACCACCTCATCTGCCTTCAAATACCTGGGAGAGGACATACCACCGCAAAGGAGTCGGCGGCAGAAGAGCATTGCCCTCCTCTGAAAAATGAGAGGCGCGTGCCCAGCACGGCGGCCTGGCCAGGAGACTGCAAGGAGACAGAGGACTGAAGTCGGAAGAGATGGTAGATAAATAAGGTACTCCCGGTGGAATCCATTACCAGCTGATTAGAGAGCTATTCGGGTTATCAATATCCAGATAAAGCACAGGCTGTGAGGGAGAACTGAAGCATGAAGGTGGCCTGCTGCTGCCTCACCTCCAGAGCTGGGAGGACCCAGCTCCAACAGCTGTCCCTGGAAGCACTCCTTGCTCCACGCCATCTCGCGCAGGGATGAAGGTCTCTGTGCGTACGAGGTCCCTGGACCTCTGATGGAGAGCGGAAGGGACCAGTGGGGTGGGGGGAGCATGGCATGATAGCAGCGGAGTAGTGTGGGGCAGGATGAGGACGCAGCTTCCCACCATCAGCTGGGTGACTCCGAAGGAGCGCAGCGTGAGAGGCCACAGCCTGATGTGGTCTCGCAAAATGTGGTCTGTGCTAATTAATAAGATCTAGGTCTGACTTTAAAAAATAAAGATAAAAAATCCTGCTTGGTCCCATTGTCTGATTAAAAAACACTGACCTGTGTGGAGCAGTTTTAAAGGCACAGGAAACAAAATTGAATCAGGATTACTTTATTTCAACTAGCTTTAAACGGCAGCGCGACAGCCATCCCCCAGCATACCACTGCCCAGCAGTGCCTGCTCGTGCTGCTCCTTTCCGCAAGCTTTGGGAAATCAGGATTTAACAGCAAAGCCCCGGACACATGGAAAGCTCAGCACAGATGTGGGGGTGGGGATGGCCTTTGAGGTCATCTGTGGAGGTTTGCTCAGATGGTGGTCCAGGATCCTGCTGGCCCTTTCCAGCAGACACTGCTGCCCTACAGCAGGCAGGGGGGGAGACCCTGATGCCTGACCCCTGATGGGGGGGAGACCCCACCATTCCCCAAAGGTGTGGAGCTGGTGGGTATGGGGCCAAGAAGCCAGTGAGCTACCTCTGCAATGGCTCGCTTTGGCCACGGCTTGTGATGGACAACCCAGAGCTGGTCGGCAGTGGTGCCCCCGCTCTGAGCTTGCTTGGGAGAGCACCCACCTCACCAGGGATGATTGAGACCCTATTCATCTGGTTGATCCTCTAAGGCTGTACTGTCTGTACTCCTGCTTACGAGTTTTGCTTTAGTTTGGCTCTTTCGGGGCTCTTGTGCCTGCTGGAAGTGGTTTCTATCAGCTCCCGTTCCCCACTCTTTGTGTTGCCTGCCCACCTCTCCGTGCCTGGCTGCTCGCATCCCTGCCTGGCTCGTGGCTCGCTTCACTGTCCAAGCTAAGAGAGGCAGGGACGGCTGTTGCCATCCACCTGATTCTGCCTCTTTTTTCCCCTCTCCAGCTCCCAGCCTCCAGCCTTATGCCCTGCACGGAGTGGAGCAGTCTCAGACTCTGCCTCCCCAAACCAGCCCGTCTCTGGCGTGGCGGGGAGCCTTCCTCCCCTCCGCATGCCCCATCCCCGTGGTGTGAGATGAATCGCCCGCCGATAAGCCCCGCAAGCCCCATCCTCCAGCAGCAGCTGCTAAGATGCTTCCTGCCTGTATCCCAGGCTGGGAGCCCCGACAGCAGGAGCAGCAGCATTTTGGAGAGTCAAATGATATACAAAGAGCAGAGACTGCGTGCAACAAAGACTGCGGCACAGGGAAGGAAAGTTCAATACATCTTTATTTTGGGGCTCTACGGCTCAGCATTCCCACCGGTCCTTCCTCCTCACTAAAGCCTTTTCCACACCCTCTGTGCTCTCTGTTTATGTTCACCTGCTACCCAATTAACTCCCCGTTTAGCTGCGCACCTGCAGTGGCTTTATCCTCAGACCACTGCACTAGAGCCATTAACCCTCTAGATTGCATTCGGCTCTGAAAAATACCCATCTGAACGGCTGGAGCATTCATCTGTGAATAGGAAATACGCTACAGTAGTTCATGGCTGGTAAATATGTGACGGGGGAAAGAGAGATTATGCTTTATTATCAATTGACTTGTGTCGCCAATGGGCTTTCTGTCATAATTGACTAATGCCACCCAGAGTGATATGTACTTCTGCTGATAGCTGCATTACAAGTTAACACTCCAGCACAGTGTATGTTTTCATTCAATCTCTATAGGAGAAACTCATATATGGCAGCTGGAAATGCCCTGAGGGGGGAAATCAGCCGTCTTGGGACCGAGTGGAAGGCACTTGACTACAAACGACAGGAGACGAGGGAAGAATTGGGAAAGTCAAGGCAAAATTAGTCAGAGATTCGGCGTGTTGCAGCATCTCCTGCTTGACGCACCAAACTTTTCAGAAGCAGCCAAAAAGCTGGAGCTACCCCGAAGCTGCAGAGATGCTGTTGTTGGGGTTTGGTGGTTGTTTTTTTTTTTTTTTTTGAAGGAGGAGGAGGAGGAGGTAAGGCCAGTAAAACTGTAACAATTTGTTAACCGAAAAAATGCTGCAGAGGGTGACGTATAGGATGGGAGATAAAGGGCCGGTGTTGGCAATGCAGCAGCAGCAGGTCCGGAGAGAGAGGGAGAAACTTCAGCATGGCGAGGGGAGGGCTGGGGGGAGAGGAGGCTGGAGAAGACACCACCTCAGAACAAAACCTGCTGATTGCAACCTGCTTGTCAGAGGAGGGAAAATTAACCTTCCTGATCTCTCATAACAGAGAAAAAAAAACAATACTCCAGACCAATAACACTTTTGCATACCTCCCCCAAACTCAAGCTTTTCCTTCAAGGGAGCCTCACGGTCTTGTCCTGTTGTCCCCCTCCCCAGGTTGCAGTACTATAGACCTCACCACCTCGGTCTGCCACGATGCCCTTCAAACAGTGGTGAGAAAAACAGGAAAACAGGGCTATGCCCTGTTTCTGCCACAAGACTTTTGTACGTCATCTCTGGGCAAGGAGCTGACTTGTGCCTCAGTTTCCCTCTGCGCAAGGTGATCGTTCACAAGGCTGCTTAGATACTATTAAAAATCTGCAGAGCCTGGAGTGGAAACTTCTGCAGAAATTATTATTTTTTAGGACTGGGAAGGCAGCTTAGGCAGAAGGGAAAAAGTGAGTTTAAAATGCTTTATACTGGCCTGTTGGAAAGAAGTAAATTATCTGTATCAATCTCGATGCTTCTCTTCCCCACCATTACCTGGCCAGAAGTGGGACAAAGCATGGGGACAGCATCTTTATGCATGTCCCCTGCTGTGTGATCTCAACCTCTAGGACACTCGACCACCACGGTGGCACTGGCTACCCCCAGGTTGATGCAGATGCCAGGGGTGGTCCTCCCCATCTCACCCCACATCCATCCCCCGCTCACCCCACCCTTTCACCCAGGCACAAACCCTTCCTCCCCGAGGAGCTGAGCCCGTCACCCATCCCTGCTGCAAACTCCTCCAGAAAAACTTCTCAGCACCAGACGCTCTCTCCCCCTGCCCACATCTACCCACAAACACACGCACGCTCTTATCTCTCCCACTGCACGCGCGGCGCCAACGCCAGCTTAAAAAAAAACAGGCCAGCTCTGCAGCAGATGGAGGACTGATACAAAACCACGCCGGTCAAATGATCCCCCCCCCCCCCCCTTTCCTCTCCCATTCCTCCCCAATAAGTGAGCAACAAAGAGGGGGAGAGGGAGGGGAGAAATGGCCCATTTTCCAGCTTGTGAGATGATTAGCACTGAAAAAGGATTTGCTGCACCAAAATATGCCTGGAGGTTGTGCAAGCACCAGCTGCCATCTAGTGGAAAGCTGGTCTGATTTGTCACCAGCAGACACTGCCTCATTTACCTCCGCAGCAGGAGGCGAGGGAAGTGTATTCTCCTAAATGTGTTAACTTAGCAGTGTTATACACTAGAAACAAATTAATATATAATTCTTCTGTGTCTTAAGGTCATTACTGCCAAGGCATAAATTAATAGAGCTATTCCAGTTAATTCATTTTGGCGTTTGCTTCTGCATGTCTGAGCACATATGTGATTGGGGCCTTCGTCTCGTTTCTGCTGGTGGAAATGATGAAGTCCTGAAAGAAGCTTTGCCATATTAATGTCATTTTTAACCTAAAAGTCAGGGAGACGCAGGCTCTGCTGCTTTTTCCTGTTCGCACTCCTGCAAGGCAGGCTGCAAGCGTGGAGTTACTTTCCAAACAAATCCAAGATGAAACCGAAGGACACAGTATTTTTCCTCACAGATGTGTGTGTCCTATGTATATGCAGGGCATTAGAGCACTCTTCTGAGAATAGCAAAGGCGGCTGTAACGCACATTATCCGATCACAGATGCATTAAGCTGTCCTACAGAAATATAGATGTTTTCCTTTCAGATCAGAGAGAGAACAGACATAATCAGTGGAGAATGAGACAGCAGCTTTAGCATCCTTTTCCACTTCTTTCATTTCCCTGGTTTTCTTCTCGGGGACACATCCTGCAGGGTACCACGCACCCCACGCACCCTGCTCAGCTGTGGCTGCACCCTCTGCTCTCGGAAGGAGAGGAGGGAGCTCAGCTCCCTGGGGGGGCCGGGCCATCTTCTTCACCCCTCTTCTTCCTACCCCATGGCCAGGAATATTTCAGACAAACGTGTTTTGTTGTTTGGTTTTTTCATGAAAATATGCTGGGGGAAGATTTTTTTTGGTTAAGGGTAGAATTTCTCACCAGACCCGGAGGAAGAGAAAATGGGTCTGGCACTGGCTGTACCCAGCATGTGGGTTTGCAGTAGCTCCATAGCCAGAGCACTCTCACATGAATGGGGCACACAGCATCAAGCCCCTATATTTTTCAGACAGAGAAGAAACTGGACCCCATCTTCCAGAAGCCACGAGACCAGAAAGCTCTTCTTTTTTTCTTCTTTTTGATTTTTTTTTAACTAAAAAAACCAAACAAACTGGGGGACAAAAAATCTTGTAGCTGCTCAAAATTGAACTATTTCCTAGATTCTTGCACAAATTTTTGCAGAGGAAAAAAATTTCTGTGTAGCAAAAATGTCATTGAAGTGTCTGCTTGAAAGATTTTTTCACTAACCAAAATGCTTCCTGGGCCAAGAGAAGGGACAAAAATTGTGCAGAAAAGTTTCAGGCTGGTTTTTTTCATGGCTTCTTGAATCAAAAGGGCTGTCAATAATGCATTTCTGTATTTTCTTACCTGTGCTTTGGGGGGAGGGGGGGATTGCACTATCAAAGGCCTGTGCAAGAGGTGTTTTGCAGCAACATACTTGCTGCAAAACCACCATGAACTTTACTGCTATTTGTACTGCCAGCTTCATATAGATTTGCATTATTTGTGCAGAGGTAAACCATACGGGCAGAAGGCAACAAAGTTAAAGTGTCCCAGGTGCAGCAGATACTGCTGCAGAGGACGAGGGTATGGGATTGTACCTTTCCTCCTCCTGTCCGCCTAGTAACAGTGTAAACCAAACTAGATTCCGTGGACCGAAGCTGGGATACAAAAGCGATGCCTGGGCCAGCCACCACCACCTCTTCCACAGCCGCTCCCCCCTGACCCACAAAGACCACCTGCTCCCCTCCCCTTCACACAGACCCGAGTCACCCGAAAAGGTTTCCTCCACCCCAGCACACCCCTCTCGATGAGGACACAGAGCCACCGCTGTCGGGGCTCGCCAAGAGCTTCAGCTGGTACAGAGCAGAGCATCACCACTCCAGTCCGTGGGTTTATGCTGGTTTACATCCCCTGGGGATCTGCCCCAGTGCTTCTGGAGGCATTTTGGGGTGAATCCCCGAACTCAGTCAGTTCTTTCAAGGCAATTTCTGAAAGAAGCAACAAGAAAACTGAATTCATAATACCCTTATGAGGAAGACCTGTGCTGTTTTCTGTAGCGTTGCAGTTAAGTCCCAAATTTTGCACAGTGAAGCTAGAACGAGTCTGCTGAAATCAAGGAAGAAAAGTGCTGTTTGTTACAATTACATCCCTATGTTTATGTATACGTGTGCTTGTGTGTGTGTATCTATATATATCCAGGTGCATACATATATATATATGAATGTGTGTGCGTGTGTGTGCTTTATTTTTCTTTTGCTTGAGCTTGTGGGGGGCACTTTTGTATTTTCTTTTGTTTTTTTTTTTTTTCTTCCATGCACTTAACAGTAGTAAATTCCTGGAGCAACCTGAGATCAAACTGCTGCTTGTCAAGGAAAAGCAGAATACAAGTCAGACTCGCGCAGCGCTCGTGCATCTGGGTCCCGACCCACCCAGCAGAAGGAAACCCCTCCGGTGGGGGTTTGGCTGGGGACAGGTGAGTGGCAGGGCTGCCGGGCTTTGCAAATCCTGGGGAGCCAGCTCCAGCCACATGATGAAAGCCACCGAAATCAAAGCTTAGAGTTTCATTCTTCGGCTGAGATCCCTTAATCTTGCGCTCTCCATGGGGCAACTACTATTTGGGATTAAGGCTAGAACCTGGAGGATAGAAGAAGTGAAATGAATATGTTAAAATAAAGGACTCGGTGACAGAGAGAGAGAGAGGGAGAGAATAAAGGACAGTGCTACATGTCACTGTGGCATGCTGTCATTTAAAGGGCCAAGTGTCATCATTTCCTCTTTCTCATGTGAGAAGAAGACAGGAACCCAATCCTGCATCCCTCATTTCTTTAATAAAAAATACGTTTTATCCCAGTGGAAGGATGTGTTTCTTCCTGTCAATAAGTGTCAGCAGCTAATCTGAACCTTTCAGTAAAACAATGCCATTAAATAATTTAACCTGGGAAGAAACACTGATGGCTGTGAAATAATTTATAGATTTCAGATGTGTCAAACTTTAAAGCACTGAAGGGAGGAAATGTGAGAAACGGGCCGGTGTGAGATTCCCCAGCAGAAAGAAAAGGAGTTTGTGAGATTCCCCCACTAAAAAGAAAAATCAGTGAGGATGAATAGCCATCTTGAAAATAGATCAATGAACTAATACGATATATCACATGAAAATGCATCCTTCATAAAAGTAACATATATAGAGACACAAGATATACTTTCTATAGAAACATCTAAGATGGCTAAACAAAGCATTAAGAATGATAACTTAAGGCAAATAGGTGGAGTCTGTTACTTGCCTGATGCTGCATACAATTGCTAGTCTTGTTACTAGACATTAAATAAACACGTCAAATGGAAAGCAGACTTCGCCAGAACAGTGAGTTTCAATAGCGAGTTAAAGGTGACATTGCAAGAGAAAGTGACAGATGATAAAAAAAAAAGCTATCGAGTATATTAAAAAAAAAAAAAAGAGAAAGGGGAAGGAATCTACTTAAATAGAGCTGGGTATTGTATAGTCTGTTAACCTTATTAAGTAAACATGCTATTTAAACCCCCTTGGAAATACGGGAATTGAAGGAAAACTCCAGACTGAATGTATGTAAGCACGTGGATCTGATACTCTAGGGCATTTCCTTTTTCTTCTCTCTTTTCTTCCTCCACCCCCCCCCCCTCCCCCCTTTGCTATTTATTTTATTTTATTTTCATTTTCATTTGGCAACTTCTGCATTCAAAGCCCAGGGCTTGGAATTTCATACCTATTTAACACCTGGTTAAGCAACACTTAACCATTGGCACCAGCTGACTGCATCCCCATTAAGCAGAATTACTCTCATCATAGACATTGGAAATGGAAAAGACCTACCCGGTCATGTAGACCATTATACCACAACCAATGCAGGATTGTTCCATTTAGTAGGAACAGAAGAAGGATGGGCTTGTCAGGGGATGATGACTCAGAAGAGCTTGGTTCTCTTCCCAGCTCGATGTTAGACTTCCCGAGCGACCTCCAGAAAGCCACTTAACCTTGTTGCGCCTCGGTTCCCCATCTCAGCAATGGCTTCCTTTCTTCCACCTCTTGTCCATTTACCTTATACGTTCTTCAAGGCAACATTTATTTGTACTTAGGTGTGTTTGCAGTTGGTATTAGAAAGGCTCCCTGATTTCAGATGGAGATGCAAAATACAGCTGGAAAATCTGTAATAGCTTGTGCTCCCTTTAAGGCTTTACATCTGATTAATAATACGGGGTTTATTTCTTTCCTGAACAAAGGGAGTAACAAGAAAGCAGGGAGAGGGAGACAGATCGAAGATGACCTTTAATTTGAATTATGATCTATTTCTTTCTTAAAACTGATTTAACAATAGAAATTATGAACTTTAAATCCTAACCTATTTTTCTACACGAGCCCTTTTCTCTTAAGGTCTCCCTGGTTTTACGCTGAAGCTGCCTTTTTTGGGCCACCACAAAGTATAATCTAGGATCGGAAAATGCATCTGTCACAGAGGAATATAAACTGTCAGCTAAAGAAATCTCCGCACAAGTCAGACAGTCAGAAGAGTTACTACAGTCCCTGAGTTTATGTTAAATAATTCATATGCTAACACTTTCCACTGGTAGCAGTCACAGGGAAATCCCAAGCTGAATTTAGCAAACAAAACAAAACTTTCCGCTCATCCCTTCTCCCTCCAAATGGCCCATAGCCAGACCCTGCGGTCGCCGGCGAAGCCAGGCGGGCTGGGAATGGTCTGCCACCCGACCGGTGTCACCTTCTGCTGGTGCCACGGAGGAGCCCGTGCTGATGTGAAAGTGTGATGCCTCCACGTCACTCTGTCCCAAGGCAATGGAAAGTTAATGGAAATATTTGGCCAGCAGAAACATTTGCTCCACTGAAATCGTCTGCTATTTCGCATGGATGTGCAAAGCCACATCAATTCTGCCCCGGCCTCTGCGGTAGGTGGCTGCGGGGTCATTAGTTGGGTTGTCGTTAGCTGGGATCCAGTAACGTCTACGTCTGAAGTTTGTCTTTAAATCACTGTTGTGGGCTGTGCTACCAGGTGATATCACATCAGAGAGGCTCCCGGGCCCTTTTCTTTGATGTGTGAGTGAGCTTAGACCTCTGAGAAAACGGGCAAAGGCACTGCTGGCTTTGTCTTTTGCAAGGAGGAGATTTTTATATTTATTTTATACAGAGGCACACAGTCGCTCTAGGAACCAATACTCTTTTTGGGTTGTTTCCTGCATGACAGGATTGTTCTGCATGCTGCCTGACCATCATATGTCTAGACTAGTCTGTAGGTGGAAAGAAAGAAGTTATTTTAAGAATAAATCTCGCTCATTTGGTGCTTATGCCTTTTCTGTACAGCTAATCAACCAGGTCTGATCCATCAGTTATTGTTTGATAGAGGGGAAGAGGCTAATGGTAGAGGAAGAGGCAACTTTTAAAAATGTTAATTAAATTTAAAAGGATATTGTTGTTAACACTGCAAGGGCATAAAGGATTAGTGCTCCACATCTTGGAAATGTTAAAATACAGATGAAAATTTATGGGAATATATATGTGTATATAAATAATGATAAATCTAATAGCTGCTCATTAACTTCTGTGGCTTTATATCAAGCTCAGAAAGAGATCATAAACTAATCGGGGATCTTTTAGTAAAGGATAGGATTAACCTACCAAATTCTTTGCCTGCTAACTTAATGTGTCAAGCTGAGGAAACTAGAAACAAAACGGTGCCCTTCACAATGCTGTGTCCTTTATTGACATTTTTCTTTACTTTTCTTCTTCTTTTGACTAAGCTAGAGCCTTACAGCCTTTTTCCCCATCCGGCATAAAATGATATCAGACCCAATGCATGCAATGATATATGCTTCTGCCTTCAGTCAAGAGAAAGTACATCACTATTTTATTGGATACAGGTCTCAAGAGCTCATGAACTCAACAAACACCCCTATAAATTACTGGAAAGCCACACCAAAGTGTAACAACAATAAACTAGAAATGGACTAAGTGGCTTTGCTCAGCCAGACCTTCAAATACCACTCTGTAGGAGATTCCCATGCTGCTTCCTCACTCATTGCAGCTATTACTACCTTCTATACAACCAGATGTATTAGGTCACATGGAACAAACCGCTTGTGCCTTCCCTGTCAAGAAACAGCTTAAAAATAGTTACTTAAAAAATAATAGCGTCTAACAATCTTTCTGTGATGTAACTTTTCTTTAATTACAGCTATTTCTAGTATGCTGAGGAAATATGCTAAATGATTCGCTTTGCAAACTGAGATCCCATGCAGGAGTTAGGCGATATGGTGGTGGAGTCGAGGTTCAGAGCCCATGAGGTAAAGTTTACCTTGCTAATGACTTCACTCCAAAGGTGAATGTGCAGTTCATTACTAATGTCCGTCCTCTTCTGCGTTTCTTTGGCAAGATTGTCAGCGTAACATTAATTTAATGCTGATCCTGCTGTTCAAAGCATTTCTAATGTGAGCACGTGTCCAATATCCAGTAGAAATTCAACTGAGTGCATTAACTCATGTCACATCTTCTACCAAGCAGCCATTATCTGGTGTTGATTTCCAGTCACTCCAGGCCAGAGGCAGATTTAAACCAACTATCTCAACTGGAAAACTATTCATCGAGGAGTATGCTAGTGACCAGATTGCCAAAACTGCACTTTTGGGGGTTTCCAGTGTGCTCATTTCACCCGCTAAACTGAAAGTAAGAGCCTTCTCCACCTCCTGCCTGACATGGTTTTGAACAGCAAGAAAGCTGTCACTGAATTATCTGGAAACCATCCCTTTTAAATGGCTTCTCGCACCTGGCTTCTTCTGAAAGCTCTGATACCTGTTGCTTAGAAATATTTAGTTTCTGAAGTTAATTGTGGCTGATGTTTGTATCTGCAGAGTCTCTGGGAAGGAATTTATAGCTTGTTTGCTTCGGACTTCTATTTTTTCCCGTAAAAGATTATTCCACAGCCTTTCCACTGAGAAGTTATTTTGATGTTTATCCTCTTTCTCTTAATTTCAACCCATTATCTTAGCTATTTCCCCCTTGGGTAATTTTGTTCCTCCCTGGGTGTTTGCACTGTTCAGACGTTTGCAACGGGCTCTCTCCCCCCCCCTCAGATGTTGCTCAGCCCTGCTGTGCATATTGACGGTTGTTCTTGTAAAACTTTCCTTGTAAATCAACCCCTCCAGCTCTCTAATCATTTTTGTTGCACTTCTCTGAACTCCTTCCAGTTTGTCTTCATCTCGCTGGTAATAACTTTGCCTATGTGGCATTTGGCATTTTCTCCTTATCACATTCCAGCAGAGCATCAAACCTTTTGCCCTGTTGCTGCGTGCTGTTGTCAGGTAGACTGGACTTGAGTGATTGACATAATCCCTTAATTTGCCGGAGGGGCAGTTTTAGACTTTTGTAAACCAGTAAATTGGTGATTTGAGCCAAATATGATGCTGAGGAGGGGGGTTATTCACTCATCTTGTCTAAACAAAACTGGAGCTGATTTTGTGGATTTAAATCCAGGGAGCTCCTGGGTATTTTTCCCTGCCATTTCTGATGTTGGAATAAAACATCAATGCTAATTTATTGGCTTTCCAAGCAGAATTCAAAATTCAGAGGAACAAATCCTCCTTGTTGCCGTGCCTGGGCAGCTTCATTTTTGTCAGTGGTGGCAGAAGGAGGGAGAGCCAGAGTTTCAGGCAAGAAGAACCAACGCCCACACAATCCCAGCTCTCCAGTCCTGCCCCAGCCATTCCCCCGAGGCACAGCCCAAGAGGGAATGGTCCTTCCTGGCAGATATGCCCTTGCTCATTCTCTGCCTTAGACTAACAGATCTCCATTGGCTTGCACCTCCTGCTCTCATGAAAGTTTTACATTCTGCCATGTTTATACTCTGACTTTTTTTTAAGGCTACCTTGTTTTATTCATAGAAAACAATCCCACACCTGAGCAGATCCTGTCCCAGGGGTCAGGGAGCCAGAGGTGTTTACCGCCTACCCCGCAAACCTCCTGTTGTATCATCGAGCGTGTTTTAATGTGCAGAGGAGTTGATTCAGTTTCACTGTCATTTCTGAGCTACGTGTCTGTCTGAAGATGTCCTATAGTTTGAATATCCCTTCCACGTTGAGAGCTTGCAGGCTCCCTACTAAGGTTTTAAAAAGACTGAATTCTCCGAGCGAAAGGTCCCTATGACAAAAGATTGCCTACCTTTCCCATGATTACATCCCCAAAGGTGAATGCCAATGTGTCAACAGAAGGAAATATTTCTCTTGCTTTCTTCAATAATTTATTGGTGTTCACAGCTTTCCCCTTCATGATGACTGCTCCTGCAGCTCTAAGAATATCAGCTCCACTGAGAGATTGAAATTTACTTGTCACAGCTCTCCCAGGAAGTTATGAACGGCATGGTGCAGGCAGGCTCCTGATTAACAAAATTAGAGAGAGGACAGGGAGCAAGCTTGCAGCCACCCCACCCTGGAAAACTTTAAAGGCCAACCTAAATTCAGATGTGCCATTTTGCAGATAGACAATTTTATCCAAAAAAAAAAAAAAAAAAAAAGGGCTGAACCCATTCTTAGATCCAACTGCCTCCCAGCGCTGAGATGTAGGAGGTACGGACTCATCATCTCCATGAAGCCCTTGTGGGATGAATTGCTCATTTTAGTGAGAGCAGCATCTGCCTCAACCCGTTCACCTCCTGGCTTTTGAATGAAGAAATGCCCCAATAGGGCTGAGTTTGTCAGAGTTTGTGACTCCCAATGGGTCGCGCTCAATTTTGTGACCTAGATCCCAAATTAGCAATCATGGAGGAGAGAGCCAGCCATTTATTGAAATGCATAATTCATTACTGGAAGATGCTCGGATGTAATCTTGAAAATGGTCTTATAAGTGCCTGCTTAGAGTAAATAACCAGGAATAACTCAAATTACCTTTTTCCTTTTTTCAATATCCCGTCAGAACATAGACCTTGCGCTCAGAAGCCTCATACTTATTCCAGCACTGTACCTGGGCTAACATCTCCTGCCTTTCATGATAACACCCCATTGCCGTTAGCTAATTAGCTCGCAGCTGGCCAGACAGAAGCAAGAGCAGAAAAGCCCAGGTCAGCCTATGCCCATCTGCATTGACCAGCCCAAAGCTGCAATTCAGCCGCTGCAGCACTAATGAAAAGGTCGCAGCTAGCACTCACTGCAAATGAATGTTTCTGTGACACATCAGAAATGAAATCGATGAGCTCTAAGTTAACATCACAGCAGGTCAATTGTATTTATCAGTTTGGCTTGTGTATTTTTGTCTATATGTGTTTTCCCAAGAAAAAGGTGGGGTTTTAACTTAAAAAATCATTTGCAGAATTTTTTGTTGTACTAAAAGAGTGTGTTTTGAGGGTAATTTTAGGGGAGAGAGGAAGTTGTTTGCTTGTTCTGTTTGTACTTTTGTTTTCTTCTGTCTTGTTTTATGAAGGCAAGGAGAAAATAGTTTCTTAAAGACGTCTGCATTTAGTTTAAAGGGATGAAACCTGGAATTGATTTAAACACATTTATATAGCTATATACCAAGTTGTCCAAAAAGTCAGTCACAAATAGTTTTGGAAAATCTTTTTTTGATGAAACACAAAGTAAAATAACATTTTTAAAAGATTTTCTTTCCTAAAAGGAAAGATTTCTCTGTTATCATGAGCTGGGCATCCTTAACAACCCTCTGTCTCCTCCATGCTTCCCACACCACCCACTTCCATTCCAGGCTCCACCTGTCAAAGTGCCGAATACTTTAAATTAGCATTACATGGAAACCAGATGTCCTCTTCCATTAAACACCTTGCAAGCCTGCAACAGTTCTTTTTCTGCTTTGAATTGCAGCTAGCCCCTCTCCTACCCTGAAAAAAGTATTTTTCCAGGGAGATATAATTTGAAAATAAGGCACAACAAAAGTTAATTTTTGGTCAATAAAAAATTTTCATGACGATAAATAGAAATGTTTCAGTTCATTTTAAAAACATTTACATATTTTAAAATGCTGCTATGTAACTGAGTGTCCTTGTGTGTCCTTTGAAGGAATAAAAAAATGCTTCCTGTTCCGAAAATTTGAGATTAGAATGACTGCACATTATTGAAAAGCCGCATTTCATTTTTAAGCGCTTTATCAACATGTCATTATACTGCCTTCAAGTTTTCTGATGAAAACCAGTGTTTTGTTCTGACCAGCTCTACGTACCACATCTAAGACTAAATTACCTTCCTTAAAGAGTTTTCTGACCCAGGATACTACGGGGCATGAGGGACGTGAAATGCATAGCTCACCCTTAATGGTAAGATGAATGCTGAACGGGGACAGATTGTCCTTGCTTGGTGTAGACAACTGCCTCAACAACTTTGCCATGGCCAGTCACATGGTGGCATAGGGCATTTCAGAACTAATGAATCCTTGATGAGCAGCCAGATTCCCATTTTCTGTATCTGGGAGTGGCCAGCCACAGACGGGAGCTGTGACAGCCCCTTCTGCAGAGCCACAACGGGGGAGACCTGAAAACAAGACCCAGGCTCCCCCTCCAGAACAGCTGAACGGCTTTGGAGAAGTGTGCACACTCCAGAGGACCCGACCATACTGTGCTAGGAGGAGAAGCAGTCTTTCTGACAGGGAATAGATTTTCAGGGACATTTCTTGTCTGGGAAGCCACTTCCCGACCCAGAGACCAGCAGCTCTTTCTCATCACTGCTTAGTCTCATGATATAAACCCTTATGCTTCAGGGCTTGAGCTAGCCTCTAATTAACGAAGTTGAGGAAGAAACTTCCCTGTAGGCTAGTTATTCCATATCTGTCTTCTGCAGGGTTTCTTGTGCTTGCCTCTGAAGCAGCTACCAGGGGCCACTCCAGGGGAAACACCAGGTAGTGGCTCAGAGACCTTATCTGGTCGAATAAGAAGCTCTGGATCTCACAGTCCCTACCCGAGTCTTCCTTAGTGGAAGCCCCAACAATTCACGTTACAATGTCCACTTCACACCTGCTACAGAGATAACAAATCATTACCTGCTTTTCTTTTCTTCTGTTTTGGTTTGTTTGGCTGGCTTTTTTCTTTCTTCTTTTTTTTTTTTTCTTTGTCATAAGATAAGCCAGGCATATTAAATTGGACATAGACAAGTAAACCAGTTTGTAATGATATGTCGGACTTCCCGTAGCAAGAGTAGGTAATTTGGCTCCATTCTGAACTTAGATTTTTAATTTTCCTCTGTCACAGAAAGGATTTTTCAGCAGAGACTTTGGATGCACAATAGCTGCGGGCGTTTAATCTGCAGAGGTGCTCCTGAGGATGCACACTGTGGCATCTACTGTCTTTGGTTTGCATCCAGAGAGAGAAGGCGGAGGTGAATTTGGAAGGGATCCAAAGAAAGAAAGAAAAGAAAGTGGTGTCGCTAATTTCCCACAGTTCTATAGCTGGAGTGTGTGTCTCACAGGCAGCAGGATGCCATTAACGTCCTCACGGCCTAGGGAGATCCCTTGGCATTTAACCTCAGCTATCCCACTTATTCCATAAACACAGGACTTCAATTTCCAAAATGTCTGGTTATAAATGAATTCTTCAAAGAGGTACAGGGTAAGGAAATGTTTCAATAAATATGTAACATCCACCATCTTCATCTGTTTTATCATTTAGATACAGAGAAACGTCTTACAGCATTTGAGCTCCCTATTTCCCTGGTTTTAAAATGAGAACAAACCTCTCATCTCCTGTGTTCCCTACTTAGAAACCTGTAAGTGAAGAGCTACTCCCTAAACGCAAAGCAAACATTGCCATGAACAGACTCAAGACAAGACAGAACTTGGCCGAACCTCATTTCCAGGCTGTTTCACGCATGATGCAAGGCAAGTTTAGGGGACACGAGCTCACAGAACCACCGCTGAAAACTCAGGCCTCCCTTAAGCTTTACATTGATTGTACAGAGTCTTCCCAGAAGTCTTGCAGTGTATGGAGAAAAGCCTGACAAAGGGGATGTTATTCTCAACCCATTTTTGCAGACGAGACTGAAGTCCAGCCAGATCTGGTGAAGATACCGTTATCCAACTCATATACCCCCTTGGCTCCTGGCTGGCCTTTACGCTAGATATTATTCCTCTTGCAGCAGAGTCAGCAGAAGAGGTTGCATGCCTACAGCTTGGTGTTGCAATACAAACCACCCTCTTGAAGGATCAAGCTGAGATGCTGGGATGCGAGCTAGAGAGGCTGAAGTGAGGATGCACGTCCCCTCGTGGCTCTGGGCAGCACGAAGAGGCAATCTGTAGCTGAGAGGAGGGTGGAAGGGCTTAAATCACAGCACAGCGTTTGTCAAGAGCGCCTCTGTCAAAGCTGTAAGCAGCAAGCAGGTTAAGCAGCTAGCCCAAGGCCGTGGAGGAAAGTTGTGTCAGCACTGAACCAAAAACAGATCCCGGCCCGGAGCGTCATCCACAAGGCTCCACCTGGGGAGGCAAACCTGAGATCCACAGCGCCAACCTGAGCATGGCTTCACTGTTCCCGTTATTACAAACCACACGGAAACACCGAGGCAAAGGAGGTGAAGTGATTTACGCAGGGTCTTACAGAGAAGCACACCCTAATTCCAGAGCTCCTGCTCCAAAATATTTGCCTGTGCCCCTTTAAGCCTTGTAATGAGCTTGTCTTTACTTCTGCCTTTTGTTACTGCTTACAAAAAAAGAGAGCGCGCTCACTTTTCTCTTGAAACTTATTTCTCTTCAACAGCGGTGGCCCCAAAATTACTGCTAATTTCCTGTAAGGAATTTGTTCTTTGAAACATACTGTACGGCACTTTTCATTTTCCTCTCTTTTCTTCTTTTTTTTTTTTTTTTTCTATCTGAGACTGGCACTGAGTCTGTTGAGAACATGTAAGTGTAGTTGCTTTTGAATGCTGCAAGGTAAATGCTGAAAATGACAGCTTAAATGGAATCATTAAAGCAGATGTAAGTATTATCTGAATGCTTCTGAAGTCTCCTATGCACAGTAATAGTGTCTTTATTTTCTCTCCTGATGCATGTACCTTTTTAAAGAGAGCTGACAACCTATTATTTCTTACTTTCTCCCCATTTTGAAGCCTGAACTTAGGGACTATGTTCATATCTTAAAGCTATAGCCCGTTTGCCAGGAAATGTCTGAAAATCTGACCAAAACAGAGGCATGATGCAACAGTGACTATGATATATAACTACTTATTTTAGTCTACTAAGCAAAAGGAAATGCATAGCAAAACGTTAACCACTGGCTTAAAGGGAATAAAACAGTGTGCTCCTTATTATGATTAGACAAAGCGCACAGATTTGGAGGCTGCCATGGACTCCCCCAGTTTTAAAATTTGATTCCTGGTTAGGGTGGGATTCATCTCACTTTGCTACCCACTATGAAATAGGGCAACTAGCCACAGCTACTTCAGCTCTTCCTATAAGCAAGGTAGAGAGAGTCATTTCCATAAGATGGTTCATATCACTGCCCTCAGGATGGGATGATCACCAGAAGGTCCTTCTGTCCTCTAAGGAAGGGATAAGGAACCTACAGAGGAAGCTCATATGACTATCCTAGATGAGATGCCGATCCTTCAAACAGTTAAGGCTAGGCAACATGCATCACACATGCTGATTTTTTGGTTGCTACAAGCCCATGAGTTGGCACCATTGCCAGCTGAGCTAATCTACTCTGAGCATTGAACTAACCATTGGCACTGCAGCTCTGCTAAAGAACGACTGCCCAGAGTGTACTGCAGCACTCAGCTGCTCTGCACTGGAGCAGCACCAAGTCACAAGCTCAGAAAGCTCAGGCAAGATGATAGATAGGCTACTTTGGCTTTGGAGATGCTGCCATCTCTTCTTCCCTCAAGTCTGAGCTCATGCCTGTACATTGGCCAGATGGGAGCTCCTCTGATGAGCTCTTAGCCCATCCCTTCGCTCACGCTTGTGAGGCCCAACAGCAAGCTGGAGGCACAGGCTAACTCCTCTTCCAGGTGGTCCAGGTCACCCCAGGGAGACATATGGTCTCTCGTCTGCATCTGGATCAGTTAAATGCCATTTTGTGGTGTTTAATCTAAACAGTGCAACTGAACACCAGCCTGGAAAGCCTATCACAGTGTTAGTACGGCATCAAGCCTCAGCCCGTAAGTGGCTACATTAGCCCCGTCCCACATGCACTAGTCTTAATTCAGGGTACATGTGGTATGGATCTGTGGAATGAAGCATGTCTGGTTTGTGCAGGCATCTGCTTAATGCCATTCAGTATTAAAGACTAGGACAACAAAGAGAAGTAACAAATTAAACACCCAGATTCACAAAGTCAAAGGAACAGTAGATAACAGCATCAATACCAATGACCCAAGCTCTCAGATCACTGAATGATGGGCCATTGAAGGGACCACTCAAAGCCTTGAGGAGGGTCAGCCAGAACTTTGTTAACTGGTAAGAAGAGGGAAACAAGATTGCTGTGGGTCTCATGGGGCAGAGCAAACTTACTGTGGGATATTTGAGGGGACTTATGGGATTGTGTAATATTTGCCATGCGATGTTTGAAGGTGCCCCCACAGCTCTCTGGGTCACTTGTGGATTGGCCCTGACCCTTTGGCTTTGGGATAACAAATCCTTTTTTCCATTTACTTCTGAGAAGCCCTCAGCAAGTTGTTTGTTACGATCAGACACAGATATTTTATGGTTGCTGTTCTTTCTTGGGGCTTACTAGACTCAAGCTCATCTCCCTGGCTTTTCAGAAAGCCCTTGAATAGCTTTGTTACTGCATAAATTGGGTAAGAAAGATATGTCTCTAGGTGTTTTGCTAATGGGTGCCAGGCTATTAAACTATACTGCTAACTGAGCTAATTTTTTGACGTTCAGACAGCCTGAAACCTGAGATTACAGCAATGTACAAGTTTCATTTATGTCATGCTTGGAAAGGATTTTGTTTGCTTGCTTGCTTGTTGTTTTCCAACAAAACAAAAAAGGGGGGGCTTAAAAAGAAAGCTGAAATTCTGCCAATTATGGATTATGTGCAGACCCATACAGGCATATGTTTGACACTTTTGATATACTGTATAAGCACTGCACTGGATCTGCACCTAAGAAACTGGTCAGACTGAGAGGCTACATCTATATTTACTGAAGCCAGCAGGTCCTAGGAGCAGACCTGGCTTGGTCCTGGCCCTACACATTTATATTGTACTTGTAGAGTCAGATATAAGTATATATAGATATCTGATTCATAACCTATCCTGTGTCTCACTGGAGGCATTGGTTTAGGACCTGGGTGGCCTTGATTTTATTATTAGTGCTTCCACTGGCCTGCTGCTCAGCAGTAGGTAAATGAGGTCGTCGCTTTGTGACTCTGTTCCCTTTTGCAAAATGTAGATAAAAACTCTTTTAATCCTGCTGATGAAAGGTGGTATGATGAATAGCATTCTTACCAGTCTTGCCTTCCTTATAGTAGGGGTCTTTGTGAATCCATTCTATTAACAACTCTAAGGACCATAGAAATCCCTGTATAAATTAAACACAAAACCTTGGCAGTGCCATGAAACTGCAATTAGGAAATGAAAAAGCTATGGTTTTCAGAGTAACAATAGACTTGCCCACATTGCGTATCATGCATAGATTTAAGTATGCATTTAATAGTCTGACTGGTAATAAAAATATTATATAGATACAATATGTTTGAATTATTATTGCTGTGCTGGAAGAACCGCACTGTTTCTGTACCCTGGCTCTTGTGTGTTTAAATTTGTAACTTCACTGTTGCACTCTCAGACTTGTTTGCATTCAATTTCTTTGAGCTTTCTAAATTAGATATGTACGTGATGCTCTGTGTTAAAACTAAATCAATTGATTCTTAATAGTCATGTGGTGTTAATATTAAGCCAATTAGGCTCAAATTAACACACACATTTATTTAAGCAAGGCCCTGATCTTGTAAAGGACTTAAACATGTATTTTGAACTCTGGCTTAGCAAAGTTCCTAAGTACATCAGCAATATAAACCCTGTAAGACATAGTTCAGCTGCCTAAGTTAATCACTGAAGCAAACTTGAAGTGGCACCACAGAGAAGCTATATGAATAAATGCCATCTCAGGGAAAGAAAAAAAGAGGAAAAAGAAAAGATAAAGCTTTCACAAACTCTTTTGGTAGCTCCAGATTTAAACCATCAGATGTACATATCTATGGGACAGCTGTCTACCCTAGGGTTTCTTCTCAGAGATCTAGTAGGTAGAGGCACACCAAGAGCGATTCAGCTCATCGTGAAGTGGACGTTTACCAGCTGATCAGATGAACATCGCTGGGTTTCACTGCTTAAATCTCCATGGACTCCAGTGGGAGCTCAGACAGGAAGGTCACATGCGTACTGCTACCTGCAGACACAGATGTAGATAGACTCATTTAGGTATCCGAGTTGGGAGCTGAGCCATGCCTGTCACTAGAGAAGGATTCAATGGAAATTCCTTTTGAGGAACCTAGGATATTTCCACACATGCAAATCTTAAGTATTCAATTGGAAGCAGTATAGGTGAATAGGCTCTGCCTATTCCTAAAACTACATATGTGCTTATGCGTGCTATTAAATCTGGGCTCAGTGGCTTTCATTTTAGTGTGACTAACATTTCCAGATGCTTAGTATTTATACATCCTTCTCCTATCACTTTTCCGAAATATTGTCTCCCTTTTTGGCTAGATTCTACCAAAACTTTCAGCATCGAGATATACACTGTTTACTTTCTTTAAATTTTTGCGTCCACAGACTTAGACTGTTGGCTTAACAAGTTGCTACCCATCTGCCAGTGTGGCTGTGCACATGCTAACTGCTGCCTACCCACACGCATGCTCTTAGCCTTCTCCAGTCATGAGATTCTGTGAGATGGCTTAACACTGCTTAACATTGCTTTAAGAGGGGTTACTGGAGTGCAATACATCTTTAATTCCCTCAAATACAATCATTTTTCTAAGCCTAGATGATGGCCATGAAAGTTTTCTATGGAGTGTCTCTGTTTTGTGAGTGCACAGGCAACAGTACACAAAGACACAAACCTGGGAGGTGAAGAAAAATGAAGTGGAGGGGCAGATTTGCCCAGGGTCTGCAGAGGCAGAGCTTGTCTCTGCAGTGACTATTTGCACGGCAATACGCAGCTGCAGATAGGTACAGGCAGGGCAGCAAGATCTCCTGCAACCTGTGTTTTTTGTCTTCTCTGGCTGTGGAAGTCTTCAGGGAAGTAATAAGGACATATACCGGCCCAACTGTTTGTGGTCAAGAACTTGTGCCCTCAAAAAGAAGCAGTGCATAGCCCTGGTTTATGATCAATAGAATGAATGGGGTAATTCATCCAAATTCATTCCCAAAGTAATTCTGCCGCAGCCTGCGGAGAACTACTATGGATGCATTTAGCCCATAATCTTCCTCCATCAAGATATGACTATACCCTCCAGTGGGCAATAAAGTGCTTTGGGGCATCTAATTGAAAGTGTGACAGTTTTACACTGTTGGGAAGCAGCAGTTGTGGGTGGCATGTGCTCTGCTGGCATCTGAGGGTAAATACAGCAGGATATGTGGCAGTCTACAACTGGGAGCTACATTATGCATGTGCTGGGAACAGCAAGCCAGTGCCACAATGCAATTATAGCTTTAAACTGTGCCCAGTGTGTCTGTTCGGCAGCAGTAGACAGACAGCTCCAAATCATTATTTTTTTTCTGCTTACTTAGCTTCTGGTGATTAGGTTCCTGTTTTGCAATTGTGGTGACTAAACCAATTAGGGTGCAATTTAAAGAAGGAACTCATAAATACTGTACAAAGGTAGTATTGACATTTCTAAACTTTATAAAAAAAAAAAAGGGGGGAGGGGGGAGAGAGGAGGCTAGGTTTCCAAACTGAGCAATCCATCTTAGAAGACTCTGCTACGTGCAGTAACTTCTGCAGTATGAATAAATATGCATAATCAAAAAGGGAGCACAGCTCGCTTCTCTCTATTGCTCATTTGATATACCTCTTCATGTCATATCCACTTTCACATAAACAACACAATAATAAAACATCTGCATTGCTAAATAACACTACTGTGTTCTAATTCCTCTGGAATGACATGAATAAGAACATCCTACTCCTGTTTATTAAAATTTATTGATGACATGAGTGGGTAAAGCAGCAGAAGGCATAATTAATCCTGGTACAGCCCCAAGTTACACGTCCAAACTTGACAAGGTTCACTCTTGACTTGCATTACTTCTCCTTGTTGCGCGATAACATCAGGGGCTTTGACAAGGTACAGCTGTCCTGCTAAAGAGTGGCAGGGAGGCAGTTTGCTCCTTGGTTCCAGTTTTTGCAGATGCAAAGGGTGGGTTATGGCTCAGAGAGGAATGATGGGGGAAATTGGAGCACTTGGTAAAAAGGAAAATAAGCAGCCCCTTGCTCGAGACAGCAAACAGCACACTAATGAAGCTTACAGATGATGTTCAATTGGGAGGAGTAGTGAGCCCCATCAGGGTAGAGCAATAATATCGGCAGATTTAGAGAAATTAGAAATAAGAGAAGAAAATAACAAAATTAGATCAATCTTGGGGAAGACAATTTGAAACACAAAGGCAGCTGGAAGGAAAAGCTGAAAGCAAGCCATAATGTTGAAATAAGTCTAGAGAGGATAATGGATGAGGAAATAAACATTGTTTGCAATGTGATGTGGCTATGAAAACAGTGGCATATGTAGAAATCTAGCCCCCAGTTTTGTTCACCTTATCTATCCCCCTCCCGAGCCACAGAATATATGAATCTCTTACAGCTCCAAGCTACACAGTTTGGGATTTGAGGTGCAAAAGCACTAGTGTACTTATGTACATCTTTAGGTGCTGAAGCCTGTGATTTTGGATCCTCAGGACTTCCTTCCTGACCTTCAAGGCGCTAGCATGTCACCAGACCTCTAAAGGTACCGCCCTCAGGCCCCCGATCAAACACACTCCTCTCCAAGGGCCCACACCCTCTCTAATTTTATACACCAGACTTTCCATGGTGCCTATGGGGACGGAGCTGAGGGACATAGACCTGATGGATGGGAGCATGAACAAAACACAATGGCATGTGTATCCCCCAGTGACGGCTACAATGCTTGCCAGGGAAGAGAAGGACAAAATTCAATTATTTCTTCTTTACATGATGAGTTTAAACCCACAACTCTGAGGAAAATACCTTACCTACTAGAGATGAATGCTCTGGAAGGGAAACTTTACAATTCTCTTCCATTGCTTTTTGTATAAAATACATCAAATTCTGAACACTGCCATATCACAAAGCACCCAACACAGCCAACTCAGGCAGCATCCTTTCACGCTTCCTCCACCCTTATTCTCCAAAACTTTTCTTCTCCCTTCCTGACTTGGAAAGACCAACCCAAGGCTACTCCTACAGCCCAATAACTAGAGCACTTTCCTCCTTGAGGAACCTGGAAACTGCTTCCAAGGGGAATCAATACCTTAACTCCTAAGCTATTGAGCTACCAAGGTGCCTCCTTGTTGCTGCATTTTACTGGAGATGACTGGCCTGCATTGGTTGTCTAGACCCAGAGGAAGGTCCTTGGCTTAGAAACCCAGGCAGAGAGCTGTTTTCAAGGATGATATGTGTTTAGGTCCCATCTCTTGCTTCAGCATTTCCTTGTCACTGCTTTTCCCTTTGCTTTGTACATGAAGTTGGGGCACCGGAGCAAGAGTGCTTGGACTTCACTCAGCATCTTTTTCAGATGCTGCAAAGCTGAATATTGTGGTACTGAACCATTTTATGGTGCAAGTTGTAAAAGCTTATGTTACTAGTTCTGAGAGCTCCTGGCTCAAGCCTTTGTTACGACCAAGATACTAATTGCTGCACAAAGATAAGATATCAGGAAGAAGTATATATCTATATCTTCTGTATGTATATATACAAGTCGGGGAACAGCCACAACTGAGACTGTAGGTTCACTCTTAGGCATGGGCTATCAAAAAGATTTTTGGAAAACTAGAGGGAATTTCAGAGAAGAGCAGAGCGCTGGAGGAGTTGAATTATGAGTAAAAATAAAGCAGAGCTTAAAATATGTGTCTTCTCTAAATTGTGTTTTAAGAACACGGAAAAAACTCCCCATGTATATCCCCAGGAGATCTGTCCAAACACCTATTTTTCTTTCCTTTCCTTCCTTTCCTTTCTTTCCTTTCTTTCCTTTCCTTTCCTTTCCTTTCCTTTCCTTTCCTTTCCTTCCTTTCCTTTCCTTTCCTTTCCTTTCCTTTCCTTTCCTTTCTTTCCTTTCCTTCCTTTCCTTTCCTTTCCTTTCCTTTCCTTTCCTTTCCTTTCCTTTCCTTTCCTTTCCTTTCCTTTCCTTTCCTTTCCTTTCCTTTCCCTTTCCCTTTCCTTTCCTTTCCTTTCCTTTCCTTTCCTTTCCTTTCCTTTCTTCCTTTCCTTTCCTTTCTTTCCTTTCCTTTCCTTTCCTTTCCTTTCCTTTCCTTTCCTTTCCTTTCCTTTCCTTTCCTTTCCTTTCCTTTCCTTCCTTTCCTTTCCTTTCCTTTCCTTTCCTTTCCTTCCTTTCTTTCCTTTCCCTTCCTTCCTTTCTTCCTTTCCTTTCCTTTCCTTTCCCTCTTCCTTTCCTTTCCTTCTTTCCTTTTCTTTCCTTTCCTTTCCTTTCCTCTTCTCTTTCTCCTCTTTTCCTTTCTTCCTCTTCTCTTCTCTTCTCTTCTTCTCTTCTCTTCTCTTCTCTTCTCTTCTCTTCTCTTCTCTTCCTTCTCTTCTCTTCTCTTCTCTTCTCTTCTCTTCTCTTCTTTCCTTCTCTCTCTTCCTCTTCTTCCTTTCTTTCCTTTCCTTTCCTTTCCTTTCCTTTCCTTTCTTCCTTTCCTTTCTTTCCTTTCCTTTTCCTTTCCTTTCCTTTCCTTTCCTTTCCTTTCCTTTCCTTTCCTTTCCTTTCCTTTCCTTTCCTTTCCTTTCCTTTCCTTTCCTTTCCTTTTCCTTTTCCTTTTCCTTTTCCTTTCCTTTCCTTTCCTTTCCTTTCCTTTCCTTTCCTTTCCTTTCCTTTCCTTTCCTTTCCTTTCCTTTCCTTTCCTTTTCCTTTTCCTTTTCCTTTTCCTTTTCTTTTTCTTTTTAATCCGTGTACCTTCTTTTCCCCTCCTTCTGCAAAGAAGTACAGAGAACAACTTTGAGCACCTTCAATCATAAGTGAATTTATTTTGAAGGCTTGTGTGCTGATTAATATCTGCCTGCCCACAAGCCACTTTATTCATATGGGATTCATATGGGAGATTTCATAAATTTAACAAGGGTGCTTCTCAGATTCTTCCTGTCTCTTATGAAACATTATTTTAATATTTTTGTTTCCAGGGAACTCATCTGCTGAAACTGCAGCACCTATCTTTCCTCCCCGTGACAAAATGTTAGCAAGATTTTAAAGCACACAATTAGAAATGTGAGGATATACTCCTTATCAGGTCACTGATACACTCTATGTGTTTGGAAATGTTGTTTAATGTTTCCTGGTGTCTGTTTACTTCTGAAATGGTGATACTAAGGCTTGTATACTCAGAAATTCAGAATAATAGTTTCTATTTTAGTTAAATATTTTAAGATCTTTGCCTGGAAGCACCAGCAGATACTGAGCAGTATTGCTATTTGGCAAAGTAACTCACCTGCCAAGTAATTTCAAATTCAGAAAAAAAGGCAAGATCGCAATAGGTACACAAGTTCGCTTCAGGATAAATACGTTATGGTCACAGGAGCATCGTGCAGTGGATAGTGCATTTTCTTATTGTGTGCATTCAAACTAAAGCCAAATTTGCATTTTCTTTCCCCGTGAGAACTTGCTTTCAACTTTTCTCATGATCAGTGCACTGATTAAGGATATGCCCAGAAATAGTTTATCAGTTTATAAATAAATATGTACAAACATCTTTATATTTTCATGTGCCACAAAATGCCAGATGCACCTTGTTCCTCCATTAGTGTTTGCTTCAATACAGAGAATTGGTCCATTTTTAGGCTAGAAAAGCCTAGAGAAGAGAAAACTTGTTGAAAGTGTAGTGGCATCTGTCTTTGCTTGGAAAGTCTCACACAGGAGTAGCGCAACAGGACGGAGTGGGCATATTTAGACCTTTAGACCCAAAGTTTCAGCACAGCCTCTAGTATTGTCATCAGCAAACTCATTTCCTGGCAAATCCACTGGTGAAACCCTTCATTTTCCTAAATTCTGCAATGCCCATTGTTGCAGCAGAAACTCTTGTGGGCTCTACCATTGCAATATCTATATTTTGTCAGAGAGTCTGTAAAGTCTTTGGGGATTCTCCCAGTTAATTGGAAACACAGATGCCAGATGCCTTCACACATCCTAGAACACCTGGAATCTACCAGAAAGTGTTCTAGATTCCACACTGCCTGGGCTGTCCTTAAAGTTCGTGAGGATTTTGGCATTTTGGGGGTTGGAAAATACTCACATTTAGCTTTTTAACCCCTCCTAAGTGCAGACACTTTCTGAAAGTGAGGAGGAAGCAGTGGACTTCTATTTTTTTTCCAGTTGTGGTTCCTCAAGCTCTACTTCATTCTTCTGTATGTTTTATTTTCAACTCTAATTTATAAATGTGCATTAGTGCCAGCACGAGACTTTCATATTCCTGTTCAGGATCTGGAACATTCCACATTCGATCTTCCTTGTCTTTTTGCAGGAAGGGGATATCATGTTGCAGAAAATCAACCAACCAACCAACCAACTGTATTATATACTAACAGCAGGCAAACATCCAGTGGCACAGGTAGTAACCTACTGCTTGAATAGTATTTGTGGACATATATAACATTAGGCCCATTTTTCCAACATGAACTTTTAATGGCTTATGTTTGAGCATGAAAGTCAGTCACATAGCCCTATTTCTAGTCTCGGGCAAAAAAAACCACAGGTGGAATCAGTCTCCTGCTCTTGCCGCCATGCGGTATTGCTAGGTGGCAAGGAAAAACACTCCCTCCTACCCATAACCAGAGTTGCTTCTGTTTCTGCTTTTTGGGTTTTTGTCATGTTGTACAAATAGCTGTTGGAAGGTGTGAGTTTGGTTCCTAGTCCTTGTATAGGCTTCCACAAGCAAAGTGAGGCCAGATCCAGGAAAAGCATGAACAAATTACCAGGCAGCTTCTGCAGAATTTAGGTTCCTGTCTCTGACACTGATGTAAAAGCATCCTTCTAACAGCTCAGTTGTCCAAGAACATGCAAGCACCTCTATTTTCCCCAGTGAAGTACCAAGCAACCTTGGAAGAAGACACTTGAGACTCACCATCCAAGAGCCACAACTGTTAAGCAACAGCCTCAGACTTTGCTCTCTCTAACCTTCAGTCTTTGCATTGTACCTAGGCAGCAGTGCAGCCTCAACAGCAAAGCCCAGCTTTGGGATGCAAAAGAGATGAGCATAGATGATGGGGACTATGGGGATTATGTTGGGGTGGTGACCCTTCAGAAGTGTTTTGCTCAAGACACAGAAGATGTAAAATTTCAGTCTCCCCCATAACTCCACGGTTGTCTAATGGCTGCTTTAGATTTTTCTCTGCTTATCAAGTCATTTGCTGTAAAATCATTTCATTGTAAGTAGAGCTGAGATTTGCCCAATTAAGATCCTTAATTCCTTTTCTGGCTTTGACCAGATAAAGATCTCTTGGCACGTGCCACTACAACAGGAATTTTACTACGTCCTTGGTCCCATTCTTTGTCTGACTCATTTAAAATATGAGCTTTCATGGGAAGGGACTGGCTTTTATTTTGTGTTTGATATAGTGCCTATGAAACCTCATCTTCCCTTGAGTCTCTGGCTCCGGTCTTTGGTGATACTAAAGAATGATGAGAAACAGAAAGGCAAATGTCTTTTTAAGACAAAATTTCCTGTTCCTCCCCATTCTGAAAACCATAGATCTCACTTTGCATAGCATTTTCATAAACAGAGAAAACTCTCTATAGCAATGAAATAAAATTAAGACACAGTACTGCCCCGCAGAACACCCATCATACTTTCAAAACAGACCATTCACTTACTGTAAAGGTTATTTCAAGCTAAGAATCCATTTATTTGAATGTATTTCCATTTTAATCAATATCCTTTAGAAATGGCCTCTTTCTTAGTCATGTAAGGTGAATTGATATAATTTTAAGGACATGTGTTTCTTTTCTAAGTGTTCTTATATAGCAAGGACATATGTGAGATAGATTGGATTTTCACCTCTGGTAGATATAAGTCAACAGCACTTTCTTTATATTAGTGCAACAAGAAGATGAGTGCCAGAGGCAAGACTTTCAGAAGAGGAGATGTTTCTACAGCACCTGAACGCTGTGGTGACAATTCCTCATTTGCAATCCCAAGAGATCTCTCAGCAGCTCTGCAAAACCTTACTTTCCTCCTGAAAGCCTGAGCCACATTCCACCAAAACCAACTGAAAGACTTCCATTAACTTCCACAGATTTTCAATCAAGGTCTTATCCAAGATGAGTGCTTTCTTTTAATCTGTGAATAGGATGTAATTTCATTACATCAAATGTAGCAGAAGACAGGCAAGTAGTTTTTTCTGCTTGGGCTTGTACATTTTTGTAACATTTGCAAAATGCTGACTTATGCACACAGTTACTCTTGAAACACAATTACTCATATATAAATCTGCATTTGTGTTTAAATGTCACTGGTAACAAGAACGCTTCTGGTAACAAATTTGTTTATCAAATACACATCAGAAAATGGCACATTAAATAACAAAACGTTTAATAAAAGATATGCTCAGCATTTTTACAGACAGCCTGGGCCTCGTCCAACAAACCCTGATGTAAAAAGAAACGCTATCATTAATGTCTAAGCATCCGGATTAAACCCATAATGGGAAATTCTCAGATTTTTGCTTTCTTTACACTTCTGAAGTGCAGTTTTTCACTCTGGGGCCAGGCTGCATGCCTCTATGTACTGAGCTCATAGACTGAAGTCAAGGGAAGGACTCCTGTGGATTTCAGGGGAGTCTGAAGAGTCTTCCCTTTAAAAAGTGATATTACTACTGATTTTTTTTTTCTTTTTTTTTCTTTTTTTTATCTGAGAGACATCTGAAATTCATTATCATATTTAGATTTCAGGGGGATTATTAGCCTGATGACAAGGAATGCTCAAGGATGGCAAGGATGATCAAAGTTATGAAACAACTCTTATGTGGAGAACAGCAAAGAAGACTGGGACTCAGCCTGAGGAAAAAAAAATGTGGGACGATATGCTACTGGTCTTAAAGTCAGGGATGATGACATGGTAAAGGTAAGCAGAGAAAGACTTCATTTTTCTTTCTAACGCTAGAATTGAGAAGTAGCAAGTGAGGCTACCAGATGGCAGGCGCAAAGTAAATAATAGCAGGGGAGGCTAAACCAGCCTTGGAGTTGCTTATGTCTCTTCCCTGACTGCAAAGGGAACCAAAGGTCTGAGTGTGGTTACCTAAATAAAGGAAGCTAATGACATTTGAGATGCACTAAAGTACCTGAGACATCCATATGGAACCATCCACACATGACCTATAGAAGAGCAGTACCTCTCTGGAGCGGCACTGAAGGGTGGAGGAAGATCCTGGAGCATTTCCAGTGGTGTTGGAGTCGGGCCCAAAGCACTATACTTTGAAATTTGTCACCTTGTGCTATAGTTTCTCAAGATTCTGGGTCTGGTGAAAAAATCTGGGTGTGAATTCCTGCTTTGCACTCTTTCTCGTTTCTGGGTGGCAAATCACTGCCCTTCAGGTATATTGGGATATCCATGAAGCCACTCTCTAATATGGGCAATGAAAATAGGCAACAACAGGTGGGTGCAGAGGATTCGGCAGCATGCAAAATCAGCACGACAGAGAGGTGATTTTTACCTCTGTTTACAGCATTGGTGAGATTGATATCAGAACACATTTGAAAAGATACTGAAAAATTGTCAAGGATGCAGTGAAGAGCCAGAAAAAAATATTAGAGAGTTTAGAGAAATGCCTTGCAGTGAGAGATTTAAGCAGCTCATTCTGTCTAGCATATCAAAGATGTATTTTAGTGTAACCTGAAAGTCAAAACTGAATGATTCAAAATGGTAAAGTCAAACAGCAACGGCTTTGTTAGGAGGCCTAACCCTCCGTCTTGATGTGACAATGCATCTTAACACAATTACAATGATTTATTTGTAGGCTGGGACAAAGTTACGTGGCCCTGTCCTAAATTTGAAGAAATGTTTATAAATATGTTTATATATGTGATGCTTAAGGAATAATAAATATGCAATTCTAGGTTTAGAAGAATTGCTACTATATTACTAAATGTTTTATTGAATGGGTGGTTGGGGTAATTGCAGAAATTCACAGGCTATTTCTGTTTCCTCCCAGAGAGATGAAAAGAAGAAAGAAGAAACCTCATTTTTGTTAAGGAACGTTATTAAATGATTTTTTCTAGGATCTCATAGACAGAAAATGTATAGAATCTGGTTTCCAAGGCCACGGGAACTGACTGAACTTTCTTTTCTCTCCTGGATCTCTCCTCATGAAGTTTACAAGGAATACAATTGTAAAATTTCTTGAAAAGCTCTATCAATGTTATTAAAAGGGATTCAAGACGTTCAAATGCTTTCCTATAACAGTAAGGAAAACACGGATAATTGCTCTTCTCCATTACCCTCTGAGCATCCCCGCAGTAGTATGGTGTCCCTCTGGTTCCTCATCATCATAAGCTCATTAGTCATTAACCAACTGCATCTCCACACATGGGGACCGGCAGCAAAAGCGATGCCCTGGTATGAACGGCTCCCACAAAATGTGACTCCAGCTCTCCTCGCTGTAAGACAACTCTGATGGCAGAGGGACCGTCAAGTCACTCCACCACCACATACCATATCGCATTCACATCGCAGCTTTTTTCTTTCTTGTAGACAGACAGAAATGAAAAGGAAGTCCACTGGCACTCTTCAAGTGGCCAGAAGCAAGCCAAGTCAGATAGATACACAAGCTGGACAGCCATGCTAGCACACAGCCTTTCCCAAGCCATGAGCTCGTACCAGATGATAAAGCCCAGTGCCACGTGAACCACCATCTGCCCAGCTTAGTGGATGCGTGAAATGAGCTTGTGTCTGCTTTTACCTGGCTACATAAATATATTTGCTTGCTTGGAAATGTCTTGTATTTAAATGCAAGTCTCAAATAACAGACACTTGATATAACTGCTGTATAAATAGGAAGGTGGTTTACACACAAATATAGCAGTGCTATTAGAGGTGATCATTAGTTACTAATATAAGAAGTTATTTGAACATTAGCATATTGTTATTCATAGCAGAATTCATTATGCATTTGGTATGTAAGTAATAGCTTCCTTAATAAACTTAGGAAAATAAAGAATCTCTGTTCTGTAGATTGCTAAAGATGGACAATAACATTAGTGACTATTAAGGTCTGAGATTTTCTAACAATTATCCATATTTAGAAAGACTATTTGGAAAAAAAAAAAAAAAAAGACATGAGAGTATTTTGACCTATTTCAAATAGAATTTCCACTCGTATTAAAAACTGATGAAATTAACTAGACAGAAAAGAAAATGGAAAGAATGGAAGAAAGTGTTAAAACTCTAAAGATATGCTGAATGTGTTCTCCCAAAGAGCAAAAGCAATTAATTCCCTATTACATGTGCCTTAAAGGATTATATATTCATAAACTGACAACTCGGAAAGGACTATCCCATCAAGATGCCAAACCAATCAACTATGACAGAAGCTCATATTTAAATCCCCCCTTATCCAAAAAGAGGTATGTCACTCCACCAGTGAAACTGTACAAGGGGAGACTATAAACCTTTCTGATTCCAGCCAGCAACAAACTCTGCTCTCATCTTTCCAATGTAATGATGTCTTTCAGCTTAATACTTTCTTATCTCACACCTTTTCTCCGATTTCTCCAACATTTAAAAAAAAGAGCAAGGAGATGAAGAAGGCTTGACAAAGCGCCAAGAAAGAGCTACTTTCTTGCGTGATGTTGCTTCTAGGACAAGATCAAGGCCAGTTTCGCCGTGCAGTCACAGCTCTGTGTGATTCATGTCATCGCACCTAAACTGGGGTTAAACTCACTAGCTTGGATGCTTCCAGGGATACAGCTGCGGCAGCACTAAATTAAACATGGTTGACTAAAGCCATGTGAGATGCTGAAATAAGCCCAGGTCAAACTGTACACTCTCCAGGTGGGAGTAAGCTTCTTTAGAGGTAACTTCAAGATACATACGTATCATATGCACATGGCATGTGCAACCATAGTCATATCCCAAGTCACCGACTTCATGGATGTTAGGAAGCTTACTAAACACTGTTGGCAAAGTTTATTTGAACCTTTCTTTTTTACTTTCTTGTGTGATGCAATAAATGGAATATTGTAATTTAATTTATTTTCAGTGTTTCCAATTAGATTCCAAATGATTTCAAGTATGGCAGCTAAAAAGAAAACAAGCTCATTTGGGTTAATGCTGACAAATAATGGAATTTAATTGTGATTTAGGATTCCTAATGTTCATTGATTACTCCATTCAAAACAGTCCTTGAATAAGCTCTTTTAAATTACAGAGTTTAAACACTTCCTTTAGTTTTCTAGGACTGCACTTAGACCACTTACCTCCATTAATTTCTAACTGTTTAGGTTTTTCTTTACCCACTCTTTTATAAGACTCTTGGTCATCTATAAATTATCTTGGTTACACATAATACATGGAAACTTCACTGATTTGGGGAGCAACATACACTGATGGCAGCCTGGATAAGAACATCTGTAGGCGTTCAAACAGTGTCAAGCTTCCTAAAACAGCTTGGCAGAGAGGATGGCCAAAGAGGCCAGAAAATCTTGTTTGTGCAGGAAAATGAACTCAGACTAAGGTAAAACACGAGGTTGAAGGTCAAAGGCTACTTCTGAGTAGCTCCCTGTCTTCGGAAAGAAATGGGTCTGTTTGGTTTTGTTTCCTTTCAAAGTGAGGTTCATTAAGCAAAAAAAAGGCATGTGTACGTAGAGAGAAACCCTTGCAAAGTGAAAATTCTGTTAGCTGCTTGTTCTCTGTTGTACTCAGCTTTTCATTACTTCAATTAAAAATTAAATTCTCTTTGTAAATTCCAGTAATTCTTCTGCATTCATTCCTTGTAGCTGTCTCAAGACATATCAAAGGACCCCATCTACCTAATACATGGACAATCATGTCTGAATTGGCTTTAGAGAAACAGGTTTGGGCCCTACCATCTTTTGTTACTTTAAACTCTCTGCTTTACAGATCCTGAAGACAAGATTACTTGGCACACCACAGCCTTTTCCTACCGCATTGCTAAAATGAAATGTTTAAATATTCTTGAAATGAAACATTCTGACATTATCAAAATGCAAGGAGAAGATTGAAATGATTCATTTGGACTTACTCCCATAAAAATGTCACTGAAATCAGCACAATTTCACAACATGTTTTGATTTGGGAAAAGCTGTATTTTTTTTTCCCTCTGGAAAATGATTTCATTAAAAACAAATGACCAGCTCTAATTACAATTCACTGAGCCTTTGCTCCGAAAGTCAAAGCCATTAAAACAGCACTTTGTATGTACTGGGAGACAGATTCTCCCTTACAGGTTGCTACAAAAAACATCTTTCTGCCCTGCAGAAGAGCTGGTATTTGATGTCCCTGGGACGGCAAGCTAAATTCATGTCTTGCCTCAAAGTAGCGTCCACAATTTGTAAAAAAAAAATTTCAAGAATTTAATAAACAAGTCAAAGGCAAAAGGCGAAGGGCACATCCCAACCCTTTGAAGAAAATTATCAGTGACTTCTGAGTTTAGTTCTGGAAACGGAAAGCAGGAGCTATAAAGCCATGTCTGCATGGCACCGGAGTCTGAGCAGAGATCTGAGACAGGACCAATTGAGCCATCTCCTGAACCAGAGTCAATGCAGTCCAAACTGATTAGGCTGCTGAAAAGTTGGATTTTGTGACTTTGTCCGTGCTATTAAATTAAATGTGCCTTAGTCCACAGCGTGACACCAAGGCCAGCTGGCATGCAAGAGCTCACGTCAGTATTGAACCCTCCAGCCCCCCACAGCCGGGTGGCTGCATCCTGACTGCCTCTTGGGAGTGACCCCTGCCCCATGCTAACGCCCAAAAAGTGTACGGACACCGTTTGTGGGAATGCCTGTTTGCCCGAGGCAAAAATGCACCATCAATTTATCAGTGTAGACAGTAAAGCTGCAGTGCCCAACGCTGTTTAATTTAGTAATATAAATATGGCCAATTAATCTGTCCGCGCGACTGACTGAAGTGTTCATATCTTTTAATGAATGAATGTCCCAGCCCCGCCAGGGTCGTGGGACACGTGGCCTTGTCACGGTGCCCGTGGCCCAGGAGATACCTGCCTGGTGCCGACCTGAGCCCTGGCCTCATTACAGGGCTTCAACATGAGCCCTTGTTCAGAGCAGGGTCAGCTCTGCCATCCCGCTGCAGCTTCAGGAGCAGATGCTGACACACATCCCTCACAGCCTGGGCTGGGAGGGTTTTATATTGCTTTTAAATTAGCTTGTCACCATAGTCACTGTTATTTTGGTTTTGGCCCTTCAGAGAACTTCCTTTCCCTGGCAAGCTTTGGCTGTGTCCTTGGTTGACAGAGACCATGAAGATGAACCCAAGTCTGGAAGAGGACCCTCGAGGAAAACAGCATCCACTTTACCCTCCCGCCCCAGCACTGCGTGTTGCTGTCAGCGCAAATCCTGCCTCTAGAAAACCAATTAAAACCTCGCCAGTTTGGGACCATCTCTGTCTGTGAGTCAGAGACAGGCAGGAGAGCTGAGGCTGAGAAGGAGGTTAGGCTTTAAATGGTCTCTGGTTGGCTCACGCCTTCTTTCTCCTTCCCCGCATCCTTCCCGACGTGGCAGGTGCAGCACGAGGCAAGCAGACACCAGCCACCTCCACAAGCTCCAGGGACACGCACTTGTAAATCAGTAATATTGTCTCACCGAGCAAAGCTTTGAATAAGGCCCTAATTGTAGCATTTCTGTGGAAGAATAACTAAGTGAGTAGCTGGGATGGCAAATAAGGAGGGGGTGATGAACGTCAGGAAGTGCCTCTGGAGAGGTGGGGAGAGGAACAGGGCTGGGTGGGTGAAAGGGAAAGAGATGGGAAAGCAGTTGATAAAAGGAACATTTGTATGACATTAAGGAAAATTCTGTGAGAGATTAAAACCCGCGAAAGCTTGAAGATGAGTAAAGAGCTCCAGACACTCAGCAACGCTCCAGTTCGGTGTCTGGAGTCTTTGACAGATGTGATTCATCAGCACCCCCACACACATTTTTTTAAATATGGATGCTCATTTCAACAAATGTGAAATTTCCAGGCAAAGCAAGAGCGCAGCACACCCACTCAGCCCCGAACAGCCTGGCGTGGGTATGCTGCCGCCGTCCCAGGGTGCCTGCCAAGCACGACAGCACCTCCGCACCGCCCTCCGTCCTCCTCCCAAGGGGTGGGCAAGAGGGACCTCTTCCCTCTCCTTCCCCTCCACTCCACTATTTCACTTGGGGAAGGTTTGGGTTTACTCTGAAGTGGATTGAGTGATTCATCTCTTGCACGCATATGGGGAAAAAAAATTATATATATATATACATATATATATATCTTCTGCTGGGACAGCTAAGCTCTGAGGAGACAAAGGTTTGATGGATAGACCAGTGTGCATGGGGATCCATAAGGCCTTTGAATAGCTATCCAGAGGGTGCTGAGAGCCTGCCATTTGCTGCAGAGTTGTCCTCTGCCGCCCACAGTTTGGTTTTACAAAGAAAATGTTGCAAAGCTCATAACCATGGGGAAAAAAAAAGCCACACAAAAACCTGATACGAAAGATGAGTGGGATCGGATGTAGTAACACCTGCCTGAATCTTCAGCAGTCTCATACATCAGCTTCAATACGTGGGAACTGGACATGTCCATGATGACAGACATGTCATCCAAAACCTAATAACATCAGAAATACAACCTATATTAAACTTTTTCTGTTTAATGATGCAGTAATATTTGACCAATATTGATATGATCCCTGAACCCCAGTCCTCAGCTCCCTGCCACACCACTCAAAGTGCCACGATCCCTTAGGAAAAGCCAACTTCTCCATCTTTGCCCCTCATAATCCAAACACATGACCAGTAATTATTAAATAAAATAAAATGAACAAACAAGCAAACCTTCTTATACTTAAATGGACAAATAAATATAGTTAAATACTCAGCTGCTTTTCTACTGCCTTATTCATGCTTGTATAAATAATTTAATAAAAACCTCTATCAAAAATAACTGAAGCTGCTCTGGACTTTCTATCTTCTTGAATCTCATGCAGCAAAATTTAGGGATCTTTGACTTGGAATTTATGTCTGACTTGCCACCGAGTACCATCACCTCTGCTGGTGAGAACAGCCTGAATTATTGCTCTGGCTATGAACTGGACTAGATGACCTCATAGGTCTTTTCCAGCCGTGCTTTCTGAAAGTCTATTAAAGGCCGCTGTCAAAACCCCACCTCCATGTATGCTGCCAAGAGGGAGGGGGCATTTTGGTTTGCAGTCAAGGCACAAAACTGGGATATGTAAAATTAAATTTCTATCCTTCCTCCTATCCCAGCTGATATGGATATGGATACAGATCAGCAAGAGAAAAAGTAATATTCTTCAAAATGCTCACTTTCACTTGGCAACTTAGACCCGTTCTCCAAAGTAAATGAAATATTGAGGAAACTCAAAGATTTTTTTTCTGCTGCCAACCTGGTTCACACCAAGGGACTGATAGCCAGATTATTATTTGGGACGCAAACACATTTTCTTTCAATAAGAAAAAGAGATAAATTAGAAAAGATAATCAGTTTAAGCATCTGTATCGTAAACTCAATATATTCACTGTGTCTGACTTGTGCTGCATGTGGGTGGCAGTTTGAAAGCTATGGACACAAGCCAGTCCACAATAATTGCCTCCTCCCTGGATGGGGCACAAAGTCAGCACTGCCTTTTTATAAATCTTAGAGGATTAAATTCCCTAAATACCTACAGTCGATCCAATACAGGCAACTATGTATTTGCTGCAACAAATAAGCTTTATGTTCCTGGGCCTGAATTTTTCTCTCATACCTTTATGGATAAATTTGGAGACAGGTCACTTACAGCTTTCTCTACGAGCGTTATTGACCAGGGCAACCGGGATGTCCAGCTCCCAGAGTGAACCATTCTGTGGACAAAGCCAAGCCCAGCTAGACACCAAAGCTGGACACCACTTACTGCAGAAGTTGAGGCCAATTCTGTGGCTCTCCTGTTTGAATGATGGGATTATGTAGGTCCTGAAGTCCAGCATGTTGGGACACCTCAGTATCTCAGAATGGGACAGGTGGATGGGTAAAAAATAGAAATATGGGTAAAAAGGACAATCTTTTCTCTTTCCTCTTTGAGTGGCAAATACAGGTAGGCTTAAGCAGAGTTCAACTGCCTCTGGATCATAGCAGAGGTTAGGTGGAAGCTGGGATGTCCACCTTGCCTAGCCAGGGATTGTGAGGAGTGCTCTCATTTAGACATTTTGGGTACAACTCCACTAGATTTATACAGCTGCATACCACTCACAGACACACTGTAGACATCTAAATTCAGGTGCAGACACAGACACCTAAATTCTCTCTCAGGCTGAATCCCCATCCTTAGGGACCTTCAAGGGAAGCTGGCAGTGGAGGGAGGAAGGAGTTCTGGATTTTGCCCTCCTGGCACTTAAATTTTCCACAAATTGCACTTCATATACTTTTTAGAATCAGATCCTACGTTACTTTTAAAAATTGGGCAGGTGTTCCTTCAGGCCTTATACACACCTGATGATTTACGTCTGGAGGCTTACCCCACGGCAGCAGCCAATATGCACCCATATTTCTGAGGACTGTCACAGTCAATGCTATACAAGAGTTAAACATTGCCGCGTATTTTTTTTTAGTTGCCTTGAGAAATGTACAGGAAAAATACCAAAATATAGGACGATGTGCTGCAAAAATAAACACTTAAAAAGGGACTAAATGAAACTGAAAAACAACCCCATGCATATGATTACCATTTCAAACAGGGAAAGCCTGACCCACTGGATACTCCTGAGAATGCTCCCCCATGGAAAGGTATTCATATATATCAGCATTTGTAAGATCCAGAACAACATTGGGGTCATTTTGTTTAAAATATACTGTGAGCTCAGCAGGATACATCTGCTTTATATTAGCCTTGCGGAAATACTATAAAGGGCTTTGGGGGGCTTTTTGTTTTTTTTGTTTTTACTTGGTGGATAATTGAGATAAAACTGAACTTGTGTTAAAAAGAAAGCAACTCATGGTAGAAATATCTTACTATCCTAAGATACCAAAAAGGAAACAGAAGTCTGAAAATTAACTATTTGTTAAAGTATCTAATGATATTTCAATATTCCCTTTATCATTATATTGTAGTACTGGGTTTTTGTTTCCATTCTGGCAATACGAAAAATTATATTTTAATACTTAATACAACCATAGCTCAGGTTTCAGATCAGCTGACCGCTTTTTGGGATTGAGTCAACTCTGTTCACCTTGTACTGTCATTAAAGCACGTGCAAAGCCAGCAACTGGTTTAAACTGATCTGATTTGGTAGCACCTTTGCTGCAATTTGTCATTCCCCTTGCACAGATGCAAATGACAAAGGAAGGGAGAATCAGGCCCTCCGTGCTGACAAAGGGCTCTTATCTTCCCAATGTTTTGCTAGCTGATCATACTGTTTCCTTGTCCTTTCATTTAAGGGTCATCAAGATAAAAGTGTTTATTTGAATTCTTTTTTCACCTTCTTGCTCCCAAGTCCTGTTATACATAACGTTCCTACTAAGGATGTACTGTGGTCCCCTAACTATGTCTCTGCATGTCTTCGTGGTCTGCTCTGCTTTTATGGTTTTGCTTAATTATTTAAAGAAATCATGGTAGGTCTTGATATAGAAAACACAGTGAGGATGAGGGAGATCTTAAACACCATTCTCTCATAACTTCCCCTTCACGATCTTTCAGACCAATGCAATTTGGGGGGATGCCCCCCTCCTATATGCCCTGTCCTCAGGTCCCCAAGCCCCAGGTCTGCTTTGAGACAGAGCCAAGCAGAAAGGATTCATCTGAACAGGGTCTTACAGCCTCAGTATCAGCATCGCATACAATGCGGGATCAGGAGCTGCTAGTCTCATCTGTTTGTTTACTTTCTTTCTCAACTTAAACAAAACAAGAGGGGGGGGAAATGTTCTAAAGAGATAGTTCCTGCTTATGTGAGAAATTCACGGGGAATAAAAATAAAAATCTATTTACCTTCAACCACTTGCAATGAATTATGAATACAGAGGTGTCACCAATTTGCATAGAGCACGTACATGCAGCTCATTCTTGCTTAATCCTTTTGCTTGAGCTTTTTATTATTTCTTATTATTATAAATTCAAGTACAGAAGGCAATTTCAGCACCCGAGATATTTAGAGAGGAGACTGATTATATTATTATGGAGAAAACTGTTTTTTATCAATTGATTTGGCAAATTTGGGCTCAGACACTCCGGTTCCATGATCTCCCATCTTGATTACTGTGACATCCCGCTCACCATACTTTGATTCACATTTCCATGGTATCAGCCATTCAAACCACAAACAGCAAAGCACAAAAATGAGTGTCCATTAGTTTACCGGTGACATTTTGGTTTATGGTCCTGCCTCTTTTATTCCTTGTCTACCACATCTTTTCCAAGGGTTCGGTTTCAGCTTCTTTAAACCTGCTTCAGTTTAGACCCAGGACAACATTGACGCTGAGGAAAAACTGGGTTTGATGCTATGAAAGGGAAAGTATCATTCTTCTTCTGAGGGTAGAGTTTATTTTAAGAGTTTTTCAAGCTAAGGAAGTAGGCAAAAAGGTATTTCCGAGGTCCAAGGGCTTGTTTGTAGAGCAATGGGAAGGTTGCACCTTTGCACGGTTTGAGAGGTCGCTGCAGAGAGTCAGGGTGTGAGTGACCTCTCTGTTTGATTACCCCAGGTTCACTGGATTCACGACCTGAACCTTTGCTGCATATTGTTGCCTTTGACTGCAGTGATGGCATACACCCAACAACACAAGGATACAGAAGGGAGCAAGGAAAAGTAAAAAAAAAAGGGGTTAAGAACGAATGAGGCAAAAAACGGGAGCAGAAGAAATGCAGATGGAGAAAGGTCTGAGAGGAAGAGGGGCTATATCTGGGGAACAGCAAAAGGCAGAGACGGTGGGAGTTGTCACATGGCTGTAACCGTGAACTTGAATGAGGCCAAGAGGAGGGATGAGGGTGTGAAAAGAGGGCGTCTTGCAAAAACCTGCAAGATGCCAATCTATAAGCAGGGGAATTAGGTGCAAGGAGACATGAAAAGGTATCCATTGATCTACAGTGAGAGTCATCCACACCAGTAAAGTGGAAGCAGAGGAGGAGGAAGTAGATGAAGAGAGCAAGATAGATCAAGAAAACTGAGACCAGAAAAATCACTTTTTGGTTTAGCTCAGGACAGGAGGTCACTAATGGCCTTGGCCAGGCAGCTTTCAGCAGAGGGGAGGAGTTGAGAGCCAGCAGAGAGGCGATCAAAGTGGAAAGCAGGAGGAGCAGAATTTAAGGCAAGATGAGGCACGCTCTGGCATTTTGGAGGCCGGGGAGGGACGGGAGGGAGGCCGGGGAGTTTGAGAGGCAGCTGGAAGGTGCAGGGCATTAGGGGACTTCTCTGTCACCCAGTAATGCTGGCACGGAGCCACCCCGAGGCATCGCTAGCTCGGAAGGGCCTTCTGTTCCTTTGTTTCTTTTCCTGTGCCCAAGCCTCCCCCCCACCAAAAAAAACCAAACAAACAAACAAAAGGGGAAGAAATTAGGATTGGCAAAGCAGGAAAATGGTTAATGGCATCAAGCAGAGCAAAGTGCTGTCACGGCCCAGAGCTCCGTCCCGTAATAAGTGTGTGGCCCAGATGTCAAAAGGGTTAGGGCATTCCCTGCCTGTCCAGACAGGGTCCCAAGGCGGGGGGGGGAGCGTTTTGTCCTCATTTTCAGTATGGCAGGTGAGAGGGATGGGAGAGGGGAAGGAGGCAGAAGATAACTGAGGAGTAAATTGATTTACATTTAAATGTTATGTTTTTATTACTTTTTTTTTTTTTTTTTGGCACTCGGTGTGAAATCTCATCTTTTAAACTAGACAAACCAGGGTAAACTATTTTTTATAGTGTGAAAAAAAAAATGATTGGCACTCTAAGGTAATACTTTTTAAATTCCTCCAATTAAACAAAGCGAATTTAATTTTAAGTTTAATTAAAAGGAAATTTAATTAGAAAGAAGATTAAATTTTAATTAAATTTCTCCAAAATCCTTATCCTTGCCTTTACTGCTAATATTTCTCTCGGAACCAAATCCCTTTTTAATATTCTTAAATTCTATTCTAGTAAACTTCCCCTTTATATTAAAATTATATCTGCCTGGATGTACTCGCTACCAGGAAAAAAAATCATTACCCCTTTTAAAATACTTGAAGAGTACACCTGAGACACAGAGTAACTCAAGAGCGACCAGTGGAACATTTGGATATGCTCTGAGTGCGACATTGCTAAATTAACTCGCCTGCTGCTGAACGCTCGGCAGGCAGGCAGGAAAGCATCTTTGTGTTGCGAGCCATTCCTTCCCTGCACGCAGCTATCTGCTGCTCAGCACATCCATGATGTCCGTACGGGCTGTACTGCTCAGCATTCCCTATCCTCTGCTTGTGCATCCTTTTTTCTTTTCTTCTGCAGAGATTTTTTTTCTTTTCTTTTTTCATCTGCTCTGGGCTGTTGGACAGGTTTGCATCGGTCGCAGCCCCCAAGACGGACTGGGCCAAATCTGTCTTTTGCTTACTCTATATTCCTCTGACATCAACACCAGTCTCCACAGCAGACAAAACTGTCTGATAATTAAAAGACTATTGCTATAAGGTACTATATAAGGATTGTGTAAGGCTTTGCAAGGCTCTGCTTGGTGGGTCCTTCAGTAGGAGACAGCTGGAGCACCGATGCACCCACTCTGCCTCCTGACCGTGCTCCTGAATCTCCTAGGATGCATCTCCTGTGCACAAAGCAATGCCATGCAGCGACAGGGAGCTGACACGGACCCAGCAGAGGCAGGATCGGAGGCAGCCATAGCAGGGCAGCGTTTGCGCTAACGAGCCATGCTCTCGCCCTTTCAATTTTGTTCTTTTTCCAGCAAAGGCAATCACATCTTATAGCAATAACCAGGTGAAAGGAGAGTTTGCAGTGCTGGGAAGTGGACAAGCAGGATGACACTTAGCGGGACTTTTCAGGGTTCAGAGCATCCCTGGCAGTCGCCTCCTGACACCTAAGTGAAGTACGCTGTCACAGCCTCTGTCCACCACCGTGACCCCACAGCCCAGCATGGTCTGGTGGGTCCAGCACGGGGTCACAGGGCAGCAAAGATACTGTGAAACTGCTGCAGCCTGCAGTCTGTGCTGGGGCCTCACACAAGGGGAGGGAGGAGGAGGATGCCAGCCAGCACTGGCCTTTGAGCTGTGGTCAGGGTGTCTGTCCCCAAGACCTTCCATACTTGTAATGAGCTAGCATATGACCCATCATCCCAGATTCAGAACCACCCATGTTTATTTTAAAACGTTGTCATGGTGACCACTAGTCTTCCTAATGGATACTGGCTTGTAAAGCATCAATATCTATGTAGTTACACTTATATATAAAATTTCATCTGCTGAACTCATACATTGCTATACCTGACAGCCGCCTACCTCCTCCGGCATCCCTTCTTTAAGAGTAGCCAGACACTTCAGAAACTCCATAACAGGCCATTTGCAAAAACCTGCCCATAGATGATGCTTTGTCTACAGATCTGTTAATTAGAAAAGTCACACGCCCACTTTGAAAAAAGCCGCAAATGTTTGTGCCTGTGAAACTCAAATTTTTCTTTTTTTTTTGCAGACAACAAGCTCCACCGGGTGCCGAGTGGTGCTGCAGAGTATTCATTCAACTTTTGAAGGACTTCTCACAGAAAACATTTTGCAGAACTCATACAGCTCCATCTACTTTGCAAGGGAATCCAAATAAGATGCAACTTCCCTGCTGAAATTAAAGCAGAGTTCCCAGCAGAAGCAAGATCAGTCCCAACAGTCTCACCACCTAACAGACCTATCATAGTCCTGTGTACCGTACCCTGCGTTTTGAGAAATCCTCTAACAACTACCTGCCTACTTTGGCAACTTCTCTCCTACTTGTTGACATTTCTGAGGTCACTCAGGTTCCTCCTGAACAGCAGTTTTGTTTCTTTGTGGATATTTTTTTTTTTTTTTTTAAATAATCTTTCTACGTTCCCTCACCCTAAAGTCATCTATTTTGTCTCTGGGGGCACCTCGTTCACCTTCTGATCTTCATGCTCTCCATTCCTCTCTCCCACATGCTGCAAAAGTCAGCAGGAGCTGACCTTTCTCCCCGCCAGCTGTCAGACCTGGCTGAGGTTCCTGAACAATGGAATTATTGCCTTGTGGGGCCTTTTTTTTTCCCCCCCTCATCTCTCTTAAAAATAAACATGGACAAAGTGACACAAATTCATACACTAGGAGTCTGTGCTGCAGTCAGTGAGTGGAAAACACACAGAGCAAGGATTGATTAAAATACAGTGGGCCAATGGTATTATGCAGCTTATTTCTCTCACAGATGCAGTCCTGAGTGTTCTAGGAAAGGCCTGAGAACATGGTGATAATCTTTTATTTATAGCAATTAAATTGTTAACATGATGGAGATTTATATTCTTGTTATTGTATACCACTGCTTATTTCCAAAATCTCTCTTTTGGGAGAGATAAGCTTCCCTTATACTAGGATCAGCACAGATGAGGTCTAACAGGCAACACTAAGATTTAAATAGGAATGGAAATAAGGAAAAGAAGTAACATTCATTATCCCTCTTTTTAAATGAGAAACTGAGGCACAGAGAAATCAGCTGTGGGTACCAACCACCTGGAAATGCTCTCCAACTAATTTGAAGAATTCCACAAAGTTCACCTGGAAAATCTGTTGCAAAAAACCCCAAACCCTTTAATCCTGATTTCCAGAGTCCTAGACTGCTACTTCAAGAAAAAATAATCCCATTATTTTATATAGAAAATAAAATTAAGAGATAGCACAAGATAGAACATTTGGATTACTGATTTAAATTCTTGGATAGATATGATATCATCCAGATGATGAAATATGAAACCATCTAGGTATCTTGGAGAAAATCATTACGCTATGTAGGTATATCTTTTAACTGATGGATAATTTGGATTCATCTTTGGTATAAGGGCTCAGTCTATTCAGATGACTCCCTGTGAGAGAAAAACTGCCCTGGTAGGGCAATTACAAACCACTCAATGCTGCCAGTATTACGTGCTGTTTCAATGTGCAGAAGATGTGCTGTACATACCTAGAGATCTCCAGCGCCAAGGAGTCTGACGCTGCCTCATTAATATATGTCATAGAATCATTAAGGTTGGAAAAGACCTCTAAGATCATCGTGTCCATTCAAAAACACAGCAGAGGAAGATAGTGGGTGCTTACGCTTATCACTGTATTAGAAGATGCTCCTTCTGAGAATGGTCTGGGCCATGTTCTTAACCAGTGGGTGCTGTGACACTGAGCTGAAAACTCTTCAGCACATTGGTGTTGTGTTATGGTAAGCTACATGTCTCATGATGTCATACTATTTGAGAAGGTAACACTTTAAAAAAAAAAAAAATCACAACAATGAATATGAAACTGAAAATAAAAGCCCAAGAGCATAGCACTGTATCAATTTCTGTGGATTTGGACTTTTCCAGGTGATATATCCTACCTGTAGATCTGAATTTGTCTGCAGAAGAGAGGGGATACAGGCCGTGCCGGACTGCATGAAGCCAACGGTCAATCTGATTCAGTATGCCGCCTGGCAGGAACCCAGGAAGCATCAGAAGAAAGTTCAAGAAATTTCTCTCACAAGGGAACTTTCTTCCTTTCCCACAGCAGGTTGAGGTATTCTCAAGCATGGGAGTATAAGGATTTACCTCCTTTCTTTTGCTCATGTTGAAAGAAAACTGTTCTTTACCATTAAGTGTATTCTGCAGACTATCTGGAGAGTAAGAAGCTTTCATCACGTAGACACAAAAATAGAGAGAGTTTTACGGGGTGTGTTTCATTCCCGTTGGGTGCCCACCAGCCATGACTACTGCCCTTTGGGCCACACAATCAACCTCCTCACTCATGAAGATAAATGTCGTATCAGCCCTGCAGTAAGCCATCATCTATTCTTGAGAAACAAAGAGAGTATATAGCATGACCTTCCTTGAAATATTGGATCTATTTACACGGGTTTGCGTGGACCACATTACTTATGAGTCACCAAGGGGAAACTGAGCTCCTTGTAGATAAAGCGATCAGTGCAAACCACTGTAAATAAATCTGAAATTTCTTTGAAGGTCGCACTGTGTCTGATTTATACTTCAGCACCCTATGAAATAATGTTGACCAGGTAAGTGGTTTTCAATTTTTTTTTTTTTTTTATTCACATAAGGAAAAAAAAAAAACTTTTTTGTAGTATAAGGGACTGCTCTATTTTGAAGTGCATCTGGTTAGAGAGATGACACATGCCCAGGAAGTAAGTTGTTATTGTCTGGCATAAGGCTAAATGTTCCTGGACCTGATTCTGCCACCCTAACTAACCAGGATGACTTGCATGGACATACCATGGCAGAATCAAACCCAGCAGCAGCAATAGATGATCCTTAGAAAGTTTGAAGCTCTGTTTTACTGATTAATCTATAGCTTTCTTTTCATTAATAGCCCCAGTATAGGTCAAGCCCGAGTGAAACCTTTGTATCACTAAAGTAGGAGTTATCATGAACACAGGCTTTTGGTCTTAGAAGATAAGTAATGCTCCAGTGACCAAATTACAGGAGTGGAAGTCAGGAATCTTGTTTCTGTCATTAATTTGCTTTGTGACCAATTTCACTTCCCCTACCAGCTTTCATCTGACCTGTCTGTTAAAGCAAGTGGGCCCCTGATATCGGAGGAGACTACTTGATGCAATTATGAGTAATAACCATTAGGATTCAATTTAGGTTCAGAGGAGTCTTCTGGATGAATGTATATCCAGTTGCTTCAGTTTGCAAAATCAGACCAGAAATCTATGAACAGATTCTCTAAGAATATTGACAGGTTTTCTACTTGCTGTCCAAAATGTCATTGGAAGGTAAAAATGGTATCTAGTAAGTGAACTTGATCACCTCATATGTCCTTCTGAGCCCCAAAACTATGTTTTAGTGTTCTAAACAGGGCAAAATAAAAACAAATTATTTTGGAGTTCCTAAGCTGAGCGCAGGAGAAACAATCTTTTGAGAATTACAGCTAGAAAGTTTGAACCTGCCTGAACTGTTTCTTTCTCACAGAAGTAAGTTTTACTTAACCCAGTAGCAAGTCAAGATTCAGGAAGATTGAGAGGGTCTTCAGAGACACTAAGCAGCCTGGGTGATGATAGCAGATGAAATTCAGACCTGGCAAAGAGAACGGTGCTCTCTGGCAGGAGAGAAGAGTTTGAGTTACTTCATGATTCTTCCACAATCTCATCTGTCAAATTACCTGTAAACAAGGCCAGTTCTGGGTGAGTGGCAATTAAGTAAGGCAGCAGATCACTGGGGGTCCAGCAAAATGGCCAAAGTCATGTTGTTTTATTCCTGAATCTTTGAAAACCAGATCTAGCTGCTGCAGCAGCAAGAGTAGTATGGGTCAGCAGCTATCACTCTAAGGAGCTAGTTCCTCTCAGCAGAACTAATTGTCAAAGTCTTCTGTCACATCTGCCATAAATGTCCTCCACCGTCACCAAAGTCAGCAGATGCTCAGCTATTCTTGCTGTCTCTGTCCCTGCACATCTGTGCTGGGCTGGTCCTGGTTCCCATCTGGGCTGCCTGCAGCGGTGAAGCTCTGATCAGTTCCCACCACAACACTCAGGAAAAAGATGTGGCTACCTGCACAGTTGTACTTGTGACATATAAGTATGCATAAATAAGCAGGTAGAAAAAAACAGAATTCTTTTGATGTTTAAGGCAATCCTCGCTTGAAATATTAAATTCGGTTCTGCTCGCGTTATCTTCATAAAGGTAAAAGCAAAGTGATGAGCTGGGTTAGTTAGCGCTGACTTTCCATTGCCCTGCTGTTCCATTGCTGCTGACATTTACCTGGTGCAGGGAATTCACAGTGGGTGTAAATAATTTGATTAGACGTGTTTTGCATCTCCTTTTCACTGTGTAGGACAATACCAAATCAGCCCGGCTGATTTGTATGGCTAAAAGTATACTCCTAAGAAAGCCTGACGCTTGTTAATCTTGGGCTTTGTAGTCAGCAACCCTCCTGTTATAAAGCATCTCATTCATAAAAAAGCTTAACAGCTTCATGAAAACTAAGTCTTTTTTGTCAAAAGGGGATTGTGGGAACTTCTGTCCTTCCCAGTTCCATTTCTGATTTTTCTTCTGTTTTCAAACAAAAAGCAGCCCAGAGTATCTGCACGGACGCCGCAGGAAAACGTGCCTTCTTTAGAATTTCCTGGAAAATATGCCCAGCACTCAGACTTCAGCCCAGTTTTTAAACTTCTTAATAAAATGGGCTGAGTTAGAAGCTGGTCTAAAGCACACCCTCCCAGGGAGTCTAGCTAGAATAAGTTTTTTTTAAACCAGATTGAGGTTTTAAAACCAGATTGGTTAATTTAAACCAGACTGGGACCAGCTTTTTGTCAGCCTCAGCAGTTTTGCCACACCTCAGGACCTTTTATCAAATCTATGCCTCAGCAAATTTAAATGCTAGTTTAACTGCAGTTGTTAGTTAAATGACAGTTAATTACATTCTTGTAGCTCAGATTAATCGCTGTAGCATACGAGTACCTTACACATTGGACAGGATGTATCTGAAATGTCTCTGGAAAAGCTGAGTCAGAGCAGCAGGTTTTCTCTTCAATGTGAAACCACCTTTCTGTCCTACAAAGGGCAAATCTGAGCACCCATCAGCTCTCCAGTACCATCCTCAGCCACGGGAGGTGGTCATTGGAGGGGTGGTCATTGCCTTCCCAGGGGAAGGATCAAGAACCGCCTCATGACGCATAAGAGTGGAGCCCAAAAAGTTGCTAAAGTAGCATTATCACATTAAACAGGTGGGGTTTTTTACTATTATTATTAACATTATTATGATTGTGCCAGTTCTTCCCACAAATACTGGACAGGAAGAAAACCCAAATTGTCCTAGTCCCAGTGTAAACTCCAATCCACATCCTAGAAAACTGCAACTTAAGAAAGTTTACGGTTGAATTACATCAAGTGATTGCTATTTAATTTAAAATGAGTGCAATGGCTTTAGAGTAATTGCACTGGAAAACCATCTATGCAAAATATTAATTCATATTTTTATTTATTTCATTTGGCAGTTTGTTCTGCTGCCTTCTCTTCACCCGGATTTATCAGTAGTCTGGCGACCCTCAAAGACCATTTGAGAAGTGGTACAGTTTTGGCAAGGGCTAAATCCTAGCAGAAGACTCTCTGAAACTCACTGTAAATCTCTCCGTTCTGCTGCTCTACAGACCCTGCTTCACCATCTGCCTTGCGAATTGCATTTTTGTTGCGGTATTTCACAAGTTTTAAAATACGGTTATTACGATCCATAAACCAGCTTTCACAGAGATTATTAATTAAGTCCAAAATATTGTACCGATGTGCTTTGTGAAATATGGCTCAAACGTCACAGCACTGCTGCCATTATAACCCATCTGCATAATATTAGATTGGAGCGCCTAAAAGCTGTAAGTTTTTTGTTTGTTGGGGGGGGAGGAGGTTTGTTTTGTTTTCCCTTGTAGCAGTCCAAGAAGCAAAACCAGGAGCCTTAAAGTCAGGTGGATGAGATAAATTGAAACGGATCTTATTGCTCCCAAACACTCTCCTGGAAATAATGGCATCTTGACATTTTATCAGTCACTCATGCGGTCATTCTCAGCGGTATCAGCCAGAGCTTGAAGGATAGAGCCGTAAAGAAAGGATTGTCAGCCATAAACATTCCTCAAAACCATGAAAGCCACAAATGAAAGCTTAAGTAATGGAGGACGGAATACCCTTGATATTTCAACAATTACCTGCAACAACAGGCTTTGTTCAGAGCCCTGGCCATTTTTTCAAAAGCCTTTAGTTGTCATGGCCAGAATAGGATGGGGGGGGGGACGGACACAAAACCATGAAAAGGGAAAAAAAAAGAAAGAGAAAGAGAGAAAAAGAGAAGGATCAAAGCTCTGATGTGAAAAGATAAACTTGAGTGGCTGCATATATGAGGAATTTTATGGAAATTTTCCTTTTTTTTTTTCAAATCAAGATGTATTGCCAGATATTAGAATTATTAGGCTTGTAGTGAGATACTTTTTTTTTCCCTTTTTTCCCCAAGACATCATTAGAAAGACATTCATGCTGCTGAGCTGTTACCTCTGTGGCCATTTCTGATGTCAAATTATGGAGGAAAAAAATGACACTTGCAAGCACATTGCAATTGAAGGAGCTTCAGTAACGGACAGAAGCGAGCAAGTGGGAAAACAAAAGTGAATTCAACTTCATTACACTTTGGAAAAATATCATATTTTTGTGGAGGACAAAAAAAGAAGAAAAGTTAGTTTAAAATAGTCTTTGTGCCATTATTTTAGCAATTTAGAGCTCATAGAAACTAAGTAAAATGTAGTACTTGGTATCCAAGTCAACCCAAACTCTGGAGGCAGCAAACATGAAAGGTTAAATGCTCTAGAAATTGCATTTGTAGAGTATCTCAACTTAGGAGATTAATAGTTACTTAAAGCAATGGATAAATATTAGCAAAGGACCATTAGCAGAGAAAAACACATCAGTGAATCAGAGCTCCCCAGCTTATCAGATCAATTTTAAACAGGTTTATCTTGGACTTTTCTAGCAACTTAATGAGGAACAAATTGGTTTTTTACCCCTTTTTGTTTCCTGAGCCTTTGTTGACTTTCTGATGTTACCTACATACAACCATTAATATAAATGGGTCAGTGGCATAAGAGTGTTAATTCCCTCTCCCCTGCAGGTTCCTGAATACAGTCATTTTATAAAAGTTCCCTTTTATTACTCTGCTCATGGTCACCTAAAGTTTAAGAACAAATGAGTTACTGTGGTTTAGTGATTCCTACTAAGGGAGAAGAGACCAAGTGATGAATGGAAACAAGTCCAGAAACAGGAGGCCAGCTTTTTTTTCCGTTTATATATATATGTAGACAACAATCTGAACAGCTAAGTCAGAGCTTATACACTGGTGTGAGTGAGCCTGTGGCCAAAGAGAAAAGAATCACACCCTGTGTTTGCAAGCATATACTGAACCCAAGCAATTGAATAGGAAAGATCCATTTTACCTTTTAAACCTCCAGGAGAGAAAAAAAAAAAGAAGAAAAAAGAGAGAGAGAGAGATATTTGAAATATAGTCCTTGTTAAAGCAACAGAACACACTCATTGTACTTTATTAATGGTAGAGAAGAGAGCAAAGCAAGGGCACTCTTTCTTAATTAAACTCATTTGCTTATGTGTAGACATCTGAATTCATTTGAAATGCCCCAGGACATGCCCACTGCCATCTCAGAAAACTGCAGGTCCCCATAAATCCTGGACCATTTCTGACACTGTGATGTGCATCTCTTAAACACCCAAGATTGACTCAGATGATTCAAAGCACCCAGGGGAAAGAAACTGGAATGAACTTGGAAAGCTAAACCTTCCAAGACATGCAGACACCTGCCACTGGGCCAGGCATCTCATTGACCGTTGGCTTCTGTGGGCTTCAAATGACATTTGGCACCTAAATGCTTCTATGGAGCTGACTGGAGGATCCTTTTCCCCGGGGTACCTCTGTCTGGAGTTCATAACATTGCTCTGCAAGCTGGGGGCTGGGTTTTGCTCCTGACCAGATGAGAAAATCTCGATGACCCATTACCCACCTTTTCTTTCATTTGGCATTGTATGAGTCTGGTTTATTCAAATAGCTGCCTGTGAGGCTGAATTGCTCTATGCCACTGTTAACGGAGCCTCAGTCTGCTTTGGACACTACCAAATGCCGAGGTAACAAAATAGTTTTCATGGCCTTTGGATGTTGAGATGCAGGTGGTCATTTTGGAACGGTGCTGGAAGCTGTTTATGCCCTGAGGTGTCTGTGAGATGGAAAGTAGTTACTCTGTGGACCTGTAAAGTCTCATGGAGGAACATGCCCCCACCTCCATCAGCACTTGTATGTCTCTTAGATGAGGTACATCGTGCAATCCCCTTCCACCCATGGACCTCACAGACTAGGGACATCTGCTCATTCTCCTCCCTTGATCCACCGGCCACATAAACCTGGTAGGTTCCCGCAAAAGTCTTACTTTAGATGAAGCAGAACTTTTTACCAAAAAATTCCTAACAGGCTTTGACATCAGTAGTTGTTTTTATACATGATTGGGATGTACAAGGTCTAACAAGATAATGTAGGAAACTCTTTTCATACCAATTGCAGCTGACAAGCCGATGCAGCTGCCCTTACACTTTTTTCTTATAATCGGAATTGTCTGAGTTCTGCAAATAATGATGCTGGCAAGTTTAGAAAACTTCTTTTGGATTCATATATTCATCCCATTTTCATGACAAAACATGTGCTTTTTGTGTGAATACTTCATGCTTTTATAAAAGGAAGAACAGAGTTACCATGAGGTTAAATGTTGCAGTGTAGGTCTGAGCAAGTTGAAATACAGAATAACACTTCTACTTCCTCCAATGAAATATGCATTTTATCTTCTATGAAGACTTGTTTCTTGCTAGTCTCTGTCAGCAGGAGCCATCAACGTAATAGTGTTTTGCTGACCTGTGAAAGAGCTTCTAGTAACCACTACTCAAGAGCTCCATTAAGACAGAATCATTTAAGCTGATTCCGTAACAATGTGAAACTTTTGTAAAACGAGGTTAGGAGGTTGATGCATTTTACATAACCAAATGCAGCCATTTTGGGCCTGAACTTGTGAGCTGCTGAATAGTCTCAACTTCCATTAACGTCACAGACATGCTCAGCATTTTATGAGATCAATATCGATGAAATCTAAAATCTTAAGATAATGTTTTAGTTACAGTAACAACAATGAAAGTGCACAGGAATTTGAAGACATTTCCAAAATAGAAGAAACAAAACCCATGGCATGTTTACTTGTTACTGATGACAGTTTCTAGTTAAATCCTTGCCTTGCCTTGCCTTGCCTTGCCTTGCCTTGCCTTGCCTTGCCTTGCTTTGCCTTCCTTCCTCCTCTTTAGTCTGGAATACCTCTTAGAGAACCTAGTAAAGTTAATCTCATTCATGACTTAACACATTTTTGACACTGGTCCTCAACAATCACCAAATATATTATGTGCTAATAATTACTTGGGCAGCTCTAGTTTTTATTAAGTACAACAGCCAGCCCATTAAACATGAACGTAAGGGCCAGTATCCAATGTAGATGAATCAGGTCAGAAATCTAGCCTGGAAAGAATCCAGTCCAGTTCCCTGTTTTCTCAGGAAAGCCTATAATTTAGTCCCACATATAAATGTACTGGACACTGTTTAAAGCCTTGTTGAGTCTAGTTGACTCCAACAGAAGACAAGTTCCAGAGCCATATTCCTCTAATAGATGCAATCCTTATCACCTTTTCCAGGCTAAATATATTCATTTCTTGTTTATACCTATCAAAAAGATCTTGGTAATACCAGTAATGCCTATGACACCTGAACCCATAGAGATTTAGACTTCTTCTGGAAGATGTTCAAGATCCTCCATTCCTACGGACTGCAGCAGGCCTGGACAGACTCCACCAGCCAGACCAGAGCTAGGATGCCTTCAAAATTAAATTCCATCAGCGTAAGTAGAAACATCACTGCTAAGAAGCAGGTTAAATAATAGTTTGTGGGAAGTTATAGACAATTTCCCAAACAAATTTACTTTCCTCTTGAAACTCCTAGGACTTGAACACACAAATCACTCCTCTTTCTCAGGCTATTTATCATTTTTAGAGGCTAGAAATTATACACACCAAGCACCAATTTTATACACCAACAACCATAACAATGCAGTTGCAAAACAGAACACTCTGAAGGGTACGTTCCCCTTTCAAAATGGAAGAGAAAGAATAATAATGCAATGCCTAGGTCTTTTTTTTGTTTTTCTAGTAACATTTTCCAAAGATCTCAAACTGATTATAAAGGGGCCATGAACCTCATTAAACACTTGTGAGACAGGAGTCTAGCCATTATCTTCATTGCTTTCCATGAAGGAGGGTGAGGAGGGGGAAGTATCTTAAGTTTGTACACATTAAGGGGAAGTTTTGCAAATGTCTTCCACTCTTGCTATGACTGGTTCAACTCCAACAGTTTCAAGCAAATTCTAGAGCAATGTATTGATTGTTCTGAGCCAAGATAGATTACATGATATATAACATGCTGACAGCAATACTGGATAGATCAGGCTCCTAACGCCGATTGACTGACTGTTGTTAGTACTGCCATTAAGTTAATTCATTGGGTGGAGAAGTTGTCCCACAGAAATCAAAAGCGTATATCACCAGCTTCTCTCAAGCCAGGAATTCACTGATGGAGTTTGGGGTCTTCCACTGCCTAGAAAAGAGTACATTTGGCTCTTGGGAGAGCTTTTCACATATTGGAAGTGGGAAGTCACCCTCAAGCCCCTGCCAAGGGGGACATCCTGAGTGAAGAGGGGCAACTCTCAAACCCGGGGCTGGCAGGATGAAACCTCAGAGACACGATCTGCATCTCAGTTTTCCTTTTGGCTAGCTCTTGGTGAGTCCCACTTAGTTGACTTCTGGATCATAGACCAGAGCTAACTATCTCCCTCTAGTCACTGAGCAGCTACTATGACCTTGGACACATGTCAGGCCAGATTTAGGCTTTCAAGCTTGGTGTCCAGCTGGAAATGCCTACAACCGAGCTTAGCAGCCTGAGTTTTCATTATATCCAGCGGTGATTCAACCCACCCTGAAGTGGATACTGGCATTTCCTTAGCTGTAGCTCACCACCAACAGTATCAACTAGTTCAAAGAACAGCTCTTAAGACTCCATTGACTGTACTGCACTGACTGCAACAAACATACAGACCCACAGCATGTATGGAAATGTTATCTAGGGATCTGAATCTAGAGCTGAATCCCACCCTGGACTGCACTCCCCCTTGTCAGGCATCTATTTTTTCAGTTACTGCGATGCCAAAGTTAGCTGTCTGAGTCTTGTCCTGTGTGCTTATAGTCTGTGTGACTTTTTGTCTCCTGCTTTTGCTTTATCAACAGCATTTTTTACAAAGTTTCCTGGACAAATGGGCCTAGGGAGGCTCAGCTGCTTACTCAAGGTCACCAGCGCAGAAACAGAATCCAAATCTTCTGCATCTTCTGCCCCCAAATCACTAGGCAAAGCCCCTTCTCCTGTGGAAGACATGTTTTCCATCAGAGTGAGCTTATTTTCCAGAGGAAGTCCCCTCTGAAATCCCTCTCTGGCTGTCTCCAGAGGCTGGTCTTCTCCATTTGAAAATCAGCTCAACTCTGACACTGCCACTGGCTCAGGGAGGTCACGCCATACTGTGGCATGGTTATCTTTCAACTTTCATGCTTTCTCCCTTTTTAATACTACCTGTAGATGGTTACAAATCCTTAGAAGATTACAGATACGCTATATTCCCCTAGAAATACATAAACTAATAAGCCATTTCGCAGATACCTGGACTTTAAATAATATATAGATTCAGACAGTACTCAGGAGAAAATTTCCAATTTTTGTTTTGCTTCATAAACATTATGAAGGTCAGTCTTTGTTCAGCCTCGTTACAAAGTAAATTTCCTGATAAATATCAGAATTACAGCGTATGCAAAATGTCTGTTGCTTTACTTGTTTCGTCAGTTTGGAGCCTGAGAGATACATCCTATGTGGTGAGGATATTAAGGGAGTTTGAATGGTGTTGAGGGATGTGAGAGACTGGTTCCCCAAACTCCAGCATAGCCGTTGTGATAAGAGCTGTACATGCCACGAGCCAGAGCATCCCTGAAGCGCTAAACAGGCAAGTGAGACAAAAGATGAGAAAGGAAATGTCCACAGAGGCACTTGGCCAAAGTTGTAGGATAGGTCAAGGGGAGAATGAAACATGGATCACAAATCTCTCAGCTTGTATTAAGTGTCTTTGCCACAAGGTGAAATATGAAAAGGACTTGTTCATCTAGTCTTTCTATTTCAGTACCTATCACTAGATGAGATTCTCCTACCCTTTGTCCAGACTAATTACAGTTTTAAAGTTCCTGAAGTTTCTTCTGAACTTTCAGAAGTCAGAATGAGATGCAAAACAAAATGAAGCAGGAGAAGGAAAATCCATTTGCTTTACCCTTACTGCAGAGGTGTTCACAGGAAACATATGTGTCACCTGCTGATATTCCCCAGGGAAGGCTACATCATAGCTTTGTGCTGTGCACTTAAACAAAAATGAACCTGCAGCCTACACACTCTGCTTTTCTCCCTCCCACCCCCCAAATGTGTGTAAAATCCTAAAGTGTGTAGTCTTTGCTCTTTGTAAATATGCTTACCTGGGATATGAATTCAAGTCTGAGCTGTGCTTTACAGGATCTGGAACTCACTTTGCTAAGAGGATGCAAACAAGAACATATAAGTGCTGACAGTTCCCCAATGCCATTTCCACAAATCCTCCTCCAGGGACAGATAAATAATGAAACAACTCGATGGGAAATAACACTAAAGCATCTTAGCCCACAGAACCACAGGATATGCACCAGACACACATGGGTGAATGCAGAAACGCTGAGAACATTTAGTAACACAGATAGGACGTTGGGAATCCTCATGCTTGTCTAGGCTAAGTGAAGCGTAAATCTGGAGTAAATGGAGCAACAGTGATGCAAACTGTCATAACAGATTGAGAACCAGACTCAGAGCTCCTACCATCTACCTACATGATAGGAAAAATCTTCATCATCTCTGTATCAAGGCATATTTCTTGATATTTCTCTTTTGAATGCCTACTCTGCCTGTTTTAGCAGCGCTGAAATGCAAAATATTCATCTTACATTTTCCACAGCTGACTCCCATTCTGCTAATTCAGTTATGCAAGACTTGACCCAAATGACTCCTCTCTCTTGATTTTTTTTTCTACTTTGCTGGTATTTGTAAGCAGTCTTTATGTCCGAGGCTGTCAGTGAACTGAGTTTGATCAGGCAAATTTTTACTCCCAAGACTGTGCTGCTGAATTAGAATGGTAGACTGTGCTCTCAGCTAAGTGCACTAAGTAATACAGCATAACAGCATGCAGCATTTTAGAGTTGTAGCCTACAATTTCCCCTCCTGCCCAGAACTTATCAGGGAAATCTATTAACAACCTGCAAGCACAGGATTTTTCCATTCAGTTACCATTTCCTTTCCTGTTCATTACTAACATGCTATTAACCATTTCAACCACTGCTGAGCGTTGAGCTGATGTTTTCAGAGAACTATCTAAAATGATTTGAAGACTGCCTTCATGATTGTTAAGTATTTCCTTAAAGATCTTTATAACTACTATAGGAATATAATTTTTTTTTTCCTTATTTAGTAGGTAGTTTGGACCCCTCCAATTATAGGGGGACCATATACCGCCACAGACCGAGATATGATCTCTGGGACTTCTCAGACACATTAGTGCCTCCAAGACTGACGATTTAATGCTTGTTATTGACAGGATTGACTTCAGTTTTCTCTAAAGAAAAAGACAACCGGAGGCCCTACAGTCTTGTGCCGCAGTCATTAAGCTGCATGTCATCCTCCTCTCCCCATTCAAGAGTTGTCTGTTGACTCCACCCTTCTCAGCCAGGGAGATGGCTCTGCTTTCGGACAATGTCATCAGTGGCCCAGTTTTCTATCATTGGCTTTAGATATAACACGTCTTTTAGTTATCCAGTACCGTTTTTTTTCTGCCAGAATGGCTATGGAGTAAACTGTAGGTTTCTGTCTAATATGATACCTGTTGTTCTTTGGAAGGTTTTCTGATTTTTATGCAAGACTGCAGTGTCCCACTCGGATCCACCTTTAACAACAAGAGGCAGGAGACAGCCTTAAACCTCTTAAAACCAGCTTAAAAGGGAAATGCTTTTCATATAGCAGCTCTTCAGTTTTCATATGGCTCTTGCTCATTGTGCTTTGATCCTATTGACGCTGAATGCTCTCTTGCTATACCTCAGTGTGATATAATGGAAGGAACGCCATGTGGTAGTCTGCAGAAAAGTCGATTAAACTAGCAGACATAAAACTGCAAACAGCTTTTACGCGCCACTAATGGACTGGGACCGCTTGGCTTTTATGATAGCTCAGAAAACCTTACACACCTGAGGTGCTGTAAAAATGAGTAACAGTTAAAAACAGGAAGAAATGTAAAGGACGAGGTGCAAAGCTAGATGGCTTTTGGCATTAGCGATTCAACAATGTCAGACCATGGTCTGTTTACAGGTACAAACAAAATGAGCTCTCCTTCTCATGGGAGAACTGCCTTTATCCCAAACGTACCCTGGAAACTTGGTGATCAAAAATTTTACTGTTAACAGAGTCCCTTTCCATCTGTTAAAAAGAGGGAATGGCTTTGGCCAACAGGGACATTTAAATTGTAGGTTCAATGTTTGGCTAACTAAGGATGTGATTTTCGGAGGCACTTTCCTCCGAGTTAGCAGAAATACTGGTCATTAAATATTTCCCCACATTATGTTTAGCTCTGGCTAGTGCTGTCTGCCTTTTGCTTCCAGACCCTCAAGGCTTTTTGCCTCATCACCATGTTGCCACATGCAAGTTCTGCATGGTGCTGTTTTCCCTTTTAGGGCCCAGGACTCAGAAGGACAGAAGTTCTGCAAAATCCTTTTCTCCTATCGTCAACTGGCAGACACGTGGACTAATTCTCCAAGACGAGCTTAACGCAGTGGTATCAGAGAAATGACAAATTTCTATAAATAATGCTGAATACTGCAAATGATATGCCTGAAAAATCACTTGATCATTAAACAATAGAAGATGCCTTCTGTAAAATAAATAAACCATGAAAGGAGAAGGCAAATCTGCAATTTAAGATTAATATGGTCTGAACAGTTCAGGAGGATGTTGGCCAAATGCAAAGATATTGTGTGTCACACACTTTTGAAAGATCCTGTCCCCAAAGCAAAGCTGAAGTCAGGTCTGACACCTGACTCATACCAAAACGGAAGACAGAGAAATCTCCAATGCTGGCTCAACTAGGCAGCAGACAGCAGGGTTTTTTATGGCGAAATCTTTTGACCATCATAAATTTTCATGCTCTGTACCTGGATACCATGGTGAATGGCGATAGATTAGATCCATTTGTCATTTCTCCCTGAGTCACTGCGTTAAAGGAACGTGACACTTAGCAATCTAGTCATGAAAAAATAAAAACTCTACGATGTCTTATTAATATTCCTGCACATACTTGGAGGAAAAAAGTTAACTTGCAGATAGTATAGCTCAATTAAGTGGAAAACACACATCCTAAAGAAAACCCAACCCTAACTGCATAGCTTTGACCTAAAATGAATCAGGTTTGATCTTAACTGGCTGGGCATCAAAATATATATTCTATTATTTTTTATCTTGCTGTGGTAATTAATGTAAGAAATGTTTCATGCCAAGTTAGCTTTGCCTGTAGTGTCCTCAGATTAAAGGAAAATGGAAATAGCATCTCTGTCAGAGTGGTTGCGCAGTGTTCTCATCCCCTGAAGGAAACCCAAGCTCTGCTGACTAAGAAGACTTCAGCTTTTGATCATGAGTTATTGGATATCGACCCGTCATTCAGTCAGGGTTGCAGACTGACTGTCCTGAACTGAAAGGGTTGGAATCAGATCACATCCAGGGGGAACAGGTCTCCCAGCAAAACTTCCCTCCCATCTAAATCAAGCCTACAAATAGCAACTCACGTTTGTCAGACATTCATCAAATGTGACATGCTTCATGGAGCCAGGCCACAAAAACACAGGAACCTGTCATAATAACCTCACACAAGACAGTAGACAATCCTGATGCTGTATGACATGCCAGGTAGCAGATATCGTGCTTCCTGAACAGGTGAATCTAAAACTCGATCTCGTAGAAAGAGAAATTGTCACTCATAAATTGAAAAAAAAGACGACTATTTGATCCAATTAAAATGTACATTGATTACTGTCAGGCTGTGGAAACGCTGACACGCAGGGATTGATCCTGCTCGGGGATGTTGCATAAAGCAGCAAGCCCCAAAACTGGAAGCTATCAGTCTTTCCAAACCCACAAGGAGTAGCTGATAAACCCAGGCAAAATAGTTCTCCAAAGTTAGATATCTCAGCCTATCACTTAAAAGCACTACTGGTTTGGGCAATGATAATCACTATTTTTGTTATTTTTCATTACAGCATGCTACAATTTAGACACTTTGGCACACTATCAGCCTCATTCACTGATCCTCCTGCAGTAAGGGGCAGTCTGCAAGAGCAGTCTGCAAGACATGGGGGCTATATAAGGACCTACTCAGTAAAAACACAGCAGACGAGATACGATGAGCAAAAGTAGTCAGTGCCTATCCAAGCCCAGCTTGCTTCAACAGTACAGCAGGGCTGCATCAACAGGTAACGCAAGGGGAAGGTTTTGAGATGTAGCTGAAATCAACAGTGAAAGAAAAGTAAAATAAGACAGAACATTTCAAAAAACAAAGATGCTTTTAGTAAAACTGCCTCCTTTTCAAAACTAGGGAATGGCCTTGGAGAAAACTATTTTCCGCCATAATGATTTTTCTCTCCTCAAAATTTTCAATTTTTAAGTGACCGTTTTCTCCCTCCATCATTTTTTTATATCCCTTTCTTTCTATCTGCCCCATTTTTTCATAGGAGAAAGGAGAAATAAAATTAGGAAAATGAAATTACAGCTGAACACTTTTAATAAAACTTTCATGACAAAAATCTCAAATAAACAAAAAATATCTTGATTTGGAAAGTCAGAAATTTTAATGAAAATAAAATATTTTCTTTCTTTAGTAGATTTACTGGAAAACTCCCATATCCAGTAACAAGTTCATTTATTTTCTTGTCCTAAAAGAAAAGAAAGATGGATGTTTTTGGCTGGTTGTTGGCTGTTTTTTAAAGCTTGTTCTCCTATATGCCCATGTGCCAACTTGATTATGTGTTGGGAGGAAAAGCCAAATAAGGATCTAAGTATAGATAAGTCCATAGTACATGTACTGCTGAGATGAAAATACAATAGATGAGGGCTCCCAGGGAGTGGTTCAGGTGCCCAGTTGAGTCTGGTAGTGTCACATACGTGGACGTTTCAGGGCCAAAGACAGTATAAAATGATACCTACATTTAGGTACCTGAATGGCCCCATTGGATACTACTCAGACTGTATCCTCTTAGGTAAAATTACATTGATTTTCCTTGTATCAGTTCATTCACCTTCAAAAAAAGAACACTAATCTCTCTTGTGCATCACTTGGAAAATTCTATTTAATCCATTGACAAAATTATAGACACAAAATATTAAAATACATTGACCTATCTATCTAATGTATTGATATATTTTAGATCAGTAGATGAAGTGATGCTATATACCAGGAAAATATTCCAACTGACTGGCCAGAAGGAAAGTAAAACTCAGCCTTCCCCTGGAAGAAATCATGACTGCTCAACTGTGTCTTATGTCCTTTAGCGCAATAGATAACTGCTACAGTAGGTAATAGTTTATAGTTGATTTTTCAGGTAAAACAATAGATGTCAGTAGTTTGCTGATAGAAATTTTTGCCCTTTTGATGGTCAAGTTCTAAATTACTGTGACAGACACTTCATTGACAACCTATGACAGTACTATATGGTTAGAGATGGGTAACGGTGCCCATCCAGTTTATGTACACCTAGCAGTCTGTGAGCTAGAACCTACAAACCTCCCAAAACTGCAAGTCACCTTGGAAAAAACTCCACATAGAACTTCACACAGGCACATCCTTTTTCTTAACACAAGACATAAGAGGTCTTCTATACCGTGACAAAAAAATGAGCAAAAAACCCCCTGGATTATTGACAATTTGCAGCTGGAAAGAGGTGCCTTATGATTAATGCCCTGTGAGGAGGATGCTGTAAACAAAACATTATTTTGTATTGCAAATAAATGGGACTGCTAAGTACTGTGTAAATTCCCCCAGGTTCCAATGGTCCGTAGCTCTGACAAAAATGCATTTGCAGAGCACTTAGTGTCAAGAAATCCCATCTCTTGGTGCCAAAGGGTTAAGAGTCTCTCCAAATCAGAGGATAAACTCATTAAAATGGGCCATTACTGGAGGAAGAAGAAGCCCCAAGACTCCTTCCCCATTTCTTTGCTGGGTTAGCAGGAGGAACCAAAGAGCACAATACAGGTTTGAATGCACATAAAACAATAGTAAGCTCCATAAGGAGTGAGGATTCCAAAGTAAATAGAATACTGAAAGTCAGCAGAGGCAAAAGTTAACTTAATATAAAATACTTGACCCTCAGGTAAGGCATTAAGATGCTGTTTTGGCAGCCAGAACTGATAGCAGACTTGCTGAAAGGGTATTGGCTTCAGAAAGAAGACAAATACAATCCTAATCCCTTTTTCCTGCCACACACTGGAGATGAGTGAAACCCAAGGGGCAAATTCTTATTACAGCAAATAGGTGCAAGTCCAGAGGAAAAATTAAGTCAACTTGACAATTTACAAATTTTCTTTCACGCATGAAAGGTGCATGAAAACAGAAGGTTATTTTTAAATCCAAATCACAGCATTTTGTATCTGTTAATATCACTGCCAAAGAATAAGGGACACAGAAAAAGAGTTCATAATGAACCCAAGCTTCATCTCACTGGCACGAAGCCAGGACAAAATAACTTTTGTCAGACAAGCAATATTAGAAAATCTAATACAAGGAAGAGACATTTTTCCTTCTTCCCATCATCGGCAGTGAGACCTGGCGTTTTATCCACAGCTTTCTGGGTGAAGATGCAAACCAAGGTAAAATCTGCTTATCCCCGATGTTTCTGGGGTAAGGAATATACAGCACACTGTTCCTCAGGAAAAAGATATTCCTTCGCTGTTTGCTTCATGTTCCTCCTGATTTATTCCCCTGCAGACAAAAGAGGATTAGGTATAATCAAAGTTTGCCATCAGCATACTTGTACTATTCCACAAATGAAAGACCTTGAGCTTTGTGGAAAATATCCATACTGTTAGGTGGGCATCTGCTTAACTCTTATGAACCCTTAACATGTGTTTTGAAATGGTCAGGCATACCGGTACCTAGCAGTATTAAATCTTGCTTTTGTAGGTGGAAAAATTGCAATCCATGCCATGTTACAGTGAAGTGATTGTTCAGATCAAATTATATCCTACCCACCACACAGAGACAGATACTCTCTGATCCTGAATTCTGGGCTCAAGTGCTCCTATCTCCCCGCCGACATCCAGCAAGCTGCACTTCCACTGTTCATTTTGGGGGTGGAAAATACCCCCCTTTCCAAATGCATTGTGGTTGGGGTTTACATCAACACAAGCATGATAATGTCTGTGAAGATTATACCTGAGGCCAAAATAGCTAGTTTGGGGATGAAATGCAAACTGCTGAAATCACGTCCTTTCTTGGTGTTTCAACAAGCAGTTGCTTGACTTTTTTTCACTCATTGTAGAGCCAGATGCTTCTTCCTGTTGAGTGAGGAAATCAAGGCAAACCACTCTGCTCAAGGAGCTGCATGAGCTCTAGGCACATATGGCTGCCATGAAAGCATGCTCTACAATGAGAAAATATCTGATGCTGAGGAGCAGAGAAATGCTGGAGGCAAAGAAACTGCATCTCAAGGACTAGAAGAAGGAGTTTTGCCCTTCCTTTGTAGACCATAGAGGAGCCGAAATGAGGTGGCAGATAAGATGAGAGAATTAGTTTGGAAATCTGCTTTGTTGCTTCTCGCAGAGGTCACCCAGGTGGAGAAACATGTCCATTCCTAGGGGCAGTCTGTGAACTTCAGGCTGAAGCTGTGGTGAGTTTTGCAGAGATAATTGCCTGGAGGAGCGAACATCAATTAAAATTCTGAAATGGAAAACATCACGGAGGCTCATCAACAGACAACGTTTAAATGTCTCTGTCAGCAGATACGCTGGATTATCATTTGCTACCTCAGATAGCAAAAGGATGACCAGCCAATAAATACAACAAAAATATCATGCCCAACCACAACAAAATGCTACTGGAAATTTCCACACCGAGAGAGGAGTCCATCTGGTGGTATATTTTTATGATTTTCCTCAATAGGATTACAATTGACTTATAGCTGAATACTATATATATATATATGTACCTTAGCTAGCATGATGGGGTCTAGTGTTATATAGACAAAGTTAACTACATAATTGCTACCATGAATTGCACTGTAATGCTATTAATATGTAGATATATTCTATATTAATATATAGAAAGTGTTTGCAGGATTGGGGCCTAAACTTCTACCTCATGCAAACTTTCCCCAAATTATTCTTTTTGAAACACCGCTCTTCTTTGACAGCACCTAATTAGAGAATTGCTTGGTGGAGAGACCTATATGATTATCTATATGAGTATATAAATATTCATATAAATAAACATATAAATATCTTTACATAGAGAGATTTGAATAAACATTAAAATACATCTTGGTTCCAGCAATGTCAACAAAATTATAACTAGGATGCAGAACAAAATTCCAGTTGGTTTGGTTTTTAAGATTTGTTGGCACAGATTCGTCCTCTCTAATTTCATATATTTAGTTAATAGCTGTAAATTAGGACTTGGTCACCCTTGAATTTCTCTACAGTTGAGAGAGAGAAAGAGAGGAAGATACTCTTAAGAAGGTGACTCTGATCTTTTTTTGGTTGAATCACCCTCTGGAGGTGCCTATTTTATCCCCTGCTTAAGCAGACAATGTAGGATTACTTCTTATTTAGCACGCTGGCTAAAAAGCTAGAAGTTGAATTTGGTCCCTAGTTCCAAATTCCTTGATCAGACAAATAAAACAATGCCTCTCTTTATCTGGTGCAGATCAGTAGAAAGGTGTTTGAAGCCAGTGAATTTAGTCTGATTTGCACAGTGGTTGACCTCATCTTGCGACAGGCATCTGAGGCTGCTGACACCAATTCTAGGGGTGTCAGCCTACCATGACCAGACACACATTAATGTTACAACTTTTTGACACCTGAAGTTACATAGAATAGTTTGAGTTGGAAGGGACCTTCAAAGGTCATCTAGTCCAACCCCCCTGCCGTGGGCAGGGACATCTTCAACTAGATCAGGTGCTCAGAGCCCCGTCCAACCTGACCCTGAATGTTTCCAGGGATGGGGCATCCACCACCTCTCTGGGCAACCTGGGCCAGTGTTTCACCATCCTCAGCGTAAAAAATTTCTTCCTTATATCTAGCCTGAATTTACCCTCTTTTAGTTTAAAGCCATTCCCCCTTGTCCTGTCGCAACAGGCCCTGCTAAAAAGTTTGCTGCCATCTTTTTTATAAGCCCCCTTGAAGTACTGATAGGCTGCAATAAGGTCTCCCTGGACCCTTCTGTTCTCCAGGCTGAACAATCCCAACTCTCTCAGCCTGTCCTCATAGGAGAGGTGTTCCAGCCCTCTGATCATTTTTGTGGCCCTCTTCTGGACCCGCTCCAACAGGTCCGTGTCTTTCCTGAACTGGACGCAGTACTCCAGGTGGGGAGAGATTACATCAGCTGCTCCTCTCCCTTCTCTTTTCATTATATGCAAGTTTCCATTCATCTGGGTGATTCTCAGATTTCCTTGCAAAATCATCTCTTAAAATTCAAGCACAGCTAGGATGAAACACAGCAGGTTTTTATCAATTGCTAACAACACTGTACAGTTCAGGACAGAAAATGATTTAAGTCTGAGCTAGACACCTAGGCTCCATCATAGATAATAGAAAGAGGTAAACATCTTCAGAGGGCAATTAATCCGCAGGCTCAGTCTTGCTTTTGGTAAAGTGAAAGTCATTTTGGGGTGGATATGAAATGTAGGACTGTCTTGCAACTGTGATAAATATAAGGAGAAGTGTTATGAGACAAGAAGAGTGAAGATAACAGTACAGCTGCTAAACATCTGAGCTAGGAGTGTACAGGCTGGAACTCATCTCATCCAACTTCATCCACTTAAAAAGACCATAATCAGGTCCAAGTTAATTATCTAGGCTCCTTTCTAGTTGATGGAGAGAGATGGAAAGACCTGAGGGTCTATCTACCTGATATCCACTATTGGCAGGCTGAAACACCCATGGCGTGTGCCAGTGTGTGCCATCAACTTTAGTAAAAACCTTGATAACTAATTACTAGATGCCATACTTTTAGTCAACTTAAGTGAAGTGAGATGAATTCCATACCAGATATTTCCTATGGAGTCATATTTGCTTAATTTAACTGTTGAGTCGGGAACTGGCCACAGTCCTTCAAAAATTCTTCCACTTTATAGGCTCAGAGAATGTAAGGCCTGGAAAAAGAGTATTAGCTCACCTAGTCTAACCACTTGGATATCATCAGCTATTTACTGCCACACAATTATAACTGTACTAAACCCAGGTGCTTGGTTTTGCTTAAACATAATCTGTATTTGGCTACATTTACTTTTCAGTCTTGAACTGTCATCAAAAGCAAGAGAATTCCCCTCATCTCTGTATTGTGTTCTGAGAGTTAATTCCCTTCTCCACTATAAATGTGCAACTTTTTCCCCATTTGAATTTGACTGGCTTCCAGCCACTGACTCTTGTTAAGACTTTATCTTCAAGATTCAAGATTCTTTTACAACCCAGCATATTTCCCTTAGGAGGCAACTTGCACATGGTCACAAAGGAAATATATAACAGTGCAAGGAACCAAACCTTAGACTCCGAAATCTCAGGATAGTGCCCAGATCATCAGCTCATCCGTGCTGCTGAGACCACTTTGGAGAATGGGGATGGATAATGGTTATTAATGCAGCATGAAGAAAGGGTTTTACAGGTGAGACTGTGAGAAAGGCCAATGTTACCTCTGCGTCTTCCAGTCACGTACAGACCACTGTGTTGCGGCTGGGGGACAACAGAAGAGACCTGGTTTTAAAGGACAGAAATTGCTCAGGAATTCAGCTCTGTATAGCTCTGGCCTCTCATGAGGCAGACTGTTTCCTACATGTCTGCTTCAACCTGTTGCTGATGTAATGGCAAATGTCTGCCTTGATTGTCCTCTGACTTTCATGGACCAGATGATGCTATCTGCAGCATTGCAAGAACCAGGCGCCCATGAACCCAGCGTCCCTCCTCCTCCTCCAACTTCCGCTCCTGGCACCCTGAGGTTATTGTGGCAAAGACCCATGAAAGGGCACACAACTTTTATGGAAAGTGGCAAATTTCATATATGAGAAAGCACCTTCCCCCTCCCTGGAACTTCACCTTGCCTTTGTGAACTGAAGTTCTGCTCTCTGTCTGCTGCAGCCCCACATAAAGAGAAAATTGTTTCTCATAAATTACTTCAGAAATGCACATTGCATGTTAATTGTAAAATAAACAGTTTAAATTCATTTCATTGAGCACAACATCAGAAAGAAAATGAGCCAACTGCAGTAGATTATTTTTGTTGGATAGGTTTCAATCATCTTTACTGATGCCCTTCATTCTTCTCCTGATTACCATCACTAAAAACCCCCATAGCAAATTTCATCTATCTTCAATAGAGATATTTATAACTTGGCTGTTTTTGTCTCACATTTCTCCTCCCCCTTTCCTCCTTGCACTTCTGATCAGACTTATTTCAGACCCTGGTGAAATATGTAAAGCACCCATGTAAGGACTATGTATGGGGGAGAATCTGGGGGCTTCACCACCTTTTCTACCTGTACCGTAGCTGGCCAAAGGAGTCGCCTCAGTCCATTCCCAGTTGCTCTGCCAGGGGCTGTCATCCCATGAAACTTGCTCTCTCAGCTGTTTATGTGAACGTTGCCTGTTATCACTCAGATTCAGCCAGGTTAGCAAAGACTTCCTAATTAGACTGATTAAGCTAACCTAGTTTGTTTTCACTAAAGAGAGAGAGGAGCAGACGACACAAATAGTCCATCCAGCAGGCCAGCAAGAGCAGGAGTGAATAGATGGGGTTGGACAGGGAACAGCAACTTCTTCAGCTAGTTGCACTATAGCCACGGAGATCTGCGATCAAGGCCCTAGTGCGAGTCCTCATTTGGAATAAAAGTGGCATAGCTCTATTGACTTCACACTGAGGAGGAGCCGGCTGATAAGGTGGATACAAAAATAGCAAGTTTCACAAGTCTCGGAGATGGGTGAATGTCACCCTTCTGAGTTTCTCTTTGATCTTTTGGTTGACATCCCCAAAATTAAGCAATTCATACTGAAGCCAGGAGTCTACATGTTGAGTCTACACAATCACTTTGTAGGTTGTAAGTCATACCTTAAGGCACAAGATGACTTGAAACTTAGCCCAGGCTCGTTTAAAATTCAGCTCAGGTTCATAAAACTACAAACCTCAGTGAACCTTGTGAACTTGGCTCAATTTTAGGGTTTGAACAGTCCAGGTCTAAACACATTTAAAATACTTTTTTTCAAAAGGAGCCTGGGCAACAACTGAAAGCCTTGGGAAAAGTTCCTCTGCATAGGAAAATAGCTAATGCATCAAGTTATGGTTTCTTAATGGCATTCAATTAACACATCACCGTTGTTAGTTGATTAAAAATTAACTGTGAATACACATTTAACATTTAGTACTTACAAATGTTCCTTGATTTATTAAAATTGTCAGGAGTTAAGGAGTCTTGGGATAAGCAAGGAATATTTTCTTTGCCTATTTTGGTAACTCTGTAATGAAGCAAGCAGCTTTTAATAGAGAATTCAGACTTGCTGAAAACTTTTCTGTAAAGCACATTATAAATCATTCTTCACATATTAAATACTCCCTTTGCCTAATTCATATTGTTTGCGAAAGTGTGTGTTGGCTAGCAGCAGTTGCACTAGAAGAAACCCCCTTTTTCAGGAGTGCAAAAGAAGGGAGTGTTGTTCGGAAGATTCCTTCAGGAGTGCAGCTGAGTTGCCACTCGTGTCTATGTTTGCTAATGGGGAATCTTCTTCACACTGACTTTTTGGGTTGCAAGATGCCAACAAATGCCACCACAGGCCTTTTGCTGCACAGCATCCCGGTGCCATTACATCAACAGGGCAAGAGGTGACACCCCCAGCCTGTGGTCGGGAGCAAGCAGGAGGAAAGCCATGCTCAGGAGAAGCACAGCCACACGCTGGGCAGTGATGTGCATCCTCCGCACGGAGGGTTTTCAAGAGACTGGCAATCCCACCCAACCTCTGATGTTACTTACAGGACCACCTCCGGCAGACCCGTTGATGCAGTCAGCCTGTATTCCCTATCATTTGACACCAGCGTAGTTCCTCCTCTTACGTGTGATCTTCCTAAATTTGGACATGTCAGCACTGATGCTGTATACAGGGCCGACTCTGACTGCACGTGCAGTTACTGCAATCACATGTTCAAATAGACATTTAAGCCTCTGAAGAAATATTTGTACTCTCAGATGTGGCTAATGTGTTTATTGAACCAGGTCCAGGCAATGACAGGCATGAGGGCACTGCAGAAATAGAAACAGTCCAACCAAGAAGTAGCAATAGCAGTGCAAAGTGCACAACATTTCAGCTAAAGAAGTCGGGGAAAGAGGGCTTTCCTCCTACCTGAGCACTGACATTTCAGATCTGCCTGCTTCAGTCCACGATTGTGCCTCTCTGATTAAGTGTGTGACATATGGAGGCAGATCACAAAAACAAGACCCCTACGACGTGAGCATTTGGTCACCCTGCTCGTGAGATGCTGACAAAAATCTTTTAAACACAGAAGTTGGTTTCCAGCACTATAATTTTCTGCCTTTGCCCTCCCACATTGCTCTACCATCAGTATAACACAAATACAAATGAGAAAAAAAAAAAAAGAAAAAAAAAAAAAAAGAAGGGAAAAAAAAAGCTTGGGAGCACTTTATATCACGTCCCTTTCTGACTTGCTCCCGGGGAATGCAGCAGTGTTTTTCCCTAGTTCTGCACCTAATGAAACTCTTGTCATGATGCAGGGATTAATCTGATTATTTATTATTTGCATTAGTATGATACCATCTGCCCTTCCCTCCCCTCTCCTCTCTTCTTCCCTGCCTGATTAGGGATCTATTGTGTTGAGCAAGACGGGTATGGTTAAGAAAAGGTTGTTATCCCCGTTTCAAGGAAGGGAAGCGAGGTGGGGAGAATTTCGTGATTCAGATGGAGTTCGCTGAAGCACAGTCAAAAGCATCCTATCCATTTCTGTGGGCTCCGCATCAGCCTTTAAGCATAAGCCTGCTCTGCATAAGACATCACTGTGAGACAGAGATTTAAATTGGCTCCAAAATAGCTGAGTGTCTGCACTGCAGCATCGCTGCCTGAAGAGATGCTAGTTCTGGCTGCGGGAGCAGACTGGCCATCCCAGCTTGGTGCTGGTAAACTGAGGTCCTGCAGCCTCCGCATTCAGAGCTGGCTCAACGTACAGCGCTTCAGGGTGTATCGACCAAATATGACCACAAACGCCCAGGATAACCTTCCTCAATTCACCCAGGAAGTAGTAAAATGAGAAAACAATGCTTCCATTCATAAACCCTACTTTACCACTGTCCAGGCTTAAAGTACATCTGCCATGCTGATAAAACAAGGTTCAGGATGAATCCCAAAGCAAGCTATAGCTTTCGCTTTTGTCCCTTCTCAGGTCTTCTGCCATGTTTAGTGCATCCTTTTTCATTTCTAAAAATCCAGTTTGTCCAGTAATTATGTGCCTAACCATTCCCTAGAAAAAAGATAAGCATTGCTTTATGATACCAACAGTATAACGCCTAAACGCTCTGGCAGAAATGTTTTTAGTGCTCATTTTTAAAATGAAGAACTTTCTACCTAGAAGTTCTCAGAGAAGTTTTTAAAGTCATCTAGATACTTAAAGACACTAATAAGTGGTAACTGAAGTTAGGAAAAGATGCTTATCTCCTGCTGAAGTTATGGGAATGAAATACATAAAAACTTTTGAAAATCTTCCTTCGCATCTGCTGATCTTTCATCTAAGCATCCTTGAAAATCTGAATCCTGTGTGCACTTAAAAATGAGATCCCATTGTGCATGCCTGACACTCGTAACTGTCAAAGTATTTTGCTAGCACTACTTACAGCCTATGATGGCCCAAGAGAAAGTTAGCACTAATATCCCCTTTTGCCAAGTGGGGATGCTGACTTTCACATGGTTAAAAGTCCAAGAGCTGATGACCAGACTCCCAGAGCCTCTCCAGGTACACCCTACTCTATTTACAAGACTGGTCTTGTCTCACCATCTTCCCACGTGAACCACATCTTTGCTGTTACTGGCATTTACTGCTTAAGTCTGAGCCTGACATTCTTCAAGAAAATGAAGGGAAAGGGCTTACTCACCTTAATGTTCTTCATGTAACGAGTATGACAGAGCTTATATGCCTCGGAGACAGAGAAGGATCTACCCAGGCAACAAAAAGAATCTCACAGAAAGCAGGTATTTGTCAGGTTGTGAGATAAAAGGCTCATCTCCACACACACAGAGGAGCACAGAGCATACTAACGGGGAGGGGGGGACCCAAATAACTTCAGAGGAGAAACGTGCCCCTGCCGTGGCCCCTCCCAGGGCTGCCCCGGGAGAGCATCACCCCACCACGGTGAGTCACGGGAGCTGCTCTCTGGAGCACCTCAGGGACAGAGAGGGGTCACTGCCCAGGCACACATAATGGGGTGCACGGGAAGAGTGTTTTGGGATTGAATGGGACTTATTATGGGATGTTTAGGGGCAGAAAAAAAAAAAGGTGGGAAAGGGAGGGATCAAAGTGGTTTGGGAGAGACAAACATGGGAAAACTGAGGGGAAAGGGGATAAAATGGCCAGCTGTGTGTAAATAGGACTGGCCAGTGCTCTTGTCTGGATCCACTCGTGTGTGTGTGTGTGTGTGTGTGTGTGTGTGTGAGAGAGAGAGAGATGGTGTGTGCAAGGTGTCTGTACCCCTGTACCCCCCTGGAGTGGGGCTGCGGTCTCAGAGCCTCCTGTGTCCAGGTGCCAGCAACATGGGCGAGACTGGGACCCACAGGCAGCTACTGGGCAGACTGAGGGTCTGAGCCCAGCTACTGGCGGATCCGTATTTTATACATATGTGTGTATTTTGCACTGACAGACTTTCACCCTGATCAGCCAGAGAGGGGACATGATGAGGCTGTTGGTGCTGACTGTGTTTGTGCGAGTGCTCTGTGTGTCTGTGATCTGTAAGGATCTGAATACATCTATATAAAATATGTATGCTGTATATGTGTGTTTGTGTGTGTGTGCGCGCCTACTGGGAATACATGCTCAGTCTCTCTACTGGTTGGACCTGGGCTGTGGATCGGCGGCAGCCTTGGCTCTGTCAGGCTGCCGAATTTGGTCTTTCACTAACAATATTCTCAAGTCACTAAAAAATGCAGGAGTGCATTTTGTTGCTAACCTGCAACAAATTCAAGGATCTCAGCATTTGGAGTCAGACTCTGGAAGTTTGGAGAAGCTACTATATCGTAACACTCTGATAAGTTTCACCGGCTGGATCCGAGGAAGGGAATGAGAAAAGGAGGTACCTTTGGACGGGCCTGTCAGGCAGATGGACAGGGGAGCGTTTCTTTTCAGTTGAATGATCCCAAGCACAATTGCATGGAACAGTTTATGGTGCAAAAAAAAAGATAGTAAGAATCTAATGTGGAGGAAATTTTCAGATAACAACTGTCCTCTCTCTCTCTCCAGGCTGATATTGCTTGGTGCTTTCATTTTCTGACACTTTTCACATCCAAGCTGACTGTGATCTCTCCTGATGAAGGATCTCTCTGTGGACCTAGCTCTGAAGACCCTGAGCACTCAAAATTCAAAATGGGGTTAGATTCCTCCAGCTGCAGAACAGTAACTTTTATAGCCCTTTTCCCCAGACAGTCTCATAGTCTAGAGTTTGAGACTCTAATGAGAAGTTTAGAGCCATTGAAGTCTCTTATTTCATATTCATCTGAATGAGGACAGCCTGGAACCTGGCACATCTCACTTTTTGGTTAAATAGCTAGACCTGTTTTGTCTATGAAAGGGGCCTTGACTGAAGTAAGGCCTTGTGCTGAACTTGAAGACACCAGGGATGGTTCAAGTTGTACCTATCAGATTCAGAGGCTTAACTTTACCTAATTCCTGGATCTCACCAGGATTTAGGCAGGAGATAGCCACCCACCCCACTGTTGAAATTTAAGGGTGCCCAGGGTACGTTTTCAGGGTAAAAGCATGGACATTTAGAGAGTTTATGATTCCCATGGATTAAACAGTTGAAAGGAGGTGTGGTTTGGATGACAATTTGAGACTACATTTGGCACCAAAGTCCTTCTTTGGGACTGCTCCTGAAGTGCATTTGTGAGCAACAGAGCAATGAGCTTTGCAGGCAGTGGTTGCAATTAGAAAGGGTAACACCTCACCATTTCACTGGGTAGCACTGAACCTGGAGCCACCTGGAGTCACCTGGGATCCCTCCAGCGACAGAGGTAAGCATTAGGGACCCTTCTTCTGTAACCTATGCAGCATGAATTACCTTCTTCATAGTTTCGTTTCTCTTTTTACCTTATAAGAAGGAACCCGGATGTTCAGCTTAGACTAAGATAAAGGAAGGCAGAAAAGATTAATCTTGCTCGACACAACCCTTTCTTCCCAAAGCCCTCTCCTAACTGTCACTGAGTTTAAACCAGAGAAAACTTTGGGAACTGACCACTCATTTCAAAATCTTACTGTGTAATTGGAAGATGTTCACTAGAGCAATACAGCCTGTTAATTATTAAGTATTAAACATATGAGGCCAGATTTTGACATCTTGACAATGATGGCAATCTTGTATACAAATAGTCCTGCTGCAATAAATTGGACCATTTGTGCAATGGGATCTACCCAAGGCTACAAGTGACTCGGTGTGAATCCAAATCTGACACCTAATATTTATAACAGGGGACTAGATGACTCAGGGCTTCGTAAAAAAACACAGAGTTTTTCAGCCTCCGGCTACCTGCTTTAATCTCACCGCTGTCAGCCGTGACAAAAAGTCAGCACCACATGACAGCTGTTCAGAGACATCCTAATGAGCGGGCGATGTTGGAGGTCCTGGTGGACATCACCCGGGAAAAGCAACGCGACGCCGGGGCCTCCGCGCTGGCAGCCGCAGCAGAGGAGCGGTAGCCTCCAGGTCAGGGTCGGAGCATGTCGGGTGGCATAAAGAAACCGGCACCGCCGCAACTCCTGCCGCATCTGCTCGAGGAGGAAGGCACGTCTCGGCTCTCCGGGCACGGTGAGGGCAGAGCTCCCCATCAGCATGCACAACCGAAACTAATCCCCCCCTGACAACTTTGGCTCACCGGTGAGGCCTAAACCATGTATTCTTTGGGGAGCACAGCAAACCCGGAGACCATAATTAAAATATGTTAATCTATACTGGGCACTTACCCATGGATAAACACTTCCATTTGGCACAATTTCCCGCAATCTTCTTCTGAGATTTGAGACTGATCTCAGAACGCCACTCCTTTCCCTTTTGACATTTTTGGTCTTACTTTTGAGCCAACAGGAATTAAAAAGAAATTAAATATAAAAGGAAGGGGAAAAAAGAGAGAGAAAGAAAAAAATAATTGACACTTGTTCCCTTTATAAGCTTTGTAATTCCAGTTTGTTTTTACTAGGGGTGGGGGAGCATAGCTAAACTATGTGTTCATTACAGCCAGGGGGAAAAAATGAGGTTGGCTCCCAGTTTTGCTTATGTTGTTAAAAGAGCCTCTGAAGCTGCAGTTCTGGAACAGGTCTCCTCTTTCTTTGAAAGCATGCTGTTTGATAGACTGTCATTTGTCCCCTCCTTTCAGAAGAGCCAGCTGGCAGCTAAGTGCTAAAGCCAGTGACTTGCATGTGTTTTTCTGACATTTAACAAATGGGAACAGCTTGCAAATCTGCATTAACTCACTCTGTCTCACAAATAATCATCGGCTACGCGGTGTAGACATTCGGAACATTAGCGCAAACACAAAAGGGAGCGGGAGTCTGTGGGAAAAACAAGTTGGCAAATAAAAGATGTTTTACTAAGGGACAGATATAGCTTTTTGGTTCAGACGGAGGGTTCGATATAGATCCTGAAGGTGGGGTGTGGGTGGAGGTACGAGAAGCGTGTGGTGAAGGGAACTAATCCTCTCCCTCGAACCGCAGGGGAAGCTATCGGATTTGCACCTGAAATGAGAGGTTCTTTCACCTACCATTCACAAGTGTTTATCAGTGGAGCATTTTCATTTTGCAGCCACCACCTGAGATAGTCTGAGGAAAATACAGAAAGTGCACCCAATGCCAAGTTGTTTCCTCATCCGTGCTTCTGTGTGGGAGCTTATAGATGTCCCTGAGTTTTTCTCTTTGTAAATTAACATAAGAGTCTGTTACTAGGATAATGACTACTATAGGATGGTTCAGGTAATAAAGGAGCACAGATAAACCCAACACATGATCAGTTCTGAGGCTAAAATACAGCAAGCAAAACATTTACCTTCTAGGCTTAGGTCAGAGATTTGGACTTTTCACTTGAAAAGGAAATGGATACTTAATTCCTTCAGCCTTTCTGAAAACTATAGCCACAGCTTTTAGGGAGTGAAAGAAAAATCCAGCTGTTATTTCATCTTAACCGCGCTTTTTTTCCCCCTTCTGGGGACTGAGAAAGGCACATTCCCAGGTAACAATGTGGACTTTTTCCCCTGCTCTAGAAAAGCCCCCTTCCTTTGTAGGTTCACTCTCTTATAGGTCATGAGAGGACATGAGGGACACGTAAAATGATGGGAAAGCCTCACATACAGGCCATATCAGTTTGGGGTGATCATCCTCCTTTGTAATAGCACCCAGGCCTGGACTCCAGCATTTAGACCAAAACACCTCTCTTGCTGAAGCTAAGGACTAAGTCCTGTGCCTGGGCATCATCATAGACTCGTGGCACCTGCAGGTGCATCTCTTGAGGCCGTGAATAGAGAGTTGCAGTAACAGACTTGGTCCCCCTCCTAGGACAGAAGAAAACATACCGCAACACTGGCACAGTTGAGCGGATGCTGAGGCAGTATATGAGATTTTCAGACAGTACCTGATGGATTTGAGTGCCATTAAAAATTGTTTTGCCGAGTGGACAGGTATGTTACTTTGCATTACTGGTAGCTGAGAAGGAAACATGCCTTGGCTGCCTCCACGTAGCACACTAACGTTTCAGAAACTGTCGCTCAGTGTGAATGCAATCGTATTTCTGAGATAATTTAACCAAGAGGATATAAACTATATGCTGTATCACTTTGCCCCTGAGTTATCCTGCCCCACGTTAGTTGCAGTTTAAAATATTGACTATATGCAAGTTTTTGACTAGCCTCACTAATGCCAAAAAAGCCCAGGATCAAACCTCGTGCCAGCTTTTCCACTAGGCAGGATTCAGCAGCTCGTAAGACCCCATGAGGACCCAGCCCCTCAGGAACGTGCCTGGTCTGTAGGCAAAGCCTTAGTGTGCTCATGAAATCGTAGACAGCTGGACTCTGCAGGCATGCTTTTTTGTCTTTCAGGGGCTAAAGATTCAGGATTCTAGGCAAATAAGAGCTACTTTTTGTATTCAGCTCTGTTTCTCCTACCCTTCCCCCCCAAATATTTAGTCTACTAGTAAAAATCATCTGGTCAGTCAAATCAGCTACAGGAAGTTCAACACCATGGATGATAAATTATATGCACCATCTCTAATTATTCTGTCATCTGTTTTCCCGTAAGTACTGGATAATTTCAGTGAAGCCTTAAGTAGGGAACTGAAGTCACACTTCCTTATCACATGTGCACTTTAGTGTGTTTGCCTCTCTGAAATATAAGAGCTGCCATTTTTCCTGTAGCATCAACATTTCTTTTCACTACATCCCTCTACCTCCTCCTCTCTCTCTTTCCCCCTCTCTCTCACAGCACTTGGCAAGTTTCTCCCTGACAAAATGTCCATCTGTAAAAAATAAACAGAACAATAACACCTTGTAGGCATGACGTAAGTGTTGCTTGGGTTTTATTTCTGTATGGATATTTATACATTTAATTAAATACAGTCCTGGCAGCTTTGTAATTGCTTAAGAGTATTCTAACAAAAGCCTAACTGCTGAAGTGGGCAGAATTGCATGTTCCTTCATTTTTCTTGCTCTCCTTTAGCGTATTCTGTGCAGTGCAGCAATGAGCGTATGATTTACTATTGTCCTGGAACAATCTCTGCAAAACCTTACCTTTGATTCTCCTCCCCACCTCCGACTGTTCATATGCACAGATACACATTTTGTATCCGGAGTGGTCCCCAGGGAAGATTGTGGATCAAATTCATCCCGTGTATATCTTCCTTGGAGTCAGTGAAGTTTCACCATCACGAATGAGTTTGGCTCCTTCGAGCAAAGCTCTGTAGTGGTTACAAGAGGTATACGAAACAACCCAAAAGGTATTCCCATCCAGGCTGTGAAGCGGCAGATCAGACAGATGGAGCAACAGACAGACAGGAACAGATAGGATGTGCTCTGAGAAGAAGAAATGGTAAATACTTTCATGGCTAAGCTAGGAGCGATGCAGTTCTGGAAAAAAAAAAAATTGGAAAGGGATTTCAGGGACTTGGAGGCAAGTTGCAACCAATGAAATAGAAGTTACCAACTGGAAGAAAGAGCGAAGTGTTTTCAAGCATGCTTACATCAGGTCCTATGCCTTAACCCCCTCCATGTTATAGGACACATCTGGCCAATAGATACAACCAGTGTGTGACTTCTGAAGATGCTGTAGTCCATCTTTATAAAACACCACAGAACAAAATAAAAACTGCTCAGAAGTTTTCTTGAACAACCTGAACAACCTTTACAATCTGAACAACCTTGATTCTAGAAAATAAGTAACTCCCAGCCAGCAGCTAGTCAAACTCGGGAACTGCAGAGTAAAACTCACAGTCAAAGGTTTCGCACGTGGACTCATTACCAAAGCCAAGCCCTTTGGTGCAAAGCCATTATGCAAGAGCAAATCTCAGTGATGAGATCAATGCTACAGCTATTCCTGAAACTTTGTTTTTGTGGAAAAAGTTCCTGCTCAGAGGGGCTGCCATGAAGCTAATGAATGGACTTTGTCCTCAGGGAGAACTTGTCCTGTGCTCAAGGAGCTTTGGATCAGGCCCAAAATTGTTGGTTTTGTCATAGACAAGCAAAGGATTATGAAGAAGCAGACAGAGACAAACCTTTTCCTAAAGAAAAGTTAGGCCTTGGTAACAAAGCCATTCCCTACTAACTCTCTGGATGGTCTAACACTCTATAACATTTTTAGATGCACCTTTCCAACCTTAACGTCATTCATGGTTGTTTGTATAAAGATACAGCAGGATTGTTTGTTTGTTGGGTTTTTTTTGTTGGATAATCAGAGATACCAAACAAATATTTGGAGGTTTTAGAGCTCAATGGCACAGAATACCTCAGACACAAATCATCTGAGATACTTTTAGAAAAGGTCTAGTAGCATTTTTTTTTTTTAAAGAATAAGAGTCAGACTAACCTCTTCATGTATATTAGGCAACAGTATTGATCTGCATACCTCCGGGGACAGTTTATAGGCAGAAGAGGTCAGGAAGAAATGCTCTCAGTTGCACAACAGGGTGTTCAATGGGAGGAACTACAGGGAGATATTTGTTATTCGCAATTTCCTGGAAAATCTCACTGGCTTCTCCAGTGCTCCCTGCTGTAAAAATTTACGTTGGGAATGAACCCAAACCAAAGCACCAGAAAAAAACCTATTGAGTGTGGGATGGAATGGGAGAGCTCACCCAGCACACGGTGAATAACAGTTTTGAGTCCTAATGCTTCAAAGTTGGTCCAAAAGTCCAAAATCTGCCACCAAGGTACATTTTCAAATTTCCAGGTATCCACTGCAATATCGTTCCTATAGATGGAAATTTTTTCCACTCGTCACTTTTGGAAATAGATTGTCCTTTCTGAAAACTAGAGCTGGAAAAAGGGAGCAGCTGCAAGTGAGCTATCTTTTCTCTAGATCCTGCTCCCTATCTCTTCCAGCCTTTCCCCCAGAAAAAAAATAAAAATCACAAAAAGTCAAAAAGTAACAGACATGTGTTTGCATGCATGTGAAAGAGAGAGATGGGGAGAGGATTCCTGCCCCAGAAGTGATTAAATCCAAAGAAGGTTGATAAAGGATCTACTGTAGTCAGATGTATTAAAAAAGAGAGTTACTGTATCTTCTGAACTGATCAAGGTGATAAAGTAACTGATCACACAGAAGAACTGCTGGAACTGCACCCAATTCTACTCTATGAGTAAACAGAGTCCTGTGGCTCATTCAAGAGGCTATAAATTTAAGCTTAGTATTTCAGGTCTATATCTAAAGAGTGACAGAACCTCATATCTCCTGATTCATCCAGAAAGAATGCATCATCTTTTTGTACCAATCTAATCAGGAACACTTTTGCCATGTCCATTTTTCTTTTTAAGTCAAAAAAGGCACAGAAGAGATTTAGTCTTTTTTCTTTCTTTTCTTTTCTTTTTTTTTTTTTCCCCTCCTGGATATGGGGAAAATAAAACCAACCTCGACTTCACCAAGCCTCTGACACAGGTACCCTGACTATACATCTCACAGTAGAGCAGTTCATTTCAACCCTGTGCTTTAAGTACCATCTAGTGGTTAGAAATATATTTGCATTACTGTTGTTGGAGGATCTTCGGATTCAGATTTCTGTATCTTTTAGAGATGAACTAGTCTCATCATTTTCTGAAATGAAATAAAAAGAAAAAAGAAAGACTCTTCCATTTATTATTCTTCCCTTTTTTTTTAATAAAACAAAATCTTCATGTCTTTTTACCCATCTTGTCTCAGTTCCACTGGAAGCATTGCAATATTTAGCAACTTCAGAGAAAAAAAGGGCTCAGGAAAAATGTAGCTGTGCCTTTTTTTCTTTTACAGATAGAAAATAACTGTCAATGCATGATCTTTCATTTCCTTGTATTTAAAAAAAAAAGTTTTCCATTAAGAGCTCAACCCATACGTCTCTGAATATGCATTTGAGAATTGACCTTCAATTTGAGCCATTTATTACTTTTGAAAGTATTGCTCCATCTATCTGTCTGTCTTAAATTAATATCTCTCTTTGTGTGTTCCCCTTTCCATATTGTCTGCCATCTGTTATATGATCACTGAGAGGTAATGCCTGGTTCGCTTGTTTGATTAGTTATCATGCTTTCTGTTTCAGTGGACATTGGTTAAATGTACCCACGGTGTTGCTCTCCTGATATCAGCAAAGTTACACCATAAACAGGTAGAGGTGACCTCCTCCTTTCCACCAATCTATGTGATTCTCTTCTAGCATAAGGCTCCAAATGTTAGTTATGTAAGTCATAGCCAGTCACCTTTAAATAATTGTTTGTGAGAAATTAGATTTTGTATCATCCTAAAATAGGCATTTATGAGAGATGAAATGAAAATGTTGCTTAAGACACCTGTCTTTTCCCCTGATTACAGAGGGAGCTCATCGATGCAGGTCAGGTGAGGCCCCTGGACCATGATTCAGTTCCTGGCTGTCGACCTCCAGCGTTGGTCAAGCTCCCCCAGGCATGAAAGAGCCTTCAGGAGACCTGCCCTCTCCCTGCCTGGCAGCCCAGGGCCGGAGGGTGCTAACAGCAGCTCAAAGGGCCTGAAATCAGATAGTCTGAGTCCTTGTATGCCCAGGCTCTCCTTACGTGCAGGGGAGACCTGTTAGTGCAGCCCGTGGAGCCAGGGGACAATGCTGCTCACCCAACAGCAGGCACCAGGACTGCTTCAATAGCTCCCTAGGAGCCACCAGCAGTGCTGACCAGCTCCTTAGCAGCTGTAAGGACAGCTTAAACACCAATCTGGGCATAAACATCCCTAGGTGTCTAAATTCAAGTGTTTTACTTACGCACACTACCCCACTCAATACTTTAGTCAGCTAAAATTTGGCAAGACAAATTCCACCACAGAAGGTTACTAGTTTCACCTTGTAAGTCTAACTGGCAAGTGATGTGAGAAAAATAAAGACAATAAAACATTTATCATTCTCACACTGCCTCAGCACGGGTTATTACCCTCTCAGAGTTTGTCCCCACAAACATTCAGTTTGGTGTTTGTCACAAGCGATGGAGCAGGATCCCATAAAGAAGGTCCTGCTGCTGCTGGAAAATGTTTCTGTCCCTGGTTCTCGGTCCCAGCTGCTTATTCCCTCTCCCCCACACTGGAGGTTTCCAGCCAGATCTGCATGTAGCCATAGTCTAACTATGGAGATAGCAAGAATGCGTGCATGGGAGGAATTCTTATATGACAGTTTAAAAAAGTCAGTTAAGTTCCTAACTGAGAAAAGCAAGAATCATTTAACTACTTCCCATTCGACAAAATTTAGAGATTACCCCTTTTCCAGTTAGAATACTGCTCATGCTGCTTATATCGTCTATTATAAATTGCTGCCTAATGTTGAGCTGTGAAGTTTCATCCTAGAAATTCTGCTGGAGACATTTTGACATGAGCACAAGATTTATTGCTGGGCAGCTAGTGGATCTGACATCTGTGATGACAGATATTCTTTTTTCAAATTAGTATAATGACACCGAAAAGAACAGGATCAGCCTTAACGTCCCTGAAGTCTTCTTCTGTGAGTTGCAGATGTACCCACATGCAGATTTCTGAGGAATCCCCATCAGCAGAAGCAGCAGCATCACATAAGGTTATCGAGCAAGCAAAATGTACGTGTTTGTTTTATCAGGCAAATGCATTTTGCCCGCAGGGGTGGGGGACAGGAGGGTGTGATGGAGTCCTGGACTGAAGCTAAACTAGTGGGGAGATCCTGCTCTTACACTGGAAGATACTGCACATCTGCGCACTAAAGCACATTTCTGTTACGTTACCCAAAGCGAATAGTTTATTACGTATCATTACCTCTGAACAACAGATAATCAATTTGGATGTGTCCTTATTTACCTGGACAAACACTGGAAGGCTTTGCAATTTAATGGCCTAACTGTTTGTTAGAACAAATAGACCTATTCAATTCTGAGATCCCAGTCAATCTGACGGTTTATAGCTGGTTGGTTTCTGCTTTCGAACTGTGAAACCCTGATTTGTTTTCAAGGTGTAAAATTAGCAGTAACATTTTCACATGCTAACAGATAAGTCCCTTATTGAAACATATGACTGCACTTGCTCGTTGCAGAGTGAAAATAGCCTTGCTCAAAAACCCAGCACAAAGCCTGCGGCCCACTTGAATTTCACAGAAGCCCTGATGTGATGCCAGGTGTGAACTGGCCCAGACACCGGCTGTCTGCGCAAGAGTAAATTTCAACTATTAATTTACAGATTGAAGCAGGAGGTTTTCCACTCATTATTAAATTATACTATTTGTACACAGCTCCGCAGAGCAGCAATGGGGTGCTTGAACCGAACATGGGCATTTAAAACAGTAATTCTTCATTTCATCTTTGAAATGATTAGCCTTGTTAAATCATTCTGAACACCGAAAAGAGGTGTTAAATCATGTCCCCTTAGTTTAGCAATATATTCTACCTTGTAATCACACCAGTGTAAATAAGCACAAGGTTAAAAATGAAGGAATAGCTGATCTCAAACCTCTGTCTTTAGATCTTAGAAGCCAAGGGAGCCAGAACAACATATAAGGAAAGGAAAAGCAACAAGAGGAGAAAATGCATTTTACCATATTAATGTGTTGGTTATTTTTCCTGTTTAGTTGGGTAAGCCAAACTAAATCCTCAGAATCAGAGCGCCAAGGTAAATTTTGAGACTATCAAAGTGGACTTCAGTGAGAGATTTGAAGATGGAGAAAGGAAAAGTCTGGCAAATGAAACAGGCTGCAGATGTAGCAGTTCCAGTGCAAAGCATCAGGCCTGTAAATCTGCTTTTTGGCCAGCGCAGAATGAGTTGCTGTTTCCATCACCCCATCCAGCAATATCCCTGCATTAATCTGCTTGAGAGATTTATTGGAGTTTGGACTTCTAAAGAAGACACTTATTAGGACACACTGAAGTATATATGTGGAGTGTATGTGGTAAGGAGATACTCCAGAATATATAGTGGTGTTCAAAGAGGATGCTTCAAAGTGGTATCTGGGTGCTTCCAGCACTCTCCGTCCAGAGGGCAGCTGTACCCAGCTATGCAATTTATCTGTACTTATCTGCATTTTTCATTGTTTTTCTTTAACTTGAGTATCTTTTCCTCCTTCCAGAGATTTCCCTCATGAGGAAAGGTAATTAAACAGTAATAACAAACTGTAACGACTCCCATCCTTTGGTTTAAAAGCTCAGTCTCTTTTAATCTCTCCACATAAAATAGGTTCTCTATTCCCCTGTTCATTTTAATAGTCCTCTGTACCCACTCCGCTTTGGATTTGCCTTTCTGTGGCCATTCATGCCTCCAAGTTCCTGTTAGAAATTTTTTGTACTCACCTTTCTTTTAGTTGCATCACTTTAATCACAGACACCACACAACATCTAGAAAGCCCAGGTCTTTTCCCTTTCTCAGTAAAAACTGATGGTCTCCCTATTCAAAGCAGAAATGGCTAGGTTAAAATTCCTCCAAAGCTTATGAATGGTATCACCGAACTGGTTCAAAAGGGATCCTATCAGCAACCTGAAGGAAAGATCCACATCCGACACAATGTTTTGATAAAGTCCATTTACATTTTGGTTATCTTACCCTTGTTTATGCTGAGATGGATTACTTTTTATTTAATAAATATCCCCACTTAAATCATAGAGATTGAATATAACAGTTCACAGAATTGTGTGTTACTTAATCACCAACCTACGGAGAGCAGATGCCTTAATAGATCCGTCACAAGCACCTCAAGGAGGTTGTATGTGAGAAGTAAAACAGCACAAGACACACAGAACGCAACGCACCAGCAGCTCTAACTCAGACAGGAGCATCCATGAACTTAGGATGCTTCATTGCTTTAGTCAATGTCCGGTGATACCGTTAACAACTCTGTTTAAAGGCTCCATCATCTAATAATAAAGCTAGTACACACTGCCACTTAGATTTCCCCATCACAGAGCTTCAAAGCACTCTGAATCAGTGGTATTTTGCTTACTCTTCTAAAGCCTTAGATTCTTTTGTTTTCAGTCCTTGACATAAGTGATCATATTTGTCAATCTTTTCTTGAATTTTCAATTGAAGGTTTTCATCAAATGGAAGAAAAAAAAATTCCACAGCGAATCCTTCTCCCTCTTATTACTATTATCACTAATATTATCATTGTCATTACCCAACACAGATGTAAGTTCTTTAGCTTTTTTTACTAAGGCTTCTTGCCTCAGAGTATCTGCGAGTGCCATAGGAAAGGCTTTTATTGGAGGTCCTGAATAAACTTCCATAAACATTTCTGGACCAGGGTGCTATGAGGATTTATTTAGTTATTGCCAGGGATTCATCTTTAAATTAACTGTGCTTTTATAGTACTAAAATTCTGCTTTTTCATTAGTGACATAGCTTAATTGCTTCCCAATCAGGGAAAAAAAAAAAATAGAAAGAAGAAGAAGAAAGAAAAAAAAGAGTAGCAAATACCTGCCTGACTTAACCACATTAAGCAGCATGGTGCAAAATATAACTTAACAGTCCAGTGAACTGTCAGTGGCAGAAGTAATTGGAAATTGGTGGGATAGTTCTTCATGTGATGGGGATGGGAGTTTTTTCATGCCTGTTTTTAATGGGCAAATAGCTCTCAGGGCAGATTCATATTCTGTCATTAATTTGTAAAGATCCTTTATAATGTAGAAAAGTTAAGATAGCAAAAAAAAAAAAAATCCAATTACATGTTTAATGACTTGGCATTTGTAGTAATGCTATCTAGCACTAATTCACCTGTTAGAAAACAGTCTATCTTTTAGCCCCTGGGGTTAATAGAGTGCAAAAGCCTAGTCTTATCAGAGGGTGGGAGAAAAGTGATTAATTTTTTCCTACAATTAAGAAAGAAAAGCAAGAATGACAAAATTGATTATGAGTTTTCAACTTGCTTTTTGAGCTTTGACTATTTATTAAATATCTTTTTTAAAGAAAATAACAAACTTCTAATTGCTGGTGTCCATCTGGCCCTCAGTATTTTGTAGAGAGGCACGGGGGACTTCAGTCCCTTGGTACCCAACAGGAGCACCCACTAGGGTGAGGCATATACCCATATCGTGTCACGGGGCTGCAGCAACGATGCCGCATAGCTTGCCCTTGAGACCAAGGCCTGCTTCACTTCGATATGGAAATGGGATCCATAATAAAAAATGTGGTTTGATCAGTCAATAGGTGGATGGATGGAGTTATCCTGTCTTCAGCTGCATACTCATAACTACGCTGAAATCAATAGCAGATGCTGAAATGTAACTAAGAGCAGAATTCGTTCCACAACAGCAAAGAAATACAGTTTATGCAAACATCCATATTCATTTACATGTCTGTCTTTATCAGTCACTGCTGTATTTGCATCTCACCCTGGACAAAAGGCTAGAGAAGGCATTTGTAATGAACCCTTCCATTTTAAAACATTTAAATACTCTGTGCTGTAAATTGCATATGCTAACTGACTGCCCTGGTGTGAATTTCTGAGTCCACTGAAAGGAAAAGAGGCAGCATTTACTGTGTTTATGCAACATCTTCCTTTGCTTAATACCAGATTTGTCTGTGTCAAGGCTAAACTAGGATTAGCAGCAGAAATACTAAATGATGTTAGAATTCATGCAGTCCTGTCTAGCCCGTGTAGAACACGGAGATACTGGTAATATAAAAAAAAACCCAAACCAAAACAAACAATTGTCATCAGTCCAATCTCTAAAAGTAGGAGTTTCACATTAAAGATAAGTGCTGTCTAATGGCTGGAAAACAAGCCCAGAAATCAAGGCTTATCTCCCCTGTTCCTAACTCAGCTCGTGGTTCATCTGTCAGGAGCTAATGAAGGCTGAATACTGAGCATCCAGAATACTAAAATCCAGTGATTTCATCTGGAATTCTGTAACCTTGGGTTTTCTGAGCAGTCAGCCCGTACAACTTGTTCCTGAGCCCTTTAGGGTCAATTATAGTTTTGTCATTAACTTTAGTTAGAGAAGAAAAAATTGAACTTTCTATTCCCTGTACCTCAGCACCTCCCATCTGTGGCATGGAAGCAACAAAACCCAGTGCACCCCGAACATTTTGGATGTTATCTGGTGCTTACGGAACTAACACTTACAATGTGCCCTTTAGTGATCTGGTGGTTACAGAGAAGACACATAAATCTCAAATTAAGGGTGGGATCCACCTCATTTAATACTACCTTATAAGAGCAGTGTTTAATAGAAGTAGTCCACCTAGGTTTCTTTTACAATTTTTGGAGAAAAACGGGTTTGCAGACAGTGGCACATCCCAGCCTCACACAATTATTGAAGGTAAGTGTGATTATATTGCTCTTAAATGTTACTGTCTCCTTCCCTTGACTCTAAAGCAAGGTGAGGCTAGCCTAGACAAGGTAAAATTATATATCTTACTGTAACAATCTAGTTTTAAAGAAATTAACAATCTTTTGCTTATGGCCTGAAGCCTTATTTGTATTTGGATGCTCTGAAAATGGACTCCTCTGTAAGTGGGTGGATGGATGGATGGATGGATGGATGGATGGATGGGCTAAATTTTGTCTTTAGCTGCATGGTCAAAACTCACGTTTTTGTTTTATTTTTTAAAGTTGCTATTATTGTTGCTTCTTATTTGGAACAACCTAAAAGAGATGTTCAGCTACTCTGGGAAAGCACGGGGCACAGGTGAAAATATGACCCACTCTTATAAAAGAGTCAAACTTGTTTTCCCTGAGTTAGTTGAAAGTGATGTGCCCCCATTCCCATGGCAAGGAACATTTCCTTTAGTGCAGCTGACAAGTTTTTCAAGGTGTTTCTGCACATCCTGTAGGGAAAGCAAATTGTCATCAAAATTGAAAATTCAGAATGTTGGGTTTTCTTCCCCTGAAGGTCCTTAGGGCTCTTGAAATGCTAAGTAGAAAACTGAGCTCAATGCATATGGAGGAGATTTTCATATTTTAAAAGACAGACAGAGTGTCAGCCGGCAGACGCAGCAACTCCAAGAATCTTCAAAAAGGCAGAAGCAGAAAAGTTTACTGCTTGTTCGGCGGACACATTATTTTAGCCTGTGTTCTGCAGATTGAGAAGCACATTGCCTAGGGTCAGAGCGTGACCCTGCCCTGCAACATGAGTATTATTCCTTTTCTTTTTTTTTTTAAAGTGCAAATTTACATTTGGCTGCAACCTGCCTCCTTAATGATGGATCAGCCTTTTGTGCAGGTATAAGCTCTGACTGATGGGGCACAGGTAAAGGAGAGGAGAATGAAGAAAACAAGTTTATAAATTTGACATAAGATTTGAATTGCAGCAGGAACTCTGCCAGTCTCCTTAGGCATAAAATTGGACTGGCTGGAGAGATGTACTGCATGTGTGATGTTTCAGCACTTATTGCTTTCATTATATCTTTACTTACTCAGTTAACAGGCTACTGAACTTGCAAAATCTGGCAGGCTGGGTTTTTTTAAAACAAATTTTATGATGGGGGGAGGGGGAGGAGGAACTGAAAAAACCTGAAAATTACATGCCAGTTCTTCACCTGGTGTAATCCAATATCATTAATTGATTTCACTGGAGTTACACTGATTTTCTCTAGCTGATGACCTGACTCAGTATTTTTGTTTTGCTTTAGCTTTTCTTTTTTTTTTTTTTTGCCTTCTGAACAGGCTGTGTTGACATTTCATGTTTCCTATTATTATTATTCCTCCCCTTCTTTGTTTTGGGAATTATATGGCTTATTGACTAAACAGCATTAGAAAACTAAAGTTAATGGGCCAAACTCTTCCCTAGTGCAACTTTATTGAGTTCAAGTTATATAGGATGAATGAGTTCAGGGACTCCTCCAAAGGGTGTTATTGCAGAGGCCGATTCTATAATAAAAGGGAAGTCCACAGCTTTGTTGTCAATTCAATGGAAATTAAATGTTGCAAGAAGCCCAGTGTTTTCATCTTCAGCTGATGTGACGAAACCTGAGGATACTGAGCACAGAAAGGTAAAATTATACCTCGTTTTATTTGTTTAGAATAATAATATTTAATATTATCAATAATGCATTTAATAATACTCCTGTTCATGTCTACCTATTCCCCAGAACACTCTGAGTTGTATGGCCAACGAGAATGGCCATCTTCTCCACCATATCTCTATCAATGGCAACTGGGGGAGGGGCTTACTGACTGGTACGACATCTGTCCTGGGAGCAAGGTGACACTGTGAAGATTTGACTCCTTGAAATAGCAGAAATGCAGCACCAGTCTGGATCAGACTCAGTGAAAACAGACTCTTATGAATGGGACAAAAAAAAAAAGAAGGTGGTTCCTGAGCAGGAGTGTTTTGGGACAACCTTCTTGTGGTCTTAGTGGAGCTGAAACCCTTTTTGCTTGTAAAGTGGAACTCGATCAGACAGACTGAAACAGTTGGTGCTGGTAATTGTAAAAGATGGGACTGAACATGTGAAGAGATGCCTGCAAGTCCGGGGTTTCTTTGAGCACAAAGAATGATGCTGTTGTGCTTGGACAAAAGGTTGGGGAAACAAGAACATGGAAAGCTTGTTCAGTGGCAGTGTCACTTACTGAGAAAAGGCCTGACACACACTAGACAGAAAATATTGTACCTTTTACTGTAGTGTTTAGGAGCTAAGTCCTGTAATAGCAAAACACAGTAGAAATGTAGAAGACTAGATGACTTCTTCCTCAAAGCACTCTATTCTAAATCTAACAGTCGTTAATTACGGAAAAATATAAAATCAGCTGGAAAGTGAATCTTGTTAGGTAAAACCTCATTCCATAAACCTAAGTTATTAGTGCTCTGAGTTTTCAAATTGTGCTTTACACATGGCTTTGTGTTATCTGGATGAGTATCCACAGGGCCACCCTTGTGAGAGCCTCGGCGCTCTAAAGGCGTATATGCTGCTGGCTGAAAGCTCTCTGTTAGACTTTGGACATTTGCTCCCTGCCCCATACGGTCTAGATCTGAATGTTTTCTGAGCACATTACAGGTACAGCTTTGTTCCAAGGCTAGAATTGTGAGAAGGATCAGTTTTTGGACCCAAATGATACTACCAGGTTTGAATTTAACTCCAAATTAATGTGGGGTTTTTTATACCTAACTATTGTTCTACAAGGGGGCTTATAAGAAAGATGGGGACAAACTTTTTAGTAGGACCTGTAGCGATAGGACAAGGGGTAATGGTTTTAAAATAAAAAAGGGTAGATTCAGACTAGATATAAGGAAGAAATTTTTTATGCTGAGAGTGGTGAAACACTTGCACAGGTTGCCCAGAGGTGGTGGATGCCCCATCCCTGGAAACATTCAGGGTCAGGTTGGACGGGGCTCTGAGCAACCTGATCTAGTTGAAGATGTCCCTGCCCACGGCAGGGGGGTTGGACTAGATGACCTTTAGAGGTCCCTTCCAACCCAAACTATTCTATGATTCTATGGATACTTCAAATTATTCAGTATCTACTGTATATGAATTAGCGACCTTTTAATGCATCTATAAATAAATGTAAAACATACATTTGGGGAAAGGAAAGTTGTATACTTTTCTTAAACCCCATTTGTACCCATTTTTAAAGGAAATAAGGTAACCACTGTGTTAACCACAGTGTGGTTCTGAAGACTTTCCCGTCATTGTGGTATCTGAACAGCAGAAACTCTCTCTTCTGTCTGTCTACCATGTGAAGTCTTTCTTGCTATATTACTAAAGGGAAAAAGGCAGATGCCAATTCAGTTTTGTTCCAGTTCATTAGTGACTGAAAGTCATTACTATCTGACAGATGTACTAAGAGTTATGTATAGTTTTTAGTTTTCTCAGTCCAGTTTCTAGTGGACAGATGTCCACATTCAGAAAAGATGAAACAAAGTAAGTCTGACAACACAGCGACGTTCAGCACCTTTGCTGAAAGTCTTTGCCAAGAATGTGGGAGCTGGGTGAACGTCTGAACTGATCAGTCCTCTTGCTTATCGTGGTAGTCCCACTAGCAGAAAACAGATGGTGTATGAGGAAGCAATGCCATCCTCTGGAATATGGTATATATTTCTTAGTAGGATTGAGAAGTTACATATTTCTCCGTGGCTATCAATCGAATATGGACTGCGAGTGATACTTTTGCTTCAAAGCAAGAAAAATAGCTCCACTCCCTCCAAAGAGAATCGTGTCAGCGGCAGAGCTCTCCGCTGCTCCCACTGTTTTCTCGATGCTTCACCTCATCAGGTTTCTGGGACCTGAGAAACTAGCAGACTGAAAAGGGATGTGGGAGATCTTAATGCATGAGAAAAGCAATGAAGAGTGTCAATTGCATGCTTGCTATAGGTTTTCCAATTACAAGAAAGGCAAAATATCAGTGACTAACTAAATCTAGATGTAGCTAGCCAGTTTCTTATACTCTTCATGAGAAAAAAATAGAGTAGATTTCTCTTTGTGTACATTTATTCAAAAAGTTTGTAAATGCTGCCACGTGTTGAGTTAAATTGGATGTTTCAAGACCAAACACTCAGGTAAATGTCAGGCACTAGAATCATAGAATCATAGAATCATTAAGGTTGGAAAAGACCTCTAAGATCTTCGAGTCCAACCGTCAACCCAACACCACCATGCCCACTAAACCATGTCCCTAAGCGCCTCATCTACACGTCTTTTACATACCTCCAGGGATGGGGACTCAACCACTTCCTTGGGCAGCCTCTTCCAATGTTTCAACACTCTTTCAGGAAAGACATTTTTCCTCACGTCCAATCTAAACCTCCCCTGGCACAACTTGAGGCCATTTCCTCTCGTCCTATCGCTTGTTACTTGGGAGAAGAGACCGACCCCCACCTCGCTACAACCTCCTTTCAGGGAGTTGTAGAGAGCGATGAGGTCTCCCCTCAGCCTCCTTTTCTCCAGGCTAAACAACCCCAGTTCCCTCAGCTGCTCCTCATCAGACTTGTTCTCCAGACCCCTCACCAGCCTCGTTGCCCTTCTCTGCACATGCTCCAGCACCTCAATGTCCTTCTTGTAGTGAGGGGCCCAACACTGAACACAGTATTCGAGGTGCGGCCTCACCAGTGCCGAGTACAGGGGCACCATCACTTCCCTACTCCTGCTGGCCACACTATTGCTGATACAGGCCAGGATGCCATTGGCCTTCTTGGCCGCCTGGGCACACTGCCGGCTCATGTTCAGCCGGCTGTCAACCAGCACCCCCAGGTCCTTCTCTGCCGGGCAGCTTTCCAGCCACTCTTCCCCAAGCCTGTAGCGCTGCATGGGGTTGTTGTGGCCAAAGTGCAGGACCCGGCACTTGGCCTTGTTGAACCTCATCCAGTTGGCCTCGGCCCATCGATCCAGCCTGTCCAGGTCCCTCTGCAGAGCCTTCCTACCCTCGAGCAGATCAACACTCCCACCCAACTTGGTGTCGTCTGCAAACTTAATGAGGGAGCACTCGATCCCCTCATCCAGATCATCGATAAAAATATTAAACAAGACTGGCCCCAAAACTGAGCCCTGGGGAACACCCCTCGTGACCGGCCGCCAACTGGATGTAACTACATTCACCACAAGTCTCTGGGCCCGGCCGTCCAGCCAGCTTTTGACCCAGCGCAGAGTACACCTGTCTAAGCCGTGAGCAGCCAGCTTCTCTAGGAGAATGCTGTGGGAGACGGTGTCAAAGGCCTTACTGAAGTCCAGGTAGACCACATCCACAGCCTTTCCCTCATCCACTAGGCGGGTCACCTGGTCATAGAAGGAGATTAGGTTGGTCAGGCAGGACCTGCCTTTCATGAATCCGTGCTGGCTGGGCCTGATCCCCTGGTTGTCCCGCTCATGCCTTGTGAGCGCCCTCAAGATGAACCGCTCCATAATCTTCCCCGGCACCGAGGTCAGGCTGACAGGCCTGTAGTTCCCCGGATCCTCCTTCTGGCTCTTCTTGTAGATGGGCGTCACATTGGCAAGCCTCCAGTCGTCCGGGACCTCCCCCGTTAACCAGGGCTGCTGATAGATGATGGAGAGCGGCTTGGCGAGCACCTCCACCAGCTCCCTCAGCACTCTCGGGTGGATCCCATCTGGCCCCATAGACTTGTGAGCGTCCAGGTGGCGTAGCAGGTCATTGACTGCTTCCTCTTGGATTATGGGGGGTTCATCCTGCTCGCTGTCCCTGTCTTCCAGCTCGGGGGGCCATGTACCCTGAGGATAACTGGTCTGCCTGTTAAAGACTGAGGCAAAGAAGGCATTAAGTACCTCAGCCTTTTCCTCATCCTCGGTGACCCCCCACATCCAATAAAGGATGGAGATTCTCCTTGGCTCTCTTCTTGTCATTAATATATTTGTAAAAACATTTTTTGTTTTCTCTAATGACAGCGGCCAGATTGCGTTCTAGCTGGGCTTTTGCCTTTCTCATTTCCTCTCTGCATGACCTAACGAGATCCCTGTACTCTTCTTGAGTCACCTGCCCCTTCTTCTACAAGTGGTAAACTCTCCTTTTTTTCCTGAGTCCCAGCAAAAGCTCCCCGTTCAGCCAGGCCGGTCGTCTTCCCCACCCGTTCTTCTTACGGCGTACAGGGACAGCCTGCTCCTGCGCCTTTAAGACTTCCTTCTTGAAGAACGTCCAGCCTTCCTGCACCCCTTTGCCCTTCAGGACCGTCTCCCACGGGACTCTCTCAACCAGCGTCCTGAACAGGCCAAAGTCCACCCTCCGGAAGTCCATGGTTGCGGTTTTGCTGCCCCCCCTCCTTACTTCACCAAGAAGCGAGAATTCTACCATTTCATGGTTGCTAAGCCCAAGACGGCTTCCGACCACATCTCCCACCAGTCCTTCTCTGTAAACAGCAGGTCGAGAGAGGCACCTCCCCTGGTAGGCTCACTCACCAGCTGTGTCAGGAAGTTGTCTTCCACACACTCCAGGAACCTCCTAGGCTGCTTCCTCTCTGCCATGTTGTATTTCCAGCAGATGTCCGGGAAGTTGAAGTCCCCCACGAGAACAAGGGCTGGCGATTGTGAGACTTCTGCCAGCTGCTTGTAGAACACTTCATCCGCCTCTTCATCCTGGTTGGGTGGTCTATAACAGACTCCCAGCAGGGTATCTGCCTTGTTGGCCTCCCCCCTCATCCTTACCCATAAACACTCGACCGTATCATCATCACAACTGTTGACCTTTAGACAATTGAAACTCCCTAACATACAGAGCCACCCCACCGCCTCTCCTTCTTCTCCTGTCCCTTCTGAAGAGTCTATAGCCATCGACTGCAGCACTCCAATCATGAGAGTCACCCCACCATGTTTCTGTGATGAAACTACATGTTCACTACATGAACGTGTGGTTGGGCAGCGCTGTAGCAGAAAGCCAGGGCCTGTCCCACTGCCCGAGCCAGAGAGCAGGGCAGGCTGGAGGGCAGCCAGGATAGCCCCAGCCCCGGGCATCAAGCACCCCATGGGGACGGGCTGATGCCAGGCCAGGACATCAGCCCAAGAGTGGGAGTCGGCTCAGTGGAGCCCATGGCTGGGCCAGGCAGGGCTGTGGTGGAGCAGGAGACTGATACCTATGGTGTTGCTGGGGCACCGATCCCCCCAAAATGGGGTCCTGGGCCATGAGCAGGGGAGATTGGTGACCATTAAGGCCTATCGGTCCTTCAGGTCCCTCTCATTTTCCCAAGGGAAGGGACAGATGCCCTTTTTCTGTGGGCATGATGAACGTCAGAGTTTACTTCACAACGTACTTGCAGCATCAGCAATCTTGACACTCTGGTTCGCTTCCAGAACTTGTTCCTGCTATCACATATATGCAGTTGCCTGTACAGTGTGTGTGCTAGTTCACTCCCAGACTCCCTTCTGGAATATACTTATTAGTCCCCTTAAAGAAGAAACCCAAGTAGGGTTGCCAGGATAGTTTGCTTATGGGTGTGCTGCAGATTGACAATACAAGAACAGACATCTCGTTTGACACCCGGTGCTTGGAATAATCCTGCCCTCCTTCAGTAGGCCAAAAACACTCAACCACCACAACATGCCTTCATGCCATGCCCTAGATGTCACGCTATAAAAACAACCTTCCTGCAGGCTGCAAAACAACCCTTACGTTATATCAGGTACTTTGAGCTGGAAAACACACACAGGAATAATCGTGTCTTTTGGCCACAAGAGTGGTCACTGAAGCTTAGAGAAGAGACAGACCAAATATTATTGCGGTTGGGATACAGATGGACCAGTCTGCAGGGGCCAAGTCAAGATAGGGTAGATGTGAGCCACATGTACTACTTGTTTCAGGGGCAACAGCCTACGGTGGCTGTTTTTAGCGGTATAGAAGTTGCCATGAATGCCGAGTGCCCTGAAGGATCCACAGAAGTGGCAGCAGAGAGTAAATGGCATAATGCCCTTATCTAGCTCTGCATCTGCTCCGTACCAAATGGCCCTGTTCAGCTTTAGTATGCTACCTCAGTTGCAGCAGTGTGGCATGTCGTACAGAGACTGCACCCGCTTAGACATCTGTCACCTCTGGCAAGATCTGTGTCAGCAGTATAGGCAATGATTCCCAGACATGTATGGTATGTTCACCACTGCGTTTTCAAAGTACTTTAGGATCCTTCAGGGTGAAAAATACTCTTTTCATCTGCCTCTACGGCAGTATTTGAGAACTTACAAATGTAAAGTTATTAATATGAGAAAGTAGTAGAAAGTGACATTTTTGATTGAAATCGCATCTTTCTACAATTTTATTGTCAGAAATGTCTTTCCTAAATATTTTTCTCCTCTTTTGCCTCCCACAGACCTAATTTACTTATTTAGTTAGACACACTGGAATCTGAGAAAGTTGGGAAATACATCACTTCAAAAACTTTTAATGCCAATTTCAGAAGTCTTCTTTAATTTTTTCCCTTAGCTTTTTTTTTTCTGATAAATAAACAAAACTTGAATAATGACCTAAAAATGTCTCTGTAATGGTGAAATCGATGGGGAGATTATTTAACTAATTCCATTAACTGAAAAAGAATCCAATTTTTCCTGAGACAAAAGAATACCAAAACAGGTACACACACATGAATGTACTTGCCGTTTGTGTACACACAGAGATATAAATTGCTTAGCTTTAAAATTGTGAGATTCGTCTTTTAAATTTTTACAGTTTTATGTTTTACTTTTTCTCCACAGCCAAGAAGAGCAATACGTTTTTTTATCTTTGCTATGGAAAGCAGAGATTTTACGTAAAAAATTGGGCTGGAACCAAATTAACAAACAACAGAAGCCATCAAAAATTACGAGGCAGGCAATAAATGAATGGCAGCTGCCAGAGCTGTAGAAACTGTAAATGTGATCAAAAAGTGACAAGATAGGAAAAGCTGGATAAAAGATCACCCTTTTTTTTTTTTTTTAAAGTTATTTTAACATCATCTGTGCAAAGGAATTTGTTAACTTAATTATGTTTAAATTACATTTTGTACTCATGACACATGCCAGATTGACAGTGCTGGAAAGCAAAGGCTTCATTTTAGTGCTATACGGTTCTGGGTCATGGCCTTCTCTGATTTCCTAGTTGTTTTGGAGAAAAAGGAAAAAAGACCTCCTGGTCACAGCACCTGAGGGGAAAAAAAAAAAAGTGCTGAGGTGAAATAGTCCTTCTTTCCTTAAAGAAGCGTTCCTCCCCTGCCTTGGCCTCTTCCTCCATTGCTGATGACTTGCAAGAGAAGAGGACTAGCTGACAACATTTCCTTCTACATCCACTTGTGAACAGTTTTTGCTGTGAAATTGGAGGAGAATGTGCTGGTTCCAAAAAACAATTATCTTTTTTTAATACGAGCAGCGCATGCTGGGAGAGAGCACCTCTGTCTTGATGCTCCCTCAGGACTAGCGCTGCCGTATATACAGCGAGCTACACCAAAACAGCACTTTTTATACTTTTGTTCAGCAGCGCTGAGAAGTTCAGTGGCTGTGGTGCATCATGAAACGCAAACCTCCTCTTTAGTCAGCCCCAGCTGCTTTGCCTACATAGACAGAAGAAGCATAGGATAGTAATGACGTGTATATTTTTGCTACTTAAAAGTGCCTGCAATCCTTATTAACCCTTGAAACATTAAGGATTGTTTAAAATCATACAATTATTTACAATATGTAAGCTGTGGGTGATTTTTGGTTGCCTGTGTCAGATGTAGAGTCATTCTGCACGCATATTTTACAATTTTGTTTTCTGTTAGGTGATGATCGCTGATCACCTACTGCTGCTGACAGCTGAGGCTTCAGGAAAAAAACATGACAAATGAGCAAAAAATACTCCCAAATTAAGCATGCGAGACTCATGATAAAATCAGCACCATGGGTTCAGCGATCAACCTGTAACGTCCGCGTCCTGCACGGCGTTCGCTGCATGGTGGCAGAAGGCAACTGCCATTTCTGCTCGGCCTCCTTCAGAGGTGTCAGTAACATAACGGAAGAATCATTAACTCTAAAATTACGCAGTGTGTGACTGCCCCTGGAGAAACGTGAGGCATACACTTATGCCTCATAGAAGCAGCACCCGCCTTCCAGGGCACAGAAGGGTTTCGGAGACGAAGAACTTGGCTGCAGCGCGGAGAGTCACAGCCTGGGGAGAGAGACGCTGGGAAATCCAGGAGCTGCTGGGACTCCTGCCGGAAAACAGAGCAGGAGACAGAACCTTGGAACCTTCAAGCACATCACTCTGGTGGCAGCTACCGCGCGGCCCAGCCCTCTCCGCCCTCAGGTGGGACAGGCAGCCATCTCGCACCCAGCTGGGGCAGCGGCCATCTTGCCATGCCTCTCATGGAAGCGGCCATCTTGCGTACCGTACAGGCGGCGGCAGCCATGGTGGTGAGAGGGACGTGGGCGCAACCATCTTGGGGCCGCCCACTCGGCTGACTCAGGGCGGCGGCCATCTTGGTAAAGGGCCGTTACAGCGCGAGGCGGTGGTCCCCGCTCTTTCCTCCCTTAAGCAAGATGGCGGCGGCGGCGCATGCTCAGAGCGGGGCGGCGCGCGGGGCCCAGGCGGCGGGCCGGCCGGCGCTCATGCCCGCGGGCTGTTGTGGTGGAGGGCTCGGGCGCCGCTGAGGCGGCGGGCGGGGACCGGCAGCAGCCATGGGCGAGACAGAGAAGCTTTATTATGTTTATAGCTGCGACCTGGACATCAACGTGCAGCTGAAGATGTAAGCGAGGGGGGCCGGGGCTTGCGGCGTCCCCCTGCTCCGCTGCGGGCGGCCGGGGCTGTGAGGGAAGCGGCCCGGTCCCTGCCTGCTTGGGGGAGGCTGGGCCGCCCGCCCGCTCACCGGAGCTGCGCGGGGTCCCGAAGCCTGGCTTCCCCGCGGGAGTCCGGTTACGCGGCGGTGCTGCCTCTGTCTCCCCTCACCGACACCAGGAGCTCCTGGATGCCGCCACCTGTTTCCCTCGGGGCTGCCGGGTGGAGGCAGCGCGGCCGCGTCCCTGCCGGCGTCCCCCGCCGCCGAGCGGTGCCGTGGGGAGGGGACGGGCAAGGGGCCGCGGCGGCAGCAGCAGCAGGGCCGGGGTTGTAAGCTTCGCTCTAAACGCGTTACAAGCTTTCGTGGCCTTAAGTCCCGTAGTGCAGGGCGGTGCTTTAAGGCAAAGATTGATTGTCAGTGCAGCGCTAACGTCTCTGATAACCTTTCACCTGCTGGTGTCACAGCTCACTTCTCAGTGTTAGGGGAAGGAGGTAAACTGGCGACGCTTTCCTAACTTGTTTGCATGCTCCTTTGAAAGCAAGTCGCTCTTAGTCGGGTTCTTTGTTGTAGGCAGATCCAGGTGCTGCAACACGTAAGTATGTTCCTAACTGGGTGTATACAAGTGCTCGCGTTGAAGCTGGTGTTATCACGCGCTGATGTATCTGCTGGTTCATCTTTTAATTTTTTTAAGTCTGGGATTTTTCAGCATCACAGCAATGGGATGTTTACATTTGTGTAGGAGGGACGTGGCTGGCTTTAAAATGTAGTCTACCTAATGCTGCTACGTTAAGGTATATTGCACTTTTTTTGAAAACTAACTTGGGGAAGTTTATTTGGGGGTTAACTTCTGAATGGAAGATGACATCAGAAATCAGGTGCATCTGTCCTCTTTGTTAATTCATTCTGCCTAGCAAAAATACAACTAGGATTTTTTTGTGCGTCGCAGTGTATGTCATCCTGGAATGTGCTATGCTAGTTTCTTGCAAGAAACTTGTTCACCTACTCTGAAGTGTTTTTGTGGTACTGATAGATTTTTGTTTGCTGGAAGATTGATCTTGCATGTTTTCCCATTACCACCACAATTCCTTTTTTGTTTTTGCATGTGCATCCACAGTCAGATATTTAATGTGCTTGATTGTTTTCATTGTGGTATAGCTGAGGCCTGAGAAATTCCATCGATTTACTCTAACGCTAGCATTCTGCAAATTGTTGCAGGGATTTAATCAAGTTTGATTTAAACAGTCTGCTTACTTGAGCTTTGATTTGTTGTTGATTTGAGAGATGGCTGGCATCCAAAGCCAGTCATATGTTTCACATTTCATACAGCTTAAAAACAGGGCTTTTCTTATCGTGTTTTTTTTTTTCTTTTTCCAAATAGTATTTGGAGCACATGTAATCTGATGTTTGTTTTGGTTTTTTAATAGTAGCAGCATATGTCATCTCATTGTTGCCTTGCTTAGGGTACCTCATTTGATACTGTCTGAGAATCTACAGGTTGTACTAGAAGAAATTATCTCCATTGAAAAGACAAACAAGTGATTCTTCCCTCCTGGCTCTCCCCTCCCCCATCAGTGTAGCAATAATTTCTGTATTTGTTCATCACTTCACATCCTGAGTTCCTCTCCATTATCTGGATTTCACTACTGGCTAGTAATGGAAAATGAGGATAGCCTCAGTACTGGGTAATCTAAACATAAGCCATGGAAATAGAATTGGATTTTTACTGTGGATAAAATAAATTTTGGTTTGTTTATTTTTTTCTCTCTCCCCCCCCCCCCTTTTTTTTTTCTTTTTTCTCTCCCCACATAGAGGCAGTCTAGAAGGGAAAAGAGAACAGAAGAGTTACAAAGCTCTCTTAGAAGATCCAATGCTGAAGTTCTCAGGACTGTATCAAGAAACTTGCTCTGACTTGTATGTAACTTGTCAAGTGTTTGCAGAAGGGAAGCCTCTTGCTCTTCCAGTTAGAACTTCCTACAAAGCTTTTAGCACTAGATGGAAGTAAGTGACTGCATTTTATTTCATATTCCTCTTAGTTACCAGGGCATCAAGTTGTGTAAATAAATCTATGGTTTTTATTTGCATCAAAAAGATTTGTTTTATATTGTCTTCTTCAAATAACTTATGTTTCTTCAAGTCTCTGTATGGTTATTAAGTGTTGCCCTGACAGCACAAAACCAACCTTTTTGTGTAATGGGTAAGTAATAAAATTGTTACTTGGGTGTTTGGGCATGGCTCGCTACTTAAATAACTTCTGGGGCCTGGACTAGGACACTTCCATACTGTTTACTGGGCAGACTGATCTTTGGTACTTAGGTCATCAGGCTAGACTATTTTTCCTTTAGTCTCTAGCCTTTTAATCATACTCAGGACAAGTATTTGAATGGTTAAAGCCCAGAAGAAAATAGTCCATCTGCCCTTAGAAATTCATATTCTAAGGAGAATCTGGGTTGTATAAACTTTTGCAGAGTAACTTGAATTGTAAAGCTTTATGACTAATAAAAAGTGTTTCTCTGCAGCTGGAATGAATGGCTGAAACTGCCTGTGAAGTATCCAGACTTGCCTCGCAATGCACAGGTGGCTCTGACCATCTGGGATGTATATGGACCTGGTAAAGCAGTTCCTGTGGGAGGAACAACGGTCTCGCTCTTTGGGAAATATGGGTATACTGCTTTTTCTTCTGTGGTACAGATTTGAAGCTCGCTTGTGAATCGTAAGGTAGCAGTGGTTACGAGAGGGTTTTTTTTTAAACTGGGTTAATAGTTCCATATTTGAAAAATCTGATACATAGGTGATTTACTCTATTTCTTACTGAATGTAACTTCATACATGCTACAGTGTTGTGGAGAAAAGTCTTCTCTTGTATAACACCAAAATTTAGGCTTTTTTTTTTTTAGATCTGTAAGCTTGGATTTTAAGGTAGGAAATGCTGAAATCACTTCATATTTATACTTCTGTAATGCATGGATGCCAGTACTGATTACTTAAGATAATTGATTTAATCGGCTTGCAATTAGGCTGTTAATGCAGTGTTATTTGTAAGGATTAAGGTGTAACTCAGTAAATCAGAAACTTTCAAAATTAATAATCTGTGATCCAATAGAGCGTAGGTTTAGTAAATTTGTGGATGATAACACTAAGATGGGAAGGATTACAAGTGTGCTGGAAGGTGACAGTACATCAAAAGGATCTTGACTAAGTGCAAAGGGGACTGAAAAAAAAATAGGATGCAGTGTAAGGAAAAGTATGAGGTGCTGGTACTTTTTGTGATTGATTGTAGTCAAATACAGAATGGGGAGCAGCTGCCCAGGAAAACAGAGGAAAAGATTTGGGCTTTAGAGTGAATCTTAGGTTTTGCATGATTCAGTGTCATGATGCTCTTGTGAAATGTGTGAACGACATTGAATATGCAAACAGTCTACAAGTATGCGCATCAGGGCCAATGTTGTATCCTCCTTCTCCATGCTCATCCACTCGGCTGGGATATGGTCAGTTCTATGTAACTGACTTTAGGCAAGTTGCTGACTACTGGGAGTCTAAGGGTGTCCATATCATTGAACATCTAGCAAATGGGTGTGATGGAGGAGGAGTAAATACTAGTGAGGCTGAAGAAAAGACCGTAGGAACACTTTTCTAGTATGTAGGTAGCGTTGGAAAATGGGGAGAAATAGCCTTTTTTTTGTTTTGTCAGTGGATAAGAAGTAATAAGGCTAAACTGAAGTGCGGGAAAAGTTTAGGTTAGTATTAGGAAAGCTGTTATAGTGACACTTGAACGCAGAAAATGACTAGAGAGGTTGTATCTCTGTCATTGAAGATACTGCTTTGACAAAAAGATTGACATTGTCTTAGGGCAGAAAATTGAACTGGATCAATTGGACTATGCCCCAAAGACTGCTGGTAGTTTTTAAAGCATTAAAGCATACTTCCTGGAAAAAGATACAATTTATAAATGAAACTTACTTTTCTTTCCAGCATGTGGGGCCTGGGGGAAGTAGACGGACAGAAAGCAACAAATAATTTCAAAATTTTGTATTTACATGTAAATGGAAACCCTTGTAGTAGTATTCCACAAAGTGATGTGTAAATTCAAGGTCAGATGGTCCTTCTAGTCAGTATTTCTCATTTTTAATGGTTAACTTCTTAAAGCGTTCCTTCCAGTTGTATTTACCTGAAGTTGTTAGAGTTAAGTGATCACCTCTTATTGGCAAAACTAATGCGCTTGATTTCTTGGGGCATCTTTCATAGGTGGATTGGCACAAATATACAAGGGAAGCAGGGTTTTGCAGAGAAAAAGGGTGGTCAGTTACCCTGCAAAGTTCTGTTCACTGCGTACTTTCAATTACCAATTCAATTTCAAGCATAGATGGAGAAAATGGTGTGTTGAGGGTTGTGGTTTTCTTTTCTTTTTTTTTTTATCTGGCAGCTCAGAAGGCTGCTTTTTATCAGTTGACCTTCAAATGAAACTTAGGTAGTTTTTTAGTTGAATTTTTTTCAGACTGGCAGACCTAAAGTCACTATTATAATTTGCAAGTCAAGAGGAATTCTTTCTGCTTCATTACAAATAATAAAAATATGAAGGTCAAGCTCTGTCCTCAGTCTGCGTTTGTACCACCCCACTGACTTTGGGAATTACCCATTTTTCTTCCGCTTGCCAAATAAGTTGTCTCAGACTTACTCATTTTCTTCTAAACTCCGTGTGCCAATAAAAATGAAGGCCATAGGGGGCACAAGGTGCAAGGCACTTTTGCAGTTCAGTTAAATTATGCGTGGCAGTGCATGTTTGTAGGTTTGGCAAAGGAAGCTACTTCATTTTCTTGCAGCTGCTGCTGTACTTTGATTCCTGACAGCTGTATTATTTTGAATTTACTGAAGCGATTCTGCATTTTTCCCTGCAGTATGTTTCGTCAAGGAATGCATGATTTGAAAGTCTGGCCCAACGTAGAAGCTGACGGCTCGGAGCCCACCAAAACTCCCGGGAGAACCAGCAGCACAGTCTCTGAAGATCAAATGAGCCGCTTGGCAAAGGTAATGGAATAGCAGGTAACCTTTTAAGATGTATGTGAAAAGCTTGTGCTTTAACCAGAGTGAAAGAAGACAGGTTTTAATGAAGACAGGCTTCTCATGTTGTTTTCTCCTGTGAAAGCTATCTTCCTTTGATTGTTTAGATACTTCACAGGATTTATACAAACGAGTAAACTAGATCACACTCATTTGCTTCTGAAGTATTTTTTTAAAAGGGGACATATAAACACCTTTTAATATACGTAGCATTCTGTTGTAACAAATTCACATCCTAATTCTTTGTAAAGAATGAAAATGTGAACATGCCTTGAAGATGCTTGAAGTCAAAATTCCATCAGGTTCAGTAAGAGCAGCTGCTAACAGTAACTTGTGAGGACAGTCCAGTTTCTTTCAGTAGCAATCCTTTAGATTTAAGGCTGTCTGGTGTAATGTGCAGATGTGTATGACATACCTCTACATTAGAAAGAATTTGAATAGAACTGCAAAAATTAAGCAAAGTTTCATTCATTTCAGCTCATGAATATGTTTGTATATTAGTATTTTCTTCTCCCAGCTTGATGGCAGAGTGTATTTTTGCCATCAAAGCTACTTCTGGAATTGATCAGTAGATGTTAGTTCTTGAACTGTTTTACTAGCTGATCTCTCTCATTCTTCAGGTAAGCTTACCCCAAGCTTTCCAAATTGCTCAACCCACTTACTCAGTATACTTTCTTCTTAATCTTGGTCTCCTAGTTTTCATCCTCACCTTTGTGCAACTCCCAGTGAAAGATAGGTTCAGTGCCATAAATATGTCCAATTTCTCATCTAGAGATTTATCACAGCAATAAAGTAACTTTCATTTAGCGTCTCTCTTACTAGTCTAGTTCACCTTGAATTTATAATGGAAACTCATTAAAGCTTTCTGCCGGCGGTGGTGCCTCGTTTATTGATCATAGTAGAATAAGTCCCCTCTAGCCTAAGGAAGCTCTGTAGACAGACACTAAATATCAAGGCTTGTTTGTAGTTCATCAAATGGTTACGTGATGTGGGCAGCAGGTCTCTGAGAAAGGGTTTTAGAGTGTAGGCCTTCCCTTTCATGTTAAGTCTGGTATGCAAACATGACCATACCCTACCAGTGTGTTTTCTCCTCTTCCCTTCACTCCCTTATGCTCCCTAGTTCAAGAAATACAAATAATGTAGAGTATTTCAGTCTTAAAATACCTGGGTCTGTTCTAGCCTATTCTTTTGGCATATGGGAGATGAGGGCTCAAAGTCTCTGAGGAAGAGGAGGGAATTCTCCTTTCACATCCCAATTAGAGAGTTTAATTAATGGCTAATAAAAAGCTAATAACATCACTGCCACTGTTCTTCTCTTCTGAAAGCTGTTTTGGGAGATACTAATTTTTGAAAGATGAAAGTGTTTTCACTGATATTTTGTTTTGTTCATATATAAAAACATTTTACCATTAGATGCTAGCAAAGTGAATAGGGTTTCTGGGTAGTGTGTCTATGAGAGCTTTCATTTGCACAGCTGTTTACACAGCAGATGAGGTCCTTGTGATGTATCATTCCTAAATAGCCATTGTTTGAGTACAATCAGCTTCAGTTTTTCTATGACTTACTCATCAGTTGCCAAATGCCTCCTGATGCTACTGCATGTGAAGGTATATTTAAATATAGGTAAGAGGAGTAGGACTAATTAAATACAAGATGAGTTTGTGTGGACTTTGTTACTCCGGGTTTGTTTTTTTTCTGTGTATTGGACAGACTTATCGTTTAGAAGAGTCATGCTATTGATTGATATCTGATACCAGAGGCCAAATTAGAGTCTTCTAGATAATAAGTAACTTTTGAGAAAAGCTTGCTGAAGGACCTTTTCTCCATCTGAAAGAGAACTCTATTTTCTTGACATGCTTCTGAGTTTGTGTTTGTGTGTGTGTATGTGTGTGGGATTATTATAGGGAATTTGTATAAAATCAGTGACTGGCTGCTGGAGGAGTTGCATCCTTTTACCTTAAATAATTGATACTATGGCAGGTCTCTCATTTCATGTTGGGGTGCCAATGGTTGTGCTCTTACAAAACACGTGAATGTTGCTTGTAAAACTGCTACTGATGAAAAAGCCATGTTGCATCCTGGGGGTCATTGTGAATGCAGATTCTTCCTGTACTAAGGAATATTAATGGGAGGAGTGTGGAATACCTTTAACACGCTCAAATATTAATGACATAAAGATGTTTCTCCCATGAGTGGTGTTTTAATTTATTCTACTTAAACAAAAAGTACTCTTAAGTTCTTTTTGATCCATTCATTGCCCTCACATCTTCTGCTGGCTGAATGAAATTAGATAATAACAACGGTGAGATAGTATCTAAAGGGATGCCTCTTATTTAGCAGCAGATGATGAATGCTTCTTTCCCTGAAGGGAATGCACTAGCTTCCCTCTTACTTTAAGCTTTAAATATTAATCCAAGAGAATGGTTCTTCATGTGTTCATATGCCTACATATCTTCTGGGTCTTGTATGCAGGCCTAACTACTTGCAGTATTACGACTTTTTTCCTCTCTATAAGGGAGGTTTGCAGGTTTAAGAGATTAATAATTTTCCTCTAAAACATACAGAATGACTTTTGTTCACTGCACTAGAGAATAAAGGAAAGAAAACGAACTAAGAATTTGTGACCCAGGTACCTAAATAACTTTTTTTGCCAAGGCTTTGATAAGTGCTATCCTAAATCTGCGTATCAGTGCTGGATGTGAATATGTGATATTCTGAAAATTTTGATGCATTGGTTTAAGATAGTGGAAATAAAAGCCCTACCTTGAGTAAGAAAAAAATACTTTTGTTAGATTAAAAAAAAAATAATAGGGAGTAATTTAGAAATGGCTAAAATGGTGGACATGTAAGGGTAAGGAATTTCTTCACTGCTGAGAACGAGAAGACCTTTTCTGTGAACTAGGTAGGACATTTGTGAATGCATTAAGTGGTGATGTCCAGCCTGCCTGAAACAGCATCTTGGGTTATAACTGGTCTGCATGCTGCTGGTTCTTTACCTTTGGAATATATTAAAGTCACGTATGAAGCAAAGGCCAAGGCTTGTATTATCCTTTTAGTACAGTCCTGGCACACTCTGTCTTTGTAATATTGCTGAGATAGAATTTGATGAACTGGCTGCAGAATATAACATAAGATGGCAAAAAATTATTACTATATTGTGCTTCTGTTTACAGTCCTGCTGATAAGTTGTAAGAACCCAAAGGCTGGGTTTCTGTGCTTTGGTTACATCCAGCATCCTGAAATGTTATTAAGGATTATACTTTGGCCCCCATTCCCTTTCCTTTCGTACTGTTAAGTTTCTGAAGTTTATTGAAGCTAATCTGAAGATTAGCTGTCCCAGAGTTTACTGGAAACAAAACAAATGGAAAAAAGCCCCTAATATATACTGAACGGAGTTAACTAATTATTAGAAGTTGCAGCGGTCTTCCAAAGTTTGCATCAAAATCTTATTACTTCTGTCAAGCTATACTGTGTTCTAGAGCTTAAAGAAAAGTTAGGTCAATCAGCTGCTTTAAGTGAACAATCTTATAGTCGTTACGGGATTATGTTTTTGTGTTTCATGGAACGAGTTCAGAACAAAGGGCATCAGATGCTTATGGCTAACTTACTATTTAGTGCTTCTTGAAATGGCCAGTTCCTAGCAAATCTGGAAATAAGTTTAAAAAAAAAAAAGGGGGGGCAGGATTTTCCTCCCAACTGAATAGCTTTTTAGGTGCTTTTTAAATTGACTGCTTTTGATTAGTCCTTTACTTAGGTAGAGCCAATAACTGTAGTTGAGGATTAATATTCAGTGGAAAATTTTAAACTTCATCTCTAATAGACTTAGTAGGAACCAAGAATCAGAAAAGCTGAATTACATAACATTTGTGAAATGAGCAAGTATTGTCATTCAGAGCTATATGTTATGCTTGCTTTCATAAATAATCTGCCTTAAAATTTAATTCAGATCTTGAGAGGGCGCAGAGGCCATGGTGTGGACTGTAGTGTCCTCTTTCTGACATAAACTATTTCCAAGAAAACTAAATTAATTGGGAGTTTTGTTTCCTGCTTAGAGGTAGGAACCAGTATCCAAAGTGTTGTTAGACCATAACATCAAATTAAACTCTGGGGAGGTGCATAAGAGAAAAAAAAAACAACAAAACCAAAAATAAACCAATGAAGTTGTCTTAAACAGCAAGAAGTCACTTTGTGGAAAGTGAAGAAGCAAGAAGGTCTGTTGTTGTTGGATGTGAAGGGGCAGTTGATTAAGATGTTAAAAGACAAGGATAAATGCTTACCGGCTGATCTTTGACAGATCAGTTCCACTGATACAAGAACACCTTCAGGGAGACTGCAGAACACTGAAATTTCATTTTATTAATGGTTTTAATGGCTGTTTAAGGTCTTTTGGAGACTAGACAATTATTTCCCTGCTGTGTCAGCATTGCTTCTAGGAGATGTAAAAAGCTATTTGATTCTGCATAATTTCTGAAGCTTGGCTTCTTGTGAGTTTGTCACGTATATACTTTCCAGATCTGTCAGGATCTGCACCTGGACATGAAGTTGATGCTCTTTTCAGAGTACATCATGATAGGGTTTATATTTAGCCCAGGTCATCCTTGGTGTACGGTAATACTTGTGCATGTACTGCTAAGGCATCAGTTTACGGGGGATTTGAGCGAGAATAATGAAACAGTACTACTGGTGCAAACCCTTGACCTTTTTTTTTTTCTTCACAGTGAATTTTTTTTTGTATCTTTAGTGGTGAGCTGCTGAAAGTCTAGTGCAGGTATCTGACAAACTGTGCAACCTAGACAACTCCCAGCATATAGCAAGTCTTCTCTTTTTTTTGTAGTAGTCTCATCTCCAGTTCTATATGTGAGAAGTAGGCTGTTGTTGTGTATCCTGTGTTCTCCTACATACAATATGTTCCGGTCACATGCCATCCTAGTATTCTTTGTGTATTGCCTGTCCCCTAGCTGTCAGCTGGACAAGAAATGGCAGTTGGTGTGATTGTATGGCCTGTTCAAATTTAAATGCTCATGGGTGGGCTGGTTGACCACAGAACAAAGCAATGAAGTAGTAGTTGTAACCCTTCCCTTAATAGGAATAATGTTGAGGGTCTCTTCACTAGCCATTTTCTAGACAGATACTGATTTCTTTGAAACATGAAAGAACTTGATGTCTTCTAGTCCCTTTGCATCTCTTCTTGCATACTGCAAGAATTACTAATTTTTTGAGGAACACTTGTGATTTCTCAGTAGCCGAAAAGGTGATTCTTGTTCATATTTGTGTGGTCTTCTGCTGAATTTTTCATAAACTATTGTGTGTCAGTGCATCTGAAACTACAGGTAGTATGGCTCATATCTTTCTTATCTTCTCTTCCACTCTTCTACTGTTAGGTAGTCCTTTAAACAACTCAACTTCCTTGCTATTACTACAGCAATATGTAGATGTAGGAGTAAAACCTGAACTACTTTTCAGATGACTAAAAAGAAAGGGAGAACAAGCTGTCTGCGACTTGCTGTGAGTAAGTCTTTGGCTGACATTTTGTGATGTGTAAGTCCGAACCTAAGAACTTGTTTTGGTAAGGCTAATAAGGGCCAAATTATTCAGTTTGGATATTTTTTGAAATATTTTCTTTTTGTTTGACTTGGTAAGTTTTACTATATGAAACTTAGTAACAAAAAAAAAGAAGTATTTTTGTTACATGACTTTACTTAAAAAATAGGTTCCTGTTTTTAATGTGTTAAAAATTCAATGACAATGTGCTTGGAACGTGGTTTTGTTTTTTGTACAAACATTTTTTCCAGTTCCTTCCCTCCCCCCCCCGATTTTATGGTAGTGTCTGTAAAATTATGACTTTGATATTCTTTTTCTCGCTCCCAGCAATTTAAATATTATCACTGTGTTTTCATGCAGCTTACCAAGTCTCATCGGCAAGGTCATATGGTGAAAGTGGACTGGCTGGACAGACTGACCTTTAGAGAAATAGAAATGATCAATGAGGTAGGCCATCGTACATCAGATTTGTAATGTTTTTTGGGATCTTGCTAATATGGAACGTTTGCTTGCTTAGGAGTCTAACTCAAAGCACTTATCCTATTTTTCTTCAACCACCAGTGTATATGATAAAAGGAAGAATAATTCTTTAAGTTTCCAAAGGTGATTTTACTTTGGCAATAATGAGAATGGACAGCTGTCTTGTCAGTTGTCAGCTTCAAGTGAACTTGATCATGGAAGAGAGAATTTATTAATAATTTGGAATAGCTTGGAACAAATGCTGCTAGATATGACTAATTTAACTCTAGGACTTAGATTGTGATGGGAAGCTTTTTGGACATACAGGCTGTACCTTGGTTTTAGACCTGTTCAGCTTTACTGGTGTTGATTTTGGCTGCTGGGGAAAAACACTTCTAAGATTTGAATGAATATTTAAAAAAAAAAAAATCTGGTAGTTAAATACCTGAATGAGGTGTTAACCCTCATTGGGCAAAATCTCCCCAAAACTGCTAACTGATTATACTCATCTTGCACAACAGAACTCCTTTGTTTTCTGCTTTGCGTGCTGAGATTTCTGTTTTCTTATTGATAATTAGACCTCAGGGAATCAGATTCTTTTTGAACTTAAGAGTTTATAAAAACAAAAATTTATTAATCTTTTTTGAGAACTCAGCCTATGTCCTTTTTTTTCCCTTCCTTTTCTGTAAAAATACAGAAAAGTAAAATTCCTGATTCCTAGAGCTGTGCCTTAAGTGCAGAACCATTTTGCCTATGCTGGAAAGTCAATGCATTATTAATGCATGAAACGAACTTGAGTTACTTGTTGTTAAAGGGGATGCTTATTTTTTTATTAAATATATATTCCCGGTGGTGGTTATGTATAACTTCTTTCTTGTTTCCCATATAGATTTTAAAATTCTAAGCACTTTTTCTAGGTAAAGCATTTAAAAAATGCATACATGGGCATATCTTCCTCTGAAAGTGAATGAGCTGCAAATCTAATCTTGTAGTCCAAGTTTAATTTGTCTCTTTCATGGTTTCATCTGAAACAGTGATTTTTATTTTTTTCCCTGTCTTCTGGTTTTTGACTCTGACACGCATGATTGTGTGTAAAGATTTAAAAAAAACAAAACAAAAAAAAACCCACAAAAATCCCAGCTGTCAGCTGGTTATTCTTTATGACCTTTTTAAAGACCACAGTTGCAAGCCACTGATGAAAACAACGTTATTTTATCTGTTACATGTGGATGTTTATCATAAAGTAGGAATGTAAGGAAGTAAGAATGTCAGGAAGAAGGTGATATGGTCTCAAGTAGTGCTATGAAATGATTAACTGAATAATTGCTACAACAACTGATAATCTAATTAGTTACAGCACAAAGGAAGTAGGGTAATTGCTGTACTGAGAATGCTGAAGATTGATGCGCTTTAATGTATGATATGCATCTGTGGTGGTTCTCTTCTCAGAGGGAAAAACGAAGTTCTAATTTTATGTACCTGATGATTGAATTCCGTTGCGTCAAGTGTGATGATAAAGAGTATGGAATAGTTTACTACGAAAAGGTATGTGCCTTGCAGGCTTTATGGTTGTCTTTAAAAAGCAACATATGCACCTAAAACGGATAGGTTTTTCTGCTGAGGTGAAATATTCTGCTGCAAGATAGTGGCAGACAGCTGTCACTGGCAACTGTTTACGTACATACAAATCAAATAGTATAGATGCAACAAGATTGCAGAAGTCAATCATTCGTGTAATACAGTTCAAGATTACAGAATTTAATAAGTGTGATTAAAAACTTTTTGATTTATGGTTCCTTCAGTCATCCAGCAGTACTTTCAGAGTAGCCGTATGTAAAATTATATCTTATATGAGGAAGAAATGTACCTGTATTGATTGGTAACTTTATAAAAGGTAAGTTATTAAAACTTTGCACAGGAGCTCTGCTGGCGAACATTTTCTCTAAAATGAACAAATACAGAAGTTTAGTCTTTCATGCTGAAAATGCTTTGGCAGTCAATTAAGTAAAAGACTTCTGGATTGGAATGTCTTGCATCTTTTCTTTCTGTTTACAAAACAGATCTCCAAAGCAGTGCCCTCAGTGTTTTTTATGAGTTCAAAGTTAATGGAACAAAGGATTAACAGTGAGCTTAACAGACATCAGTGTGGCTTTGGAAAGCATTGTAGAAAGACCTACTAAAACAGAAAAAGCAGTATATCTATCATCTGGCTTAAAAAAAAAAGTCAGTAATTACCTCTTAATTTTCAACATGTTTAGATTCATAAGAGTTCAGAAAGTTACTGAATAATGCAGCTTTATAAGAAAGAGAAAGAAGGTAGAAAAACAGACTGGAGTCCTATTGAGAACAGAGGCATTAACTTTAAGCAGCGTCTATTCTGAGAATTTGAAAAAAAACCTAATTCAGTACAGAAAATGTTAATACAATGGAAAATAGATTACAAGTATTTCTATGTATGTGACAATATTACCAGTTGATTTGGGCAGCAGAACTCTGATCTAACTAACTAGAAGAAGGTAGTGAAAAATACAGTAATACATTGCAAAAAGCAGGATTCCACAAAATTGGGGGTGGGGGAGTGGTGTGTTGGTTTTTTTTGTTTGTGTTTTTGTTGTTGTTTTGTTGTTGCATGTAGTCAGGGGGTTTTTTTGGTGGTGGTTGGGGTTTTTTTAGGGTTGGGTTTTTTGTTTGTTTGGGTGTTTTTAGGTTTTTTTTTTCCCCCTAGCATTTATTGTAGTGACGTGTTAGTTGCTTAGTTATCACTGTGTCTCTCAGTAAACCATTACAGAAGAACTTAAGGCTTGCTTAAAATCTCTTAAAAACAGCTTGTAGAGTTGAAAAAGATAAAATTTTGGTGAAGATCTGTGACTTAGGCAGGTGTCTAGGTTAAAAACTTGCTTAGCTTCCTTCCTGAGTGTCCAAGCAGCTCTTTAGCATTTCTTTTGGTGGACTGTAGTTGACAATGGGAGCTGTCCCCACTTTTCCAAATGTTTTTGCCTTTAGAATAGCTTGTTTCATAGTGCTTCTACAGACTTCTCCTAGAACCGGCTATCGTAGAGGATCTTACTATTACAAAACTCTTTTGTGTTACAAATCGGAATGAAACCTACAATGTGTCGGATTCCTCCATGAAACAAAATAACTTTATTTACTTCTGTGGAAATCAAGGAAATATTTTTCTGGAGAGCATAATGGAATACAATCAAAATACTGAAACATTCTACTAACCATTAGCTTTTTTACATTAGAACGTGCTGTACTTTTCACACATGCAAACTGATGAGCGTGGCTACCATGCGGCTTTGTGTCCTCTTGGCTCTTTTATTTTTATAGCTGAATGTGACATTCCTAAAAATGATTTTTCTCCCTCACCTCCAGAAACCTACCGTTATAGATGAACTATTCCTGATTTACACACACAACTCTTCTTGTCATCATTATGGTTTTACAGGTGTGCAAAGTGCAGGAAAGAACATTCAGACTTCAAGCACGCATCTTTCTTTCAACAGATGTTTCTGAAGCATATTAAAAGTGCATGGAACAAAACTGTGAATTGGCTGCTCTTGTGGAAATGAAGTAATTGAATGTGTAATAGTACATATTACATAACTAACTATAACTGCTATAACTAACTGCAGTTTGAGGGATTTGTTGTTATGAAGTAGCTTTTCAACAAGTTCTTGACCCTTTTCTGGCAGCGGTAGGAAACAGTACATGAATTAGCGCCTGTCTTCTCAGTTTTGTCATGCTTCCAATTACAGTGTACAGTATACATATCCGGCATCACCAATCCACTATATTGAGTCTAATGAAACTAGGTTCTGTTGTCACCTGCCTGTGACCGATAGTCGAAGTGGAGATTACTTGTCACAGTTTTGTTGATAAATTTGTTTTCAAGTGTTTACGAAGAACTAGCCTGTTAAACAGTGGCTGACAGAATTTGAGATTCTTTGACTCAACATTCAATTACAATGAAGTGAAGTGGCAGTGGCTCTTTCCATGTTCTCTGTTAACTTAATTTTAATACAGCATTCAAGACATGAAGGATAGCAGTCTGCTAGTAATGAGAACATTGCTTCTGATTCTCTGTTTAGGCGAAAATTCAGTGTGACTTTGCAAGTGCAAATAACACCAACTTTTATCATTAATGTGTTTTTTTGCAGGTTTCAAGTGAAACCTTTGTTTGAATAAATAAGTTCATTGCACTGCTGCATCCAGTTTATTTAAAAAAAAAAGTAGTCTGATTATCAGAGCCTTTGTCATGGTTTGAAAGAAAGAATAAGTAATGTCTACAGCATTGGGTGTCCATTTACTTTTCCTTTGGGAGAAGTTGGATCCCATTGGCATTATCTGAAATGATGTTTTGAGTAAAGAATAAGATAAATAGAACCTCCTTATTTATTGATGTTGTGAAACTGATTTTCAGGAAAGTGCAGAAGAACCTTGCTGGTTCAGAAAATTCTGCAAATTTTGTTAACTTTCTTAAATGGGCTCTAATATTTTTATAGAAGTCACACACACTGACCTTAATGTAGTGAAATACCTCTAAAGTTCTGTAACGTAGTAGTTTAAAGCAAGTTAATGCTGTTTAGTATTTATGTTGCTTTTGTTTCCCAGTGGCAAAATATAGCAGGTCATCTCGGTTTCTGGCTGTGCTAGCAAGTAATGCAGCCAAGAGGAGCAGATTTACAGAGTGAAGTTGTTGCTGAAGGACCAGTGTCTGCACTGTGTGCTTATACTTGGGACTAGCTTTAATCAAGTCCCATGGGCAGAATGACTGTTGGCAGTTGGAGGATATTAGGTATTTCTAAAACCTCTATGATACGAACCAAAGCTCGCTACATGGGGATGATCAGGAGAGACACTTCAAAAGCATGCACCTGACCAAAGTCGAATGCTAATTTAGCGTTGACCCTCAGGCATTGGTATGGTTTAGTAAGTTTGTATGGTCAGGGTCACAGTGATCCATGTGATGCTCTCCAAATACGAGAGAGAATTAGAGCCGCGTGTTAATCTAATTGGAAGGCAAAGTTAAACAACTGATGTCCTTCACGGGCAAACTAATGGCATTGTGCCTTCTTGAGGATTTCACAAAATAGTTTGTTATGCACATGTTAACTCCTGACACAGTAACTTGTCCCACGAATGCTTTGGCAAAACTTGATTTCATAGCAAGTTTTGGTTGAAGCTTAAGGCTTTGTTTTAAAATGCAATGGGAACAAAGTTTTCCTAGTGCTTGAGCTGAATAACTAGAGCTTTTCAGCTTGGCTATTCAGCATAATCTAGCTGCATTTGAGAAGAGGAGTTTAAAGAATAGTCATTATAATATTTCTTCTGAAAGGTTAAAAAAAGACACGTCAGCAATGAGTTTAGAAATCATTCTTTTATCACTAGTTTTGGAAAATATTCCCAATCTTGGTTTTAAAGGGTGTTACAGATGTTTTGACATTAGTCACTGGAAGGCTTTGCATTTTTAATTTTAGTTTTGTAAGTAAGCAAATTTTAGGCAATTGTGCTTTTGTCATTCTCATCCTAGTAAGTTCTGGGTTGGTAACAGCTGTCATAGGCTTTTGATTGTGGGGTAGGTGCTCCATTTCTACCAGCCTAAAAGCTTTGTCAGCCTCTTTCCTTTTACAGCTATTTTATCTGAATGTTTTCAGTGAAAGATGTAGTAGTATGGGTGTTACTACTGCTTATCCCTAGAGAATCCACATGGGATATGGATGTTATAAATGCTTCAGTAGGAGTTTGAACATTTATTAGTTGCTAGTGAATCCACTCCTGTGTCAAGCTTTTCCTACAGTGCTTTTATGTGAAGGGTCTAAACGGAGTGGAAACTTGTTTGTCGCTGGGGCATTGGTAATCCTTTGCTTTGTAAAGGTCAAGTCAGATTGCAGCCTTGTCATGGTTTTGATTAGGAAGATAACCAATTAGTAGATAAAAGTTGGTCTGTCATCTCTTGTCATCAGATGTGTTTATTTTTAGAAGGATTCCCCCCCCCCCCCCCCCAAACAATTTCATTGCTTTTTATGTAACTTGACTTTGTAAAACTAGGATATCATGATCTGAAAGTTCTGTCTGATGAGATGGTAAAGGTTTTAGTACAATGCGAGTGCTGATCTGTCAGTGTGGCTCAGACTCAGTTAAGTCTACTGTTATAGTGATGCAGTAGTATTGTGTTAGAACAGAAATACTTTGGAAATGCTATTAATTCTATACAATCAAGTTAAAACTAAGTTCATCGTGTAGGCAGTATGGTTTTAAAACAGAGAAACTGTAAGCAAATGTACTCTTTGTCCTCAGTTGTTTGCGTGGGTACTTTTTTTAAAGACTAATGGGAAAAGCCATGCTGCTCGTGTTCTGGGATCATCATCAGCCACAGCCAGAGTGTATGTGTATTTCCCTTAACTAGGAAGGATGTGTGTATAGTTACTGTCATTATTTTGACTGTAAAATTGTTACTTCAGAAAGGCATAGGACACTAAGAAGTGTTTTCCTGAATGTGCAGCTTAATAATAAGAGATCTTTTACTGTAGTCAGCAACACAAAATTTATGCAGCTGGAAAAAAATGTTTCTCCTGAAACGTTAATGGCAATTTTAACTCCTGTGTCTTGTTGGTGACTTGTTCTTCCCCTTGATACAAGGCCCTCACTTCTTTGAAAGTTACCTCTGAAAAGTATAAAAGTGAAGCCATCCCAAGAGGCATATGTGATTGGAAAAGCACGAGGAAAAAAAAAAGAGGGTTGGGGGCAGAAGCAAACACGAGCAAGTTATCTCAAAACTTACATTATTGAGGGAAATGTTGATATGTCAAAAAAAACTTTATTCTGAGCTGAAATTTACTCCAAAATAAATGAGAACTGAGTATAAATATAGCATAGCACATATTATGCTGGTGTTGCCTTGTTGTTTTTTCTGTTTTACTGTTTTATACTGTCTTTTAAATGAAATGTTCTTCCGTAGATCGTGTCAATTAATGCTTAGTTACACTTCTAAGGTAAAAAAAAACAAAACTAAGCAGCTGGATGTGACTGGAAGAGGGAAACAGAGTTGCTGCTTCTGTTACATGGTGGCAGGTTTTCTATTTTTTTTCCTTCTGCCTGGTTCAAGCAGAAAATTTTTAATTTCTCCTTTCCCTTATTTATGCAGCAGCAGGTTAGACTCCCCTAAGGAAAACTAGCAGGTTCCTGTCATAGTGCTCCAGAGCAGCACAGCATGAACTTCTAGAAGAGAATGTCATGCTCTGTGTGGAACTTGTGACAGCTAGGCACACTTACATCTTCCTAAATTCATCTGTGTTTCAGAGAGTCTGTATGTTGTACTATTAGGAGGTATTTTCTGCAACGTGGTTGTTATTTCTAGGAAATTATTTGTTTTCAGTGGAAATATGGACCCTGATTTGGTTTCTCTTTGTACTTCCAGAGGACACGTGATGATAATGGCAAATTTCTCCACTCACCTGTGTGCCAGCATGGTAGTGAGTTGCCATGCTGCGTCTCCTCAGATGAACTTTCATCTGTCTTGCCACCTTGTTTATCATCTGGCAAAAACTAACAAGAAAAAGAATCCATTCCTTATTTTCTGTTTTCCCCTTTAACTGTCAAAGTCAGCAAGGTGCAGTTGCATCATTCTTTCACTGTAGTATAATTCACAATACATTAACATGACATGTTTTTTTCCTAAAACTTGAGATGTTTAATATGCCTTTAACTTTTTGTCATTCAGGATGGTGATGAGTCATCTCCAATTTTAACAAGTTCTGAAATTGTTAAGATTCCAGATCCCCAGATGTCTATGGTAAGCAATGCTCCATGTAATGCAATCTGTATTACGGTATTTTTGTTGACGTTTTCATAAATGGAGATGAAAGCTTGCCTATATTGCTGTCTTTGATATTTTAAAAGTCCAGTGAAAAGATGTATTTGACCAGTTGAGAAATTCAGTGGATTTGACTCTTTGTAATTTTTTTTTTCTGCTGCTGCTAGATTAAAATACAAGAATTGATTTAATGCTTATGTTCATCTCCTTTCCATACCTAATATGCTTCCTTCTGAGGTGTAGGAAAGCAGAGAAGGGGGATTGTTGGCAAAAGAGGTCAGAGGGTGGGAATGTAAGGTAAGAGGGAGCTGAAGAACAGAAATTTAGCGGAAGGTGCAGTAACTCTTGGTCACTTTGTCTGTTAAAATATTTTCTCCCTACGCTCTCTTGTATGTTGTCTTTCATATAGACAGTGCCTAAGTACAGTTCTAGAAAAGATTTCCATTATTGTGGATGCCAATTCAGTGGGACTGGTATTGGCAGCTTTGGGAACCTTAATGTAAGTGGGCTTCTACTGGCAACACTGTTTGAGCACTGTGTAATCTAACACTGCAAGAGCAAGTCTGACAATGCTGAAAACTGCCTTGGCTGCTGAAATCTCGTTGACACTGTGGCTCCTATTGTGGCTCCTACTGTTGCTAACATGGTATTAACAGTGGGAAAACTTTTTGAGAAGTTTTTCTTGCATACAAAGCTTTATGCTGCAAACATCCTAAAAATGTTTATAAAAGCGGCTAGCACGTTTGAGTGCTAAATCACAGATGTGTTGACTGAAGCGCTTGCATTTTGCAGCAATTCACCAAAAGGCAAGATAGGGTTTGTAAATTGCGTGAAGTAAAAAAAAAACAAACCAAAACCTCAAAATCCCCAACAACCCTCCACATATTATTGAAGGAGTTTCTTCTAAAACAATAACAAAAATCCAGAAGACGCTGTAGTTTTAGATGTGGATTTTAATTGTCATGCATTATTCAAGATACTGGTGAGTCTTTGCTAGATGGTTTCATGTCAATAATAATTTTCTCTGGAGTTTAAATATTTATAAATACTGACTTACCCTCTGTGTTTAGGAGAACTTAGTAGAAAGCAAACATCACAAGCTTGCTCGAAGTTTAAGAAGTGGACCTTCTGATCATGATCTGAAGCCTAATGCAGCTACGCGAGATCAGCTTAATGTAAGTCAGTCATATGATGGCTAAATTCAATTTTATTAGGTAGTTTGGTATTAATATGTGGTGACAGTTTAAGGAAATAGAGTTCATTTCAGTTTAAAGAAAGTAATTAATGAAGAAATGTTGTTCAGTGTTTCTTACAAGTGGTTAGTTAGATGAGTCCAACTCAGCAGCAGAAGGTACTTGCTCATTTTTTTGTAAAACGGTTTTGGGGGGATAAGAATGCATACTGTGCACGTATATAGGTGCTAATGGCAGTCTTAAAGTAACTGTGTATGTTTGCCTACACTGCCACTTCAGTCAACTGCGTAACTGAGGAGCACCACCATGTTACCATGAGAACTTTGTGTTGTTGAAAAGCTTTTTTTTTTTCCTAGCTATTTTTGTGTGTTCAGTGTTGTGCTTTGTCACAATGTAGTCTGTTAACTTGTTGATTATTGCTGTTTATGTTTTTAAACTCACTTTCTGACTATGTATCTAATAGATCATAGTGAGTTATCCACCGACAAAGCAGCTAACGTACGAGGAACAGGATCTAGTTTGGAAATTCAGATATTACCTTACTAATCAGGAGAAGGTAAGTTGAATGATTTGAGAGGACTTATTGATGCAAGAGGTGCTTCATCTGGCACTCATTCTACAATGTTCTGTCCTTGCAGAGATAGAGCTTCAGTGTCTTGGAAGCTAGTCAAGATTATTTTAACCTTTTCTACAATGTTACTGATTTAAAAATTGGTGACTGTAATTTTCCCACTTAAATCATATGAACTGGCTATTACTACAGCAGTCTCACCGTCAGCTACAAACACTCACCGTCAGCTACAAACACTCACCATCAGCTTAAAATACTAGTGTTGTCAATTTTGCCTTCAGCAAGGAAAGATTATTAAAGAGACTCTTCATCCCTTTTTGACAAGGATTAGCATTACCAGAATAAGTAGCAGCACACCAAAAGCCCAAAGTAAATTAAATAACTAAATAATCCCCCAGCAGTGGGCATTTTTTATGTAGTGGTAATTGTGGTAGAGCAGTAACCATTGACATTTGACTTAGAAGATAACCCAGCTGCAGTTTTTTGGGATGTATTAAAACAATCCAATATTATATTGTCACTTACATCAGTAAGGTTCCTCAGGTCTGTGCTTATGTAAATATAGTCTGGATCTAGTTCTACCTTAATGTGAAATGTTAATTTCACAGCATCCTTCTGGACAAGTTGCCCAACTGTGGGGTGAGTGGGTTCACAGTGTGCTGTGTGAAGAACTGGCTGAAGGGCAGAGCTCAAAGGGTTGTAGTGAATGGGGCTACATCTGGCTGGTGACTGGTCACCAGCGGTGTTCCTCAGGGTTCCATCCTAGGGCCAGTTCTGTTCAATAAATTTATCAACGATCTGGATGCAGGAGTTGAATGCTGAGTTTGCTGATGATACTAAACTAGGAGGCGCTCTTGACTCTCTTGAGAGACAAGATGCCTTGCAGAGGGATCTAGCTTGATTGGAGCATTGGGCAATGATTAATGGGATGAAATTTAACAAGTCCAAATGCCAGATTCTGCACCTAGAATGGCGTAACGCCAGGCACAAGTATAAATTGGGAGAAGAAAGGCTGGAAAGCAGCCCTGCGGAAAGGGGTCTGGGGGTGCTGGTCAACAGCAGGCTCAGTATGAGTCAGCGGTGTGCACTGGCAGCCAAGAGGGCAAACCACATTCTGGGGTGCATCAAACACAGTATAACCAGCTGATCAAAAGAGGTGATTGTCTCACTGTGTTCAGCGTTGGTGCGGCTTCACCTTGAATACTGTGTGCAGTTCTGGGCCCCACAAATTAAGAAGGATGTGAAGGTCCTTGAATGCATCCAGAGGGCAACAAAGCTGGTGAAAGGGCTGGAAGGAATGTCCTGTGAGGAGTGACTGAGGACTTTGGGCTTGTCTAGTTTGGAGAAAAGAAGGCTGAGGGTTGACCTCATTGCTCTCCACGGCTTCCTGAGCAGGGGAAGTGGAGAGGGAGGTGCTGCTCTCTTCTCGCTGGGATCCAGCGATAGGACGCGTGGGAATGGTTCAAAGCTGCAACAGGGGAGGTTTAGACTGGACACTAGGAAGCGTTTCTTTTCCGAGAGGGTGGTCAAACACTGGATCAGGCTTCCTAGAGGAGGGGGTTGATGCCCCAAGGCTGCCAGTGTTTAAGAGGCATTTGGATAATGCCCTTAACAACATGCTTTAACTTTTGGTCAGCCCTGAATTGGTCAGGCAGTTGGACTAGATGATCGTTGTAGGTCCCTTCCAACTGAAATAGTCTACATTCTATTCTAAATCATTTGTTTAGCCTGGCTTTTCACTGATGAATTGTCCCATCTCTTTCTATTTAGGCCTTGACAAAATTCTTAAAATGCGTCAACTGGGACCTACCACAAGAGGCAAAGCAAGCACTGGAGCTGCTGGGCAAGTGGAAGCCCATGGATGTGGAAGACTCTCTAGAACTTCTGTCATCTCACTTCACCAACCCAACGGTTCGGCGGTATGCTGTTGCCAGGCTTCAGCAGGCTGATGATGAGGTATTCATTGGGCTGTGAGTACATGTGAAAGTCAGCTGGTCTCAGGATTTTTAGTCTCATTAAGTACTTGAAATGTTTGCTGCTTTTTAAGGCATTTAAGTGAATAATAGTGATGGAAAACTAAAAAAAAAAAAAAAAAAAAATATTCACTGTGATGCTATTTAAGCTCTTTATGGAGCAAGGTCTCCACATTATTAAGTGGCACTCATTGATAATTGTCTCAGTATGAACAGCTAGTGATAGCTGGTTTTGTCAAACAAAGTGAAACAACCATATGTTCTCCCCAGAAACCAGGAGAATGGGGAGATTTTAAATTTTGAATGTTAACCTGCATAGAACTGCTCTGAACTTAAATAGTCTGCTAAAAGATTTCCAACAAATCCACCTGGTAAGTTGAAGCAGTATATTGTCATACTCTTTTGCTAAAAAAAGCAAGTAGAAAAGCGTCTGTGGAAACAAGATGTTTCTAATTGTATACTGATTAGAATATGATGAGCTGTGATTTGTGAGTAGAGCACACTTAATAGATGCTAATCTGTTAAATTTCAATTATTTATATATTCTATTTTCTTTTGACAGTAAAAAAAAAATACTTTGAGTGTATTACCATAACTCCTGAATCCTTGGCAATCAATAGAGTTTAAAATAGGGAGCATAAATATATCAAATTTTTGGAAGCCCACTTCAATAGCCAGGGTCATACTGCTTTGACTTTAAAAATGTACCTTTTACGAAACACTTGAAGGCAGCTAAACAGAGCAAGCTGAATAGTAGAGGGAACAAACTCATTATAAACAGCAAGTGATTAAAATTATAGTCTTCAATCTAAAATAGATCAGATACGTGTGTGTTTTTTGTTTGGCTTTTTTTTGATCCTCAGCTATGCAAGGGATAAAAAAAAAAAAGATCATAGAATCATTAAGGTTGGAAAAGACCTCTAAGATCGAGTCCAACCGTCGACCCAACACCACCATGCCCACTAAACCATGTCCCTAAGTGCCTCATCTACACGTCTTTTTAAATACCTCCAGGGATGGTGATCCCACCACTTCCCTGGGCAGCCTCTTCCAATGTTTAACCACTCTTTCAGGAAAGAAATTTTTCCTCACGTCCAATCTAAACCTCCCCTGGCACAACTTGAGGCCATTTCCTCTCGTCCTATCGCTTGCCACTTGGAAGAAGAGACCGACCCCCACCTCGCTACAACCTCCTTTCAGGTAGTTGTAGAGAGCGATGAGGTCTCCCCTGAGCCTCCTCTTCTCCAGGCTAAACAACCCCAGTTCCCTCTGCCGCTCCTCATAAGACTTGTGCTCCAGACCCCTCACCAGCCTCGTTGCCCTTCTCTGGACACGCTCCAGCACCTCAACGTCCTTCTTGTGGTGAGGGGCCCAAAACTGAACACAGTATTCGAGGTGCAGCCTCACCGGTGCCGAGTACAGGGGCACGATCACTTCCCTACTCCTGCTGGCCACACTATTGCTGATACAGGCCAGGATGCCATTGGCCTTCTTGGCCGCCTGGGCACGCTGCCGGCTCATGTTCAGCTGACTGTCAGCCAGCACCCCCAGGTCCTTTTCCGACAGGCAGCTTTCCAGCCACTCTTCCCCAAGCCTGTAGCGCTGCATAGGGTTGTTGTGGCTGAAGTGCAGGACCCGGCACTTGGCCTTGTTGAACCTCATACAGTTGGCCTGGGCCCATCGATCCAGCCTGTCCAGGTCCCTCTGCAGAGCCTTCCTACCCTCGAGCAGATCAACACTCCTGCCCAACTTGGTGTCATCTACAAACTTACTGAGGGAGCACTCAATCCCATTCAACCCCAAGATAGTGCATAAGAGAGGAGAGAATCTGAATTCCTGGTACCATGGTCCAGATTTTATGCTTGAGTTTTCTTCTTGGGAGCCACAAACGGAAAGGTTTATTTTGTGGATGCTAGAAGCAAGTACGGCAGCTTAACCGCAGATAACTTTGATGTAGTAATTACTTGCTAGGGAGCTCCCAATTTCCATTTCTTTAAAGGTCACTAAATCCTGACTAAGTTTTTCTGTAAACTAGAGTTTTGAAAACACGTGGAGTCCTAGTCAGCTTTGACTGATGCCCTCAATTAATTTTCTCTTTTTCCTCCATGAGGATTTGCTGATGTACCTGCTACAGTTAGTCCAGGCATTGAAATATGAAAACTTTGATGACATAAAGAATGGACTGGAACCTAGCAAAAGGGACAGTCAAGGTTCAATGTCAGAAAGCATGACAACATCTGGGAGTAATGGTGCAGAAATAGACAGGTAAGAAGCTTATATTTCCAGCAGAAAAGCAGAAACGTGTAGCATTGTAAGCTCTCAAATTCTTTCTCCTTTTTAGGGACCATTGCATATTCAACATCCTATTTTATAATCTGAAGCGATGATGTGGAAAAAAAAAAAAACAAACACATTCCTTGAAAGCTTAGGGGTTATTTCCTGACTACAGATAGTTTACAGAGCAAACATTCTTAATCTCAAAGTTGTGGCCTTTGGCCTTGCTGTATGAAAGGAAGACAACTCCTGGAGAACAGGAAAAACACTGGCATTGCTTCCTTCTGTCCTTGCAAAAGTTAGGGTGTCTTCAATAAAGTTGTTGTATGAGGCTCCGCTTCCCCCTTTCATCAAAGAATGTGGATCTAAAAGTCCGATCGGTCTGAAATGGAAAGAAGTTTCTTCCTGCTCCTGCAAAAGAAGGCGTAGGGAGAGTCCTGTGAATGTAAAGGAGCTGGGGAGCACACTTTTTATTCTTGCAGGAATCCAAAAGAAAGGTTGAAATATCCAATTAATATGGTATTAAGCAAGGTGCAAACAAACTTCGTTAACTGAAGTGTCCTGTGAATATTTAATACATGTTTCCAGGATTTTTAGTCTTAACCGTCAATGTCTAATCACTTGTGTCACTAGGGTATACTTTTCGTATTACAAGAATACTGCTTTTCATTGATCTTGCTGCTAAGCTGTAGAGTGGGTGTCCTGGGATGTATGGTATATTTTAAGGCTGCAATGACACTTAGACATTAGTAGAGCTGTTTGATTACTTCCTTCCAGGTAAATTTACTGTCTGATAATTTTGCTTTGCAAGCATTGGGTTTGTTTCCTCTGTTATGTGTAGTTGCATTCCAGAGACAAGTGCTTGCAGGTGTTGTGTATTAGCAATTTCATCTTAAGAACATACTAAAAAAGCTTATCCTGAAAATGTGCATTTGTTAAATTCCCATCTATGTCTGCTTTATTTTTTTTATGGAAGATGAAACAAAATGCTAAGTTTGATGTAAGTGAACGTCCTTCACAGCCATAAACTGTGTAGCTAAGCAGGCATAGATTTTTGCCACTTTCAGGAACTGCAGCTGTCAAAGTTGCTGTTCATGCAGTTTGTTCTGAAACAGGGTTGAGAGATGTCCTGGTTTCGGCAGGGATAGAGTTAATTTCCTTCCTAGTAGCTGGTACAGTGCTGTGTTCTGGATTTAGGAGGAGAATGATGTTGATAACACACCGATGTTTTAGTTGTTGCTGAGCAGTGCTTACACTAGTCAAGGACTTTTCAGCTTCCCATGCCCTGCCAGCGAGAAGCTGGGAGGGGGCACAGCCAGGAGAGCTGACCCAAACTGGCCAAAGGGATATTCCATACCATGGGACGTCATGCTCAGTACATAAACTGGGGGGAGTTGGCCAGGGGGCGGTGACCGCTGCTTGGGATCTGGCTGGGCGTCAGTCGGTGGGTGGTGAGCAATTGCATTGGGCATCACTTATTTTGTATATTTATTATTATTTTCCCTTCCTTTTCTGTCCTGTTAAACTGTCTTTATCTCAACCCACAAATTTTACTTTTGTTCTTCTTTTCCCCCAATTCTCTCCCCCATCCCACTGTGGGGGGCAGTGAGTGAACGGCTGCGTGGTGTTTAGCTGCCTTCCGGGTTAAACCACAAGAAGATAGTATCTTCAAAGATACTTCTCTTCCAGATTTCTGAATTTATTATGCTGTGGAAATGAAATGCATTGCTATTTCCATGCATGCCCCCTGCCCTGCAAGAAAGAACTTTGAATCATGCCGATTACATGCTTTCCTTTATGTAGTTCCCAGATCATGAGTCCTATTCCACCTGTTTCCTCACCACCTCTTACTTCTAAGACAAAGGAGCTTGCAGACAATGAAAACCTTGATGTAAGTCAAATGCTTTACCTTGTATTTTTGATACGTGAGGCTTTTTTAGTGACCTAGAACTGTTTTTAGTTTTTGTTTGTGAATATTTGAATCTTTCTACTGTATCTTGCTGAATACTTAAAGTGCTTAACAAACTAAATGCGAAGAAAATAGCAATAGCTTAACTGACTTTTTTTTTTACAGGCCATCTATTTATGTACATGGTTACACTATCCAAAACTGGGGGACTGGGCATTGAATTCTTCATAAAATTCAAGTACTCTGTTTAAACGAGAAAACTGCAAAGGCTGTTGCATGATGATAGATACTGATAATTGCATGTGTTTGAGGTGTTTTAAAGCAGGTTTTTTAATGGAAAACAGTTATCCAAATGTTTTAATCTCTGCAGTCTGTTCTTCCTGTAGCTGTATTCCTTGGCGTGGGTGTCATCTTTTTGGACCTAAGTGAGACGCTGTGTTGATTTACATCTGCCAAGGATTATACTCAATTTATACCACAAGTAGAAGAGTAACAAAAGTAGGCCTGGAGGGAGGGAAAGATAAAAGATAAAGAGAGTTTGAGGGAACCTGTTTTTAATCTGATGTGCAGTTAATTGGTCTTTGAACTAAAGATCCATTCCCTGTTGCAAATCTTCCTTTTTGGGTCTCAGTACAGCATAGATAATAAGCCTCAAACTGAGCATATCAGTAAAGATACACAGATTTCTTGCTAGTTGGAATATTAAACTTTAAAAAAGCAGCTAAATGTTGTGTATCCTCTGCAGATTTTTTTTTTTAATGTTAAAGTGTAGAACATCTTAATGAGTTTTAGATCTTCTGGATGCAAAACAGGGTAGTAAATCCCTTTCAGGGTTGACTCTTATAGCGAGGGATAATTGCATAGGAGGAAAGTGTAATATATTGTAAATAGAAATTTTACATTAAAGATTTATTGTTGGAGAACATCATGTACTTTTTGACATGTTGGCAAATATATTACTGTAGTAGCAGACCTTTTTTTACTTGTAGTGTTGTTGCTGGTTTTGGAATAATATTAAAACTAATACAATTTAAATATTAGGTTGGACTGGATTCACGTTTTGGAAGGGAATGTATCTCTCAAAACTCCTGCAACTATTTTGGGTTTTTCCTTAACTTCGTCACTCTCTTAAGTGCTTAGACTTCTTTATAACTTAATTTTACTTTTCTTAAATCCCTTCCAGCAAGACCTTTGCACTTTCTTGATTTCACGAGCATGCAAAAATTCCACGTTGGCAAACTACTTATACTGGTATGTTAGAAACTGTTTATTCGTACTGTATTAATGTCTAATTGAAATCAAAGCTATAATGCCCAGAAGGATGCACAGCAAAAGATGACCTGTCTTGAGAATCTCAATTTCTGTCAGGATGAAGTAGTAGATTTAAATCCATATGCCTTTGAATAGAATAATTAGTAAAAGGAGGGTGCTGGTTTTTAAAATGCACAAACGTGCTTTACTATTAGACAAAGGTGATTTGTAGGGCATTAAGTACAGTGTTTAAAAAAAAAAAAAACCCAACCCCTAACTATAGTTTATAAATTGTCGTTCAATTTGTTTAGGGTGGTGTGGTGGGAAGGAGATAAAGTTCATCTTCTGCTCTGCTTTTCTATTTGGTTTGTGTTTATAGTTTTTGACAGTGTTGGCTAGAATATTAAGGTTATGCACTTTTGTATTAATCAGGAGTGTACTTTATGAAGGTTCATAAAGCACTAATTTTTTTGTGCTAACCTAATTATTTTTTAGATTCCATTTGTGGTTATGCTACGAGCACAAACAAAATGTCACTGCAGATGTGTGCTTTCTTAAGGGGGAACTTTAGTTGCGAATAGTTCATCTAGATAGTGGAGAGGTAAGATTACTCAGCTAAGGATCTTGTCTCACTTCAGTGGTTTAAGAATTAAATTAGATGCCTAAACTAGTCATCTGCATGCCTTCTGAGTAAGCATTTGCAGATAGAATTATCTCATTTGAAGAAAGCTGAGGTGAATAGAGCTGTACTCTGAAAGTGTGTGTGTATGTGTTTATGTTGATATGTATCTGCATATACACAACACATACAGCTATTAAAATGTGTGTACATACAAGTAAAAAGAGAGAGCTTAGATGCCTTTTACACGGCTAACCTTAAGTCAAATGATTCTCATTTGTATCCTTTGTAGATGTATCTAATAATTAAAAAAAACTTATGCACATTATCATATGTTAATGTGCTATGAATATTAACCACAGATCAGCTGTGAATTAGGAACAGTGTGATATGTGATGTCAGCCTACTCAGCTGTTCTTATAAAATTCTTAAAAGGATCCTAACCTACCCTGAGAGTGACTCCATTTGTAAATGTCGTCTTAAGTTTTATTATTTCATTGCTTTTTCAGTAGTTTAATTTTAAAATATATAAGTGCATGACTTAACTACAGTTCCTTAGTGTACATACCTCTATTGGAGTGGCCAAAGATAATGTTTGGCTTCAGAAAAAAGTGCTATTAAATTTAAATGATTAAAATAATTGCAGGCCTAATTGATGTGGGTAGAAGCCAGGTGCTTGACCTAACCAAATATTCTTCATTTAAGATAAGTCTTAGTAGGTTAGCTTATTTCTATCACATTGATAGAAGCTGTGCACTTACATTTCGGCAACATCTCAGACATTCAGTCTACAGAAAGTTCAGAGCATCCAGAACTCTGAAGTTTTTTGTCTTATGACTTGGGGGGGCGGGGGAAGAAAAAGAACCCAAACAAAAAAACCCAGTCAACTTATTCTTTGTTTTCTTTCCAGACATCTCAATTTCTCAGTGACAAAATACAAATGTTGCAGCCACTGTTTGACCTGACATAGCCATAAATCCTCTTGGCTGCTGATCAATTGCTTGTTTCAACTATCCAGACACAGCATGCACCTAAAATAATCAATGGAAAAAGTACAATAACCCTTGAAAATCAAACCTCCCTGCTCAGTCACCTGTCATTGTAAAGCTATCCTATCCTTATACTTTAACAGTGGCTACAGAAGTCAGTGCTACTGCTTTTTTCTGTCTCTTCTTCGGACGTATGAGACACCTATCCAAGTATGAAGCGTTACTCTTACTCCTTGTTTCAAGATAGCTTTGAGAAACTGTCTAGGGCTTTTTAACAAACAAAGATGAAAATGGCATGCTTCAATTCGTTATTTCCTGTTTCCCTTGAAGTTTTGGTGCACAGACTTTGTAAATACGGGCTTATTTTTATACACATTACTGCAATCTAATTTTGTCACTTTAGTGAGGGAATGGTGTAGAACAATATATTTGCAAAGTTCTAGAAGTAATCTCTAGTTTTAGATTTCATTGAGATAATACTCATGGAATAAGTTACATATGTCTTATTTTAATGTATATAATGAGTATTTGTGAGTAAGACTAGTCAAATCTGATCAGCTGCAAATGACAGACCTCTAATCTTGTCCCATAATCATTCAGTTGCAAAGAGATTCTGCACAAGTGCGTAAGGAATGGATAATTCTAGCTGTCAATGTAAAGTCCAAGCGTGTTTGAATGTGTGGAATCACTTTTGAATTCAAATGCAGTGTTTGAAAATCGACTGACTTGCTAATTTCTTCCGCTTTTTAATAGTGGGGTTATATGTTTTTACTAGGTAATACTAGGAGATATATTGGTCAACAGAAAGAAGACCTTTTTTGCGTAGCTGCTTTTTGCTTGTCAGTGCTGTGAATATAAATAACCACAAAAGCTTTCCAAACAAATGCTTAACATAACAAATTAAATTTTTGGTATAACTGTTCCAAATTGTACTGTTTAAATTCTTGTACTCGAATCATAATTTTAGAAATGCAAACTTGTTTTGGAATATAGGCTTTGCAGAGCTGCTTCAGGACCAATACTGTCTCTTCCACCATTGCTAATGATAAAATAGGGAACAGGTGGGGGGAGATTCTTGTTTTTGCAGGTATAATTGAATAGCAAGTTTGCAGCCACTACATTGTGCAGAGGGTAGTAGCACAGTGGAATGCCTGCTCCTCCCACATGTACTGCTTGGTTGGAGTGTTCATATGATTTGGACTTCTGACTTGTCCTGTTTGAGTGATGCCGCTTCACTGTAAGTGAAAGGCCTCAGAAACTTTGATAGACGCTCCTGATCCAAGTGGGAATTTGACTGGGCAATTTTGAAGATTTTGTCTGTTGGTTGGTATCTCATTCAAAGATCGACTTTATTTTTAGTTCCAGGCCTATAATACAGGGCTGCTGTATTTCACTCAAATTGTGTAGCACCAGAGTACAGCATAACTTGGGTTGTTTTTATGCTGCAGGTATGTAATAGTGGAGTGTGAAGACCAAGACACTCAGCAGAGGGACCCAAAGACTCACGAAATGTACTTAAATGTGATGAGAAGATTTAGTCAGGCTTTGCTGAAGGTAATGCTTCTGTGTAAGGCAATACAGAGTGTTCTGGGCTAGCCGTTCTTTAAAAAGGCAGAGGTGTCTGGAAGGAGGACAGTTTTTCATGTCATATGTATTGAAACTTTAAAAAAAATCTTCCACTTCTGCTTGAATTTTGACTTTGTGGTAAACCAAAGAAACTACTGACAAAGAAAAGAATAAGTATTGAGAACTTTTTTCCTCTGTTTTATTTCTTGTTCCTGTTAGTAACATGCTGGTTCTAAAATTTTCTGCCTTGTGTAATCAGTCTATTTTATTTACTTTTTTTTTTATTGGAAGCACTTGTCCTTGCAGTGCAAATTGAGACAGAGACCTGTCTTTTGAATTCATTGTATTGTTCTCTGTATCAGCAGCAGAGAGGGTGCTGGAGCAGCAGGGGAAAAAAGGCAAAAACAAAAAAACCAACCACTTTTGTGAATTGCAATCTCTGATTTATAGCAGATGTGGAGTCTTTCTGATTTTAGTGTGTCTCACACTTCATATTAATTCCCATTTTAGGTATGTTATTCAAATCTGACTCTTCGGCTTCATAAGACTATTCCACGTGCTTATCCTTACTAACTTATTTTGGCTGTGTGAATAGGTTTGTCATGCATGACTTCACCACTGAAATCGTTGATACAAATTGAAGTGCACTGGTAGGTCAGATAATTGATTGCCAGCTACAGTGATTCTGATTTGTGTTTTACAGAAAATACCTTTCGAATTGACGGAAAATTGATCTTTATTCACTTACCTCTTAAAAGCCCAAAGGTCTAAGAATAAAGGAATAATTTCTAGATAAAATAATTACAGAACAAAGAACTAATTTTGTTTCTTTTAATTCATTTAGGGTGATAAGTCTGTCAGAGTTATGCGTTCGTTGTTGGCAGCCCAGCAGACATTTGTAGATCGGCTGGTTCATGTAATGAAAGCAGTGCAGCGTGAAAGTGGGAATCGTAAGAAAAAGGTAACTAAAGGATTGGGAAAATTATCTCTGGCTAGAATTTGACAATAGGAACATTAGCTTTTCACTAAAAATTCTTAGCACTGAGATTTATAACAGATGTCTGCCTGTCCTGTAATAATTTTAGCAATCTTTAAACAAACTTAGGAGAGGTTTAGATGAGTCAAAGTTCAAAAGTGTTCTGAAAGGTTGTAGATGAAAAAGAGAAGAGGCCCTTGAGAAAAATCTCGGGATATTTTGGCAAAAGGAAGATACGGGAATAATTGAATAGTTGATGATATAACAGTGAACAAGTTGTGGGGGATGTGGGAAGGGAGCAGAGGTTATTGTGGTGTGAGAATTACACCGGAATAGATAACGAAATTTGACTAGCGGCAAGGTTTCATTTACTCCAAGAGCAACAAAACTATTCTTATATAAGGTGTGTGTTTAGCAGAACTTTGCGTTCTCTGAAAGTTATCTGTTGCATCTTGAGGAAAAGGATTTCTATCATAGGTGCATTTTAAGAAGCTTTGTCCTTAGTTAAAATATTTCAAGTGAACTTGACAGACAAGTATGAGGAGGAAGCAAGAATGCCAAAGGAACTTCTATTCATGTATTTTCTTTTCCTCTGACACACTTTTTAAGCATGGGTTTTTTTAGCGTAGTAATTTTTTTCCAGTGTAAGGAACTCTAAAACTGACTAGTAGTGTATTTCTGGTAACTACAGATGTAGGAATGTAGAGCAAGCTGTGAAATCAGATCTATGCAAGTTGTTGGCGATTTGGTTCATTGGTGGGATCTCCTTGAGTTCAGGGATTTAAGGGATCAGGGCTGAAGACTTGAATCAAGTTTCTGAAACAGAACTAAGATTTGATACTGATATAGAAAATAAATCATCCTGCTACTTGTGTAGGCAATTTAGGAATAAAGTTTTGTTGAGACTACTATACCTGGCACTTATAAAAATGCTTGACTATATTCAGGCTAGATGGAATATCTGCTTTCTTATTCAGATTACTGCAAATGGAGGATTTTTATTTCACTGGATTTTAAGAGTGAAACTGTAATTCTTTGGAAGAGTAAAGAATATAATAAATTGGATATTTACTAATAATATATCCTTTGTTAAAAGACTTTTTTACTGTTCATATACACCTAGTATGTGTGTTATGTTTTTTTTAAAACAAGTTTTTTTTCTTTAATTCTTTTAGAATGAGAGGCTTCAGGCATTGTTAGCAGATAACGAAAAGATGAATTTAGCAGATATGGAACTTATTCCACTTCCTCTGGAACCTCAGGTGAAAATTAAAGGGATAATCCCTGAAAAAGCCACACTCTTCAAGGTAAATGAGATCTTCTGAATAGCTGAAATACAAACAAATCTTATGAGCACTAAGCTTAAACATCAGTTGAAAGATTTAAAGGGGCTGACATAGTCGAGGCAAAATGTAACTGTAACGTGCTCTTAAAGTGGTTAAACAACTCTATTTCCTTTATGAAACTTTTTTTTTTTCTCTCAAGTTAATGTGCAAACTTTAAAGCAGCTTTTATAAGACTGATACAGTTTATAAAGTTTATGAAGTCCCCAAGCTGAAGGCATACTTCCGAGTTCAGAATTTCTCTGAACTCTAGACTGTGTTCGACAGGAGTACCGCTTATGCTCAGAATCATACAAATCAAGTCAGGTGCTGCATCTCAGCTAGATGTATCTCTATTTAATTGCAAAATAAAACCGTTAAATTGGTAGAGACTGGAAAGCAATAAGGTGGTCCATTTCACACAGTTGCGGTGGGCTGACAGGTAGATCCTGTATCCCTATGGTTGGTAAGTCCTTAAACCAATCCGTAGCAGTTTTTTGTGATCATATGGCCAGCCCTTATTCTAGTTAATAAACAGTCAATGTGCTGTTGAAAGAGCTGGGGTTATTTTGCTTCCTATACCACTTGGAATGCAAGTTATTGCCTGGAATGTAAGTTATTACCTGTGTCCAGTGATGTAGGACCTCTTTATAAATTTACTTTCTATAGGTGACTGTGATCTAATTTTAAGATGACCAAAGTGAGCTTGACCAGTCAGGCCTATGTCCAGGAAGCATTCTCTGCCAATTAAAAAATGTTCAAGCTGCTGTGGCAACTTGTATTGATCCATCATCTCTACTAAGTCACAAATTTATTATACCCAGTAGTTTCAAACTTTGACAGGCTGCTTGTTGACTGGGGTATAATTTGTGTTTACTTAAAATCAGAGATGAACATCTTTGCATAATTTTCTACCATACCATCTCTTGGTTTCCCAGCTTTGGCTTGGTTCTTTATATACCAGTTAGTCTCTTTGAAGAGTACATTTCTTCAATTCTATGCTCTTGCACCTCATGTTGGATGCATCATTGGAAAGATCTTGTCATGAAGACTCAGGTTTGCAAAACCTTGTTAACTCTTAGCGTGAATATGATTTAAGGGTCGGGATCAGGGGAAGAATGTTGATAAAAAGACTGCTGGAACAGCAACTAAATATTTCCTATCAAGAATAATAGCTTAACTTGATCAGGACAAACTCAAGTCAGAGTCTTCTAAATATTGGTTTTCTGTAGCAATGTAGAAAATTTAGGACCAAAAATATGAGATGTAACTTGTTTCAAAATCAGAGATGGTTTCTGTCCTCCTGATTCTGAAAGGTTATAGATTTCCATTTAATCTCCCATTCTGTACTATGGGATAAAAAACAAACCCAAAGAGGGAAGAATGACTGATTTTTGGTGCTCTTGGACATCACATGGCAGCTTTTGTAAGACTATTTAAAGAATCATTTTTCTTTTATTTATGGAACTTAATAATTTTGAAACATTCATTGCATGTGAAAATCTAATGTAACTGCTCAAATATTAAACTCTGTATCCTTGATTTTTTTTTTTTTGTTTTGAGGAAAGTGACTTGGTCAGTTGCAATAGATTAAATCATTCATGTAGGTAATTGATCCCCTTCAACCCATTTTATGCAGAGAAATTGCAAACAATTAAATTGGCTTTCTCAAACAAGAATGTAAAAAGGCATTTTTGCTTTTACTAAATAGATTAAAGAAGCAATTGATTGTTTAAGATGTCTTGCCCCTAGCATTTCTTTGTTTATCCTATAATTGTGTCTCTTTTTGATCTGGTCAGTTTAAATTTGTTTTGTTATGACCTTTTGCATAGTGCTTCTATGTTGGTTGGAATTACATGCATACAAACAAAATTGGAATCCTCCTGTCCTTTCCTCTTCTGCTGCTGGGGGGCGGGGGGGAGGCTGGAGGAATGTATCCTTCACATTCCTTGCTGAGGAAGAAGGAAAGCCTTAAGATTTTTTTTTTTTAAACATGCCTAGATCACACTTTTTGTAAGTGGAAAGAGTACGTTCTAACTGTTGAGTCCTAGGCAGTGAGTAACTGCTTTTAGAAGCTTTAGAATTGCTTCTTTTCTACCAAACTTAAGGAACGTGAAAAGACTTCTGGTGCTCACAGCCATGCTGTTGGTATTCAAATAGGGCTATTGTAAACCTTTTTGTAACTGAATTTGGTACCTGAATCCTGTGACCTGATACTTGCTTAATTCACTTCTAATTTACAATGCAGTAAACAAGGCTTTGTACTTTAGAACTCCACTGTAGCAATATGTTAATGTGAACATTGCTGTTAACCAGCTTAGTAGAGTAAGTTTCCTTTTCCAGAGTGCCTTAATGCCTGCTCAGTTGTTCTTCAAGACAGAAGATGGAGGCAAATATCCTGTAATTTTTAAGCATGGTGATGATTTACGTCAAGATCAACTTATTCTTCAGATTATTTCACTCATGGATAAGGTGAGAATTATTAATCCACATCCTTGTCCTTCTATGTTCTTGATTCTCCTTGTCGGGAGCAAGACTGGTGAAAGCTGTTAATACAGCTTATGTTGCTAATATATTCCAGGGTTCTCAGACCTTAGGTCACTTTTTTGTCTTTATAGAGGCAATGATCCGGTGTAGATTTAAAAACAAACAAACAAAAAAATTGGGAAACAGGAACAGGCTTTCACTCATTACTGATTTCAGTGAAGACCAGTGGAGATCTGTGTCCAATACACATTCCTTTTAGAAGTAGAAGCTGCCTTTCTATTGCATTTATCTTTGCTTTTTTGTGTGTTTTTTTTTTTTCCAGCTGTTAAGAAAAGAGAATCTGGATTTGAAGCTGACACCCTATAAAGTGCTGGCAACTAGTACAAAACATGGTATGAATACTTTTATTTCCTAAAAATACAGTATTGGGAGGAATCTTCTTCTGTTCATAGACTGTTGTGACACGCTGTTTTCATGAGAGATGTTTTGCTTAGTACAGTATTCTAAAAAGGAGCTCAAATGTGTAAGAAAACCTAGTTGCAATGTAAGTCATGGAAGTAAACAACCTGAGTGACCACAGTATTCCATAGGTGACTCAAATATCTTCATAGAAGAAGCCTGGTCTGGATTTTGGAGTATGTGACAATTGGTAGTGTTATCTCTGCTGCTAGCTTGCTGTGTCATCTGGACAAATAACACTCCTATTTATAGATCTTTGCATGAAATGGAGGAAAAAAAACAAGACAAAACAAAATCAAACTTGGCTATGCTTTTTAGATACATTCTGGATAAATATTTAGGAAGCCATTGATTGATCTTTCTCTTCTCATGAAAACTTGGAACAACAGACCTCTTGCAAGCTAATTTGGTGTTAATGACAAGTTGTTTTAAAACTGCTGAAGGCAGAAAATGGGGACAAAACATGTTTTTTTGCCAGTGAGAAGCAGCCGAATGAAAGTGTGTATTAGTGTTGCCCTTTAATAAACATGCATTATAGAGTAGCTTGAAAGTTCTATACATTGGAGACTTTTTTTGGTTGTCTTCTGTCACAGGCTTTATGCAGTTTATTCAGTCAGTACCAGTCGCAGAAGTTCTTGCTACTGAGGAAAGTATACAGGTATGTGATGGGGGATTTTTAAGTTACCTTCTGATCAAACAGTATAAACTGCAGGCTTAGATCTCATGTAGAAGTCTTTAGTCTCTCAACTGATTTTTCTATCTGTTGTTAGAAGACAAATGACAGCTTGAAACATAAGGGTATCTACAGCAGATGTTTTGCTTTAAAAAAAAAAAAAAGTACTTAAATCATCACATGAGTATCTCATGCCCTAAAAGTAATACCATTTAAATAATTAAAGTGTAATTTAGTTATGATACTGAAATTCTGGCTTTCCTGTAATGGTGAATGGAAGATGCATGATGCTTTTCCGTACTGTTTTGTTTTAAAGTGTTTCTGTTATTCATTCAGTAGTTTTGGCTTGATACCTTGTCAAAGTATGTTTTAATGATTTTTTTTTTTGATGGAACAACTAGTGTGTTCATATGATTTCTGAAGTCTGTTACCCTACCGTAGCCTATGTATAGATACTGTGTGTGGTTTGGGTTTTTTTAACCTTTTTTTATTTAGCAAACCTTTCTGTAACTGTCATGGAATTGAGTAGGAACACACTTGAATAGTGGCACACAGAATTCATGCTAGTTTCAAGCACAGGACACAAGCTAGGTAGCAGAGCTCAGCTGGTTGAGATAATATGATTGGATAAAAAACATACCAAATTGCCATATGAGATAGCTAATAAATGTTTTAATAAAAACACAGCATGTTTGTGTGGGATTCAATTTGTCACATACCTTTTTTCCCTTTTTTGTAGTTGATACTGAAGTTTGCATTTGTTCATAGCTCAGTAACTGGGAGCCAAAGCTAGTAGCTCCCAGCTACTATAAACTACATACATTAAAAATACAGAGATTAAAAAATGCTTATCGCTTGTCATTATCGTTTGCTTAACAAATAAGCATATCGAATACTTATCACTTATAAAAAATGCTTATCACTAATCAGACAATGACCAGCATCAAATTGCATAAGTTTTTTGAGCTTTCCATTCAGTAAAGATTGTGATAAGCTACATCTATACATTCAATAATCATATAGTTTATAAAGTGTTTTCCTGGCAATCCTTTGTAATCTTGGAAATGTACTATTCATATTCTAGTCCATTATATGTTTTTATAAAATAATATATTTAGAAATGCTTGTGAAATTGTCATTTTGCAATTACTTATAACATCATATTCCAGTCTAAAATAGGTGCCCCACTGTTTTAGTTGCTGTGCAGACGTAAGGAGCAATTCTTCCTGTGAAGAATTGCTAATCTAAATAGACAAGATGCCAAAAGAATGTGATTTAAGATTACTTCACAGATCAATGGCAAAATACATTATAGAGCACAGATTTCCTGTGCCAAAGCATGATAAAATAGCTGGGCATTGTAGGCCAAGGAAATGAAAACTAAATGAACGTTTTTAGGTGTTGTGAAAGTTTGGTTTATTATTTTTTGTAAATATTGATTTTGGGTGTCACAGCTGTTTTAATAAAGATGGGCACTATATATAAATATTTTAAAATGTTTCACTTCTGAAAAGATACAAAGCAAGTAATCTAATACTGGCTGGTAATACAGATCTGCAGGAAGGAAAAGATGTTTTGATGTTTGAGTGTTACTTACCTTCTATCAACAGTCTTGAATTTACAGTTCATGTTTTGGAGGCGTTTCTGTTCCACACTCTACAGTTTAGGGTTTGGATGGTCTGAAGTCTGTTTGTGTGTTTGGTTTTTTGGGGTTTGTTTGGGTTTTGGTTTGTGGTTTGTTTGTTTGTTTTTTACACACAGCATGTAAAATTTTGGAGCACTGAAAGTAGATCTCTCTAGTACCCTGTTAACCAGTTAAAAATTTCGTTCCACATTTTGCTTAGGGATTTCATTTAACAGAATCTTTCTACTCTGTCAGCTTTTTTTTAACGTATCTCAGAAGGTCTTGTTCCTCTATAAGCAAAGATAATTAAAGCTTTCTCCAGGCCTTAAAACTCTGATACGTGTTACAACAGGACGGCTTTTCAAGCAAAACTTTCTTAAATAGCCTGCAGGTACCTTCCTTCAGTACCTCCTTCTCTTTCTTTTTTTTTTTAAGATTCCCTTCATTTAAGATTCCCATCACTTACATCATCCACATGCCTACAAAGCTCCTCTTACAGTGCTTGCTTAGCTTTGTGTTTGCTTAGTGGAAGAAACTTGTGCTTAGGCTTGGATTTAATTTACTTATCTTTTGTCTCAATCAAGAAAAAAAGTTTTCTTCTGAGTGGTGGGAAGGACTGTTTTGGCCCAGTCCACATTTCACAGGAAATGTGAAGTTTCCATTTGATGACTTAGATTTTTCCTATTTAACTCGGTAGCGGTTGGTTGTATTGAGGATATTCCTCATATTGAGGATATTGAGGAGACATATAATGATGATAAACTTTGTAAAAGTGTGTGTCCCAAATGTAGTTACTAATCTGGGCTGTTAATCCTGTTTTAGTTTTTGTTGATCTGGCCTAAACAGTTTCCTGTGGAAGTATTTGCGCTCATAGTTATTAATTAGTAACTTTTCAATGCATTGTTAATGTTCTGAAGCTGTTAATAAAGAAAACTGCTTTTCCATTTGAACTTCACATCTGTTAGAGTATAAGAATGTGATGGTTAAGACAGAAAACAAATAAAGCGATATAAAATTAAATTAGATCTTACTAGGGTTTTGGGGAATGGTTGTTAGTTTAACAGATTGTAATAACAGCCATTTGTGGTCTTTATTTAAATCTTTTCTTTCTACTAGTTCTAAAGATCCTGTTTCAGATCATGTGGTATAACTAAATTTGTTGATGACTTCCCCTCTAGAACTTCTTCAGAAAACATGCACCTAGTGAGACTGGCCCTCATGGAATAAGTGCAGAGGTGATGGACACATATGTTAAGAGCTGTGGTAAGTTAGAGTCTTACAGTTGGTAACTTCATACTTCAGATATGAAGGACAGGGTAGATGAGATATTAAGATATTTCAGTTTAGATGGCTGCAGGTAGGGCACTATGCATGTACTTGCTGTCAGAATCCCTGTGAAAAGAATAGTTTTGAGCCTGGCATGTCATACACAATTCCTCTCCTCAGCCCTCTTTTTGTTCTCCTTAAAGGAGACTAGAAGTTAAATAATCTTTGCTTTCTAGCAATAATCTTACCTTTGCCCCCTCCGCATCATGAGTTGGGGTCTTTATAATTCAGGGAGTTGTAAAGCATTTATGTAATAATAAATAATCTGTATTTGAGGTAGAAAATTTTAATTTGTTTTTAAAACATTGTGGTTTTTTGGGGTGAGGCTTGTTCCATTTGGATGACAAGAAAAAGTGGTAGTGTAGTTCTTGTTCAGTAAACTGATGGCAGTGTTAAAATACCACATTTTCTGCCCATTAAATTAAAACTGACTTCATTCTACAAAAAAAAAGGGAATTCAGTTGTTGCTCCACAGTATCTTCTTTCCCCTTCTCTTTCTGATGGCGCAGTCTTTAGAACTGCTTCAGACTGGTTAGTGGGTGAAAGTAAGAATTAAAACAGTTTGCATTAGTTCCAATTTATTTATCACTGCCTGGCTTACTGCTTAGCTTGTAAATACCGCTGACGTATAAGTCCAGATTCATATCAATGTCTAATGCTTGTTTACAGTTGTTGTAAAATACCTTAAGTTCAAAATGTGTATGTTCATTTTGCTCGGAATACTACAAAGTATTCTTAATCCCAATATTGAATGAATTTAGGCTTTTAGTGTTAGGCATATAATCATGTAGTAAGAAATGAAAATCTAGGCAGTAGTGAATAAACTTCAGAGTTTTAATTTATTACTTCAGATGTTCTTCATATGGCTGATAATCTTGATTATTCTCTACCAGCCTGACCCCTGCCCAGAGTCTCTATGGTGTATTTATTACATGTGAACAAGAACTAAGATAATGTCATATGCTGCTGTTAATTGTTTGGAACTTGTTGCTCTCCAGGAAAGGTACTTACATTGATGTTTACAATTTACTTGTTACAGCTGGTTATTGTGTAATTACATACATCCTTGGAGTTGGAGATAGACATCTGGATAATCTTTTGCTAACAAAAACAGGTAATTCTTTTTAGCAGTATAATTTTATAACAGCAGTCATTTAATTTCTAATGTGTTGGTACTGTTTTGCTTCATTTTCCCTTTGAGTATAACCCACTGAGTATTGTAGGTTAGACTATATTTTTAAGTGTAAAGTTATATTGTCTCATCTAAAGTAATATTTGATCCAGTGAATCAAAGTTTAGCTTTAAACTATTCGTAGTGTGAAGTGGTAGTTGAAGAGTAAGAAAGCAAGTAGATTAATTGCTCTCTAAACACATTAGTAGGCAAGATATAATGTATATCTGATACGTGGTTTTAATGTCAGTTTAAGAGCCATTTATACATCTGTAGGTAATGGAAGTCTAACTTCACCTAAACACAGATATGTTTATAAACACTGGGGGTTTCATACAGTTTTCGGTTGGCTTATTTTACAGTCCTGTGTTCTACCGTCACATTTTTTACACTGAAAGCTGGACCTGTAAGGTTTTTTTTTGTTAAACGTAAGAATTCTCTTTAGTGATGCTGCTTTTTTTGAAAGTAGTATGGACATAGTATACGGTAAGATTTGACTGCCTTCACCTAAGACCAGGAAACATTTCACTGTTACCTTAAACTTGGCTAAAATCATAATTACGTTTGTGTTGTATTTTTTTCAGAACTCTTGGTCCAAAGCTGAAAAAAAGGATGCATTAAAAAAATACTTGCAAAGTGACTTCAATCCCAAGTATCCTAATTGTTCTTTATCAAACCATTTTGTTTTTCATTACATTATTACATTCCTGTTTAGTAGCTTTTTTTAACATGCTATCAGAAAGGAAATTCAAGATCTACTAATTGGATGCCGGTTGTATTTTAATAGTTGTCAAATAATTCTTTTTTATGTATGCTATTCTAAATACAGTAGATGTTTAGACAAGTATTATCAGTAGTCATATGGAATTAGGTATAATCTTGATGACTTCAGTAAGATGTCCATGCAAATTCAGATTTGACTTCCTTTTAAACAAAATGGTTCTGTGAGCTTTCCAGGTCTGTATGTTTTTCTAAGAAATTTACATGATGTGTCCCAGAAGTGGGAATGTCACATGAGACCTGTCAAAGGAGGATTCACTTCAGCATTTTCTATTCCCTATGAGTCCTGTGTTCTTGATGAAACCAAACCACTGTACAGCAAAAATCCAAGTTTTCATGATCAGCCTAACCGAGCTGTCTGGACCGTTCAGCTCCAGTTGAGATTATATATATCTATTTTTTTTATCCTTCTCTAAAAACAAAGAAGGAAATAGACTCTTTAGTGTTCTGCTCATTACAAATTCACATCTGGGGGAGAGAAAGTAGTAGAAGTTACTGTTTAATCAAGTACAGCCTTTACTTTGCAGCAAAAGCTGCGTATCTTGAGAGTTCAAAATAGCAGATACGCGTTTTGATTCTCCCTAACTTGTTTTAACTTCTTTTATGTTATTTTTTGTTACCATCTGTAGAGATTAATAACAGACCAGGTAGAGTGAATAATTCTAGTGATTCTAAATAAATAGAAGATTCCTCTACTAGAGGAAATGAAAGCTTTTAAAATTAAGCTACTTCAACAATTGCAATCAATGCCTTAGGGTGGAGGGAAATTCAGGTGTGTTCATTGAAAATGAGTTCGTGTGTAGATGCATGAACTTCACAAAGTCTTAACAAACAAAAACATTTCTTGTAGGGGAAAAATTTTTTGGAGTTGTTTTTGTTTGGGTTTTTTTTTTTTGCTTGCTTGCTTTTGAACTACAGCTTCCCATAGGAGTTCTGATGCCTTGAATACCTTCATTACAAAGTGATGAAGAGTTAGGAGTTGTGGTTAAGTGTTTATAAAAGTGAATGTTTATTGAATGAGAAACATGTAAATAAAAAATGTTATTTGGGGAAAAGAGACATAGCAGGCACTGCTTGCATACTCAGAGTAGTAATATTTTAGTGTGTTGATTTGGGGTAAAGTGTATCTTACCTGTCTATGTTAAAAAGTAACAGCACAATAGCTGTTTGGCTTAGTGGAAGAATTTAAGCAGTACAGCAGAGGGCAGCGCACATCCACGGTACATTCTGAGCCTGAAATTGTTTTCATTTGCTACCTATGCTCTGTCACATACCGAGAGAGGTTTTTTGAACTGTCAAGAGAAATTCTTATGTTTCAAATACAACAAAGGTTTGCTACAAAGACTTGTTTCTTGCTACTGAGAATCCCTTAGACTTAAGTTGGAAAGAGCTAACTTCAAGAATGGAAGCTATAAGTACCTTTCTTCAAAATTATATGACCATATATGCATCCTTTCTTGATGATATTTATGTAATGAATTGAAGCTTTCCAATAGGGTAAAGAATGCTGAGTACCAGCTGTGGGTTCACATACTTTTCTTGGATTTATATGGCAATATATATCGTTACCTTTTTCAGCTCTACCTTTTAGTTTGGTGGATGTAGCCACATCTGTGTTGGACTCCCTCCAATGGAATTGTTGCATCATCTTCTAACATACAGATGTCTATGCTTATAATAGATATGGTATAACCTAATATTTAAGCAATAGATACTGAAGTTTAGAAAACCAAATTCTTTCCCACTCAATGTTAGAAATGTTTTGGGGTTTTGGTTTTTGTTTGGTTTTTTTTTTACTATAGGATAAGAATGTCTGTTATCTGGGTGAAATAATTTCTGCTGTCTTTCATGACTGTTTTATGCCTCTAATTCTAGAAATAGGGTGATTTTTTTTTAAGTAGTCTTAAACAAGAAATATAGATTTTCAAATTTTTAAATGCTATACATTATACTTCAAGGGCAGCTGTAGAAGTTTTTTTGGAAAGAGATATAGGGAACCTTCAGTCAAAACTTCCTCATCTATTAGTAATGTTAAAATTACAAGAATACTTGTATCAGTTTCATAAATGTGCCTTAGCTTGTAACCTGAAGGTCACATTATATAGTCAGCATTGCATTACAGGAATATTTATTTTCTCTGAGAACTTTCAACTTCCTACTTCTTCTGGAGATGAAATATGTTCATGGCTTGGATGAGCGTACTCTTTCCTGGGTAAAAAACTGGCTGGGTGGCCAGGCCCAAAGAGTTGTGGAGTTAAATCCAGTGGTGGCTGGTCACAAGCGGTGTTCCCCAGGGCTCAGTTTTGGGGCCGGTCTTGTTCAATATCTTCATCAATGATCTGGACGAAGGGATCGAGTGCACCCTCAGGAAGTTTGCAGACGACACCAAGTTGGGCGGGAGTGTTGATCTGCTCGAGGGTAGGAAGGCTCTGCAGAGGGACCTGGACAGGCTGGATCGATGGGCCCAGGCCAACCGTATGAGGGTTAACAAGGCCAAGTGCCGGGTCCTGCACTTGGGCCACAACAACCCCATGCAGCGCTACAGGCTTGGGGAAGAGTGGCTGGAAAGCTGCCCGGCAGAGAAGGACCTGGGGGTGCTGGTCGACAGCCGGCTGAACATGAGCCGGCAGTGTGCCCAGGCAGCCAAGAAGGCCAATGGCATCCTGGCCTGTATCAGAAATAGTGTGGCCAGCAGGAGTAGGGAAGTGATGGTGCCCCTGTACTCGGCCCTGGTGAGGCCGCACCTCAAATACTGTGTTCAGTTTTGGGCCCCTCACTACAAGAAGGACGTTGAGGTGCTGGAGCGTGTGCAGAGAAGGGCAACGAGGCTGGTGAGGGGTCTGGAGAACAAGTCTTCTGAGGAGCGGCTGAGGGAACTGGGGTTGTTTAGCCTGGAGAAAAGGAGGCTGAGGGGAGACCTTATTGTGCTCCACAACTCCCTGAAAGGAGGTTGTAGCGAGGTGGGTGTTGGTCTCTTCTCCCAAGTAACAAGCGATAGGACGAGAGGAAATGGCCTCAAGTTGCTCCAGGGGAGGTTTAGATTGGATGTGAGGAAAAATTTCTTTACTGAAAGAGTGGTGAAACATTGGAAGAGGCTGCCCAGGGAAGTGGTGGAGTCCCCATCCCTGGAGGTATTTAAAAGACGTGTAGATGAGGCGCTTAGGGATGTGGTTTAGTGGTGGACTTGGCAGTGTTAGGTTTATGGTTGGCCTCGATGATCTTGGAGGTCTTTTCCAATCTAATGATTCTATGTTATCAATTGCTGTAAGTTTTAATTTCTTGCTTCCAAATCTGTAACAGCAGATATTACTGTGACTTATAAATAACAAGACACTGTTTTGCAGCTGAATACCCAGCTTTAACATCAGTGCCTCATTGTAGGAGGTGAAGCTGGTGAAAGGGCTGGAAGGAATGTCCTGTGAGGAGCAGCTGAGGACTCTGGGCTTGTCTAGTTTAGAGAAAAGGAGGCTGAGGGTTGACCTCATTGCTCTCCATGGCTTCCTGAGCAGGGGAAGTGGAGAGGGAGGTGCTGCTCTCTTCTCGCTGGGATCCAGTGACAGGACGTGTGGGAATGGTTCAAAACTGCAACAGGGGAGGTTTAGACTGGACACTAGGAAGCATTTCTTTTCCGAGAGGGTGGTCAAACACTGGATCAGGCTTCCTAGAGGAGGGGGTTGATGCCCCAAGGCTGCCAGTGTTTAAGAGGCATTTGGATAATGCCCTTAATAACATGCTTTAACTTTTGGTCAGCCCTGAATTGGTCAGGCAGTTGGACTAGATGATCGTTGTAGTTCCCTTCCAACTGAAACATTCTATTCTATTACAGACTGATTTATATATTAATGCCAGTATCTCACTTACCAGCTAATGTGCCCTTTATTGCCTTGGAAGGAAGAGCTGGATTGTGATATACGAGATGTACCATGTTCAGTTAACTTTCATTTAATACGCGTTATGCTAGTATGTTTCAATTATGTCATACCTTCCCTTGAAAATACTTTCTTCTCCATTTGTTCTGCTCTCTGTTTTTGATTGTAGAGTTGGGATCTAGCTACTGATGTAACACCCAAGTATGGATGTTTTCATGTTTGCTAAGCCTTTTAAAGTCTTACGACAGTACAGTCATCATTAGAGCTTTTTGATAGACTATGATAGCCAAGTGAAGTCTCCTGTCCCATCTGAGATATCTTAATAACTTCAAGTTGCTTTATGGACAGACAAAGGTTTCATAAAAGTCCTGTCATATTTGCAGGCTATGTGTTAGATATTTTAGGATATCCTGAGACATTCAAATGGCATTCTTGAGTAGCACTGCATGTGTGTGTCTGAGCAACTAATTCTCATGCTAGTGACTGGCCAGCTTAATCTTTCAATAACCTTTAGGGACCTACATGTAAATTCAAGTTTCCATTATAGGTTCCCTAAATACAGGTACTTTGATCTGAACTCTACACCTGAAATTGCTCTGTAGCATTAGAGTGAATTGCTACGTGGATAATACTAGGTTATTACTATCTGAGGGCAGGTCAAAGACTGAGGGCTCAGAACTTGAAAACCACATTTGCTTTTAGCATCATGTGTAGACAGGTGAAAGAACTGGACTGTCTTCTCATTTAGTGCTTAGAGGTAGGGCTGTGGTCTGTCTTCAGTGTGAAGTGCACCAATTGACATCTGATTTATTCTTCAGTCTCAGTTAGAAAGGCTTGACAGGGTAAGACAGCAAAGATCTGAAGAGTTCCGTATGTGAGATGACACCACGTGTTTGTACTTTCAGTGCTTTTCAGTTAAAACCATCTATTTCAAAGCACGTTTGAAGATGACAAAAATTGATGGAAAAAAACTCTGGGATTCAAACCCTCCTTCTATATCAGTACTTAGATAAGTACATTGATAAATACATTTATTAATGTTGCAAACTACTATAGTATGTAAAATGCAGTGGAATTTTTAAATACATTTTTAAATGTTACTGGTCTTGATAGAGGAACATCCTTTAAAAAAACAAAGCCCACAAACCCCAAAAAACCACAAAACTAACACATACTGTTATCCTTTAGATTTCTCTCTGCAACTCCAATTTCCGTGATGCCTACTGTTGGTCTGCTATAAAACATTTTCTCTTACAGGTATCTTGAACAGTATTTCTCATTTAACAATGTATATCTGACTCTTTGTTTCTTATAATATGCCTGCATGGAGTGTATTTTGAGAATGGACAGCTTGAGGTGTGAGGGGGAAAAATTACAACGCTTAGCACAAGCTGGGCCCTTATCCATTATATGGATGATGATGATAAACTTCACCTCCAGCTGTTGCTGCATACCGAGTTTAAAATCTGTAGCCTGAATAAGTCCTTAAGAATTCATTCTGCTTTCTTCCATTTTTGTGTAGTCTTAGAAAAGTTATAACATGTAGCTGATGAAAACGATGACAATAAATTAGGCATTCTGATTTTTTTCACCATGGCAGTGCTCTGTTAGTAAAGGAGCAGTTTTGATGGTAGCATCAGAATTTTCTGGGAAAGCCAGGAAACCATCCCATCCATCCATCCGCTCGTTTTCATCAGAGGAGTTTTTATCCTATTGCTTCAAATTTAAAATAGGAATTCAGTTAAAACAGTCACTAAATTGTACTTCTATACGAGCCAGGTTAAAATAGTAGTGGCAGTTGCAGTTTACGTAAAATGCATTGAAATTCAGAGCTTCAGGGTTTTTGTGTATTGGTTGGTTGTCTTTTTTTTTTCCCCCCCTCTTCCCAAAAGTGGGAACAGGTAAGTTTGGAATAATTTCTAAGGCTTTCTCACCTCTTAAAAGATAATTGCCACCAGACTTACTTTATTTTAGTAATTGCATCTTACTTGCTTTGCTTTCCACATTTTGTTTAAGGATTTCAGAGTTCTATGCAGGTTTTCAGTAGCTTTTCCTAACAGTCCTCTGGTGAAATAAAACAATTTCTGTGCTGCTATAGGGGAGCCTTCTCCTGTACTAAAATCTAGGCATTAGCAGTAAAAGTGATGGACAAATCAGCCTCTCTGGCTGCAGTCAGGTGTTATTGGCTATTGCAAGCACCAGATACCAATTTTTAGTCTCAGCAACTCCATGCTTCCCTTATTCAAAGATCACTTCACACTCAAGGCTGAAAGGAACTCAGATGCACTTTCAAATCCCTCATGCCCTGACTGCTAGTCAGGGAAACTTTCTATGCTTGATGCCATTTCCTTGAACTCTCCAAGGGCCTGTCCTCTTTATTCCATATGTTAGAAAACTGGGTAGAAAAATGTAGTCAACCTTATAAAATTTTAAAAAAAAAAAGCTTAAAAGTACACAACAGTATCAGCTTTTAGATTTTGAATGAAATAATTTTGTGTGTGCATGCTGCATTATTGCATATTCCTGGAAACATCTCATCCTCTTCCAGTCAGTAAATGCCTTGTGTCTTGTTTTTTCTACAGTAAAATAGCTTAAGTAGGGAGTGGAGAGTGATTATTAGGGCACTGTTTTTTAAGGTGAGAGACTCTATCTCTCACCTTTAAGGTGAGAGACTCTGTCTCTCTTTCCAGCAGAGATTTTTCCTGCTTCCTGAAAGAGTGCTGATGTCATCTTTTAGACTTTGATGTTGAAAGTGGCTCAACTCCTCAGAAATGTTGGTCCAAAGCTGTGTATCTTGAACTATATGTAGGTGCCTACATACAGTCCTGCTCCTAGCCTTGAAACAGAGCAGGAAGTTCATGCGTACTTGTCTGTGGTCTCGAGGTGTTCCCTGAATTGTTACGTTTTGTTTTCTCAGATGCCTAAAATCCCCCATTTTTATAAGGAGCTCAAATTTTTAAGTAGGTGTCTAAAGGTTTCAGTGTCTAAATACTAGAAATCCAAGGCCTTTATATCTAGCCTTACAAGAATGTGAGGCTTAGAGGATGAAATATATTTCACCTGTTGTCTTAAGTAACTTATCTTTTAGTTTAAAACATGACTCAAACAAAAAACTCTCACCCATATGATTTAGCAGTCATTCAGGAACAGTAATAAACCAAAATGAGAAGTCCAGTTTTGTCTTTAATTTCTAAGTGTGTCTAATAATTAAGAGCCCTTTAAACTAAGATGTAATAAAACTGAAGAAGATGGATTAGAAGCTGAGGTTAAAAACATGATGGTCTAAGATAGAAGTGTATGTGTTATGGCACTGTATATTGAAGGAAGGAGATGTAATTCTTTTATAAAACATGCAAGTTCAAAGCCTTTAGAAACAGTGGTGTTACACAAAGTTCACAAGCAGTCTAACTTACTGGGAGGATAGATGATAATTATATATAAATACCACGCTATGAGTATGATTTATTACTCATAGTGGGGGTGACGGAGCACTGGCACAGGTTGCCCAGAGAGGTCATGGAATCTCCAGCCTTAGAGATACTCGGAAACTGTCTGGACGTGGTCCTGGGCAAGGCAGCTGGCTCTAGGTGGCCCTGCTCGACCAGGAAGTTGGACCAGATGTCCTCCAGATGTCCCTTCCAACTTCAACCATTCTGTGATTCTGTGAAATATAAGTTTAAGAGAGTCATCTTCTAAATTCAGTTGGGAAGGTATGCTTCTTATCAACCAAATTACATAACTTTCAGGAACTTCCAAATACAAACTGCACAAATTATGTGACACTCCAGAACTAAAAACTCATGCAACACCTGCCCAAATAAGATGCCGATTCTCCTGTAGACTGTTTTTGAGCTGTGATTGCTAGACAAGGTTATTTTTAAGTATTGTCGTACCTGAGGCTGGCAAATTTTGGATGAGTAGTGTTTTGTGGAGCTGTGCTCTTGAGGAAAAAAACATGTTTAAGTTGACCAAAAAAAAATTCATAAGTTGTTACTGACAGCTTTTGCCTCCGTTCTTACAGATGCGTATGAGGAATGATGGCTATGTTAGGAGACAATATGCTATTCACAGTGAAAGTCAATTTTTGCAGAACAAAAATTCTGATGAAATATGTTTTCTGTCCTTTTAAAATTACATCAGTACAGTAATTTCTGGATCAAAGTGATATTTTTTTTTTTTGTTTGAAGTTCATATAATCTACAACAGTTGCTTTATATAGAGCTGGAGTGTTCAGGTTCCTACTTTTATCCTGCTCTTTCTGCTACTATTTAGTATTTTCTGGCACTACACCTTGTCGGATAGGTACAAGAAACTTTGTCCAGCCTTGTTCTTGTAACAGAGCTTATACTGAGTGATAGTCTAATGATCACATTCATTAATATTGTGAAAGTGGGATGTTCAGTGTTACACCCTGATACAAATTTTACTTGGGATGATCACTTGAGATACTTGCAACCTTTTATCTTAGTATTAAAATAGTTCAAATCAAGTTTATTAACTTGATAAATTTATTATTTATTAACATAATATAAACATCACCTAATTTTCAGTATTAAATATACAACCAATTTCAGTTACCCAAAGCAGGCCTGTTCTTCTTTTGTTCCATTTGTAGTTAAGTCCTCGAGGAGAACATGAGTCAGGCTTCTGTGTAGAACGCTCTAAAACTGCAGCATTCCCTCAAGCTGGCTGGTTGGTCTTTACTGGTGTAGCGGCTTCAGGCAGGCACCAAGGGGAGCCTTCTGCCCGTATTCTGTAACGTGGTATGCTGGCTTAATTGATCTTGGAGGAGCTGCACGAATGAAAATGAGTTAAGTCTGTGTTTAGTACAGGGATTTGAAAAATATTAAATATATTTAATGTATTTAAATTAAAGCTTTTGACATACATTTGAGTCAGCCTAAAAATCTGCTGAATTTTGAAGTACAGCTAGGGAAGCTATAATGTTAATGCAGGATGGCCTCATCTTAAACTTTTTATACTTCATTTCTAAAAATGAGTAAACAAACTATTTGATATCTAATTAATTTATATGAACATATATCAGTCAGCTATTAAAATGTTTTAGATGCATCTTTGTTATCAATTTACATTATTAATTATCGTCTCTTACTCCCTATCTCCAGAGCAAACTAAAAAAAGATTTAATTACTGCCACAAGAGTTACTGTTTTATTCAAAATGTTGTCTCTTGACTCTTCAAGGTGACAGGTTTGAATAAGTGAACAGAAAACAGACCCCCAAACTTTTTAATTAAACATCTCTTGTAACTTAATGCTGGGGGAGGCTGTATATGTCAAAGTGCCTACTTCAAAAACTTTGTGTACAAAAATGAGCTCTGAAAGTAACTCCTGTAACAGGTTGAAAAAACTATTGAAGGAAGGGTGGGGTGTTTTTTAGCACAGTTAGGTATGCAAAATGTAATCATTGTTCCATTTATCAACTAGCAAATACTTTGCCTGCTTATTAAGCATCCTTGTGATCTCCCTTAGAAAACTGACTGTGATGGAATTTGTTTCTTGGGTTGAAGAAGAGTGCTTATGACAGATCTCAAGCAGCCTTCTCTGATGATAGAACATTATTCAATGAAATGGTCAAAGAGGGGTGACTAATTGAAAGATACTGGCTGTTCCTTTTTTTTTTTTCCCAAGAGTGCTGAGCACCTAAGCTCATGAAAATATTAAAATGAATACAGATGCTGCAGGTTAAAATACCCCTTGGCAAACAGATCTCTGTCCATAATGCTGTTTGGTTCCATAATTCTGAAGCAAGACTGTGTATGTTCTGTGCTATCTGTGGCTGTCTAGATAACAATCATACTAATAATTTTCTACCTTCTTGTTTAAAAGAACTTCCATCTTGTATCTACATTTCATTCTCTTCTATGAATTAGTCATATAAAACTTAAATTTATTAATGTCACCGGGTAGTTTTGCTTTGGATGCAAAACTTAACTTACCTAACAGTTCAAACACACATCACCTTTTTGTACTTAATTTACTTCCGGATTCCTCATTACTGCAGACTTCAGGAAGATGGCTTCTCTCTGTCCTAAGGAAATCACTTAACAGATTTCTTTTTATATAATTTAAAAAAAAATATATAAACGTTTCTTGACGTGTCTGAATTCTTTACCATCTTTTTGTAATGCAGCTCTGGTATGACCCAAGTCATTGTTTTACGCATTTCAAACTGAAAATTTGTTTGCAGAACACTTTCAAAAAGTTTTTTGCTTTATAAGGTCAATATTTTCCACTTAAGTGAGTCAAGAATGTTCCTAGAAAATTGGCTTCCTAAGAATTATGAATGGTACTATTTTGATTTCTGTTGACAACAATTTTGTTTGCGTATTTATACAATATCTAATCTTCAGATTATCTAAATGTTTTAGTAGGTTTTTTGAACTTGCTGGTGTTTCAGTTGTTCATTTGGCCACCTATCTCACATAAGGTTCAGTACTATTGAAAGGGAATACAGTGAATTATCCCCAATAAAGGTCTGAGCAATATTGTAAAGAGCGTGGCTGCACGCGAGCTCTTGATAGGAAGGGAAGTTGCCTTGTGCATTTGAAGCAAGAGATGTATATAAGTTTGTCAAGTTAATGCTGCAGAAACATTTTAAATGTAGTCAGTTGTCTGAGAAGGGAAAGGTAGTCATCAAGTGATGTAACTCTTGCATTTCAGTACTGAAAAAGTGTAAGACAGACTTTGGCAAATTTGAAATACAATTTCATATATGGAAGTGTAGTGATGTTTCTTCAATGTATTTGAAAACTATTGATAAATTTTAAACTTACTTAAATAACTCTTAAAGAATTTTGAAATAGCTTTGAAATCTTCTTTGGTATTTAGTGGCTTTGAAAGGTCGTTCTTAGGATCGTGAGTCCTATTTTCTCTTTTGTAAATTTAACATACAGCTGAAATAACGTATTTCATGCCACAGCAACCAAATGGGATACTAAAAGCAATGCAGTGTGTGTATTAATATTTTAATTTGCTAACAAATTCTAAAGAAGGAGCAAAGAATTAGTAGTATCCATTATATAACTGTGCATTTAATATCTACTGACTAGTTTCAGCATTGATTCAGTCTTTGTGAATATACTCCATATGTTTTAAAAAAAAAAAGGCAAAAACCTCATCTCATTTGTTAGTACTCTTAAGGAATTTGAAATCAGCTTTACTTTTTTAAACCCATAATTTTAAATTGGCAGCTGAAGATATAAAATACATGGTTATAAGCCTTACAGAAGATAGTGAATTGTATTTTTGTGAGAGCTGTTTAGCATCTTCTAGAGATTGCACTTAAAGATTTTTTTTTTCCCCAAGTTTTGCATCAAGATTTGATACTATATGAAGTGTTGAAATAAATAATTATGTTTGCCTTTTCTTCTACAGGTAAACTATTTCACATTGACTTTGGTTATATTTTGGGTCGGGACCCTAAGCCTCTACCTCCCCCAATGAAGCTGAATAAGGAGATGGTGGAAGGTATGGGAGGCACGCAGAGTGAGCAGTACCAGGAGTTCCGTAAGCAGTGCTACACAGCCTTTCTCCACCTCCGCAGGTAACAATAGTATTTTGATGCTAAAATTTATTAGAGCCGCCGTAAAGCAGGAGAGGAGTAAATGAATCGGAGAAAATATTTCTGTTGAAAATTCAAAGCTTGTTTGAAGCCTGAACGTAGTCACAAGAATTTGTACAAAAACGAATGAAAAGATCACAGCATTGGTGTAATGTGGAGCTTGAATGTAATTGTCCTTCAAGTTAAGGTCCCCAGTTTTGCTTGTTTAATAACCTAAATATCTTTTTTTGTAACTTCTGTGGTGTATTAATTTATATCTTGCTTTTTGGATATGTTTTTGCCCTTAAGCAACTCTTTCTCTGATTATTGATGATCAATTAACTGTCCTTTTAACTCTTAAGTCATTACTCGTTTGCTGCTTTATCCTCTTCCAGTTTAGATTAGTGATGATCAAATTCTTTGGCTTGAAGATGGCATACATAAGCTTAGTTGGGTTCGGGTCCTGCAGGACAAAAATTAGCTACTTGTAGTGACAGTCAAGTGTGTTAGCAGTTTCTGTAGATACCTAGAACTGTGACAGCTAAAACCTCTTTAGACTGTATTTATTTACGGACCAACAGATCCCTCCTTTAGACTTGGAATCAGCTTTATTATTTTTCAGTGGCCATATTACTTACCATCAACTCTCTGAGCCAAGTAGCTCAGCTTTGTTCTGTTTGAACAGCACGCAGGTAAGCACTCTTGGTCTGTCCAGTGATTGATTTAGTACATCTTCCATGGAGATGAAAGAATTTCACTTTGCTATCCAGATCACATAATGCAAACCTTCAAATATGTGGAAAAAATTAGTAATATGAAAAGCATATGTGAAAAGTACATGTAGTATGAAAAGTGGGCAGTCAATGATTCAAAATAAAAATGCTACATGTAGCGCTCTCCTTGTTAAAAGGAGAAAGAGTAAGGAGTTGGTTTATGAACTGACGTTATTAATGGGTTAAAAGCAATTCAGCAGCATGAAAAAACAGCAGTGTGTTATCAGCAAACAGTTTTCGTGACTTCAGAGAACACTCAGGAAGGCTAATGTATATTCCATGTTCTAAATATTGCTTAACTATTTTGTAATACTGTATTTCTTATTTGTGAAATACTTGAGTTGTTTTTATTGTCTAAACCTAGCTGTTTCAATGGAAAGGTCTATTGTGTCAGTGAAGGATTATCTATTGCATTAATTCATGTAATGATTTGCTACAAAGATCATCATTAAGTGTGGAATATGGCAGTAATTTGGCTATAAAACTAAACTGTAAATCAAGATGTTTTCATTTTTAGTGTCTGGGATTGTAGTTGTAATTATAGTCTCTCCAATATTTGTTCAGTTTAATAGGAAGGTATTTTTAAATGGTTCTGGATAAGTATCTTTAAGGCTTTCAACAAAGATAGCATAGGATAATATTAGTATTACTGTAACTATTACTTAAGCAGCTAGAACTAAAAATTAGGATTACTTGCTTATTGAAAAAAAGAATAATTAGAGGTGGAATGGCTTAGTTCTAACAATTCTGCATGTTGACACAAACCTGTTCACAGATACTTCTTCTGGCTGAGTAGTGTGAAATCATAACCTCCGATTGCTAAGACAAAATGCAAACTCTGTCATCTCTGTCAATTCGTGTTTTATTCTCTCTTCTTTATTTCCCTGGGGTATAGACAGTTCTCTACATATTTCAAGTGCTGTATCTCAGTGTTTCAGGATTCCTGGTGTTGCATAGTGAAAACAAATAAAAAGAATTTAAAACTTTTAAGTGGAAAAATAGTGTTGTTCATTGTTTTAGGTTGGAAGCAGTTTGGCATGTGATCGTTGGTGTGCAGATTTTTGTTGGGTTTGGGGTTTTCTTTGGGGGGTGGGGGAGATGCTTTCTACTTTTTTGAACAACAATAATCAGTCATGTATGTTTGTCAGCAATGCTGTAATGAAGGAGAAGCCTCTGCGTTCTGAATGTGTTGCAGGGCAAATTGTAGCTGGCAGCATAACTTGCATCCTCACTTGGACTGTAGCAGCCTTTTCTACCTTCATTATACACGTTGAGCCTATTTAAAGATGTTCAAGTCCTGTTACACGTCAGCATTTCCCTTCCTCTGAGAATTCCCAGTTTACACGTCCTCAGCAGGATCCAGCAGGGAAAAATCCAGCATCAACATTTGAAAGTTTTTCCCAGAGTGAGGTTCTAGATTGCAAGGATTTCCCCTGTGTTGGTCACGTGAGAAGTTTGATGTTCAGTTTGAGTTAGTAGGCATAGGTAGGGACAAAGGATTGGGAAGTAACAGGAGACAGAAGCTGTAGTTTGGGCTGAGATACTTGCTCTGTATGGATGGGGATATCCAGCTGGCTGGATATTTTTCCAGCCAGTTTTTCCCCAGCCTGTTCTCAATGGTATAGTAGACAGAGGATGCCATATGGATCTGAATGAAAAAATTATAGACAACAAGTGGAAAGCTGTGATGGCCTTCGGAAGTGCTGATTCTTTGGAAAGGTTGTAGCTAGGCAGTGCAGGGTCTGGATAGTCTTTTAAAAGCTGGGGGTGGATGGTGAAAGGGGGAAGAGCAAAGGTGAAACTGGTTGGGATCAGGTCAGTTTTGCTTGAGTCTGGACTGCAAGGAAATGCTTTTGGAAGAATAAGTGCCATAGTTCATTATAGCTGTTTGGGACGTGATAGTGACTGGGGAGTACATGTATGTCTTGAAGAGAAGATATGAGTCCTGGGAGTAACCAAGTTATATTGCAGAAAAGGCAATCCCATTTTAAATTTAGGAATTTTTGAGTTAGACCAGGTAAACAGGGCTTTAGTTTGGGACTGCTGGTAACTATACTTTCCTGTCCTGTCTTTGTAAGGGAAGTTTGTGGCTTCAAATTTGATAACGTATTGCAACGTCAACAGCCTAAATGTTCAGTTGGTTTAAGACATCTATATGAAGAGGGGCCAGTAAATGTTAAAAAAATACATAAAGAAGTGCTTAGGATCAAACACGTGTTTGATGAGATACTAAGCACTTAAAAATAAAACTGCTGTTCTCAGAAAAGATGGCAGCAAGAATTTGAACTTCTATCTGATGTGGGTTTCTTGGTATATAAGAGGCCTCTTCTATGTAGGAATAGAGTTATTTTATTGGATTTCTTAAACTTTTACAGAAACTCCATGGTTTTAGCACCACATGTTTAAACCATAAGTTTAATCAACCTCCAGTGCGGCTGAGTGCTCATTTATTTTGTAAATTCACTTGTACGGGGCTTTGAGGAAAACAAAGAATGCATTTACATGAGAAGGATTCAGGGTCAAGTTTAGGTGCTTAATTGAAGCTCCTTAAACCTATAAAAACTGAGCTCCTAGTTTGTTCTGGCTGTGGATGGAGGTCAGCCATTCCAGAGGCCTTTGTAACGTAGATGTCAAAGACGAGTGATACAACTTGCTTGACAAAGGTGTTTGTTTTTTACAGGTCAGATTCCTAACTTGGGTGTTTCAGCAAAATGTCTAGACTTCAGGTGAATTTGGGCTGTCAGCTGACCAGTTGTGAACATCTTGGCATATTTGCCAAGGATGTTGTCTATGGGAAGGATGGCAGCCAACTGTCTATAAAGTAGGAAGCTCAGCTCTTGCCTCTCTTGTCAAGTCCCGGTTTTTGAATAAATTTTCTAAAAGTCTGTGAAATGTGACAAGGATCCTAGAGGCAGCTAACAAATTTACTTAATAAGCTCTTTTTCGTCCTTAGACCACCATCTAGTTGATTACTGAGTTAAAGAAATTGGGTGAGGGGCAGAGGAGAGACCTGCAGATAGTATATAGTAAGCAGCTCTTTCCTGATTTTTGTCTCATCCCACTTCATACTTCTCCTCCCCAAAATTACCTGTTCTTGAATTATTTTTTTTTTAATGAGATTCTTCAGATGATCTTATGCTTCCAGTGCTTTTACTTTAGGCACCAAGAACCAAAAGACTTCAGTGTGTGGAACAGAACTAGCCCTTAACTGGCATCTAGCAATGATGCCTAGACCTTTGAACTCTCTTTTACAAACCTCCATCACTTAAATAGCCCCAGTAACCTGTAGTGCTCATAAGCTCTTACCCTTTATGTGGTTCAAGAGCAAAAGGGAGTCTGAGACTCTGGACTCCTGGGTCAGTTCAAAGGGAGAACTACCAATGGAAGCTACCAGTGACCTAGGAAGAGACTTGAGAGAATGCAGCTGTAAGATTTAAGCATGTTTAAAGTGAGATTTGCTTGTTTCAGGCAAGTAGAAAAAATTTTCATTAAAACCTGTGGTGTCTGGTCCTGGCACCAAAGCAACTTGACTGCCAGATTTCTTAGCCAGATCTGAAACAAAATGGTAGCATAACTTTTCATTCTTTCTTTTAATCTGTGATAAAAGTAATTTTCCTGATTCCAGCCCCTTGCCCCTGGGAAAGTGAAGTAGAACAGCTGAAACAGATTAGGCACTGAAGATTTCTGCCCAAATAGTTTATTTTAAATGTTTGTGTTATAAAGAGTTAAAACTTATATTGGAATGTGTTAGGTAGTGCTAGTTGCAGATAATAATGAGATGTTAAGAGTTTTTGATGGAATTATGCTTTTCTAGAGAGATATTTTGTTGAGCAGTATTTACTTTGTAAAATATGGCTATGAAGCAGTCCTTTTGTGTAGTTAAAATACTTCGTACTCCTTGCAATTGTCAGCTTATATATATTCAGTAGCTTCCTAATAAACAAGTTTTGCTGCTAAGAATTCATTTTCTATCATCTATGAAGCTTCAAGTGCTCTTAGCAAAGCAATATTTCAGATTTTGAAGTCAGTCACATACTTTGTCTCTGAAAGGGGATTAGATCTCTTTGGAGAGGAGGGGAAGTTTCAGTTTATGTTGAACAGCTTGAAAATTATCCTTTCAAAAAGCAACTTAGAGCTAATTTCCTGCAAGGGCAAAATGGTGTTCTTTAAAAGATTCTCAAGTGTTTCCAACACCATGTTAAAACTGAAAACTATACTCTGTCTTGTCTTTTTTAATAGTTATAAATGACATTTGTACTTCGTAAGTGTAGCGTGCCTACCAATTTTATTGCAGCTTAACTGAGCAACTGCAGACTTGGATCTGGTTAAATTACTTATATTCAACTTGTTATGGGAAAAGCCCTTGCAGCAACTTGAAAAATCATTTCTTGTAATTCTGAAGACTTCAGCTGTTTGAATGCTAATTTATATAATATTGCTGTATCACCAATATCCTTTTTAATAAAAAATAACATTTGAATCAATTTTCTAGCACGTTTGTCCTACTAGAGGTAGAAAATGGTGTTAAATCTTACAATATATGATTCACGGTTTATATTTGATGTGTTTCTGAATAAATGTTCTGACAATTTTTAGAAAATTATAACATAACCAGAGTAGTCTGTTCAGTTTTGGCAGTTTGAGACAGTTTGAGGTTTAAACTTTCACTTCTAATATCAGTTATCCTATGGTTTTAACGTAAATATGTTCAACTAAAGTGTTATGAGCACATCTCATCTGAAGCATTACCAATTCACGCTAAGATGATGTGTTCTTAAATGAAGTTGTTTACAAAATGTCTTTTGTACAGTTTACAAAGTGTTTTACCTAATTTGTTCTTCTGCTTAGGTATTCCAACTTGATCTTGAACTTATTTTCTCTCATGGTGGATGCCAACATTCCAGATATTGCTCTTGAACCTGACAAGACCGTAAAAAAGGTAATTGGAAAGCTTTCCTTGTCTTTCAGTCACCCAAGTCATCATGTCATGAAATTTTCAGTCACTTGTGGTGACTTATTTGTAACTGACCTGAAAATATGTTCTCCTGTTTTATAAGTTTTGAGCAATTTCTAGAATCATTGAAGTTAAAGATACGAGAATATACTTTTGAGATCACTTAGCACGTGTGCCCATAAGTACAGAATAGCTCTTTATCGTCCATGCAGTAGCGCACAGTCTGCTCTAGCGCTCTGTTCCAAGTGGTATTAGCATTCTGCTAAGAACAGTGATCCCACCTTATGAAACTTATAAGTGACTATATCATGAAAGATCGTTCCATCTAGTCTAGAATCCTGTAAGTAATGGATGGTTTTATAAAACCAGTCTACTGGTAGATATAAAACCAGTCTGCTGCGGATTTAAAACCAGTAGACTGGTATATCTTCATCACCATGAAATTTTTGTTTATTGTGAAAACAAACTCATGTCCCATAATTCTAACTTTGTCCCTTTGCACCAGCCTGAATCATTCTTCTCCATTTGATGTTTCAACAACAGTTGACACTAAAAATACGGGATAAATGTTCATCTAGATTTCATTACACTTACATTTTAGGCAAATGTTGGCTTTTTTATAACCTGATTTATAGTGAAGGGCTCTTTGGTTTAATTCCACAAAAGACTTTGTGGAGCCTGTGTATCCAATGGAAATCAGTTCAGTGTAATCTTTATTCCAGCAGTGGATTTTCTCTAAAATGGGCTGTTCTTCAGTGTTTTCAATAAGCTATGAAAGCAGAGGTTCAGAACCTTGAATATTTCATGTTCTAATACAATTCCCTTAAAGAAAACTAAATTGTGACTCCAACAAAATCTTTCTCTTTACCTGCAATAATTCAAGCATTTCTGTTCAGAGTTTCTTGGTTTCAAATTGATACAAAGAGTTCATATAGCTATTCAATTTCACTTCCAGGAAGGCTGGGCTAGCCAGAAGTACTGTATTTTGTGGTAAAGATGACAGTCCTCCCTCCACTTGGTTGTTTTCCTGAGAAACTGACAGCTAATTCTTCTTCCATATCAATATTTGAACCTCACCTCTGTCCCTAAATGCCCTGCGAAGATTGAATAGGTTACTCGCATAGAACATGGGAGATAGAGGCTTAAAGTAGAAAACCGAAACAGTTCAATACCTACCAAGTTTTGATGGACTACATCAGTGGACAAGGGAATACCTATGGATGTTGTCTATCTGGACTTCTGTAAGGCCTTTGACATGGTCCCCCACAACATCCTTCTCTCTGAATTGGAGAGATATGGATTTCATGGATGGACTGTTCAGTGGATAGGGAATTGGTTGCATGGTCACATCCAGAGGGTAGTGGTCAACGGCTCAGTCTCTAGCTGGAGACTGGTCATGAGTGGCGTCCTGCAGGGGTCCATATTGGGACCAGTACTGTTTAATATCTTTATCAATGACATTGACAGTGGGATCAAGTGCATCCTCAGCAAGTTTGCAGATGACACCAAGCTGAGTGGTGCAGTTGACATGCCAGCGGGATGGGATGCCATCCAGAGGGACCTGGACAAGCTGGAGAAGTGGGCCCCTGTGAACCTCATGAGGTTTAACAAGGCCAAGTGCAAGGTCCTGCACCTGGGTCAGGGCAACCCCCAGTGTCAATCCAGGCTGGGGGATGAAGGGATTGAGAGCAGCCCTGCCAAGAAAACTTGGGTGGATACTGGTGGATGAAAAGCTGGACATGAGCCAGCAATGTGCACTCACAGACCAGAAGGCCAATAGTATCCTGGGCTGCATCCCAAGAACCGTGGCCAGCAGGTGGAGGGAGGGGATTCTGCCCCTCTACTCTGCTCTCACGAGACCCCACCTGGAGTACTGCGTCCAGCTCTGGAGCCCTCAGCATAAGAAAGACATGTTGGAGCGGGTCCAGAAGAGGGCCACGAAAATGATCAGGGGGATGGAACACCTCTGCTATGAAGAAAGGCTGAGAGAGTTGGGGTTGTTCAGCCTGGAGAAGAGAAGGCTTTGGGGAGACCTTATTGCAGCCTATCAGTACTTAAAGGGAGCTTATAAAAAAGATGGCAGCAAACTTTTTAGCAGGGCCTGTTGTGACAGGACAAGGGGGAATGGCTTTAAACTAAAGGGGGGTAGATTTGGACTAGATAGAAGGAAGACATTTTTTACGCTGAGGGTGGTGAAGCACGGGAACAGGTTGCCCAGAGCGGTGGTGGATGCCCCATCCCTGGACACATTCCAGGTCAGGTTGGACGGGGCTCTGAGCAAGCTGATCTAGTTGAGGATGTCCCTGCTCACGACAGGGGGTTTGGACTAGATGACCTTTAGAGGTCCCTTCCAACCCAAACTATTCTATGATTCTAAGTTGTAGATGATGGGAGTAACTACATTTTTGTAGAGAGACCTTCTTTTATAGGAAGAGGCCTTCCTAACAGAAGGTTCTTTGCAAACAAAGAACTTGTGGGTGATGTGATGGTTGGAGGCCAGTTTGGGCATAGCAATCATGAAATGATAGAGTTTTCGATTTTTGGAGAAGTAAGGAGGAGGGCTAGCAGAACTGCTGCCTTGGACTTCCAGAGGGCAGACTTTGGCCTGCTTAGGAGCCTGGTTGACAGAGTCCCTTGGGAGGCAGTCTTGAAGGGCGAAGGAGTCCAGGAAGGCCGGACATTCTTCATGAAGGAAACCTTAAAGGCGCATGTCATGGTTTAACCTCAGTCGGCAACTGAGCACCACACAGCCGCTCACTCACTCTCCCCCCCACCCCCGGTGGGATGGGGGAGAGAATTGGAAGAGTAGAAGTGAGAAAACTCGAGATGAAAACAGTTTAATAATTGAAATAAAATAATAATGTAATAATAAGAAGAAGAATACACAAAGCAAGTGATGCACAGTGCAATTGCTCACCACCCGCCAACTGATGCCCAGCCAGTCCCTGAGTAGCGGCCCCCCCGGCCAGCTTTCCCCCAGTTTATGTACTGAGCATGATGTCCCATGGTATGGAATGTCCCTTTGGCCAGTTGGGGTCAGCTGTCCTGGCTGTGCCCCCTCCCAGCTTCTTGTGCACCTCCAGCCTGCTCAGTCGGTAGAGCATGGGAAGCTGGAAAGTCCTTGACTAGTGTAAGCACTGCTTAGCGACAACTACAGCATCGGTGTGTTATCAACATTATTCTCATCCTAAATCCAAACCACAGCACTGTACCAGCTACTAGGAAGGAAATTAACTCTATCCCTGCTGAAGCTAGGACAGCGCAGGAGCACGCCATCCCCATGTGCTGAAAGATGAGCTGGTGGCGAAGAAGACCAGCCTGGCTGAACAGAGAGCTGTGGCTGGAACTCAGGGGAAAAAAAAGAGAGTTTATCATCTTTGGAGGACAGGGCAGGCAACTCAGGAAGACTACAAGGATGTTGTAAGGTTATGCAGGGAGAGAATTAGAAGGGCCAAAGTCCAACTAAACTTAATCTGGCTACTGCCCTAAAAGACAATAAAAAGTGTTTCTATAAATACATTAGCAACAAAAGGGAGGGCTAAGGAGAATCTCCATCCTTTATTGCATGCGGGGGGGGAAACAGTGACAAAGGCTGAGGTACTTAATGCCTTCTTTGCCTCAGTCTTTAATAGTAAGACCAGTTGTTCTCCGGGTAACCAGCCCCCTGAGCTGGAAGACAGGGATGGGGAGCAGAATGAAGCCCCCATAATCCAATGGGAAATGGTTAGTGACCTGCTACACCACTTAGACACACACAAGTCTATGGGGCCGGATGGGATCCACCCAAGGGTACTGAGGGAGCTGGTGGAAGTGCTCACCAAGCCACTTTCAGTCATGTATACTGGCTAACCGGGGAGATCCCAATTGACTGGAGGTTAGCGAATGTGATGCCCATCTACAAGAAGGGCCGGAAGGAGGCTCCGGGAAACTACAGGCCTGTCAGTCTGACCTCAGTGCTGGGGAAGGTTATGGAGCAGATCATCTTGAGTGCCATCATCACGCAGCACACACAGGAGAACCAGGTGATCGGGCCCAGTCAGCATGGGTTTATGAAAGGCTGGGAAGTTGAAGTCCCCCATGAAAACAAGGGCTGGCGATTGTGAGGCTTCTGCCAGCCGCTTGTAGAACGCTTCATCTGCCTCTTCATCCTGGTTGGGTGGTCTATAACAGACTCCCAGCAGGGTATCTGCCTTGTTGGCCTCCCCCCTCATCCTTACCCATAAACACTCGACCATATCATCATCACAATTGTTGAGCTCTAGACAATTGAAACACTCCCTAACATACAGGGCCACCCCACCGCCTCTCCTTCCTCGCCTGTCCCTTCTGAAGAGTCTATAGCCATCCATTGCAGCACTCCAATCATGAGAGTCACCCCACCATGTTTCTGTGATGGCGACTAAGTCATAGCTATCCCGCTGCACAATGGCTTCCAGCTCCTCCTGTTTGCCACCTATGCTGCGTGCATTGGTGTAGATGCACTTGAGCTGGGCTATCCATTTCGCCCCCAGCATTGGCATGCCACCCCTAGGCTCATCTCTAGTGAGCCTGGTTTTATCCCTTTCCCCCTTCGAACCTAGTTTTAAGCCCTCTCAATGAGCCCTGCCAACTTATGAGCGAGAATCCTTTTCCCCCTGTGTGACAGCTGAACTCCATCTGTCGCCAGCAGGCCTGGTGCTGTGTAAACCTCCCCATGATCAAAAAAGCTAAATTTCCTCCGATGGCACCAGCCCCTGAGCCACGTGTTGATCAGGTGTGTTTTCCTGCTCCTTTCAGTATCCTTCCCTGCCACTGTAGGGATTGAGGAAAACACTACCTGTGCTCCTGACCCTTCAACCAGTCGCCCCAGTGCCCTGAAGTCCCTTTTGACCGCTTCTGGACTTCTCTCTGCAACCTCATCACTGCCAGCCTGTATAACCAACAGCGGGTAGTAGTCAGAAGACTGTACCAGACCAGGGAGCTTCCTAGTAATGTCTCTGACCCGGGCCCCAGGGAGGCAGCAGACTTCCCTGTGGGACGGGTCCGCTCAGCATGTTGGGCCCTCTGTTCCTCTCAGAAGGGAATCGCCTATGACAATTACCCTCCTTTTTTTCTTAGCAGAGGCAGTCATAATGTGTGGGGCTGACTGCCTCACCCTAGGCAACCCCCTGGATGGACCTTCATCTACATACTCATTTGCCTGGCCCTCAAGTTCCATGGCCCCGTATCTGTCTCCTGTCTTACTCATCTCTGTCCAGAGTTCACCGTCGCTTGACATGATATTGTTCATTCTTGCCTTGAATGCTCTCATGAGCTTTGACATTTTTTATCAAACTGAGTCTCCCAGCGTTCCCTGCCAATTAACATGCAGTATCCTTGTTTCTTATTAGGATCTTGGCATCATATTTTATGTTGGTAAAGTCTGTAGAAGCGCTGTCCAAGGGTATATTGCTTTCTGTAATTAATGGTAATAGGATGTCAGATTCTGTAAAATATTCGTAAAGGATTGTTCTAATGTAACAACATTTAAGTATTTCAGACACTTCTAAAGCCCTCTTACTCTACATAAATTTCCCATATAATTTTATTGAAATAACAAATCAAGATACAGAATTGAAAGCAAACAGTCTTTTCCACAGCTGCTAAGTATGTTACGGTTCACTGATGTACAGTAGTTAAAAATCAAGATTATGTAAAGCATGATTGTGTTGTATCCGATTGGAGATCATGGAAGGAAGCAAAGTCTAAAAGGAAGTTCTAAGAGCTATGTATTAGATCAGTCTGGTTACTTATAAATTCCCTTACAAAGTGTAGATAATAGTGCTTTCTTTACATGAAGAGAACGTAAGCTTAGTTGTTATATGACGGATCACTATTAGATCAAATGCAGCAATTAGTTATTGGGATACGGAGCTCTGACAATGCTGCAGTTTGGTGAACTGTGACTTTTACCCTCATGGTAAGTTCAAGTCTGTGTTCGCAGAGGCTTTAAAATGTGAAAAGAGCTAGAACTGAACCAGTAAGGCAAGTATTTCTGTTAAGGAATGCAAATCACTTTCACATTTTCAAATGTTTTGAGAGGAAAAGGCTTTATTTTCCCACGTTCTGTAAGTTCATTTAACAGTGTGTTTGTTCCTTTAAAAAACAAAACCCACACAGTAAGGTATTATCAGAAAGATAACCAAATTGTTTAGCTTGTTCGTAAATATTTTCTTTGTAACTCATAGACTTTTCAGCCCTCCCCTAGGTATTGTTCTTAAACTCTCATTTTTTCTGGCAGCTCAGCTGTTTTTAACTCCTGTTAACTGTTCAGGTTTGGTCCTTTTGGTTTAAAAATTGTCCTTCGAATATACTCTTGGAATTTGTGCAAAAATAATACATCGTAATGGGATCTCTAAAGAGTAGGTGAACAGTTGTTGACATTATGAACTACTGGATGCATACAACTATGTTCAAAGCTCCTATGACAGTAATTGCTTTCTGTAGTTCTCGATTTTTGATTTTACTTTTTTGCTCTTAAAAAAACAGTTAGCAAATCAGCTGTAAATGGACTAGGATCAGAATCATCTTACCCATTATAGAATGGTGAATAGGTCATTGTTGTTTTTTTAAATAATGTGTTAGAAAACTTGTTTTGGATATTAAATGCCCATTAACCTGTCTCAAATCAATTATGAGCTTTGTTAGTACTAATAAAAAAGGAATAAGGTGTCTTGCATCTCTTGGGCTGAGTGACAAGTTTGTTCAGTCATTTAACAAGATAATACTGTACCTTGTTGTAGGAAAATTGCATAAATGCTTTCAGCATCTCAATTGATTTTTATTTTTTTTCTTAAAGCTTTAAACAAAAAATCCATATATATTTCAACAGGCTCAAATTAGCTAAAGATCCATTTTGGACTGACCTGTAAAATTAAATTACCTTTGATGTGTCAGTCAAGTCAATAGCCATTTCAACTGTGATACCACTTTCATGGAAGACAAAGGTGGAGATTTGCAAATGTTTCTCTATCTGAGAAGGTATCCTCCTTAATAGTGTAGGTGGAGGTTCATAGCCAGCATTTTCCTTATCGGTGCTGCAGTAATACTCTTTGTTTTGCAGAACCCTCTTTTTTGCTTTAGGGGGCTGGTGAGCCAGTGAGGCTCTGATCTCACGGAGGTAACTAGATAGGTTACCTTTATCTAAATTTGGTGATAAATGGGAATACTAGTTTATGATTAAACTACAAGGAAAAATATATAGTAGGGAAAAAAAAGAATTTTCTTGTTTTTAAACAAAGGAATGCTTACTGAAAAGAGTATTATACTTCAATTATTTTGGCGCACAAGTCGTTTGGCATAGAGATCTTTGATATTGGAATTTTTCAGTAGGTACAGCTATACTGCTGTTACCAAGTAGGCATGAATTATTCTAAAGATTATTTCTGAAGAAAGATTTTTCTTTGACAGTCACAGTTTTGATTCCTCAAAGGGAAAGCATTGCGATGGTAGATGGTAGCTCAAGTTCCAGTCTAATCTTTAGCATCACAAAGTGACATAATGCGTCCTACTCACTTCTGATAGGCAAGAGGTGCTTTATGTTGCAGGAAATACCTGCCCGCTGGTGAAAAATACAGTAAGATGTAAAAACATGCTAGCGAGTAAAGCTGCCTTTGGAAATATTTTTGGTGTTCCCCTTTTCTAAGGTTTCAGAAAGTAATCTACTGAGTTTTTAGAGCCAGAATGAGGGTTTAATTTTTTGCAGTGATATACATATACAAGTAAAAAGAAACTTTATATATACCATATGATGACGATGGCTTGCGTAAAATAAATTGAAATAGGATAAAGAATACTACTGTCATTATAATACGGCTTGATTTCTTGTGCTCTCTTCTGTCGCTTCCTGTGATATATGTGTATTATAACAGGATGCTCACTAGTTAGACTGAAAAGATGGTTGGAAGTCAGCAATCCTTCGACTTTCGTATGTTCAGACAAGTCAGGAAACAAAGTAAGATCATGAAAGAAAGTGTTATGTGGAACATGTCCTCTTCAGTGAGGCATTGGATGATTTGAATTGTGATTTTTTTTTTTTTATTCACCTTTTTTAAGAATTTCAGACTGGTATGTTAAATGAGACTTTTTAGAAAAATCTGAGTGCGGAAAGCACTCTTAAGGAGTATTATTACTAACCTGAGGAATGAAAGGGAAGGCAGGATCTTTATAGTTGAAGACTGTTTTTTGCCAAAATACTATCTACCTTCCAGTAACAGTGTTACATCCCAAGGAGCTAACTGGCAGAATGTAGTTGTATAATCAAGCTTAAAATCTAACTGAAAGCATATTGTCCAGGTGTCTTTCTGTCCAATAGTTGTGAAATTTCTTGGGAGAAATATGTATCAAGTCAAGGCAAAATTGAAACAGCAGCGTGTGTCAGGTACAACTTTCTGTAAAAATAAGTATAGATTTACACCTGTTTGACATGGTTTATGGCACAGGATGGTGTAAGCAGAGCTGGGTGCTCTGTTCTTGTCATCTGTGAAGGTACTTTCATATTCTTGTTTAAAAGAGAACAAGCTCTACACAAACTGATTTTACTTATTGGAGGAAGATGACAATGTGGATATTTTCTTCCTGTTAGTGTGAAAAGAACCAGAAATTCCCACTGACTTCATTGACCAATACGGATTTAGAGCATACCAAAATGTGGCAGTACCTTCTGACTTGCTTTGCATAACATTTGTTTTCAGAAATTAAATCAATGCTGACCTTAATGATGCATTCTCACACCTAAAATTGGACTGAAAATGAGTTAGTCAGCATTGGCCTGAAAACAAGAAAAGCTCTGTTTGAAGTGTCACAACTGTTCTTTGAGAGCGTACGGAAAAATGGTTTTTCAACCAGCTATCCACTTTCAGCATGTATATCCAGCATTACTAGATAAATTGGCTAGTACCTTTCAGTTGTAAGAAAAGCTTGTTTTAGTGACTCACTTCCCTCGCTCCAGTTTCGATCACTACTTTTCCCCAGAGAGAAACCCAGAAAACGGTGATTACCAACTACACAAAATTTTCCCCATCCTCAAAACCATAGGAACCCTCTTCAAAGTTTTGGTGTTTTGTTTAACAGTAAAACGTTTGTCAGTTTTTGACCAAGAAAAAGTAGCTGCAGAGCCTGAAATTAGTTGTCCTTTTTATCCTTTCATCTCCTTTTGTCCTCTCCATACTATTTATAAAGAAAACTGTCAGTCTAGTGTGCTGCACCTCATGGTTCATGACACCATCTTCTGCTGCCACCCTCTGATTTAGGCTTTTCTGAAAGTCCACTTTGGCTCAAAAATGTCACAAAATGAAATTAAATTGAAAAGTAGTGGAAGATTCTCCCTAGTTTGCCTCTCCCTTTCTGTGGCCTCTGAGGTAATGGCCTTTAAATTTTCCACTCTTCGCTTACTCTTTTCCACCTCTCAGTTTTCAGGAGAAGGGCTTGGCTGAGATCTCTTTATGTTGACTTGTCAATGCATAACTGATAATAAAATGAACATTTCCCACAAATGCATTTTTTTTTTTTTCTTTCCTGCCAGTGCTACTTGCTTTTTTTTTTTCCAGTAAAGCTACAACACTAATTGCTAATTGTTGGGCTTTTTTAAATTAGCCAGTGCTATAAATTTTAGTAGTAATGACTAAAATCTGGAGTCAATTATATAGCCAGTTTTGCATAAGGAAGAGGTAGACTATCACTCTTCAGATGTAGCTAATGTACTCAGCATTGTCACATCCTAACAAAAAAAGCTTTTGATTTTTCTACAGGAAAGCCAGATGGTTTCTATCTGTCCTTCATAGCAAATTTGACCTTTAAATTAGAAAACATCAGGGACCAGTGATTCATTGGCGCACAAAGAACTCGGCAGGCATTAAAGGACAGTGTCCTAATTGACTGAGCTGTGTTTCAGATGCCCATTGATTAAAGAAGGTGCTGCAAAGATGCTGTGACTGTTTCATTTACAGGCAAGGTTATTGTGAACGTAGACGGCACAAATACCTGGCTTCCAGCAAGCAGTAGGTAACTGCCGTTTGTGAAAGTAGCCCCATTCAGTTTTGATAGTGCCTTTGGGTATACACAGGAAAAGGCTAAATTCAAACCATTCAGCAGAGTGGAGAATTTTCTTCTTACAGAGTGTAACACTGAGAGCACCCTCTGTGTTTCCAAGTCTGCAAGTATTGACTAGGACTCATCCCACTTGATAAGAAAATGAGTAGTATAAATGTTCCTTTTGCATTAAACATATTAAAGTAAGATGATTCTTGTTCTACAGCTAGAAAAGCTGAAGCAGAGATACAATGTGACTTGAGGTACAGAAAGAATTTCTGAGCTAGCTTGTTTCTAAGCCTGAGCTAACTTTGCCATTTTCTGCATGTGGTTTGTAGTAAAACTCCCTGTGCTCTTTCCCCAGGAGTCAGTCAATGGATAATTGAGAGTTGAGTTCACAAGTTAGTGAAAGGGAAAGGACTTCTAATTCGATGCTTGACATACCCACTGCCTAAAAAGGCATCTGTCCTTTTTCACCTGACTGAAAATGCAAGTATTTGTTAAAAGGTGGAGCTAGGAAACATTTCTGAGATTTATTAATGCCAAGAGGAAATTTACTTTTGTAGGAGAAATAAACTCATTTTTCCTTGGTCGCAGTCTGTTTGTTTCAGTATTTATATTTGCTTGCTGCTCTGAGGAGGTTTATTCTTTATAAAAGTGTCACATTGACATGGAGCTTATTTTGCCCTTTCTGTCCATTCGGGTAATGACACTGCAGCTGCACACCCAGCTTTTCTGTTTCTAGGCTGTTGATTTTGCATGCATATTAATTCATTTCAAAATTAAAAAAAAGGAATAAACATCACAACGTGAACAGAGTGTGAGAACACTCCTGTGCTCCTGTTGCTTTATATCATGCAGTCTATTTGATTAGAAGTTTTTGGCCAATATGATGAAATCTGGGCTGGAAGAGTATCATCTTTGCATACGGCAGCAGCTGAAACCATTATTTTAATGGAAGTTCAATTTAGAGATGTTCACTAACATCTTTAACTGGCTTCACTAACAGCTTTTCCGACTTCACCCTCAGCAAGTTTGCAGATGACACCAAGCTGAGTGGTGTGGTCGACACATCAGAGGGACGGGATGCCATCCAGAGGGACCTGGACAAAAGGTGGTGGCAAACTTTTTAGCAGGGCCTGTTGTGACAGGACAAGGGGTAATGGCTTTAAACTAAAGGGGGGTAGATTGAGACTAGATATAAGGAAGACTTTTTTTATGCTGAGGGTGGTGAAGCACTGGCCCAGGTTGCCCAGAGAGGTGGTGGATGCCCCATCCCTGGAAACATTCCAGGTCAGGTTGGACGGGGCTCTGAGCAAGCTGATCTAGTTGAAGATGTCCCTGCCCATGGCAGGGGGGTTGGACTAGATGACCTTTAGAGGTCCCTTCCAACCCAAACTATTCTATGATTCTATTAAAAAAAAAAAATAAAAACAAGCCTGCACAGATTTGTTTAGAAACTGCAGTTTGTTCAAATCAAAGCCTTGAAAACAAAAGCTATTGTCAGAATAGTCTTTCAAATAAAATTGTTCATGCAAATAAAGCATCTGAATAGTTTGTACAGTGAGCTGTTTGGACTGCAAGCAACACGGAAAGCAAGAGAGCCTTTTGCTGAAAAAGATGAAATGTGATAAGGGTTAAGCCAAGAATTTAATGCCAATTTCTGCTTCATGAACATTGAATGCTGACTGTCGGTAACAATTATAAGGCAAAATAGTAAAAATAATAATGAAACCCCCACTAAATATTGCTGTTGTCTTCTTTGGCTATCATTTGATTTTTTTCTGTGGTTTTAGTAGTAGTCAGGGTGCTTAAATCCAATGCATATTATGACCCAATGAAAAAGGACACTGAAGTTTCTCTTAAATTGAAGTAGCTGACTTTGCAATGAGCAATCCCATATTGGAGTGATAAAATTATGTAGCTAGTAGTCATAGAAAACACAAGCAGTGCTGCTTAATGTTGCTGAAAAGATAAATACTAGAGCAGCCAGCGGTCTTCAGAATGGCTGACTTGCAAATAGTCTGAAAAGTAAATAGGATTGAGAAAGGGTTCTCATATGTACATGTGATCTGCTAGCTCAAAAATGATTACTGCCTTCTTCAGTAATTATGAGAAACACAGCTAGAAATGTTCATGAAGTATGGATTTGGATACTGCCCTGAAATTTATAAAAGTGTCCTAAGAATTTCTAAAAAGCCTATCTTAACCTTGAGCCTTAACTACCTAATCCATTTTAGGTAATGTTTTAGCAGTGAGAAGATGCTTGCTACTAAAAAAGAAAAATTCTTGAGCTTAATACAAGGGTAACTATGGCCTATACTGTACAGCAGGTCAAACTTGAGGACAAAAAAAAAAGAATAAAAAATCCATACAAATCCACTCTTTGTTGAGAGGAAAAGGGCAATCTTGTGGTTAAGGAGCAAAAAGCGTAAGTGAAAATCTTGGAACTTCGCAATGAAGTGCACTTACCTGCATTAGCACTATTCCCAACTGGGTTTGTGTATGATCTCTCAATCCTAAGCCTGTCGCGCTACCAAGAATACAAAATACCAAAAGGGAGAAGGGTAAACCTGGAGATTCATTCAACTGAATGAAGACACAGGCCTGCCATTATCTCAGACCTTTAACTGCAATTTTTAATATGATGATTAGGGTTTTCTTGAGTATCTCCTCTCCTCTTTATTGCCATCTTGGTTTGTATATTGTATGCAGCTCTGTGGGCCTGACTGGAAGTTTTCCGTGAAATCAGCTTCATACAACCTGTTTGATACCATTTTGAAACGATGGTCTTTTTAGTGCTCCTTGAAGACACTTCAAGCAAAAATGAAGTGTGAGTTTACCAGCGATTAACACTGCCCATTATTCTTGTAGATGTTATGTTCTTTCCCTCTCAGTTAACTTTACAATTCCCTTTTTCTAGTGAAATGTCACATCAGATGTAAATATGCATCAAGTTTTGAAATTTCGTATCTTTAAAACAGTTTTTTTGGTGTTTGTTTTTTTTGGGGGTGGGGTTGTTTTTTTTTTTTGTAGGAAATATCAGTGTTTTCCATGAAATAGTTTAATTTCTACTGCAGTCTTATCTCTCATGATGTTCTACTTCCCCATAGCAACATTTGTGGTATGGGACTTCTTTTACTTACCCCAGAATTTAAGATGTGGGATTCTAGTTAGTGTTTGCTCTGATCAGGCTGTGTCATTATAGGATCCTGGGTTTTTTTTACAATAGATGGGTGAAGTGACCACTTGATTTTGGGTTGAGGCGTTTTGTTTGGTTTTGGCAGGTGGAGGAAGAGAGGAAGTTAATTCTAATTTTGACTGGAGTCTCACAGGGTGTTCGTGTTTTGGGGTTTTGGGGGGGGTTTGATGGTTTTGTTTGGTTGTTTTTTTTCAGCAAAAGTGTAGTCAAAACTGATGTCTGGTTTTGTTATTTCACCCCCCACCCTACCCTTTCTTAGCACCTTAAACCTTATGTTTAAACTATTTTAGAAAGCATGGTAATGTATCTGCAAACTGTGACCTGATTATAAATAAAATGCGTAAATGTAGCTTTAGACCATATTAAAAATACATGCTGTATAAGTTCATCTTTACATTAAAAGAAGATGATCTTTTAGTTAATGCTTTAATCTGCAATCTCCTCAGATACTGAGAAATTCACTGCATGGGGCAGCAGTAATGGAATGTGCGAAGACCTTTGATATATATCAGTTGCAGGAAAACAAACAAACAAAAAAACACCACCAAAAAAACACTATATGTTATTGTATTGTTTTGGCACACTGCTGGAAAGTGAGGGAGCTACTAGGTACCACTTCCTCCTCTTGTATGCTTTTCTCTTGAGTTTGTTTCAACTGTAGTTGATAAACCTGTAATTTTAGATGGGATAATCATGGTTCAAAGTAGTATGTCTTGGTGGTTTTACTGTAAAATACATTTTTTTTTTTTCCTGTCTTGGCTTGTTACCTTGCTAAGTTTCCATCCTCTGTGTGATTCTGCAGCAAGTGATGACCAGCTTTTTTTCTATTCTCATCACCGGTTCAGCTCCAAGTAATTTATACTTAAATGCTTCTTCCCTCACCCCCGCCCCCCCATATTTTCTTCTGAACTGTCCCTCGTGGTTTCTCTTTATGGCCTCTTCCCCTTTTGATTTTGATTTTTATTTTTCTTTGAAAACTAAGCTCTATCATAACTGACAGTAGCTTTCTTACAGGACCCTTCAAATTTAACTGAAGTATAATAAAATTTCTAGTCATGCAGATTCATATAACTATGTATTCCTGTTCTTTTATGCTTTATTACTGAACTATCCTCTGTGCAGGGGGATAGGAGGTGGACAACTTGAAACCTTAAAGTTGAATGGCAGTATCTTCATGGACTCTCTAGTTCTTTATCCAACCTTTTCATCCTTAAACATTCAAATGCTGCTGTTGAGACCTGATGTTTAAAATCCATGTGTGTATACGGTGTGGGTTTTAAAACTTTCCTTTCTGGAAACAAAGCAGAAGTTTAACCAGATTCATCAAGTTTATTTCTTTTCTCTTTGACAAATACTAATGACTAAACTAACAAGATGCACTTAATTTAAATGCCAAAGTGAGAACTCTGAGTGAATAATTCAGGTGGGACGTTTTTGATGCCTTCGTGGTTGCCATTCTTCCCAAGTGTGTAGAATGAGCGTGTTCATCACTTTTTTTTTTTTTTTAACACCATGCAGAAATCTCTTTCTAATTGCATCTCCTCTGCGAGAAACCATTGGCTTTCAGAATACATGATTTACTTTGGAACTCAGAGATTTCAAATAAGAATTACTGTTGGTTTTGTTACAAGAACCATAAGTCAATGTATATTAATCTTCTTGCTGCTGTTGCAGCTCAAGAGGTAATTTGTCATCTTGCCGTGTTCCTTCTCGGCTAGGTTGCAGCAGTCAATTTTAATTGCAGTGCTGAAAATCTTTCATGCAAAGATCTAGTATTCGGCAGCATTTGATCCTGCTGTTAATTGCAAACTGATTTTAAGGTCTAACTGTGGGTAAATTTCTTTCCACATATATCAGCGTGCCAGTCTGTTCCTGGGGAAGATGGGAAGTGGGTTTAAATAGTCATTAATTCCATAGAATGAAGCTTCATCTTAACATCACTAACTGCAAGACTTTCAGTCTAGTAGTTCAGAACAGAGAAGTTCTTCTATGAACAAATTAGAAGATCGCTGAAGTGTTTGATTACTAGAGTTGTGTAAAAGAGCGCTACAGTGATACTTTTTTTTTTAAACTGCAGTTAGCAATTTTGCTGAATACTCATTAACATCACCTTTTCTACGAGCGTGAAAATAGATCTCATAGAAGTCTGTGCTCTAATTTGGGGAGGTATTTAAGCCTGTGCATAATGGCAAGCATGTGAAGAGTCCATTAAATTCAGTTGGATTCTACTGTGTGCTTCATTGGCTGTCAAACTCCTAATATGTCTGTGGGAGATAATAAACTTCCTTCTCATCATCTTTGTTATGAAGATAAAAGTTCTGTAATATTAGCCTGAAATATCTTCTAAATCTCTCCCTGGTACTTGCTTCCTTGAGAGTTTGAACTTTTTTGGCTTAATCTATTATTTCATATCGATCAAACTTCTTTTTGAGGGGAAGTTGAGGAAAAACTCAATTTATGCTTACTTCAAACTTATCAGCAACAGAGTTATAACAGTATTTTGAGTGAAGCAGCGTTATCTTTCCATATTTGGCAGGCTAACTTATGCTTTTTATTGTAGCGCTGAAGGGCACTATTCTGGAATACATTGCCTTTGAAAAGAATGCAGAGTAAAACTAAACTGAAATCTTGGAGTATTTTGCTGTTATAGAGGGTGGTTGCATATGCGGTATCCTTGGTGCATAGAAAGAATACAAAATGGGAAGAGAAGGTAGTATCATCTCACAAATACGACCTTATTAAGAATATTGTTGAAATAATTTGGCTTGCGTTTTTGTCAATGCTTAAAAAAAGTGAATGTATGGAAAATGTTCAGGAAAGACTTGATTCTGTCTTACAGTCAGTCTCCTTCGTCATATCCAGGAGAAGGTTAAGAAGCAACTGAAATCATTTGATATTTGCCTACATGAGAGAGATTTCTGATGGACAGTTCTTTAATGTAAAAAGTTTTAATGAGCTCAACTGTTTGAGATCAGAATTGGAAAAATTCAGATAGGAAATAAGTCACAATTGTTAAATAGGGCAATTAATCACTGAAACAATTTACCTAGAATGTGAAGCATTCTGTTTCAGGATAAAGACTCCATAAAAGAGATTCTCACAGGTAAACTAGAAGTTACATACTTGATGCAAAAATTGTTTGATACAATTTTACCTAGCTCGTTATGCAGGAGACTGAAGTAAATGAATATGATGGTCTCCACAAGAGCTCACATCATTTGAAATTTATCCTTATGAGAATAAAGTGCGTGATGAGATGGCAGCAATTAGTTTTCTGTAAGTAATGTGAATTTGCTGGACAATTTTCATATTGTGATCAGCACTACTTTGCAAGGTGATTAGTAGTTTTAAAATTTGGGGATAGGATTGACTAGAGAGTGCTGGGATCTTAGACTCCTTAATTCTGAGAGATCGTGGACTCGCTGGAAGGTCTTAAACAGTACAAATGGTTTTCCAAATTGAGCACCCAAAGTTAGCATTGTTATCCAAAAAATGTAGTGATTTTTTTTTTTTAAGAAAGAACCTGAACACTTGCCATTCCTATATGCAGACCTTGCTGCACAGCCAGCACTTCAGAAAACTTAGAAAGTGAAGTTTTGATATCTGTAGCAATTCCTCAGATCCATGCATCAGATTATTTGCACTCATCCAAAATGCTTATTTATGCGTCTGCCTCTCATAAATGTTGTGAGGGATAAGGCATGTCTGCAAAATTTACTTGGGTCTTGTAAAGCAAAATCTTTTTATATTCCTCCCCGCCTGCCCCCCCCCCCCCCCCCCCCCCCCGCCGCCCCTAAAGATCTATTTAAGCTCTTGTCAGTTCTGTGTACAGAGGTTTTTTGAGTATTACCAAAGGAATGTCTGTGGTAACAGTGCTTGTGAAATGTTGCCATCTGGAGCAGTCCTGAACAATTGCCGTGGAATTAGTTGGAATTCACAGAAAGGCATCCACTCCACCTTTGTAAATATTCACGGGTCAAGGCTTTGCCAAGGCTGAAATAGAAAAGTATAGATGTTGTTGCTGTATTCTTAATTATAGTGCTTTCAGCTTTAAATTCATATACAAATTGCAAGTATTAAGTAAAATGCATTATTGGTACAATAGTTAAAATACGTTGCTGTCAAAGAAAAAACAATGTAGGGGGTAGCAGTGTCTCCAACCAACTGTACATGGATGGTGGATATAATCAAAGTTAATGAAATTCTCACCTGCCGTATAAAGGTCAGTTTTGACAGGGTTGATTTGCTTGCCCCTTCCTGTATTTCTGTATTCTTTACTTAATAGCCTTACAGTTTCTGAAAGACAATTTTATCTGAAAACAAGCTTAGAGTAAGGAAGTGTTTACATACTTTCAAAAATGGTTAGGATAATCCAGACTCGTCCAACTTTGTATTTAATATTCAAAGTTGTGTGTTCTTTCTCAAGTGGTATTTCATTCTTGTTTAGTGAATGTTGATTATTTTCTCTTTTTCTCATAGCATTTTAGTTCTGTTTAAACTCTTACGTCCAGATACTTCTTTTGACTTTCTGGCCTCGAGCTTTGAAATTACTAGTTGGGGGGATGAGGTGCAGGGGGCTGTTTCTAGATTATTTAAATACTCGTTTTTATGAAACAGTTAAAAACAGGCATTTTACATAACATCGTAAATTTCCAATTAATTGCTGTAACTTAGAAGTAAAAGAGAGATTCGCTACTAAACTTCCATAACTGAAGTCATTATGTCCGCTACTGTATAGTTCAGATAGAATAATGCATGTTTTAACTGTTGAATTGAATTAATTTTTGTCATCTCTGCTCCCATTCCAGGTGCAGGACAAGTTTCGTTTGGACCTGTCTGATGAAGAAGCTGTCCATTATATGCAGAGTCTAATTGATGAAAGTGTCCATGCCCTCTTTGCAGCTGTGGTGGAGCAGATACACAAGTTTGCACAGGTGAGATATCTTCTCTGTTGGTGGTCTCTGTGAAAGCTGAGTAAGGTGAGAGGTTGCGAGTGGTAAGTTCAAGACTTAACTTCATTGTTTATGATGTTTTTAATTCATTTTCCAACAAGTTAAAAGTGTGTTCTTGCTGCCAGGACTGGAGAGCAAGCTCTTAGTGGTCCTAGAAAATTCTTTAAAGCACCTTAGCAAACACACTACGTGGGATGTAACTGGTTGTATTGCCAAGGGTAAGAACTGCAAATTGGAAAGCTGGAGTTCTGAGGGAAGGATCCAGAACTTCCTTAGCTTTCATTCCCAAAGTAAATGAGTGAGGATAAACTTCCTTTCTTTCCTACCTTTGCTAGACTTCCTGAACTGTGCATTCCATGTAATTATTTTGATCAGATCTGCTGCTTAACAGACACAGCAGCTTGCACAGCAGGGGCCAGGAACTCTGCTCATAACAGCATCCACATCCTCTGCAGTGTTGACAGTGTACCACAGAATGTGGTCCCCAGCGGCTACGTGAGCAGCTATCCCCTATGTCAGAGGCCTCAACACAGATGGGAGTTCCCGAAGGAGAATGCAGTCTTTGAGATCTGGGGATGTAGGGGGTGGCTGAGACCTCTTGCTGGGGCAGTGGGAATTGGGCTCCTTGCTTGCAGGAGGTGTGCAGCGGTGGCATGTCTCCATCACCAAGTAAAGGAGCTGAGGGAGGAGGTCAGCAAACTGCACAGTATCAGGGCTGACAAGAAAGAGGTTGACCAGATCTTCCCCAGACCTTGGAGACAGAAGAGCCTGAACCTCCAGCTGCATTGAAGGAGGAGCAAGAATACGTTGTGCTCATCAAGTTAGGAAATAGAGACTCCCAGGATGGTGACGGCTGGAACCTTGAGACTTCTGGTATTAGGAGGGAAGGCTTCTGCTCTACCTACAGATCTGCACCTGCAGAATGGATTCAAGGTGATGGGCAGTAGTCAGCATGGATTTACAAAAGGGAAATCATGCCTGCCCAGCCTGATAGCCACCTAAGATAAAATGGCTAGCTCAGTGGACTGGGTGAGAGCCGTAGCTATTCTCTATCTTGACTTTCGCAAGGCTTTGACACTGTCTTCCATAATATCCTCATAAACAAAGCAGAGCAATATAGACTAGAGAAATGGACACTGACATGGCTTGGAAACTGGCTGGTGTGCTGGGATTAGAAGGTTGTGATTGGTGGCACAAACTCCATCTGGAGGCCAGTCACTAGTGGGGTACTCCAAGGGTTGATACTGATGCCAAAATTGTTTAATGTCTTCATTAATGGCCTGGATGATAGGATGAAGTGCACCCTCAGCAAGTTTGCAGAAAATGCAAAACTGGGAGGAGTAGTTGATACACCAGAAGTGTGTGCTGCCATTCACAGGGACCTTGACAGACTGGAGAAATGACCGCACAGGAACCTCATGAAGTTCCCTAAAGGGAAATGCCAAGTACTGCACCTGGTGTGGACTAACCCCCTGCACAAGCACAGGCAAGGGGAGCGGGTGATGAGGTGGGAAGCAGCTTTTCAGAGAAAGCCCTGAAGGTTCTGGTGGACAAGTTGCACATGATGTAGCAATGCGATCTTGTGGCAAAGAAGGGCCACCAGCTTCCTTGACCACATTAGGCAGTGTTGGTGGCAGGTGGAGGGAGGTGATCCTTCCCCTCTACCCAGTGCTATGTGAGATGCATCTGGAGCGTCGTGCCCCTTTTGGGCTCCCCAGTACAGGAGAGACATGGACATGCTGGAGCAAGTCCAGCAAAGGGCCATGGAGATGATCAAGTGCTTGGAGCATCTGTCATACAAGAAGAGGGTGAGAGAGCTGGGACTGTTCAGCCTGAAGAAGGCTCAGGGGGATCTTGTCAATGTGTATAAATACCTGATGGAAGGGAGTAAAGAAGGTGGAGTCAGACTCTTTCAATGGTGCCCAGTGACAAGACAAGAGACAATGGGCACAGACTGAAAGACAGGAAACTTCATCTAAACGTAAAGAACTTTTTTTACTGTGAGGGTAATAAAACACTGGGACGGGTTTCCCAGAGAGGTAGCGGAGTCTCCATCTGTGGAGATACTTAAAATCCAAGAGCACAATGTTCTGAGCAACCTGTTGTGTTTGATCCTGCTTGAACAGGGGGGGGGTTGGACTAAGTGATCTCCAGAGGTCCCATCCACCCTCACACATTATCTGATTCTTGCTAATGGTGTGGGGTGGCAATAGATTATTGTCTCCACTATTTTTATTATTAAAATTTACCCTTGGTCTAGTATGGAGAATGAAATGTTTAACCACACATGTGTGCTGTCCTGCTACAAGCCACAGTAAGACAATAAAATGTTTAATTCTCATGTTGAATAAAACTGTATTCACAAAAGCATTTTTTCTGTGAAATTACAGTGTCTTTTCCTTAAAGCCATCTGACACATTTAGTTTGTGTTTATCAGGGATTTAAGATATTACACTGTTTGCCTTAAGTATTAGACTCATGACAAGAAACAGAATTGAGAGGAAAAATGAAACTGATCTGAAACGCCAGTCATTATGCCATTTTTTTTTAATTGATTCTTTCTTCAAAAGACTGATCAAATTCTGCTAGAAACTGAGAACTATTTTTATGGCTATCCATTTTGCTAAAGGTCTTCCAACTAATCTGTTGTTTCCTGCAAACTTAATTTTTATTTTGAATAATTGCACTGTAGTGCAGGGTAAGAAGCAAAAATGTCATTTTCATCTGCATATATATTTAATAAAGGTGATCTCTTACGTGATGTGAAAAAAAGGACTGTAATTATATGAAAATGTTGCAAAATTTGTTGTCATTCATTATGGACTACTTTGATCGTAGGATGGAGGATGGTAATTTCATAAGACAAAGTGAAAAATGCCTAACATCTAGGTTAAAAAAAAATAAAAATTAAAAAGCCATTACAAAGATTCAAGAAGACCTTTCTTCTAATCACATACTGACAGTCACTTTTTTAAGACTTGTCTTTTTACTTCATTGGTTTTAGGTGACTGCCAGACTCTCCCAGATAATAGTTATTGCATTTGTGAAGCTGTATTAGTAAGTCAGAGTTTACAGGTTTGATTTAGGTGACCTTTTCTTTTTCCATTCAGATTTGTTCTTGCTTGACCTTTCTTCAGCACTTACAACTGCTTTTAAAATCACAGGACAGATTTGTTCAGAATATTTAAAAGTACCCAAGAATTTGAACCCCAGGCTTCTAGCTCCCAGGAATGGTGTTCTAAGCAACAGGCTGATAAATACAACAGCAGGCACCGATTGCATCTTCCATTCGTATTTTGGGAGTTAAAAAGCAAGCCCACAGTGTGTATTGCGCTTTGGATACCAAATAAGCAGATGTGACAGCCACCAATGCAGGCCTGATCCAGTTGTCTCATTTAGGAGTTGTTACCTCTCCAGCTGGCTGAGGCTGGCTTCCAGCATGGAGACTTTTGGGCTGATTTTCCTGCGGCCCTGAACGCTCCTCATGCGCTGCTGCAGAGTTTGCTACCTATGTGCTCTTAGCTTTCCTTTCTACTTTTGGGATCGGGTGCCTAAAATGAAAACAATCGTGTGTTGCTTTGTGAGTGCTTAAGGCATCTCTTGGCTCCATGTGATGTAGGATTCTTCTGCTAGTTTTGGAGTTGAGATTATTGCCTTCATTCATGTTCTGTAAATAATTACACTTGCAGGCTTCCCCCTGCAAAAATACTGGATGCTTATAAGTGTGAGTAGGATACAAAAAGAATAGTCACAAATTAATTAGCAGTTTACAAGTCTTAAGAATCTAAGCGCTCTATATTTTTTTTTCACTTACAAAAAAAAAATACATCAAAATAAAATGTAATTAATGTCTATTCTCTTTATATTACAAGTGAGATAGGATACTTTTTAGTTCTATTTAGTACTTCATTAGTCAAAATCATTATCTTTCCTTTTTGTCTGAGGCGGTCTTAAGAATTTGCTGCTGGAGTCTTCACAGAGTCTGTAAATCGTTGAACAAATGAACAATTAATGCATCATTGAATTTGCTGTAAAGGGGTCATCTTACACAATGGCCAGTTGAAGCTTTCAATTTGTTCATGTATAATGCTGCATTGAATTTCCAATGGCCTTGCTCTTAATAGTAAAATAAGTTGTCTAAAAAAAACCAAAACCACCACCACCACACAGGTATTATGACACATGCTTAAACAGCAGATTTTGGCCTAATGCCACACAATTTTTCATTTGAAATGCCCTTCAGCATGTTTTCTTGTTTATCGATAGATATTTATTCTCTTACTGCCTCCAAAATAGGCCTACGAGGAATCTGTGCTGTCTACTGCAGCAGTTAAGAGCTTTTTAATAAGGCTGGTTATTATAGTAACTGTTGTATATTAGCATTCTATATGTCACTCTGTAGTAAGTAAAGCTCTTGGATAAAGCAATCTAGATATTTTGGCATCAGCTTGGTATTGTTCTTTTGTAACAATATTGTAAATTGAGTTCAGTTCAAAGCTGTGTTATGAAGCCTTTAGTTTAGTTTCTAATGCATCTCTAATCTTATCAGATATTTTACAGACCTTTTTATGTAGTACTTGTCTCCTTCTTAATGGTTATCAAAAAACTGTTGTCTCAAAAGTAAATAAATTTAACATTTAGAATAAGTTAATGGTGTTGTACAATAGTGCTCAAGAGGAGAAAAAGTGCATACTAATTTTAGTTGATAGTAATGAAGACTGGATAGCCATTTCTCCCCGGAGAGTCATTTTCATTTTAGCAGCATTATTTATTTCTGTAGAGGAAGGAAACAATCTCCAGTTGAAGTGACTAATTTCACATTTTATTTCCCTTGTAAATTTACAAGTCAAGTCAGTTGCATTCAGGGCTCATGTTAAGCAGTGATTATAAAAGTGAAAGCTTGGTGGATGAGGGGTGTCCCACCCAAAATGTAGCTGTACAATTTAGGGTTGTACTGATGGTTGGCTGCTCTCTGTTTAGGAACAAACTCAAATTAAGCTGTAAATGTTAAGTGGCTTTAGGATATTTCCAAGCTGTGGTCCCAGCGCTGCTGTATCCCAGAATGCAGCTGTAGTTCCTTCCCTTAGGACAGGGTTTCTGTTTTCCTCCCATTGGATGCCAAAATAAAATAGGGAACATCTACCAGCAGGATTGTGTAGATTGGCTGAAACCATTTGTCAAGGGGCAGATAGAGTTGGCTTCCATGCTGTTTGTTCTCCTGAAGGGTTGTGAAAATCGCCTGCCTTTAGGCATTTCACCATGGTTTTAAACACAGAGTTCAATTTACACATAACTTTTGTTCTTTGAGAGTAAACCAAGTTGAATAAATGCTGTGCTATGTGTTTTTTGTTTTCTTTTAGTATTGGAGAAAATAAGCCTTTTGCCTACCTGTGGTGGAAACAAGCAAATGCTGAAGAAAGAGACTTTCTCAAGCCCTTGTGGACTTCACCAAACAGTTTTGGAAGGCAAAAGCTGCAGGTTTGGTAGCATGGAGAATTTAGAGCTCAGGAGCTTTTTGAGTCTCCGTTCACTAAAGGTTTAAAAACAACCATTTTTTAAAGGAAAATGGTTGTTTATACCATCCTTGGGGCTCAGATACTACGGCATTTCTTTCCAGTGACAACATTTGAGCCTCAAAGGTTGAAGTAAGCAACTTCCTCTCAAGCCAAAGATAACTGGAAGAGGCTGGATTTGAGGGTAAATTCTTGTACCTGTTAATATATTTTCTTATTTAAAAACAGAAATCATTGCTGTACTGAACATGAGTATGTACAAAGTTACAATAGTGAGGCTACAGTTCCTCGGTGCAGAAAAAACACAAAACTGTGGCAATCTCCTCTCTTCTCTTCCCACCAACTTTGTTCCTTGAGTAAGTTTTAAATGTAATTCGTATGATCCTTTATTTCCCACCTTGGGCAATGTTATCATTTAGAAAGGACAATCATTTCTTCCCTGCTTACAAAAATGTTTTTAACTGTTGATAAGTTAGCCAGCTGTAGGCAGCCAATTAAATCGTCACTAAAAGGCTCAGCAACCGGAATGCACAGTGAGTGGTTCAGTATTTCACACTTTAACTCTGAATGTTTTCTGTACAGTGATCATATATTCTTGACTCTAATAAACTCTTTGTTGTTGCAGTCTTGAGGTGTTCTGTTTTGTCTTTTTAATCTTACCTGCTGAGACATGGCATACTAGAGGATTATGTTCATAACTCTTGGCTTTTTGCAAGGATTTTCACTCCTCAGTTCACTTGATGCAGGAGTAAGGCCACTCATAAAATGACTTTTGTGCCACATGTTGAGTTCATAATGAATCTGTTTTGAATGATCAACAACGTAATTAGCTCTTCATAAATGTGTGGATCTCTTCAAAGGGTGCTCTTATACTACTGTATTTTTTTTAATAATAATTTAAGTCAGGAAGAAATCCCTCCCAATTACAAAGATCAGAAGGACTGATTTGAATCTGACTGATACTTGTGAGTCAGTCTTGCTTTGTGCTTCTTTTGCTAGCAAACACCAGAAGTGCTTTGATGGAGGAAAATCCACGAGGGCTGTGATGGGCCCTTAGTTATTTCAGCATATTACCTAAATTTGCTAGTTAAGCACAACATTGGTTCAGCCCCTCTTTTTCCACGTATGTGTGACTTAGAGGAACTGTATTGCCCTAGTTACTTAGTGCTTGTGTTTGCTGGCAAAACACAATGCCACAGAGGAGCCACAATAGTACTTCTTATCTTTAGTTGACTCTTCTTTGGAGAAGTAGTAATTGTCATTTTCTTGTGGGTTTTTTTTGGTCTTGCTTCATCTGGCAAAAATACATATTTCTCTACTGCCTCCATTTCCCGTGAACTCATTCTCCATACAGTACTTTGTGGTATCTTACAAGGGTATTTTTGAGAGCATGGAATTTTCAGACATTCAAAGAAAATTCTACAAAAAAATTGTCTTTTTTAATTTGTTTTGAAGGGGCATCCTATGTACTCACAAAACTTGTTAATTTGTATGATGTAGCCACACTTCATTTGGCTGAGTTCTTGACTTCTGATCCCCAGCCCTTTCCACTGTATATATTCTAGGACTTTCCCTCCAGATCTTTGAAGAAAACTCTTCTTTTGAAGAAAACTTCCTGTTCCCCTTGCCCAAGAGTAATTATAAAGAATATGGCATGGGCCGCTCTGCACCAGTTGACCAGACAAGCCAAGGATGACTCCTTGTTAAAACCCAAAAGGCATCATCAACCTGATCCTACAGCACATTCCACTTTGCAAAGAGGTTTATAAAGTGTTAAATGTAACTTGTATAAACACATTACGAATGAATGCATGGTTGTTCACTATGTCTTGTGGTTTAAAATGAATATAATAACCTGTTCATGTGCTGGACTATGCAACAGCCCATTAAAACTGTACACTAAGTCAGTTACAAATGTTAGCATGGGAACCCAAATGGAATCTGAGTGTGATACGTAAGGCTTAGGAAGACCCTGACTTCACTGTAAATCGCTGACCACTTCATAAATGGACAACCTCAGGCACAGAAAAGGAAAAGCTTGCCTGAGTCAGTCGAACCAGTGTCTTCATCTGTGTTTCTGCTTGTTGAGTGACCGTTGCATATTTTTTCAGTGTATTTTCCAAAGAATTTTGTAGGACACATACCAGCTGAGTGCTGACAAACTGTCTGGATATGTTTCTGATCAAACTAATGACTGTTTTGGGGATGATCTGCATATTCTGTTCCCAGCTCCTATGAACCCTTACAGCATGAAGAACAGGACAGCACTGGGACTGCTACAACATACTAGATGTAGGTAAAATCATTACTTTAAGTCTTGTCTCCTAAATACCAAATATTGTTGAAAATGGTTCTTAGAAGTCCATGTATCAATAGATGATGGTTTTTTTAAATCCTGATACACAAAATAAGTTCTGCCTTTATTTTGTAAAATCTAATGGCTCTTAGCACTTTCTGCAGCATCATCTATTTAAAGTAAAACAAAAAAAACCCACAAAACCGAAAACTGGGGAGAATAAGCTATTTTGTTTTGAATGAAGGGTTTTCTGGTTTAATATGTTAGTCTAAAGCTTCGACTAACTGGAGTGGGAATGTTTAATTTACGAGCTTATCTATCACAGCTCGATACCACTATGCAATCAACACTATATGTTATGTGTCTGTCTCTGGTAACTTCTGAATCCCTTGAATAACTACTACCAATTTTGACTTGAGGGGTACAAATCCTAAAGGTGCAATTCCTACATGTTTCGCAAAGGTAGGTCCCCAGGGAATGTCAGGCAGCAGTTTCACCCTGCACATGCATTTGTGTGTATGCATATGCGGGGGGCGCATACACACACAAAATTGTACGTAGAGTGAGGCTGTGAGTTCCATCGCGTGTATCAAAGCATGATGCAGTAGTTGGTAGAAAACCAAGCTGTACCAGTTGCGTCACAGAATAACCTGTCAAAAGTCATCCCGTTAAGTCTCTCCAAGAAGCATTGCAGAGAAAAAGAAACAGAACAGTCAAAAAGTAATTTTGCCATGGGCTTGTTTTACACAGCAGTTGTATTTTGTATAACTAGAGATAAAAGGTACTATAAAGCCACCTTGTGGGTGCATTATTTGCCTTTCAACATCCATCTTGGCTTCATCTTGATTTTATTTTCTTCTGGAATCTCTGGTGGTCTTTCTGTTGGGATTGAAGGTGAGAGAACCAAAATAAATTGTTCCATCTTTTTTCCCCTCCCTTACCATATACACTGTTGTATAGTTTGTTTTCAACAGCCGGTGCTTCAGGAGCAGAAAGTAGCAGAGTCATCTTTGTTTCTTTTTTTGGGCAAGAAGCAGTAATTGCCAAAATAGTATTGAGGTGGGGGGGAAGTGGGGTGGGAAAGAGAGGAATGGGCTCTTTACTTTAATATAAAAGGCATATATCCTTTTGGCAAGAAACGTCCCTGTTCTTATAGACCTGGCTTTGTTCTTCTTGTGTGCAATCTAAAATAAAAAGCACTTTTGCAAGGCTTTGGGGGAATAATGGCTTTGGAAAAAGGAAGGAGGAACCTTAACACCTCCTCGCAGAGTAGGGTAGCAGCAAAGAGGTAGTATGGCTAAATAGCCTTCCTTTTGTAATCAGCAAAGGTTTTACTCACAAGACCCGGTATCATGAGCGGATGGTAAAATACCGTGGTTATTATGAAGTATCTGAAGCACATACGTTTAAGGAGTCTTAAGGGAGTCATTGAAAACATATTGCAGGTGGGTTGTATTAAAATAGATTTTTTTAACCTCTTCAGCTGATGTGATGATTCTTTGTAATAGTGAAGCTACTTGAAGTGCAGTATTGGTGTCTTCCTGCCCTTCCAAGCATCCGTGATTTAGAAGGGACTCTGCCGGGGGGGAAGAAATTTCACTTTGGAGGGTAAAATACCTAACCCCAGTTGCTTCTAGAGTATTGAGCAGGGAAGCGGTTCACCTGCATGGGTTCAAACCCGAACCGGCAGGAGCGTTGCTTGGAGAGGAATTCATAGCTCATCTACACACAGGCATTAATCACTTAAGCTGTGTGCGGGATGGTCCTTTCCAAAGTCAATTAAGCTATACCACAGGGAGGTACTTAAACTCTGAATAAAACCTCTCCACAGTTAGATGTTGTGCAAAGTTTAACAGAGCCACTTTGAATTCCTTCCCGTGACAGAAACGTTTTTTTTCTATTTTTTTCCCCATCCCCCTCGTCAGTGGTGAGGGATCAGAAGACGGCAATTTTACAGATTTACTCTGAGGAGGATGTTCAGTTCATAAACTACCGTGCACGGAAAGCGAAGCTATGTGAAGGCAGGGCTGAGCCAATGTGGGGACTCTGGGGAGCTCTGGGATCAGTTCTTCAGTTTGCTCCAGCCTGTAGTCCTCAGAGTGACAGTCGGATAACGGCACTTTCCCCCATCTCGCTAGGTGCTTAGACGTTAATTGGAATATGTAATGAATGTGGATACACATTCCACACTGTCAAACAAACCGTTTCATCTGTCCTTGATCTATAAAATAAGAAGACTTTTTGTGCAGTCCTTTCTTCAGTGTGTCTTCTTTCACTGGGAATTGGATTGTGAAGTTAATTGTAACCAAAGGCTTTTCTCTCCCATGTCTGTTTAATATAACATCTCTCGCTGATTAGAGACTGAAGAACCCATGTTGCGAAAGAAAAATGGCGCTTTTTTTGTAATAAGTTTCTTTTCTAGCACAGTCATATATAAAGAGTTTTCTGGCTGAGAAGATGGAAAGTAATTAGGGAAAATCTCTGCTTTTACCAAACCATTCACAAACTACTTCCCTTTGAACTTTAGGTGGAATAACAAGCTCCATGTCTGCATACAGGTATAGAGAGGTGCCTACTTAGCTTGCCTAGCTGGTGGTGTGGGGGACTGTGTCCCCGGGACAGGGACAGAGCTTTTTTTTTTCTCCCAGTAAATACTGGATTGTTTTTTTCCCCATATCTGGTGATGTCAACTGTACTCATTCAGTCCAGTCAGCCGTCTGTCACCTTTTTAATGCTGTATCGTCATCAACTGACATACCAGGGAGAGATTTCTGATGAAAGCACAACTGATCTGGTAGCAGTGTCTATTCCCTGAGGAAGGCAGCTTCCATTTCAGCTTAAACTTGGGCTTTTTTTTCCCTTTGCCTGTCCCTGCTGGGAGCCATTCTTGTGTGGATAACTGCTTCACTTCTGACGCTTGGGTCTGATCGTGCAGTGACTAAGTTGGATACTAAGTTTTCTGACCCAGCAGAGGTGAAGGGGAGATGGTTGATGCTGTAATGATTATCTGATTCATTCACCAACCTCAAGGGTGAGGGCAGCAGCATGCATGGCAGGAAGCTCTTTCTTTAAAGTAGTGATTCAGCTGAGGTCTCTGACCGGGTTCTGTCAAGGCAGCATTACACTGGAAGTTAATTCAGTTTCTTTTCCAAGGGAAAGCACAGCAACAGACCTTGGGATAAGAAATGAGGTCATTTTAAAAATTAAATACATAGTAGAGAGCTGGCTACCACAAGAGCTGTACTTGTTGAAATCCTGAATGGGGGAAAAAAATGTGGTTACGTAGTTCGGAAGTGTTTTGTGTGGTTAGTCCACACAATTTACTAAAACCTGTAGGTGGTATCTTTTCAAGGACATTGGGCCATATTGCATTTACCTTTTCCAAGTCGCAAACAACATGTCAATAACAAGGTGCTGAGTGGCATCTTACTCTGCAAACGAGGAGATGACAGGTCTTAGCTCCCACTCTGTTTCTAACTTGACAGATGCTACTTTTGAAATAATAGCTGAGAGACTCTGCGTTAGGCCTGGCTGTGGCTTTCGTTGTCCATTGGCCTCGAAGATTTTTCACTTTTTGAACTTCCATTTCCCTCCCAGCTCTGTAAACTCAGCGGTGCAGGATCCGTTTTTAACTTGTCTCACACAAGAAGTACCGTAGCTTGGGGCTTTAATTTCAGATGGATCTGGGAAGTGCCATTGTAATCTGCCAAATAGCAATGTGTTTGATTGCATTTTGCATTCAGCCTTGGTTTGTTGGCTTGTATTTGTTCCATACATTAAAGTTGAAAGATGCCTGAAGAAATGTACTTGCTGGAACTCCTGTTCCTGTCAAACACTGTTCTGGCGGTTCTCTCCATCCTTCTGTCTTAGAAAGCTGTAGTAAAAATAGGGAGAATGAAAATGTTTCTTTCCTTTCATTAACTAATCCTAAAGTTCTGTACATACAAAAAGAAAGCTTAACTGAAATACAGCAAAATAAGATGATCAGTTTTTCAGCTTAAGCAGGCAATAGCCACAAGACATATTGTCAGGCCTTTTTATCAGGGTCCATGTTTTCTGCATCCACGTCATCCAGCTTAACGGGTACCTGATCCTGATTTAATATGCTGCAGTAGATAAATTCTTTTATTCAATGAAGAGATACAGCCAGAAGGATAGCTAAAAGCTGTATGTTTTTTCTAGTGTAACACCATATGGGTTGTAAATGGGTGTGTACAAGAACAACTGAGAATTACGAGTTCCAAGGATTGTTTTCTCATTTACAGTTAGAGTGATATAGTAAGCAAGAAGACCAACTCATTTAAGACTTGTAAATCAGCATAAATCAGGACACCCACAGTTCAGTCTTACATCTCCATTATGTATGTATACAAAAGGCTTACTTAGCATGTTTTTCTACTATTTCATTATTTTGTTGCCCATGTTAATGTCCCTGGTCAGTTACCTACTAATGCTCCTCAATAGCGGTTTTAGTGCTGAGCCTTTTGTTCAGTCATAAAGATTGTTCTTTTTGTTACTCAATTTTTTGCATATAGAGTTCTAGTGCATTACTGTTGTAGCTTGCCATTTTTCAGCCATGGTGTTGGTACTAGGGCAAAGGCAAGCACAGGTGTGATAGTAGGGTTACCAGCTATCCTAATTTTTGTGACTGCAGAGTGTTGACCTTGGACTAAAATATCTCTGAAGATGCAATCACTGCTCAAATACTTGACTACAGTTTACACAATGTACTGTAATACGGAGGCATGAAAAAGGAATCTGGGACCACTGCAGCTGGTGCCATACAGACACAGATTTGGGGCAATTAATCCTACTAGATTAAAGCTGCCAGGTGTACTCATGTTATAATCTGGTAGATTACAGTATCGACAGGATCCGGTTCAGTTCTTTGCTGCCCTTGGATAACTACTGAATAATCTCTTCCTTCCCATTTATCTTGCCAGGCAAGCAGGTAAGGGTCATCAACCTTAGCTTTATATTGTGATATTTGGATCACAGATGAGGATTTCTAAAGGAAGTTTGTTTAAGGTAGGTCCCAGGTCTAACCAATATCCCTCCTGGACTCTAGCTATTGCTCTAGAAGAGCATGGGTTACCCATATTTTCTGTGTTGTATTTGCTGGCCTGCCGTGTCGGTCTTGGCTACCCCAGGCCATTTCAAATGGCACTGTGTGCTTAGTTTTAGCAAATTGAATCAAGGCTTATGTGCCTATTTTAGGATGAGCTAACTCTGAAATTACTGGATTTCACTGACTGTACTGAGTAGATTTCCATGGACCATGCTGGGAACTTAGATGCAGGTATTTATATGAAGCTGAAATACACACATGGCAGTTCTGTTCTCCAGTACTGGCACGTCCCTTACAAGGACCAAACAGAGGGCATCCCTAACTGGATCTCCCAGTCGTGGGAAGTTTGGATAATTTTAAGGGAGTCTGAGGTCCTACCAGTTGGCAGGGGAGAAGTTCAAGGCACTAGGCCCCCTCCTTCTCTAAGAGGAGGTCACAGTCATTGGCATGCAGACATTACGTTACTCTCCAAGCAGTGGAATTCACTGTGAGCTGTGGATTAAGCGTGCATCCAAATCACATTTAGGCTTTAATTTGCTTGACTGTATGGTCACACACTTGTTTTCTGAGAGGAGTCATAGGTACAGGAATGTTCAAAGAAAGGGTTAATCCCATCACGTTTTCATCCAGCTGGTTACCTTGAAAAGATTACCATTGTTCCCATGAGCCCAACCTCTGCAGAAGTTCAGAGCTTCACATATAGTAAAGTATTAGGAGTACAGCCCCGTCACTGAACACTGAGATACTTTTCCCGCATTCAAATGCCCATAAACTTAACTAGAATGAGAGGTCTCCCCCCAGAACCATAGGAGATGGTGGTGTCCCAAGAAGACAGACCGCTTTTACTTAAATTTATTAGTGGATGATGTTGCAGCAGAGAGGACCACCTTTTAGCAATGCCACCTTCTCGGAAGCTGGAGCAGAGCCAAATGTATTTCACACAACTAGGCGCATCAAGCAAGCTTAAATCACAGAGCAGATAATTACATTGCCCTAGGAAATCAACTAGCTGTTCTGTTATGCCCAGCTTTGGGCTCTAAATCTTCATGTAGCATCCAATTGCCATGGTAGCTAGGCTTCAGGTGTGCTTGCTCTGATCTCTATTCTTTAAATGCTTTCAGGTGTTTTGTGAGGCTTAAAATAACAAACCTGTTCAGGTCCTGGCAGTGGAAAGATGCCAGGTGAGGCATAAATTACTAACTTTTGTAAGGTAGAGATTTGCATGAATTATCTGAAGTTAAACATGAATTTGTACTGATACTGCAGTTTTCAAATGTCTCTTGAGGATTTTATTGATCATTTCCCTCCTATTTTCTTTAATTCCATAAAATCCAACATGATTGAGGGTGGGAAGGAGGGTACTTTTATTTTCTTTTTTTTTTTTTTTTAATTTATTTCCAATCTAAATAATTTAAGAAAGGAGCTTTACTTGAATTTGAAATCATTACAGTGAATTTCTGCTGGCACAATAAAGGACAGACTTGATCCCACTGCTCCATAGACATCATGCCAGCAGTTTGCCATTTTATATGTATGAACAGTTTATCCAGTCTCCTTTAAGTCCTATATATCAGGCATCAGGGATCCAAGTTCGTATTTCATCTGTTGCATCCATCTGTGTTGTCTTCTCTTGACCTTTTAAATTTGTAAGCTCTTCTGAGCAAGGATCATATCATTACATTTGCATAATTCTCACTATAGGTCTAGAATCTGTGAGCATTCCTATAATACAAATAATTATGGAAGAAACCAGCAATCCAAGCCCAAATGAATAAATAACATAGCTGGATCTTGATAGTTAAATTAACTGTAAAATGAGAAGGGACACTAGATAGCTGCACAGAAGACAGAAGCCCTCTGAAGAAAATGTATACCTTCTGCTAGAAATAATTCACCTCACACATTTTCACTTTGGTCAACCTGAAAATATGAGAAAAAAATGTCATTTTTTGCTTTCTAAATCAAAGTGAGAAAAACTGTCAACTATTGTTGTTAAACCAAACCGTATAATCACCCAGTGAAATCCTTCTAGTCTGCCTGCTAGACTGTGCCAAATAACTTCTGGTGGAGAACAAAACAGTTAATATATTCAGATAGCTTACCATTATGTTAGGATAGAGCTGGAAAGAAATGTCTTGTCTGAAACTTCAGTCAGAAAAATGTTATTGTTAAGGTGGCAGTAACGCATCCCTGTGAATTTCTGACTCCACACCATGAAGCCATGTGTTGGATTGCAAAAAGAGATAGCCAAGCTTTGTCTGTAACAAAATCATATGATCATAGAATCACAGAATGGTTTGGGTTGGAAGGGACCTCTAAAGGTCATCTAGTCCAACCCCCCTGCCCTGGGCAGGGACATCTTCAACTAGATCAGGTTGCTCAGAGCCCCGTCCAACCTGACCCTGAATGTTTCCAGGGATGGGGCATCCACCACCTCTCTGGGCAACCTGGGCCAGTGTTTCACCACCCTCAGCGTAAAACATTTCTTCCTTATATCTAGTCTAAATCTACCCCCCTTTAGTTTAAGCCATTACCCCTTGTGCTGTCACAACAGGCCCTGCTAAAAAGTCTGTCCCCATCTTTCTTAGAAGCCCCCTTTAAGTACTGGAAGGCTGCAACAAGGTGTCCCTGGAGCCTTGTCTTCTCCAGGCTAAACAACCCCAACTCTCTCAGCCTGCCCTCATAGGAGAGGGGTTCCAGCCCTCTGATCACAAAAGAGTTGTGCCTTTGGCCCCGAGTGTATTTTGAGTGCTTCTCATCCTTTTGGAATGAAATCCTAAAATACTCCAAGTCCTACCTCGTTCATAGCGTGACATACCTCTTCTGCTCCTGAACAAACAGCCGTTTCTGATCAAATCCATGGGGTTTTGCATATACTAATCTGCATGTCAGAAGGTAAACAAAACTTTATTGGAAATGTGAAAAGAAAGAAAATGATGCAAATATTTACAATAAAGCAATCTCTATGCATGTCTGTCTTGTACAAGGAGATCCAACTACTTCAGACCCTTCCAAGTATCTAGTCATAGGTCGTGGTAGCCAATCTGGCTTTGAAAAGCACGTTACATAGCAGAAGTAGGTAGTGAAAGCATGGCTGTTCTGCTTCCTTCTCCATTCCACAAGCCAGAAGTCTTCAGTCCTTGCACAGCTTACTTTACATATGTCTAAAATTGTGCCCACAATGTTGACAGAGGTGTCTGAATTCTTCTGTCATTGCATAGACCAGCATGTGAGTGTAGAAGGCATTCACATAAGCTATGCTGTAAACATCTCACAAAGAAAATCACTTGTAGGATCAATACATCACTTCTGTGTTCCATTTTTACACATACATTTCTACCCTTTTTATCCTTCTCTTTTTTTCCCCCCCTTTCATTCACTTTTCTGTTTTGCCGTAAGAAAATAATTGAAAGGGGGCAAAAAATGCTAATGCAAAATAAATTATTTTTTCAGTTTTTGTTTAAGAAAGCAAAGCAAAAACTGAAGGAAGAATGAATAGGGGGAAGCATTTGGAAGTGATTATAATAATAATAATAATAATACCATAAGGAAAAACTGGCATTATACAACCCCATCTGTTAAAAGGCTTATTCAGGAAAGAGATCTCTGAGTTCTAATATGTAGGTTTAGGAAAACATCTTTTCATGCTCAGTAGCAGTCAAAGAGCAATTGAACATTAGGAGTTGTTAGAAACGGAGTAGAGCATGTACAGAAAACATCCTCATGCCACTGCGTGTGTGCATGTGCATCCACACACTGAATGCAAGCAAAGCTGTGCTTGTCCCGTCCCAAAATGGATATACTGGGTCTAGAGAATATGAAGATGAGTAAAAAGGGTAAGCAAGGGAACAAAATGTCTCCCAACAAAGGATCAATAGCTGGACCAGGAAGCTTCAGTCTAGAAAAGAGGTGGCTGAAGAAGGATGTGACGGAGGTCTTTAAAATCTGCAGTACTGTGTCCAGTTCTGGGCTCCCCACTACAAGAAAGATACAGACTTATTGAAGCAAGTCCGCAAAGGGCCACAAAGATCATTAAGCGACTGGTCCATCTTTCCTGTGAGCAGAGGCTGAGAGAGCTGGGACTGTTCAGCCTGGAGAAGAGGGAACTTATCGATGTGTATAAATACTTGGGGATGGGGAATGAAGAAGGTGGTGTCAGACTCTTCTCAGTAGTGCCCAGTGACAGGATGAGAGGCAACGGGCACAAACTGAAACAACTGAAACACAGGAAATTCAATCTGAACACAAGAAAACTTTTGTTTGGTTGGTTTGGTTTGTTTTTTACTGTGAGGGTAGTCAAACGTGGAGACAGGTTGCCCAGAGAAGCTTTGAATTCTCCATCCATGGAGATGTACAAAACCCAACTGGACAACACCTGCTCTAGGTGACCCTGCTTGAGCAGGAGGGTTGGACTAGGTGGTCTCAAAAGGCCCCTTCTATCCTAAGCCGTTCTGTGGAAAATCCTGAGTAATATGGGAAAAAGTGAACAAGAAAGGATTGTTTTTTCACTTTCTTAATGAACAGATGGTATCAAAAGGAAATTAGCAAGAGAAAGGTTTGAAACAAATAGAAGGAAGTGCTTTTTACACAGTGCGTAATTGAACTATGGAGCTCCTTACAGTGTTTTGTGGATGCTAAATAGCAATTAGATAAATGCACGGAAGAAACATTCACCAAGGTCAGTTAAACACAGTATTACCCACAGTTCTTGAATTTCCTGAACCTACAAGTCATTGGAAACTGAGAGAACACAACAGAGGAATATTAATATATTCTTACCCTTCTCCTCACTCTTCTTTTGACTTTTGTTACTGGTCACAGTCGAAGACATGACGCAATACAGCTGTCCTTGCATAGCTGGTCATATGTTTAGAAGTATATTGCATGTGCGCTTTGTGATCCATTTCATTGCAAATGCTCCGTGAAAACATCGTAAGAGCGAAATGGGTGACTATCTTAGAAAAAGAAAATATGCCTTGAACAGAGAAATTACTCGCATAGAGCGCAGATTTGTTGAGCAAGAAAGTTCCGTTCTCATGTCTGTTTTTGAGGAATACAGTATTTTAAGACTTTTTTAAATTGATATTTAATATATAATACTGAAAGCTATTCAAGCAGAAGTGAAAAATTAATATGCTTTTCAGAGGCTTCATGTAATTCTGAGGTATATAAGTATAAATAAAATTACTTAAATGACTTGGAGTCAAATGGGAATTAGGAAATCTGTTCCTTTTGCAAAACACAGGAGTATAGCTGTATGTTAGGAGACTGAAGAGTTTCCCATATTTAAAAAGCAAATCATACAGTTTTAGGAAAATCTGGAGCATGTGCTGAAGAAATGGTTCATCATAATTAATTCTTAGGCAAAATAGTGAAGAACTTGTTTTGCACAAGCCAGAAAACTGACAATCTCTGTAATGGACTAAAATTGAGGAGACTGAGCCCTGGGGGTTATTTTTAGTTTTGATTATGACAAATAAAGCAAATCAAAAGCAGCTATGATCTTGGCTTGCAGTGCAGGGAAGGAAAACTCTGGATAAGAGAGTTTTCTTATTTCCTTTTTGGCTGAAGACCTGTATATTCAAACTGAGAAGAAAGAACAAGTGGAAGTGACAGGATTTTGTGCAAAGAATCTGTACAAGGTTGAAAATGCTGAAAAATTAGACAGCGTGGGGATTAATTGAAGTCTGGGCAAGAAAGTTCTCTCTTGAAGATGAGAGCAACTGAAGCTGCCTTTGAACTGCTGTCAGTGGGACACTGTGATTAAATACATCTTGTTTTTAAAGTGCTGCCAGTCCCTGTGGAGCAGTGATTAGGAACCCAGATGAATTAGAAGTCGGTATTGGTTTAAGGCTGCTTTTTTCCTGCTGTTGCCTGCATTACAAGCCTTTGGTATGAGATGGTAAAAAGGAGGAACTCCAGGTTACTAACCAGGAAAGGCTGTTAGTTTTGTTTGGGTAGGAAAAGCCCCATGGAATATCACATCTATTTCTTCCTCTAAGTTCATTTAGGACAGTCCAGCTTTTTTTTGTGCCTTCCCCGCCCCCTCCACATCTGCCTTGGGTGAGTACTGGCCTGCTGTGGCCGGCAGCTGAGCCTGGTGCTTGCTGTGCCTTCAAGCTGTCATGAGCTTCATCTGGAGGGCTGAACGCAGCTGAAAATGTTCGAAGTCCCTTTGTCTACAGTTCAATTGCTTTGATAATATTCTTCCATCCTGTGTGATGACAATTAAAGAACATTTAAACCATCAGACACAACAGAAACATGAAGGAGCAGTGCTGGATGCAGGGAAAAAAAATGCTTTCATTTAAATAGTGAGATCTTATTTAGTAGGAACTGAGTGCTGAAAAGGCTTTTAAGAGGAGGAACCTGAGTGCTTAAAATGGCTTTTACGCAGAATTTGAGTGTCTGTGGTGCTGACACCACCCACTGAGTCAGGCAGGACTTTGACAAATCTCTCAATTGCTCTCTTTGACCTTAAAGTTTGTGCCTCAGGATGAGCACAATATTATGCCTGTTTTTCTAGGTTTAAACAACACTGAAACTTGAATCAGGACTCTGAGAGCAGGTGACCTTCTCAGTTTGTGACTGGCTCAATCTGATGGGTTTACTCTAAGGAAATACAAAATGTGCCCTTCAGGAAACTCGGACGTCACGCAAAGTCACGCCAGCCACATCACAGCAGTTGTCTGCTACTGATAAAACTTTTCCAAGAAGAAGGAGGGCCAAAGGCTGTGTCCTTCCTGGGTTCCAGGCTGCAAACCAGGGGCTGACGTCCTTTCCCCGAGCACTGCTTGTTTCCATAGGCTGTTTTGTGATTTTCCTCGGAGAACTCTCTACCCGATGACTAAGTGAAAGTCCACCATTACTCCGGGGGCTAGAGCAAGGAGATGGCCAGAACCCCCCCGTGTGGCGTGATCCACCAAGCTGTTGGACTCCTCGGTAATTAGAGCTCACAAAAGCAGCTAGTTTTGATGACTGATTGATATTAATTACCTTTAGGATATAATCCCTCCTGTCTCTGACTATTCAAATATTCGCCTGAAAAGTTGAGAGAGAAAAGAAGAGAAATCCCCTCTTGGAAACGGCTTCCATATCCATTACTCTTAGTCCATTGGCTGCTAATTATTCACTGTGTGTGAGCTCACATTATCGTACATTGCAGAAAAGGCACCATGAAGGATGTTATAGATAGCATTTATGAACACAAAGAGCTTTGAAAAACTACTTTTAGTCCGTAACAGTCAAGTCAAGCCTACACTCCAGTGAGTCAATCGCTTCTCGTAGAGTTTGGACAGAGTTTTCTAAAACTCAGCATATAGTGATTTTGTTCTCTTTAATTATTCTTCCATGGAGGGACTTGCTATGAAAGCAAACCCTGGCTGTGCTGACAAATGGAATTGAGGGTGGTAGGGTTTTCTCCCTTTCCCGAAAGAAGTCAAAACTGTAGATGTATTTGTACATGTATATTTAGTTCAGCTTTGTTTTCAGAACAATGCTTTCTAACTGGTGGAGCTGTCCTGTTCAGCGGATTAACTATAATATAATATATGCTACAGGAAAAAACCCAGAGTGACACAGCGGTACATGAGAGGCTGCTCTGGAAGGAATAGTTTCCCCCTGAAGGCGGTAAAGCTCGTTCTGGGATTCCACTATAACCATGTGCTGTGGTCTCTCCGTATGTAAAAGAGACCCCTGTCAAAAGGACATTACCGTCTGCAGGTCACACGGTCCGAGAGACGTGAAAAATGATGCACTACTTCCAGGGGGAATGATTTACTGGCTCAGCACAGGGGCCAAAGAAAAAGGGCTCGCTTATTTCTGTTTCTTCCTAAAGGATGAGGAGAGGACACCTGTGTTGTGGCTCAGAATACCTATTTCAAATCTTACTCACAGCAACTTTCCACGTGATGTTTTCTCTAGCAACAAAACCAGTTTAGCCTTTTCTTTCCATTGTCCCAAGGGCTCATTTCTCGCCTGTGTGTGATACTGTGCTGCCCCTTCAGCTCAGCCACTGTTAGATTGGGTGTGATTAAATCATCCAAATTAACACAAAGCACAATAAAAAATCCAGGACTCTTCCAAATGAAGAAATGGTGACAGGAGAATGGATAAAGAATAGGATGAGAGAAGAATTTAACTGAAAGAGGTGAGGAACATAGTTAAAGTACTTATAGTCGAAAGGAAGATATGCCTTGTTAGCATTTAAATGCACATAAATCAATTCATGTGCACTGCTTAGAGCCCTAAAAAAGCTGTGATACGAGTGGAGAAGGCTCCCTACGCGACAAGGAATGCAGGTACCCACTGAGCAGTACTACGGGAGGAAAGAGAGACCCTAGAGCTCCTTCTTCCCCAGCCCTTGGGGAATGTCTTTCCGCTTTGGAAGCGTGTAGCTAATTCCTGGTCACACATTGCTTCTTAGCAATAATAAGGATGTGTCTGCTCTTGCCATACAGCAGCCTGCGAGCATCCGCTGTCCGTTGTGCCCGGTCCCCGAAAAGCACCGTTGCTTGAGTTCTCCCTGTTAGTGCCAACGTAATCGATTGCAGCAATGTGCTGCTTCCCTCCTCTAAAGATCTAAAGACAGCTGAGCTCTCCCTTTCCCAACAGGTCCAGTCCTTTCTCCATTATCCTGCTGCCTTCTAAGGGCTCTCTGGCAGTGGCTGAAATGCTTTGCAGAAAATTCATCGTGGGCTGAAGGTAGTTTAGAAGATTGGCGCCCATTCAGCTTGACACTTAGTCATTTAATTTTAATAATCAAATAATCCAGTGGGAGAACTCAAAGGCATAGAGTCCTTTAATGAGATGGATTAAACTTCTTGGAAACAAGGGGTTTAATAGCCGTTAAAAGCCATTAGGCTTCTTTATTTGACTCAGGCATGCCAACAAAATTATAGGAGACGGCTCTGGGGTTTGAATTGGGTGAACTAAAGCTGTTTTCTAGGAGACATGCATGTGTGAAGAAAGGTAAGCAAAATACCACAGGATCAGCCACAAAAGGAGAAAAAAGACAGAAAAAGAGCACTCCAAAGAACCCAAACAGAGCTCTTGGGTTAAATTCTGGCCTCAAGAGGCCTGTTTTGCATAAACAGCCATGTTACTGCTCAGTTTCTGTTTTGTGGAAGAAGAGATTTGATGTGGGTTTTTTGTGAATTTGAGGCAATAAAACAGCCACGGTAGAAGAAAATGGCAACAACCACAAAAATTAATGAACAGCAGTAAACCTGAAGTCTTATTCTGGCATCATCATCTCTTTCTCCTAAGAATAGGAGAAAATATGCCTAGGACACTTCACATGACCTCAAAGTTTGGCTACATCTAAAAGGGGTCACCATTTAGAAACGAGGTTACAGTGTGTATAATGCTGATTCTTGGTGAATCTATTGCTGAGGTCCTGAGATATAGAATTCATGGCAATTTCTATGATGTCTCATCATAGACTGGGCAGATGGATAGACTGGGACAAACGTGTTTAATGCAGCACAGTGATCACCCATCACTCTTTTGCTTTCTTACAGTTTTAACTTTGCTTTCTTCTAAGTGCAAACCAAATCCAAGGGGGCATCTCTTGGACACCCAAAATAATGCACTATAACAACTTGTTCTTTGACCACTGGAAGTGTTGAAGAACTGAAGAGACTGGTCTGTTATGGAGTAGTTGCTCAGCTGAATTTTCTTATCCTTGCTAAAGTGCAAATAGTGACAGTGTTGGTTTGGTTTGGGTTTGTTTTTTTTCCCTAAAGCTAAGGAGTTCATAACAAATTCTGGTGCAGCTTCTCTGTTTAATGATTCTTGCTCTCACACTACAGCTGTTTTAATCATCAGAGAAATTAATAAGGTCTCCCTTCTTGATTAAAGATTCATTTCCATGAAACATACATTCATATAATATCTTTGAGACCTCCCTGGTCCACCAGCTACAGTTGAAACTGGCCAACAGCTTCAGCAGTTACACTGCAAAGAATGGACAGATGGATGAAAAGTGATAACATAAACCTTCCAGCTTCAGCATAACATCACTAAAATGTTGTTCTTAGCTTTGATGTCTGTCAAATAGCATTATACTAGCTAATTTCTTCCCTACCAATCCCCAAAATGAGGCCTACTAGGAGCTTGGATTTTATAAAAAATTATGAACCCAACAGGGTGACTTGTTGAAAAATGCTATTTTATCGTTTTGGATCCAGGGAGAAAGCCTTCATCTTTGCTAGGAAGCATTAGCCCTCAGTTCTGCACTGAACAATTCACCTGCACTGAACAAACTGTTTTGTTATACCTTTTATTATTGTTAATGTTAAATTTAAAATAATCAACATTGCCTGCAGTTTCACCTTCTGCGGATGCCCTTTCCACTGTCCTTCAATGTCCTTTTGAAGAACGCGGGGCAAATTTGGCCAGCAGTTCCGTGGATGCAAATGTAAAATATCTGTGATAAAGTCTGGACCTATCCCCTGAAAATCCTGGTCTGCAATTTATTGCGAGCAACTTGAGCAGTCTGAGCCGAATGAAGGTTTTAAAGTCCTGCTATGCAGCTTGAGGAGCCCCTCAACTTTATAGCCAGCCCAAACAGGGCGAAGAGCTGCACTTTGCTGGGATTACAGCACAGTTCAATCAAGGTGCTACAGTTATAACAGCTCTACGCAGCTTTGCAATTCTGGCTCCAAGCATTCCAATAAATTACTATTTCCAAAGCCGTGATGGTTTGTGATTTCACGTCTCTCGCAGAGGACCCATTTTTTCCAAGCTTCACTGTCTGCAGAGAGGCTGAGTGGCTGTATGCGAGACAAAGAGGCAGAGAAAGATCCCTCCAGCTAGGGCAGGGATACAGTTAAGGACGCAATAATCTCTTTCTCTCCAAGAAGTGATGGAAAAGCTCCATAATGGAGCAGACGTTCCCTGAACTGTACAGATGTCACGTTAATGCCATACCCAGGTGTACAATGGAAGCTAATAGAGGCAATCGAGCAAAAGATTGGTGCGCCGCAAAAGATGTCAGTCCGGCATGCAGAACCCAGGTGTTCTGTGGGAATTAATTAGATCAGGGAGTGAAGGTGAGACGAGGCTTTGACAGGGGAGGCAGGAGGCTTGGGAGGGAGAAAAAAAAACAAAAGAAAGGAATAATTAAATTAAGGAGTTTGGTACAGCAAGGAGGGGGGATAGTGCTGGAAAAAGTGCACAGCGTGTAGCTCGGTGCAGGGCTTTGGGGCAGTCAGCAGGATTTGATGAAACCCCCGCGATGACGCGCAGGGAGGGCTGTTCCTCGCTGAGGCTCCCAAATGCTGCTATGGCAGGTTCTCGGTGGCAGTGTTTGCAAGCAACTTCCTTCCAGCAGAGCCTGGGCACGCAGTCTGGGAGGGGAGGGAGGGAGGGACTGGGGAGGCCCAAGGATGTGTGCTCTATAATCCTCATCACCCCCAGCTGAAATCTGTCATCAGACTACAGACAGCAGTAACAGTCCTGCCTTTCTGATAGAAGCAGATTTCTAAAATGTTCCTTACGCCCCCGTTTTGAGGTTGCTTTTCCCCATGTATAAGCCAGTCTGAAGGCTGCTCTGAGGTGCTGCTGGAGTACAGACCTTTGTCCATGGGAGATGTGGAGAGCTGGGCACACCAAAGGCTGGGCTCTTTCCACCTCCGGTGCCAACTTGAGACACCTGGAGCGGCGGTCTGCGTCTCTCTTTCTCCTTTGATTACAAAGGGGGACCAAAACCTCTAACGTAAGTAAGACGTCTCAATTTTAGACTTGCCAACTTAAGGTGACGTGCATCCTGACCCAGGGGTGGCATCTGTTTCTAATCAGATAAGTTTAGCAACCTGAAAACTTTTGTTGCATCAGGGTACCATTGCTGTAGGATGTTGTAACATCTGCCTGGAGAATTTGTTTGCAGTCCATGGGGTTACCCGCTATAATTTCCAGCTGTTTGCAGGCGGAGTGTTCGCTTTGTGCGTATTAAGCTGTTTTACTGCTTGTTCTTACTGACGCAACATAACAATGATGTGCAAATGGTGTCAGATCTGAGTTTCCCGTGGAATTTGGCTTGTTTTGCCACCATCTGTCTGTATTACTGACTTTCAAAACTGTAGGCTGTGAGATAAAGACTGATAGTTTTGTCAAGCCACCTCTCTGGTGTTTAGCTTTTTTCAGGCAAACTGATGAAAACACATGTGTTGAACCCTAGTCATATTTAGAGGCAGAGTAAGCTCTAAAGTAATCAAGTAATAACTAGACTGTAATGCCCTAGCAAAAGCTAATGAAGTGTTTTAGACCTGTATGTAATGGCTCTTGTATGGCTCTTTATCTGCTTCAAAGAAGAAGGCTAAAAAAAATTCCAAAAGGCAGGGGGAGGACTGCTTTATTTCTCTGAAAAGTGGTTTGGTTTTTTAAAAAAAAAAAGTCTGTAGAGGGTATGATGGGACCCTCTTTTTTAATTGGACCTTTAAGTGATTTCTGACACCTAAATACCAAGAAATACATTGGGCTTCTCATTCGTTGTAGGTATCTGATGGTGCTGGAATGACTGAAGACCTGTGAAGTGCTCTGAGCTCGGTATTTTTAGTTTATAGAAGACCCTGGCAAAGGTGAGTTTTGTGCTGTTTTAGACACGAGTGGTTTTTAGAGGGTAGAATTTCTAACTTGCCTTCTACTTTGTTGTTCAGGGAGACACAAAATTGTTTCTGCTGTTTCCAGTGTGTAATAGATTGAGCATTTATCTAATTCACAGTAATTTCCATGACACAGTGTCTTGGGTCTTTAGGTGACTCCTTGGATTTCCATTTTTCCTGTATAATTTCCTCTTATCCTCATTTAGATTCTGTAAAGTCAAAATTAGGTTAGAGACTCTAGTTTTAAAAGATCATTTAAGTACATTAACTCAGGGAAAAAAAACCCACCACACAACACTTTGGCATTGAGCAAGGTCCTAACTGCCGTGCAATCACATTGAACAGAATCTGTCTTAAAGTTTGTTCTCCCCAGGCAGAATGGGCACGGCAAACCATTTGACTGAATGGCTCCGCCGGGAGTAGTTATATGCTACATTTTTTCTGCAGCATGCGAAGTTCCCTGCCGTCCCTTCAGCTGTGTTGATACAACTCGGTGCGGGGTTGCGGTTTAAACCAGGTCTCTGAAATTATTTGGGTTAAAACAAACAGCACAACCTCGTTCTCTGATTTATTTTATCATTTTTTGTACGTTTTTGCCTTGCCCAGCATCACAGTAGACTGTTCCACTGGTACAGCAGAGGGGCAGGGAGGGCTGCAGGCAGGATTGAATGGCTGGGAAGGGGCAATGGGAAAGTCTTTAGAGAAGGAAACTGAAGAAGTGTGTGTAGTTTCATCCTGGCTTGCTGTACTCCTTGCTTTCTTGATAGGCCAGGGTTTGAGCTGGTCACATCAGTAATAGCCAGTCCCCTTTGAAAGGGAAAAAAGATAGACTGTGACCTCAAGTTAGAAGGGAAGAACCAGCACAGAAATACTATATAGTGCATGCATTTTCCTGGCACATATGATGGATTCCTTTTTAATACCCCCAGCACTTTGTAATTTGCACTGCTGCCTGCTATTTATTTTACTTTAATCTCTGTCATTTCTCTGTATTTTTTATCTTCTTTCCCGCTGCCCCTCAAGTTATGTATTTCTTGCCAGGCTCCTATAATATTAGGGGGTCTTTTCAAGAAGGGGGGCTGGGTTTGTAGGGAGGGAAAAGTTCAATAAATTATCCATGCAATTTGTAACTGTCAGAGTACAAAATACAAAGTACTTAAAAAAAATAAAATAAAGCAAATGTTTGCATTTACATTCCATACTGGGAACTTATATTTTAAACTAAAACTAAAGCCTTTATCTGAACTGTCAGTGTAATAGATGGTGCCTTTATATATATATAGATTTGCATAGTTTTTTATCAAAGTGATGCACTTAGCTGATTTACCATTCCAGCCTTTTATTTAGGAAGAGGGAAAAGATAATCTTTTAAAAGAATATGAAAAATGGGTCACTTTTATTCAGGCCAGTCCATCAATGTGTCTTGCATTAGTTCACTTTGGACACAGGAGCCCATTTTGGTGGTTGTTCAGGATATACCGTCTGCGAGACGGGTTCTGGATCTCGTCTTCCATCTTGATTTTCAGGCTCCATCTATAAAGTGTCACTCCTCCCATACTCTTATGGCATCAGAAGTCCTGCACATGGTGGTGAATGTACTGGAGATTAATTTAGTAATCACCAGTTGGAGCAATAAGGGTTGGGTTGGTTTTTTTGAAGCCTTGCATTAAGTTCAGGATTGCATCTTCAGATCTCCTTGAGATCAGCTGTAACCTACCGATCGCTGTGTGACCGTGCTCCACAGATGGTGCAAATCTACTGTGGTTCTCCCAAAGTGTGAGTTCATCACAGCCTAACTCAGTCTGTCAGAGCTGCCTTTCCCTGTCCCAGCACTGGGTAAGTTGTGTGACTACCCAGTTCAGGGAGCAAGCCAACAAAAACACAATCCATCGCTTTTATAGTATTGGATTTCCTAGGGCTGAACTCACTGAACTGATTTACTCAGCAAGCTCAGGAACACGAGGGCTGGTGCAAGTGGGGCAGGGTGTCTGTTTGTGGCAGTCCCGATTTAGCTTATCCTGCCATGGAGCAGCACCTTTGAACTATCTCAGACTGTTGACATGGAAGATTTTAACACTAAAAGTGCCCATTTCAGTCCCTGGTGTCTGGCGTGTGGTGGTTTATGTAACAATCTTAACCAGGGAAATGATATTAAGGGGTATTCAATCCAGTGCACTAAAGGATAATAGAATTGGATAGCAGGAAGTTTAGGTCAAATAAATTCAAATGGAAAAGAATGAATTCTGTCAAGGTGTTTAAGCACACTGTAAGCTTACCAAAGAAGGTGGTAAATTCACAGTGGAGCGTTTACGCCGAGACTGGATGTCTTACTTAACAATAAGCTATAGTTCAGCCACCAGCAAGTCATTGGGCTTGATAGTGTTCAGTTAGGAAGAAAGAAAGAATAATTCCCTCCACCACAGTGGGTGAAATCCTATGGCCTGTGTTAAACAGAAGGTCATGCTTGCAGAGGGCTATGATCAATTCTCTTTCGAGATCTATGAATCTCTGCTGGTAGGTGTTTTAAGGTTGCCATTTGCTATGTGTTTTACTGAATACGTGAAGGGAAGTCCCAGACCTCCCATATGTGAAATCGGTTGCAGTTGTATTAATCTCTCAAAAATTATCTAGCCTTTGAACACATACGCCTCAACACAAACAGTAACAAACTGCAGTGTCATCTAGGCACTCCCAAGTTGCTAGAGCCCTAGAATTTGTGTGATAGTATCTGTGGGTTAATCCCATTTCTAAGGCAGCAGTGGAAATTGGACACAGGCTCTTTCAAATTTAGGCTTTTGTCCCGCATCACCCGAATGGGCTCTACAGCCTCAGTATTAGGGAGCCTGGATTCCCATCTGGGAGAATCCAATGACTGAAAAAGATGGGTCCAACTCCTCTAAGTGGAGCAGAGAAGAACCCACAGTAGGTGAGATGTGTCTGAAAGCAGTGGACATGTATGTCCATGGAAAGTCCCACTCTGGAATCCTCTCTAGAGAGCAGGCACTAATTTATTTTTTTTTTTCCCCAAAAAGTGGCAATTTCCACCCTTTTGGCTGATACTCTGCATTACGTTACTCAGTTAGGAATGGCAGTTCGAACTCCACCTAGCTGGGTTGGTGGAGTTTAGCCAAAGCACCAGGCTCTCCACAAGCATCAGATAACATCCATCCTTTCTGATGGAGGTCCAACATTCTGCCACAGGTCAAAAAACAAATAAAAAACCAAAAAACAACCCACCCATGATCTTCTCCGTTACAAATTAACCTCTCCACTATCTTCAGTCTTCAATGAAGTCTATGCTTTACCTGAAGCCTCCCCAGAAGTTCAATATGAAGCTAGAATCAGGGTTCAAAAATTCTTCCATCTGCTAAGTTGGTCTGCTACAGTTGTCCCCAGGTTTCACTGGTCCATGGAAAGAAATACTAACCCAGTGAGTACATTCTTCTTTCTCTCTCTCTAGACCATACCGACAGCTTCCTGTAAGCATTAGTAACATTGAAGGGTCTTCTAGACAGTGTATTGCCTACAGAGAACCCTTCGGTCCCTTTGTATATAAAGGCCTGACAGCTGGATTCAGCTTATTCATGTAAGAATCTTTGATTTATTTTTTAAAGATGAAAATATCTCTCAGAGATAATTGCAGAGAAGAGTTTGCAATCTCCATCTGAGAGGAAGCTGAAGGCTGCAAATCACAACACAAGGATTTTGTTTTCTTTTTGAATATTGTGATTCTTAAGCTTGATCTCACAATTTCTAGGGTGGGGAAATGCAGACCAGTATTGTTATCCTGCCTCTCTCAAATGTCTATACCTCCTGCTATTTACTGCTGCTCTGGAGAAAAGTGAGTTTTACTACTTGTTGAGGTTATGTGAATGCAGCGCAATGGCAATTATGATGTGTTATGGCAGCTCTGGGCATAGGGCTGCAGTCCTAGTGTGGGCAAAATCCCCCACTGCTGTCTCTTCCTAAGTAGCAAGCGTCTCATCCATTTTCCTTGTTTCCTTTCTTTGATGTTCTTACTGAAATTAAACACTTGACAGCAGCAAAGGCTTGCTGCTGGCCTCCTGTGACTTAGCTATCTATCATGGATTTTAGTTAATATAATAGTACAAAACCTTCTTGCATTCAAATCTGTTTTGATGTTTGTTTTGGAAGTTCATGAGTTATTATCTCCCTCTCCCCACCCACTCAAGCCACGTAGAGCTTAGGAATTGCTGGTTGTCAGTCCACAGTCGCGGTGGCCGTCTGAAGTGCTTGTCGCCGTTGGTATTAAACTAAGCTTGTCCTGCTCCTTAAGCCCAGGTTGCCGCCTTCTTATCTCCTCCTGGAGATAAAGGAGAATCTCTTTGACAGCTGTGCACGGAGCCTGTGAGACACACCAAGCCGTAGCAATTCTGACATGCAACGCACATTTTGGTCTGGGAATAGTTCTCTCTTCTGCGTGTTTGTTAGGCTGTGATCTCTCTGAAGCATTTTTGCTGGCACAGACCCAAAACAAGTCCGGAGTGTAACTTTCTGCTGAAAGACAAGGGCTGCTTTTCAGGGAAATGGGCAGGGAACCGAGGTGCATGTTAACAGCGTTGAAAGCCAGGAATTTAGTCAAAATTAGTCATTCATTGGAGAAATAGGCATGTGGTCTTGAAGCAGATGTCACACAGGAGCGCAAGGAGCCCATTTGACCGGCTTGGACTAGATAGTCACGCACCGAAGCTAGGCGAGATGAATTGCAACCTGCGTGATCTACCCAAGTTCACACAGTAAATGCATGTCTTGTTGGAGAAACCTGAAGGTCCTTGCCAGTGCCTGACCAAGAAGGTCACTGTCTCCTTCCCCGTCCCACTGAAATCAGTGGGATTTTAAACTGCTCTGATAACTGAACTAGTGAACGGTGAATGGAGACCATCTGGGGATTTGTCTCAGAATTGTGCTACAGCTCCAAAACAAATCACTGCAGCCACTGTCAAACAAAATTTGTCAATTTTGTTTTCTTTCCTTACAGGAATATAGCAAAGGGCCATGTTGCTACTAGAGACAGGCCCAGAACAAAACACCAGACGAGTGCTCTATAATGTGGGATTGTCGGTGCTCCCGTTTCAAGACCATAATCCGTCTGCTCTGTCCAGTAATACCATGATGCAAAGAAGCATATGTGTTTCCTCTCTTTAACAATTGGCTTCCTAAGCCTGTTGCTTAACAATTGAAATAATATCTGAGCATTAATCCTGTGGTGTTGCGACACAAATTATTTTCATTATTTTATTTTTTCTATTTATATTTTTTATATTTATTATTTTGTTATTTTATTTATTATAAAGATAAATTACATTTACCTTTTTTTCTGAAAGTGTTTTAATAGGAAAACCTATTAAAACAGATGACGTGATCATTAGTAGAATCAGTAACTGGGAAAAATAACATTTAAAATACTTATAAGTGTTCTTACCAAAACATTTCCATAGTTTCTCTTAAAACAGGGTAAATCTCTTCAGTCAGCTGATGGAATGGCAGTTTGGCACTATTTAATTCTTTGTGAGAGCTTTGTCACTGGTTAAAGAGAGAAGACTACCTGGTCAAGGAGTTCTGGAAGATAGGACCAGAGCTCTGAAATGATGAAAGATGGGAAGAATAGCATAGTTTTTAAGAGAACAGAGATGATATTTGAAGAATCAAGTTTCTCACCTTTGATTCAGATTGACTGTGTCCTTTTGGGTAGATAATTTAGGCTTATCTAATGGAGACAGCCAAATCAGACTGTAGTCATCCTCCTGTAGTCAGTGGAGACAGGTGCCTTCAAAGGAAGAGTGGGATCACTAAAGCTGCTTTTGGAACTCCCTGTCTTTTTTCGTTAACATTGTAGAGAGTCTAAGTTGAACTGGGGAGGAAGAGAAAACACCCCAAATGTTGTAATCATATATAGAGTACATGCTGATAAAAATATAACAGCTTTTGTAAGTGTTTTGCAATCAAAAGCCATTAGAATTAGTCATTAATTTCTGCTCCTGATTTTTTTTATCTGAGAAAAAAAATAAATCCAGAAAAAAATAGGAATTGCTAAAAAAACCTGAGAGAACAGCCATGAAAAGAAAGCTGAGTTGGAAATAATGTATTGGTCTCATTGGTGTATATTTATTTACTTAATTTTCAATATCTCACATCTGTTGTATTGGCTGAAATGTTGGCACCATACCTTTCTGTCAAAGACCTTTCATTTCTTCTGGAGCATTATCTCTGCTGCAGCTGGTGTGGCAGACAGAAATGGATAAATTGATTCTTGAGTTTTCTTCCGTGACACAAAACCGTAAAAAATTAACATGTATTGACTGAAGTACTGGACCGTGTTGAATATTCAGAGTACTTGAGTTCATGTACCTGTTGACTCCAAAGGCAGAGTGAACAAAAATAACCCTTAGGGAATCTAGTATTTTACATAAGAAGTATGGTTCTCGTGTTCTTTCATATTGCCAGTGGCTGAAACTGGATTCCTTATTTTTTCTTCATTTAAAGAAGGGCCGTACTCACAGGTATTTTAAATACCATTGTGAGAGTAGTATTGATAACACCTCAATAATTCCCTAAAATAAACACAAAACTTTTAGTAATTTAGTGAGTGGATTCTCCTGTTCATTGGAGAAAGACTGTTATCCCAAAGCCACAGTTGCATATGCCTAAATCATCAATTCCGGTTTGAGTCCTCAGGGAGATTCTATGTTACGCTGCAAAAACAGAGGGTGGTAATTAAAAACAACCACAGCAGAGTGTTAATAGTGGTGAGAGTTGAGGAGGGACTGTTAAAATGACACAATAGGAGCTGCATTTTTTAATCTAAGCCAAGACTCCATTACTGTCTGTTAGATTTCTCCCAGGAAAAACCACCAAGAGACTAGCAGAGCCACATGTGTGGGTATTTGCTTTCTTCACCTGCTGGGTCAACACCATGTTGGTACAACACCAGTGGCATCTCACTGGAAGGAAACCACCTCTGTTAAATTCAACCAAAGCCAAAGACTATCATCTAGCAGGTTGAATCTGCTATCAGCCTCATAATTCGATTTCATTATGTATTGTATTAATGCAGTGATTTGATCATTCTGAGTCTATTGATTTACTGATTTAATTTTAAGTGTGACCTCAATTTGACCATCGTGTTGTTTGGTCTTTAATTATCCTAGTAAAAATATAGTATATTAGCTCACTAATAGGTGCTCTTAAGTGAACATTTGCTTGCTCATCCTTTTAAATAAATCCATTAAAAGTATACAGAACTGTTTTATTCTGTCTGCCTGCAATGTGGGTCATGCATTCTGAAGATACAATTAACCTCAAGTAAGAAACGTGCAAGCCACAAAGTTACTGCATTGAAAAGTAAAACCAAGGTCTTTTCACCTTATTATGTAAGACACTATAAAGCCTTCAGTTTCTTGCTGGAGAGAGAATTCCAGAGCAGAGATGAAAAGATAGGATGAAATGAACAGAAATGCTGAAGTTTGGGGTTTTCTTTTTCCTCTTTTTTCCACTAGGATATCACTCAGGGAATACAGTACCACCGAGGGCCCATCTGGTGGCACTATTAGCTGAAGTCTTTATTTCACAAACAGAAGGACAAATCTTACATCAGAAAAAGAGAAGGAAAAGGACAATTCTCACTAATGGAGCTATTCATGTTGCAGTGGTCAAGTGACATGGTCAAGCCTCATTTTATGTGCCTGTACCATCGCATTCTCTTCAGTCCCATTCTCAGGATTTCCGCAGGTGGGAGTAACTGATTTTTTTAATCCTTTTCTTTTTTTTCAGTTACAGCGAATACCAGAGAATAGAAAAATGTCCCTCGTTAAACAAATGCCCAAATATGTGACCATCTACAGATACATGTGTGTGTGTCTACTTTTGTCCTGTAGTGTCAGAAATTTGGTAACACTGAGCCTGGTAAACTTAATAATCCTAAGCAGGAATTCAGAAATTTGAAATGCAGATGTGCTGAACACATAGATGTATGGAGGAAATTTTTTATTTATTAGTTCTTATTTTATACCTTAAAAAGCATTCAATATGCTCCTACTTGGAACTGCTTGTAAAGGCACCCTTGTTCTTTCACACTTTATGCGTTAATGAAGAGTTAATATATCCCCTTTTCTTGGGCTAAATGCATCCCTTTAAAGCCATTGAGATTACTGAATTTTTAGCGGTATGACTTGAGGTCGCTGATGGAGAGATTCAGGTGCCTAAACCTAGATGTCCAGGGCCATCTTAGATGCCATAGGGTATCCAAGACACCTCTGCTGTGCTGCAGATAAGACACAGGAAAACTGGGGCACCCAGGTCCACCTCGGAGAGCATATAGGTACTGGGTGGGAAACCATATGGGCTTATCTCTCCCTGAGTGTTACAAGACCTTTGTAAACTCAGGATGCCTCAATCCTCTAGAGAACGAATGCAAAGGCTGCTCACATAGTCTCTACACGTGGCACTGAGGTAGGAGCGCCTTCCACCTTCCCCTCCTGGGTGTCTTCTCCTGTCATTTGTTTGGTGCTGCCTTTGGCATTCTTAGGACCTTTGCGTGAGCTAGTTTATCTCACTAAAATGGCAGCAAATGTCTCGGGGGAGGGAAGAGTGAGTAATTTTCTGCTATTTTAATTAATTAAATTGGTACAGCACAGGTCCAGAATCAGTTCAAGGGAGGGTGGGACCTCATGGCTGTGAGAGAGGGACGAGGAAGAAGGATGGAGACCTCCTCTTCTGGCAGCAGAAGTCCATTACGGCATTTTCATGCATTTGAATCAGCACCTCTTGTGCCTCCCTTTGGAGGGCTTTGGCACTCTTTCCACCAGGCCAGCTGTCTGTTTTCAGGCCCAAAGCCAGCAGCTCTCCCCCAGATTTGATGTGGGAGGATATTTGGCACCTCCCTCAGCGTGGCGTATACCCTCTGTGGAGCTATGCACCTAACTTTGTGGTGCTAGGTGAGCCACGCGGCTTTTGAAGTTGGAATTTAGCTGCTATAATTAGAAAAGTACTCCACACCTAAAAATGCAAGTAGGTACCTCGGGGCATTTCTGAAAGCAGCAGCAAAAAGGGCACCTAACTTCAGATGAACACTTGGGGAAGTCTTGCTATAGTCTCCAACTTCTTGTTCAAAAGAGATGCGATGGCTCAGCCCAGGGCTGCCTACTGGCCCCTCTTAGGTAACTTAGGTACTTACCCCTTAAAATACGCCTGGCTAAGTTAGATTTCATTTGTGGTTGCTGTGAAAGTTTCATTGAGTTTAGGTGCCCTTCTTAATCAAGCCATTTACTTTTAAAGAAGCAGTAAAGAAGAGTACAATGTAGCAGCAATAAAAATAATTAGGGTTGGAAACGGGTCTTTGTTGCTGTCTGGGAATTTGCAGAGGAAATCTGAGTTTTGACATACACTGTTATTGTCATGCTGCATTGATATTCAGACTGATGGTTGCTCAGTGAATCTCTGTCTCTTTTTTCCAGTATAATGTGAGACAAATCTACACTAGATGAGAATATCTACGTGTTCAAAATGCAGGCTTCCAACCTGATACAGTAAGAAGGGAAGTTTGTAATGGAAAATTAATTCATACCGAAAAGTGTAGTCAATAGACAATTACTGAGATACAGCTTGTGCTTATTGCTTGAGGAAATTTACACAAGATTTATAACAACTAAAAGCAATTATGTTTACATGTAAAGAACAGTCTAAAAAGATGAAACTTAATTATGGTAGAAGCCTTCAAACATTCTTTATCTCATGTAAATAATCACCAACCAGACAGTAATTAAAAAAAAATTAGATGTGAAAGTCAGCATGTTATCCATGTCAAACAAGATTACAGAAAAATTCTCACACTGTCCACGATTCTTGTTTTATTAGTTTTACAGACGTGGGGCACTACTGTTTTACTCCAGATGTAAGAGGTGAAAATTGGATATAATGTTTGTGAAATTGAAGTCAAGTAGGCACAAATTTTTGAAAAGTATTCAGGTGTACTGCTGCCTCTTCCATCCTCTATGCCCACTCTTTAGACCTCACTGATAATCTCGGGAACATGGGAGTTGCATTCTTCATGTGGAGACTTCTGAAGGAGCTTCCCTGGGTGCATTAATTCCCATTTGTGGGAGTGGAAAAAGTGATTTGGGTGTTGACCCAAGCCAGAATCAATGGCCTGCTCAGAGCTCTTCCTGGTAAGAAATTCTTAATGGCATCAAAATGAGATTCTCATACCAGGGGCCGCTCTTTAGCTCCTTTTGCCTGACCTGGCAGGTGTGTTCATGCTCATTGAAAATACATCCTTGGGACAAGTTATAGTAGGGACAAGATGTCTGATATAGTGAAGCCAATTTGCTAACGTGGAAAGTGAGATACTGAATGCATGACATTAATACATTTTAAAAATGTCAGAGATAAAGGATTTGTAAAGGCACAAAAGCAAAGCAGCCAGATACAACTGGGAGTCCCAACATCAAATACAGAAGATGATTCAGAGTATGAAGAGCACCTTAGCACAGCAGGAGACTAAAGGCATTGGCCAAATTGGGTTAGTACTGAAGAATGGAACGGTGAATCTTCTTTCTTCAGATTCTTGGGTGGTTTGTTGTCCACACACCCAGAACCAAACCCCTGTTGGATTCAGCTCTGGAAAGAGGTTTTCCATAGGCTTTGTTTCTGGGGATCACTGGGGTTTGGGTTCAAATTTTTGAGGGAGAATGGCTTCTTTCAATTTCTTTCTTTTTCTTTTTCATTATGGTATGGTGCACATACTCAACAGATCTCGGTTCTGTAACCGATGGGCCATGGGCATTAGTGCTATCTTTGTCTTTCTTTTTTTCTCTGTGATACACAATAGTTTACATGCTCAAGACCTGAAATGCCTAACTCTAACTGAGGCGTGAGATCAGGATAACATACGGAAGACACATGTAGAATATGAAAAGTCAGATAGGATAAAGTAATGCTCCTCTTTTTCCCTTTAAATTCTGTGAAATTCAACCTGTCTACTTCGGTCTTTTGGTGAGTTAATAATTTTATAATATTTTCCTCTTTGTCCCAAAATCAGAATGGAAGATCCAAAATGAGGGGTGTGAAAATTCTTTTCTCTTTCTGATTGTAATGACCATCATTAACTTTCAGATATGAATTCTGTTTTCATTTTTTTCTTTTTTTTTTTTTTTTTTTAAAGAAGACCAATATGTGAATAAGTGTTTAATGCCTCATGCTTTAGATAATGAAGATCTCCAGTCTGAAACTCTGTGAATATGTTGTGGTGATTGCAGGGGGGTTTTGACTCCATGCGCAGGTGCAGAGAAGAGAAACAATGAGAACTGCAGTACATTTTCACCCTGGAGTGAAAGGAAGCTGCAAATTGGTTATAGAAAGAGAAGTAAGTGTGTGTGAGTAGAAATTTTCCTCTGATCTTCCCTCTGCAAATTACTTCTGAGATTAAAAGAGTAATTAGAAAGGAAAAAAAAGCCACAAGAAGATTTATTGGTCAGTGAGCCTAGAGCTCTGGGTTCGTGCTGCTTTTGTTGGAGCTGCAGCTATCTTTTGGTTTATTTTAGATGCTGGGAAGGCATCTTTAGCAACTGCAGTGAAACAGAAGGTAGTGCTGAAGTGACCCAGGAAAGGGAGAAATGTGCTCAGGGAACGTGCAAGCTCCTGAGACTGCCTTCGCAGCAGCACGTCACTGGGCTCAGTGGGGTGAGTTTTCCTTTGCAGGACCCAGACGGCATCTCCAGGGCTCCCTCGCTGAACGAGGGAGGTGTCCTCTCTGTCCCTTCCATGCTTGGACTTCCTGAGTAAGGGTAGTAGTAGCAGTATTTAGCGTCAGAAAGACAGACAGACAAACACCCTCCTGTTGCAACCCCTTCCTAAGCGTCAAATCTGAAAGCAAAATGTAGTGACGTGCAATTACGGGATATAGGTTAACGCGGGAAGATTTTTCTGATTAACTGATCGTGTGTAATTGGGGACTGTGCCGCAACTGGAGGGCCAGCAGTAGGGCCAGACCCCATGTGAAAGGGTAGAGCTGTCCTATCATGGTCCGTCTGCTCCTTCTTCATGTGCAAGGGGGGAATCAGGACTTGATGGCAGAACAAATTTGGTCCTTTGTGAGCAGCTTTGGCACAAAAGGCAAAACGTATGTGTGGGGTATTATACACACACCTCCTGGGTGACTTCTCAGCACTTGATTACATTTTAATTATTTTTGTAATGTGAAAGTGAGCCTACTCTCCTGAGAAGAAAGAACTGTTTCTATTAATCTAACAGGTTATAACAAAGGATCAGCAATTAGCTGTGCGCTTTTTATTATGCTATAATTATTAATAATGAGGGGCCTCCAGGAGCCCCATTTTCCATAGCAAATCCCATTCGATCAAGCAGTCAGATGGTTCATTTTGGTCTAGGTTTGACAGATGGATCAAATGTGGTGTGAGCTGCGTTGAATTCGGCGGAGCCTGGGCAGGTATCTCTAGCTGATGTATCCCGTGTAACGTGGTAGCACGAACAGCACCAGTTCTGGGTACTACACAAATAGGTTCAAAGAAAGTTCCCTGCAAAACACAACCCACAACCTGATCAAGGAGCTACCTTCCTTCATTTCTGTTGTTACTATTAGCAGCACAGGCGGACTCTCCAGCAGTTAAAGCTGCCTTTACTGCCATTCAACAGAAGGCAGACGGAGAACGTTTGGGGGTTGTATCATAAATGCTGGTCCTGTTATTCTCTAGTCGTCTGCAAACGGCCAGTCCGGCAATCGAGAGTGTGATATGTGCTCCTGTACATATTACAACACCATGTTTCAAGCTACCTATGATTTGCCCAAAGTTTGTTCAACATCACGTTTTCCAGGCCAGATGTCTACAGCCATGTCTCAGAACAAACTCAGGGAGAACTATTTTTTAAGTATTTCCTTTTTACACAGACAAAACCCATTCTTACCACTGTTTTACTGAAAACCCATAGTTACTCAGAATTTCTCCAAGAGAGGCTGAAGTGCCGGTGGCCAAGTAACTGTGGTATCAGAAATTGTACATGTTGGATCTGTAAAATCTCACACGTGCAAAAGAGATTTTGGGAACCACATTTCTGAAAACCCTTATCTGGCTAGAGCATGCCCCGTGGCTGGCTTTCCCTTTCCGTGCTGTCCTTCGGAGGGACAGTGCCTGCTCCTTCCCAGGATGGCTGAGGCTGAGAAGTAATTTTCCCTGCCATGGCACATTTTCACTGTGTGAAAATTTATTTTGCAGGACAGAGAAAAGTGTGTATGACCAGATAACATATACAGAAAAGACTGTGAACTAAACCCTCATTTCTAGCTTATCTAAATTTTTCAGATCTTGATACTGCAGCCTGATTATTCCCTATCCCTGGAGGTATTTAAAAGACGAGTAGATGAGGCGCTTAGGGACATGGCTTAGTGGGTGGTGGTGTTGGGTCGATGGTTGGACTCGATGATCTTAGAGGTCTTTTCCAACCTCAATGATTCTATGATTCTATGATTCTTCTAAGAGTGTTTTTGGGGATTGTTTCTGGACCTAGTAACTTCCCAGCAAAATGGAGAATTTAACAACTATAATTTTATTAAGGAGTCCTTCTTCTATTTGATAGCTTCTGCTAGGAAAAGAGCTTTACAAGATTAGTGTCCCTCTGAGCAATTAAGTAGCAAGGTCCCCTAATCTCTGAAGTCATACACAAAACAAATAGAGCAGTAGATGTTGCTTCTCTGGGATCATAACAATTATTTATTGCTTTTAATAAGTCTGAGTTCACTTGGATCTGTCAGGATATCCTTTTGTACTAGTGTCAACAGGAGTAATTCTAACAGTCAGTGGAGCTGATAAGGTGAAATCAGAATTATGACCAACGTATTTTTTATTTTCTTGCATGATGAAGGAAAAAGCCTAGAAAAACTCTGGGGAACTTCAAACGCTGTGGTTTTCTAGCTCTTTCATAAAAACCTGTTGTTTTAAAGTTTCAAGTTTATAAAGCTTCTCTCGCTTTTCCACATCTAGTAAAGCAGTTTTATAGTGAACTTGCACTTTTGAAAGTATTCCAAGACAGAAAACCACTCACGTTGATCTTCTTTCATGGTTTTGCTTTGGTTTTCATCACCTGTAACATAGGTCAGGGTGCAGCTGTGATCAGGAGGGTGGGTAGGACCTGGCAAGGCTGTTTTCCCTCTGGCACGAGTTAGACTGGATGCCTCTAAGGTGATGGACGATAATGTCTTACATCATTAGTTTATCATATGTTGCTGCATTTGGTCAGGAGGGGCGTTTCTGGCATGAGAATCCCAATATAGGGGCAGTCACTCCAATAATTGCTGGAAGCGTAAATAGGAAGAAGTCTGGTCTGAATGATGGAGAGGGTCAGGAACACGTATTTTGGAAACTAACAGTCTTCTCTCCATGTTTTCAAGCGGGCAGGGGGACTCCAGCTCTGTGGGTTTTTTTTGCCCTGGGCAGTTGCACCACTATCTGTATCCAGTTTTACTTGATCAAGAGGCTTGATCACCTCACCAGTTTGGGCAGGAAAAGTGCTTGCAGTTTAGGCTTGATTGCGTTTGCCTCTTGGAGCCACTTGATGGCAGTCATTAGCGTAACAAAATTGCATGTACACCCATATGTGTTTGCATGTGTTTATAATATACATAGATAGTAGAAATCATTTCTTAGGATCAACAACAGCCTATTCTCTGCTTCTTTGTTCTTAGTGTGGTAACTGTCTTTTATACACAATGATTTTCCATGTATTTTCCCAGATTTCTGCAGCCTTTACAAAGCATTTGCCAGCTTCTCAAAGCTCTTCGCCAAAAGCCAATTCCTCATCAGTCGTCACACGCTCTGGATGAAGCCAGGCTGCTCCTGAAGAGTGGAAGTGAAGTTTGAAAACATATTTTCACAGCCGTCGTGATAAATTACATTCACAATACAGCCTTCGAAACTTGTAAGTTTTGCTTGTATGACACTCGGATAATACTTGAATGTAATGTCCGTCCTCCCATGCAAAATGTGTTCTCCTGGAAACTGTGTGTGCAGAAATAGACAGCCATTATGCACCAGCACAGGCTTCTAAGAATAATCAATAAGGGACAGAAACATCAGATTATCAGGGAGAGGGGATTTCTCACTGAATAACCGTTCTATCTCAGGCCTCTCAGTCCTGAATCTCAAGGGAAAGCTATTCTACACCCCACTCCCTCCAAACACCCCCACCCTAAATCCTTCAAAAGATGAGTCTGTGAACTGGAATTCAAAACTGCACTGGATACTGAAAATCCTGGACTCAGGAGAGACGCTGGCTTAAGGTGTCTTTCAGTTTTCTCCTCTCTCCCTTTGCCACGTCTTACCTTTCCCGGAGGTGATAAATCACCCGGCTCTGCTCTCCCCATAGGAGATAATCGCCTCATCGCCTTTTTCCCTGCGAACATTTATTTTTGCTTTACAGATACCAGCAACATTTTCTCTCGGATGATTTAACTAATTACCATATCAAGTTCAACTCAGAGCAATTGTTCTCAACCTGAATTTAACACTGACAATTGCTGCTTCTCTTTCAGACCAAAAGAAGAGCTTTTGTGTCAGAAAGCTTGACTATTTCTCCATCTATAGCAGATATTACTTTCCCCTAAGCCCTCACTAGCCCTTAGAAACACACAAGAGCTCTAGGATGGTTCTCTGAGGCACCATGTTTCATGCCCTGAGGATTATGGCAAGCATTTTAAATGCAATTATTTGATTCTGCAATTTCAAATGAATAAATTACCTTTCCCTATTTGAGTCCAGGCCAAATCTTGATGAAGGGAACAAAGGCCTTTGTTCCAAGGTGGCTCTGCTGACCCTATCGGGATTGCTGGGCTGCAGGGTTGTGAGGTTGAACAGTTAAATAGTGCCTGGGGGGGCAGCAGGCGGTAGATGTGACTCACTCCAGTCTGAGGACTAGACTGGCCTTTCGTATTCGCACAGGGTGAACTCACCGCCAGTGCTGCAAATGTTCTTTTTCCACCGCAGACTTTCTATGTATTGTTTGCAGTGGGAAGGAAATTTTTAGGTTTTTTAATTAAAGGCAAATGATGGTAAACAGAGATCTGCAGAGGGTCAGGTGAAGGAACCCAAGAAGCCCCAGTAATCAGTGAAAAAGGAGGACACTGAATTGGTTAGTCCTGAGACCATCACAGGAGAAGCCCATTGTTCCTCCTGTGAACCCCACCAAAGGGAGACGACCAAATAAATTCTCCCCCAAAACCTTTCAGGCTGAAGGGTACAGGACCCTGTGTTGCCTTGTATTGCCTACAAGGGTATAGGACCTATTATAGAGTGTGCGGAGAAGAGAATTTGGGGACTGAGTAAAATTTATGGTGACATGTTTTAAGGGGATTAAGGGCATGACTTACTAATGGGATGTTTAGGGAAAGGACCAGAGGTGGAGAAACAGGTTCAAGGGAGATTAGAGGAACAAAGCATGGCAATATAAAAGGAAAAGGGGATAAAAGGGGCCAGTCAAGTGCAGACAGGTGACTGACCAGCACCCTTGCCCTGTGCTTGTCCTCTGTCATTATCAAATGCTGTTTCTGACTATGTTTTGTATGGGCACGCCCTCAGAGGATGCTTGTGGCTGACACTAGCAGACTTCAGACTGGACTAGCCAGCAGCAGGATAAGAGGTCTGGGTACAGACCCTGGTGCAGGACCACGAGTCTCAGGGTGAAAATGGTCCAGGTGTCAGCAGTTGGCTGGGGATGAGGGACTGTGGCAGCCCAGCTCTCTGGGGCTGGGGTGGCAGAAACTCCCCTGTGTCCCATAGCTCCCCGAGTCAGCAACCTCTCAGCAACTTAATTTTTCAGTAGTAGTTCCCTCCTTGCTTTTTTAAGGAAGAAAAATTACGGAGGAGAGACACTTCTGGAAAAACGATGTCTTTCAGGCTGAATGGCTTTATTAACTGTGAGACAGCCTCTCTGAAACCGTGCCGCTATGTCCCACCCGTCCTGGAGAGGAATTTGCTTCCGCATTTGAAGTTTACTGAAAGGTTTATGTGAGGATGTGTTCTGTGATTTCCGTCAAGTTTAATGGTGTTTAAAATATAACTGTTCCAATAGCAAGATGCTGCTCAGTGAATTTTATGCTGAGGGTTTCGATTAAATCCCCATAAACAGAAGTATCTGCAGTCGCTGTAACTGTCTTTCATGTCATCAGCTTAAATACCAGCAAGATTAAAAGTGCTGTAGAACTGAAGAACTGAAAAAATCCACGTGGGCTCATTTAGTTGTCTGGGCAGAGGGCTGGTCCAAGCTCCCCGAAGGGACTTGGAAAATTCAGCTCAAGCCCCTTCTGATGTAAAGTTGGGCAAGCTCATACCCGCTAGTTGCATAGAAGACTTTTGACGCTGAACTGTCATGAATAGCAGATACTTAAATTTGGAGAAGCCTCATCTCCATGGGAAGTTTTTGCCAGTTCCCCAATGCCTGAAGTTTTTCTTCTGGCCCTGTTCAGGAGCGAGTGACGTGGCATCTGAGCTGTGTCGGGAGTCACCAGTGGTGTTCCTCCACCAGCACAGCCTGCGATGGCTGTTGTTTGCATCCTTTCTGTATAACTCAGGATACCAGGCAGTACCCTGGGCACATAAATAACGTTTGGAGAATGGACTTGAACTCATTGACGTGACCTAACCTGACACGGGGCATCATGATGTACCAGAAAAATTTAATTCAGGAATGTCTATGGGGCTCACAGATGAAAAAGATTTCTGTTTGTTCTTAGGTTTTTTTAATATTTCTAAGAAAAATAACTCATAACTCTCTAGCAAGGTCTATAAACAAGACCTTGTTTATAGTCTCTTTTGGCACTCTCCGGGAAATGAACCGTTTCAGAGGATTCTGACCTGTATTAGCAAAGGGAACTAGACCTGAAGCCAGCTCTACCCAAAACAAGCAATTTTGATGTTTTTTGAGATTCTGAGTGTGCGTTCAGAGTTCTTCAGAAAGAGCTGCCCAAACTCAACCCCTAGGTACTGATTTGTAGATACGCAGCTATGATTAATTTTAAATGGGAACCTAAGTCACGATTCTGATGTCTCCATTTAGACACAAACCCAAACATTTAAAAAATACTGAACATAAGGCAGCTTGTATAAAAATCAGCAATCAGCAGCTCTGAAAATCCATCACTTCTCTCTCTGAAGTGCCACATTCCTCTTCCCCAGCTCTGCTTGTTTTTCAGACAGGAGAAGTAAATTGCACTTATTAGGACACTGTCACATACATACCTCATGAAAGCCTACAAATATAGACGATAGGAGCAGATAAAGGGAACAGGAAATTTCAAGCAATTGTGCAGTAGAAGGGTAGTCCGGAGTAATCGGCTGACCACCTTCCCTCACATACCTCACTCGCACGCATGCACGTAATGTACAGCACTCTCCAGCACAGCTGGGATTTATAATAAAATCTCAGAAACCTTATTCCAGATATTAGATAAGATGGCAGGAGAGGTAGATGTGTCAGGAGCCTGTAACACTATGGAGTTTGCCGGGTTAAATTCTGAGCTGGCAATAGGGAGTGAGTCCCAGGTAGGAAGGAACGAGGGAAGGAAGGAGTTTCTACCAATTTTATCAAAGGAAGGGTTTCTGCTGTAAATCTGATGCCTGCTTCAGCTCTGAGAGCATGAAGAAGAGACACGAACCAGTCAGCAGAAAGATCTGGACATCACAAGTGCCCATAATCCTGTAGCTCTGTAATACAACACTGCCATTGCTAGGGACAGGCTATGGGCTGAGTTTGCACAGTCCCAGGAAGGAGGCTTGTCCAACCTGCTCTGTTGGAGCTTTTCTTGACCTGCCTGCAGGTTTGTTTCACTTGGTTTAGCTGAAACTGCAACTTTTCTAACTGGCATTTGTGGCTAATAGGTTTTACTTTCGTTTATCTTTGTGTGGTGCCACCATGGTTTTATGACTCTAACTTGTTAGGAAATAGAGGTGGGGACACAAGGTGTGGCATTGGATGGGCTGGCACTGGAGACCCCATGTCTATCAACTATATCTATCATTAAACTTGACGGAAATCACCAATGATTGGAGAAATGCAGATCTGCAGATGGAAAAAGATGGTTTCAGGGCTAACAAAGAGAACAAAGAAATAATACTTAACATATGAAAAAGGTAGCATATATAGCAAATTCAGATGTAATGTGGAGCTGCAAAGCAATGAAGAAAGAGAAAGTTGTAAAAGTGTGCTAGGAAAAATAAAATGACCCCATGTGGAGTCTAGCGTGAGGAAGAAACCGTCTACATGAACAATACATTCCTCCCAGTGAAGGACTCCAGACCCTGATGACCCGCCATAACACCCCACCACCACCACCGGAGAGAAACCACCAACCTTGGGACCCAAAGCAGCAGGAGAAAGGTGAGTGTGACAGCAGGAAAAAGGGTAAAAAACTAAGAAGTGTGCATATAACAATTTTGACATTATTATTATTATTATTATTATTATTATTATTATTATTATAAAAAACTTTTTCTGCATAGAATATTATTTCTCTTTCTGTAATAGTTAGATCTGGACTAATAATGATTCTAAGGTTAGACCATAAAAAGTTAAGGCTTAAAAAATAAGATGTGTTTCCTCCTTGCACATAAGCAAGATTTTGACCTAACATGCCCTGGCCAGCCCCTCCGGCTCCTCCCTACACCTACCAAATTTCTGATCTCACTGGGAATGCTGGAAAAAAAGGTATTTTGCGTTTTGGGGTGATTGACAAAGTATGGAGGTGCACCTACATGGCTATATCTTGCTGAGAAAATCCAAGCATCATCTTCTTGTTACTATTAAATGCAGTCCTGGTTGGTTTTGTGTTTCATGTCTGTTTGTCTAGCTTCTCTTTTGTATTGCACTTTGTCTTCCTATCTTTGTCTCTCCTCTTTACTGATTTTTCCAGTTGACAATTAAATGACAGGTATTGAGGCTCATTAGACTCAGACACGCATCATCTGTTTTTAGCTAAACTGCAGACAGACAAAGCTTAGAATTCAGGACATCTCAGTCCTCAAATCGCAGTTTTTTGTTCCTTGATCGCATTCCAAGTCTTCACAGCTACGTATCTCCTTTATTCCCCTTTTAGTGTAGTCAGAGCAGATAAAATGGAAGGTGACTTGTAGCCACGTTGTTCATCTCTCCAACCAAGGCAAATGTTTCCTTCACCAGTGGTGCCTACGCTGTGGTGTGCAGACAAAAAGTGGCCCAGGAGGTGGTCCCCAACTGATCTTCGAAATCCTAATAACCCATACTATTCCTTGCATATGATTTCCAGATAAAAATTCTGATACTAAGAAGATGTGATGCTGCAGGAAAAATTTTGAACCTCAACAGCCATCCACTGGTTCGGAAGCTTTGGTAAAGCTGCCAGTGCCCTGTTGCGTCCCGTGTGCTGTTACACAAATGAGAGCCGCTCCTTTGCAATCCCTTCTCTGTGGTATAATTCAGAAAACTTTTAAGATGGGTGGTAAGTGTTATTTGAAATCATTTCGAAAAGCAGTTTTAATGGGAAAATGATGTATTTAATAATTTTCCACAAGAAGAACTAGGTGTTTCAAAATTGTCAATTTTTTTTTTTCTTTACAGATATTCAGGTTGTGTCTGTGTGTTTATGTCTGTGCGCATTTTTTTTTTCTTTTCCTCATTATGTAATTTTTCAGGAGAGGAGAGGAGAAGATACCCTACTGTGAACATCATCTGTTTGAAAGAAGGTGTAAAATAAAAAAAAAAGTAATACAAAAACTAGAATCTTTCACAAATTAAGTAGTTTGTAAAAATGTTTATTTTCCTTTTTCTTATCTTTACTTAAAATAATTTGTGATTAAGTTTATCCTATTTATCTCAAATGGTAAACATGGGGTCATACCTGTTGAAAAAAACCCAAACCCCAGGGATCTAATCTGATGGCTAATCCGATTAGGTCAACCAAGCTTTATCTAAAATCTCTGTGCCTTCAGAACACGCAGTGATTTCACCATTACTCAGCGTCCGGATTAATTTCATCCATTTCTGTTTCTTCGGGGAATTTAGCAATGCCCTTTGCAGCAAGGCAGTTTTCATCTCAGTGGTGTTGCTACACACATATTGGCCTTTGATAATACAGTCTTGTTTCCTGGATGGTCTGCATCCATTTGAAGGGGACGTTCTGATTTAATTACAGCCTGTGACTGTACATACCCTGGGTGGTTACGTCCGAAACCAGAGAGCTCTGAGCTTCCCTCGCTTCCCCCAAACTGAAACAGATTGTTTTTCAAGTTTACAGGTTGAAGTGGAGTTCCCAGTTGTACAGCCTCATCTGCAGTTATCCTTTCATCAGGAACTAGCTGGTGCCCCACTCTGAGCAGGGGTAAGGAGAGGCAGCGCCTCCGCAGTACTACCCCCGAAGGTACAGAAGGCGTCTGCTGGTGTCTGGGAGCCACGTAAAAGGTGGCATTTCCCTCTTGAGGGGGGGGGGGGAAAAGGAAAAATCAATATATAGAAATTAATGTGCCTTTGTGAAGATTCAAAACAGATGGGGAAAAGGTCAAGGATTCTTTGTTGCTAAGTGCGTTTCTATGACAACTGCAATGTGTATGTTATGAGTGAGCAATCATTTGTTCCAGCTGCTGGATCATTAAAGGGGCAGCATTTCCCGCAGCACTGGGAATGTTATTCATGGCTTATTTACTTTTTATTTACCCCTCTCTCAAGCAAGGTTCAACAGGTAAGACGCAGTGAGTACGCGAAAGCTTCAGTCAATCGCAGCGTGCTACACCATAGGTCTGGATGAGTCTGGATTGCACAGTGCGTGCCTTAGAGGATGCTGGGGGAGCTTAGTAAGGAGATTAAGGAGATTAATTTAGATCCAATCATGCAATTAAATCTGTATACTCATGAGATATTCTATGATTCTATGATTCTATGACGCTGGGCTGTGTTGGATGTGTTTCTGTAGAATTTATGGCATGACTTGAGAGACGCATGTGACTTGTCTCTCCACTCATCTGTAACAAGGGAATAATAGTATGAACAAAGACTTACAAAACCTTTGGATATCGTCTTAGAAAAAGTTAATTAACTGGAACGATGGTAGAAAACTACTCCTTTCTTCACACATTGAAATAAGAGGACAAAGCTTTCATCACAACCTTGTTGTCCATTGCTCCAGCAGCATGGGGATCTGGTCCAAGAAGCACAGATTTTGTTGTTCATAGGAGTCAAATTTGTGAAACCTTTCCATTCACCTCATTTTACATATTTTTCCCCCTAATGCTTTAATTAAAAAAAAAACAGACAACAAAACAGCACTAGAACAGGATTGATACAGGGTCAATATCCATTGCCAGTGACATTGAAGAACATGTTGGGTAATATTTCTGTTCTGTAAATTGTGTATCTGGAAAAGGTGACCGCTTCAGTGTCTCTCAGCCTATCAGTCACTGCTGGTGGCACGTGCACCCCTCTGTCTTCTCTGCACCGGAGTGCAGTACTCCAGCTGACAGCCAGAAAATGCCTCTCTAGCTTTCAGTGTGACATCTCGTTGGCTTCTGGCTGCTTGTGCAGTTTGCCATTCTTCAATAAGGATCTCTTTTTTTTTTTTTTTTTTAATATATCAGTGCAATAGAAAACATCAACTTCTACTTATTGATTAAAAGAAAAGGGAAAAACAAACAGTCCCAAAGAAAATTGTGTCCACTGGGACTGACTGCTTCTCTAGACTGCTATCTTCTTTTTGATCTTGTCTAGGGATTAAAATGCCTTCCACTGTTTGTGGCTTTATAAGATTTTCTTTGGAAAACTCACTATGCAAACCCATTACTACTAAGAAATGAAACGTAAGGGTGATGAATGTGGGGGAAAAACTTTATGCAAGAAGCATTAGGAAACTCTGAATTTGCATATTGGGAGATGACAGTCCAGCTGCCATCAAAAGACTCGTTGTAGCAGGAGAGAGAGAAATTGTTCTGTTGCCATGACTTGCTTTGGCCAAGCAGCAGAGTTAGCGTTATTTAGATGGGAAGTGGAAGTTGCAATAAAACCAGGCCCTCAGCATCAGAAAGCCAGGTCATAATATAGGCTTGGCTAACAACTCTTTTGTCTGTCTTCTGACAAATAGTCTTTCTCTTCTGCACATATTTTTTTTTCTCCTCACACTTTCTTTGTTGCAGCTCATGGAAGAAGAACAAAGCAAAACGGCTGCTCTGTGTTTTGGATCCCGTCCATCTTGCCTCGCGTCACCATATGGAGTGATAATGGACTCTGCTATTCAGATCTTGTTTTGTTCTTTGAGAAATATGGAGAGGGAAGTATTTATTAAATTTAGTCGAGAGTGGCAGGAACAAGGCTAAGCATCCTGGAAACTGAGCATCCCTCAGTGATTTAGCATCTATGTGGTTGACTGTCTTTCTGGAAGACTGGGCTCAGCTGCCCTCTGCATCACAGCTCTTTATCCCTCAGTTTAGGCTTTTCACAGGCAGCCATAATGCAAATTTCTCTATGCCACCTCATATAATTTTGCTGTGTGAAAGAAGAGTTTATTCCCCACTTTGCAGCCACAGCCTGTTGAAATAACTAATGTCGTTAGTGGTTTCAGCTTGGTGTCTGTGCTTGTAGATACAAAGATCCGGACTCACATCTGCTCCAAACTGAGTACAGACAGGGCAGCTTAACAGCACAACGTTGGACTGAAATGTCGCAAGTGTTGTTCCTGTACTGGGTCACTTGCATTTGGAGAATGGGAACTAGGAGATGTGGGAAAAGAAATTTGATGGGGGACATGTCTGCTGAGAGTGCAGCTGAGGGGGAACTGGGATAAGTTGTACAAGGGTACAGAGGTGGGATGAAAACTGATGCACTGCTATCTCGGTGCATCTCCGATTAGCTATCTCTGATTAGCTACCCGAGAGGCATGGCAGAGAAAAAGCGGCTGGAGGAAATGAGACTAAAACATCAGCTTTGGGAAAAAAAAAAAGCGGAATCGGGAGAGTCCTCCAGATGATGCTGATTTCCAGGGCCTTGAAGGTGAAGTCAAGTTCCTGAGTCTTGTCATCTGCTGTCAGAAAAAAAAGTCTCATTTTCACGTGGGTATAGCCAAAAAGATAAGATGATCGTTTATTACTTCTGCCAGTTATTCCTCTACCTAAAGCATCTTATATGGCACAGTCCTGTGAAGGAAGCTGATCGTGCCCCATTTTGAAGTTACTGAATTTGATGGTTGGCTTCCTTTAGAAATCTTGGAAACACTTTTAATTTTCCTCTGTTCCTTTTACAAACACTGATCACACAAAACCTTGATTAGAGTATGTAAATGTTTTACCCTTGCTATAATATCCAAATGCCTCACAAGTAGTGACCTCCTTCACCACTTTGTGCTTTAGGGTGGAGAAGAGCTAGGCAAAAAAATCATATTTATATTGTTTCCAGTGTAGCCTAGATACATTTCAGCTAGCTGGATATGAGTTGCTTGAGCCACACGCAATCTACCCGTACTCCTGTAGCAGTTCCCAAGGTGCTAAGCCTTAAGCTGTACACACATGGAGGACAGGACAATGGGGATAACCTTCTCTGAAACCTTATTCTTAATGGTAAAAAGTTAAGGCTTAAAAAATGTTCATTTTCATTCTCTTACTTGAATGCCCCGTTACAACCAGTTCTGAAAATGCAGCTGTTGACCAAAAACTTCTGATATTCACACACACTCTCTCGCCCCATCATATTTCAGTGACAGAGCGGCTCCCATTGTCAGTCTGACCTGACCGAACACGCGTTATAAAACTATTTCCTGACCTGCTGTTCTCACTTCCACAGACTTTTACAGGCCTGGATTTACCAAGGGGTAGAAAAGACTCTCCTGAGCCCTGTGTTGTTCTCATTGCTGCCTGGCTTCCTCCTCCCTCCTGAGCCGGTCAGGGATTTGGGCTCTCATCTTCCCATGCATCAGTGGTTCTCAGTGTCTTTTGTGTGAATATATGTGTACACTGCATCACATTGCACATGCAATGTTGCTTGTAGATTTAACACATTTGTGAGTCCTTTAAGAGAAAGTTTCCTTAGTGAAACTTATCTTCATCTAAAAGGTTATTAGTTATGAAGAGAGCAGAAAAATGAAACACTAGTTAGAGCAATAATCAACATGTCTGAGGATGGAGCTAAGTAGTGTGTTCACAAATGTGGATATTAATAAACATTTGCAAGGAAACGTCAGTTATTTTGCAAGGCATATGCTGTAAAATGAAAATTTATTCAGTTAAACAAGAAAGAAACATGACAAAAAAAAATCAAAACAAAAACTCAAGAAATATTAACCAAAACATAGTGTAATTCTAAATTATTCATTATTTTATTTATTTTGCTTTTGTTACCCACTGCAAAACCTCAGGGGCTCAGATAGATAGACAGATCTGATAAGAGTCAAACCCAAAAAAGCTGAACGTACCGACCCACAAAGGAAGCACACTCGCCTCTCCCCTGCAAGTTCCCTGGATGGCTCCAGTAGTTTCCAAAACAGTTACAAAAATTAATTAGGACAGAGGAGTTACAAGAGCAAGCCGTAGTAACAACTAATTAATCCTCAAATAAGAGCAAACTGGATCACAATTCTTAGGGCTTTCAAGAGTGGCACTGCCATAAGGAGGTGGCTGAGCTCCTGGGCACGTCAGGAGGAACGGCAGCTCTTTACCAAGCTAATGCCAGGGCATCTACTGCTCCATCAGACTAGGAAGCTGTATCTGGAACACTGAAGGACAGCCCTGCCACTGGAAAAAGTGCCCAGCAGTGGGTCTGGGGTACTGGGAGTAGCGTCAAGCTCCCAAAGTGTTAGGCAGCTCTTTTAGAAGCCCCCAGAGCAACTTGCCTAAGGATTGCAGCAACAAGTTGGGAAATTGCAAGCTGCCAGCTCGACTGGAAGGTAACCTAAGGCAACATAGTCTAAATGTCATAAACACCAGTCATGTTATTTGTCCTTAATCAGTTTTTGTTCATTTTTTAAAAAGAGAAATATCAGAGCTGAAAGATTTACAATATTTATTTTGTTAATTGCGTAGATTTTTTATTGATATTCAGCTCCAGGGTGCGCCTTTCCTGATTTATTGCATATCATAGTTGTGAAATACTTTTCTTAAATTCAATAACTTCAAAATAGCTCTCTAATGACAGGGTGTTTTCACTGCAATCAGTAATAAAATTTTCCTTAATTTAGGGGAATTGATAAGCAAACGCTCTGTGTGTTTCCAATACTTGAAGAAGTTTCTAATTCTAGTTCCAAGCTTGTCTTAGTTTTTTTAAAAAATAATAATATTGCTGTAAGAAGCCCAAGTAAAGTTTCTCTGGTTTAGGACTTCGAGCAGAGAATTCAAGTAGGCATAAGCTCAAAACAGCAGGTCAGAAAGAATCCATCTTAAATGAAGGGTGATATCTCACTCTTCAAAATTAAAACTGGAATTTGTTTACTTTTGAGGAGCTAATAATTTTTTCATTAATCCAAACACTTCTTTTTTCAAGACATTACGAAGGTTAATTGTGCATTTCTGAGCTAGAATGTACTAGAGAAGTGCAGACTGTCATGGGTACTTGTTAACCGTTTAGCCTGAGTCTTTCAATTATTTAGAGAGAGTAATTACTTACAAAAGTACTGTAATAATAATCCTTAGCTACCTCTGCTGATGTCAGTATGAATTTCAGCTCTCTAGGAGAGTTTTTACTCTGTATTTGCAGAGAAGGAGTGAATACTTTTGCTACAAATTCAATGACAAAAAAGAAGAGGGAAAATGTTTGACACACAAGGACTAAGTGCTGTTCATACTGAAGGAGTTAAGAGTTAAAGTACTCTGGGCTAAGAATGTGTCTGTAAAGATCTGAGAAAGTAAATAATGAATAATAAAACCTTATTAATTGGGATACAGCTGACGTGGAAGGAAGATAGTATAAGCGAGTGCTAAACCTCTTAAGAAAGGAACCTAAAAAAGCTCAACCACTACCTTTGTTTCCACAAACTTACGTGATAGCTCATGATTTTAACTGGTATGTGTTGAAGCAAATATTTCTTTTCAAGTAATAAAAGAATGGCAAAAATACCCATTCATGTTATTATAATATTGGACATCCCAGTTACTGATGGAAAAATTTAATGAGGGGAATATAAGGATTGATCTTAACAAGTCTCGGCAGTAAAACAGATTTTGTCAAGAAAAATATGATGGTTGTGATAATTGTTATTTTTCTGCATTCTGTATCAATGTTGCAATAGATTTGACAATTGCTAAGGTTACATTCCCATGTTAAGCGTCAGCATGCACACCAATATTAATAGGAGTAATGATATTCAATGCTTAAAAAGTCAATATAATATGGTTCTTTCACTGACAAAGTAAAACACATTTTGGAGCCACCAGTGATATTAAGCCACACAGCTCACCATCTGACTGTCAGGAGAGTGGGCTCTCCATTAACTGCTGTTTAAATATCTTCTTCAACGCGTTTAAAGAGATAGCCGATTAACCATCCAGCATCCTTTGACTTTCTGTGTAGAACAGGAGCTAATGATTTGTCAGGTGTCAGTGGCTGAAGTCTTACAAGTTTAATGGGATGCACGCTATGTAATCTTTTGCAGGCTTGATAAATTCAGGGGAAACGGCTATCCCAATCACTGGGAAGATGCAGGTGGTTGCCCAGTAGGCAGGAGGAGGTGGTCTACCATCACTAGTATGACCAGGAGTTTTGACAAGAGGAAGGTGGAGTTAAGCTAAGAGAGTGAAAGGTAATTTCACTGAAAATCCTCCTTGGAGTGAGAGAAGTAGTTGGAAACCTTCAAATGTGAAGGAAACTCTAGGAGAATGTGGGACAGAAGGTTAAGGGCTTTCAGCAGGTTAAGTAGCAAATAGGTCTTTGGGGGTTTTGTAGAAAATGTATGCTCTTGACTTGATGGGCACCTTGATCCCTTGAAAAGTCCATATCATACCTCATTGCACCTTTGTATGTATAAAGGCGTGTGTCTCCCACATGCTACACTCGGGTTTTGAGCATTAGCAACCTTGTCATCTTCTGAAGCATTCTCAGCCTGCAACCGCAGCTAAAAGCAGCTCTAAAATAAATCAAGTATCTTAAGTGAGCAGAGGTTTCACTACATGAAGGAGAACAAAAGTTACCTGTGAGACTCTCCCCTCTCTCATAAGTCAGGGCATGTTTTCCATCTCTTACTCTCATAAAGCTCCAGGGTGAAATCCTACCCTTTCTGAAGCACATGGGTGTTTCACTTTGATTCCACTCAGCCAGAATTTAACCTTTTTGCTCTGTGTTGCCTTTTGTCAGGTTGGTTCCCTTTCTTCCAGTCCTGTCACAGCAAAAGCTGTACATTAAACTCAGTTAACTTAATTGTCAATAAAGGATAGTTTAAGGATTCCAGTTTCACGTTATTGTTTTGATGCAAGGAAGTCCCAGCTAAGATTTGTACTCCTTACCAGAGTATAAAATGAAAGGGTAAATAAGATGGCTGTGTTTTTTGGGGTTGAACGTTCAGAAACAGACTCTCCTTTATGACAGGTGCTTTGCAGGTGGGTCTGCAAGGCAAGAGCTATTAGTGTGAAGGAACACGACTATTTCTTGGCATAGTTTAGATCCCCATTTGGTGCAAACTGGCTTTTCACTGTACTCAGTGAAACTATGTATGTTTTAAATAAACTTGGGCTTTGTCCCTGTTTATATTACCTTTGAACAATATTATGGGGAAGTCCAAGAATTTAATTGGACTTCTGTTTTCTGCATGAACTTGTACCATTTCATTTGTAGCTAGAAAAAAAGAGGATCCTAAAATTACAAATCAGAATAAATATTTCTGTTCCTATTATCCAAATGCATGTCTTCTCACTGGTGGTTTAGTAACCCTTATACAAGGTTATCCATTATATTGATGTCTCTAAGGATACTTGTGTGAGTAAAGCCTCCTTTATAGCAGACTGAAGCTCTGAACTGTGATCTATGTAAATAGCTTGTTGCCAGCACTCACAGTTTTATCTTGGATATCAGTGCTGGGTTATTTTTAAATGCCCCGAGTGCATGGATAATGCAGGGACTTGAGAATTCAATTTTCCTTTGAAAATCAAATATAAAAATCAGACAGTCAAAAAGCAAAAGCAAAAGCCTGACCCTTACCTAGGACCTCAGAGGAAACACAGCTGCAGATGCAGGTTTAACTCAAACCAAGGCACTGGTGAGTTAAGAAGGCTGTTGCATGCCTTAGTAGATTTTAGGTGACTATCAGGGTTGTTTTCTGAAGGATCAGAGTTTTACAGTACAACCAATTTCCAATATACTTGGCATCATTGTGATAACCCATCAAAAAGTCCCATTGTACCAAAAATACAAATGATTAAGCTTATGCCTTAGGCTTTTGCAACTCCTGTAACTGGTCATGTTGGGGTTTTTGTTATGACCTTGCAATCTCTTTTTATTTCTTGGGGTTTGATTTTTTTTTTTCCCCTTGATGTTTTAGTTGGGAATATTGTAATACTTTTAAAGTTTATTCAGCTGGAAAAAATGCGAGCACAGTTTTGGCTTATTTTTTCAATACAGGATATCATTAATGTGTTTTAAGAAGTGTGCAGGCAAATTGATGCGCCCAGCTATTTCACTTCTGCTGCGTGCATAAGCTAAGAGCAAAAATGCTACTCTTGTTACTGCTTGCTTTAGGAAAAAACACAGTCAGCTACCATTAGCCTATTAAAGTGGCTGATAGCTAATTCTGATGTCTGCAGAACTCTTCAAAGAACAGCTAGCAGTTCATTGATGTGCTAATACAAGCAAATAGACAACACCTTCTGTGATTTCAGATACAGCTGGAAGGCACGATTAACCAACTGTGTCCTCTTTAAGTGTCTGGTGCCCCAACCCTGACTTGGAGAAATAGCTTTGGACCTGATTATGCACTGAATGGAATTCAATAACTGAGGCATTACTAACAAAATGAGATGCTAGGTAAGTGTGAAAATACCATGCCATCTTACTGCTCTTTCCTGATTTTAAGAAATACAATTTAGAAGTATTTTCCTATAATAAACCCACGATTTGAATAAGCATTTTACTTCTCCCATCTCTGGATTCTGTTATTTATTTGTTGTATTACAGCAATGCAGAGGCAAGGTCATCTTTCTACAGACACACACAAAAATACAAAGCAGTTTGAAATATGGATGCACTTCATTCTATTGCATGCGGTAGAAACACAGACCTTTGAATAAGCTGGCACACAAAGACATCTGCCCTTTGAAATTAAATGTTACCATCAGCTTCATGTGGTCAGCTGGCAAAAGCATACCAGAAAAGAGACAATGAGCAAAAATATGTGTTAAAAGGGAGAGTCACTGATGTGGAAATAAGAAGGGAGTTCCAGCTGTTCGGACACATCTGCTGGGTAAAAGATGACTGGCTGTTAAAGACTGCTCTTTGGCCTGAGAAGAGGCAGCAGTCACCATGGAGGAATCAGCTAAGTCATAAACCAGAAAAAAAACAGGGATTTAAAGATACTGTTTGTCAAAGCACAAAGAGGAGCTCACTATGGAGCTAGTAGAATTTGTGAGCCTGATTCATCTATAGGATGGGGAGGAAGGTTTATAACAGTGCTTGGGGCTCTTTTGCACAAACACATAGTGCGAAGCTGAGACAGCCTCACAAAGATTACCGTGTTGAAATTAAAAAGCCAAACCTTCAAAATCCCTACTTTATGGATAAAGAACTGAAAAGCAGTGGTGACACCTAGATTCCTGTGTTTTCTTGGGCTTGGTTCTGAATTCAACATGAACGCTCAGATGGTCTGAGCTACCCAAATTTTACTCATCTTCTGCTTTGAATGGGGAGCAAGTAGAAGGACCAACTCCCGCTCTTGCTCTGCCTCTGCACACAATATAGATGCAATGAGCTTAAGCCAGCTAGCCCCGAGGTTTTTGAAACAATCTCAATGTGCTTGAGCTGTGCGCTTTGCAAAGAGCACAGATATAGCCAAAGAAACTAAATCACTGTTTTTTACATTTCAGAAGACACACTGTTGACTGGGAAACTAAGGGCAGTTCTCTCTAATCTCAGCCCACTGGCTTAGCCAGCCTTTTCTTACTTGAATAACTTTAATGAGCCAACTAGCATGAGAGTTAGCACCAGATTAAAAAAGCCAATATAGATGTAGATGTCCATATATAGCTCCTGTTATGGTCAATGGGGATTTACAGCTCAGTTGTTCACATGTAGGTATCCAGAACTATCTGAGATGTTGTCAGGTGTTGCCTATCCGACTTGTAAGTGCTGCTGAAAAATGGTAGAGCCTCCCACAGGTCCCATACGACAGTCACCAACCTCCGCAAATGTTTTATATGCCCTAGAGCCTCTTAAATGTCACCAGAGGCCTGCACGTAGGTAACTAAAGCCTGACCCCAGCGGCTAGTTTGCTGAATAGCTCAAGCTCCACCGACTGTACTAAGCAGATCTCCATTGACCTATGAACATCTGCCTTTAGGTGTCTTTATCTTGAAATTAATCTCATGCAGATTAGAATCAGTCTTTGAAAAACAATAGGTAGTTTGTGAAGTCATTAGCATCTTAGTGTTAAAGACAAAGGCTTTTGAAAAATGGAATGTGCTTTTTATTGTTTCATAAACCAAGCTGTACTTAATTACTCACATGGATTTCAGCTTTTAAGAATCATTGCTAGAGATATCCTGACAATAATTCTCTTCTACAGGGAACTGCTTTTGTCTTCTTAATAAATTTATGGCATAAGGTTACACCCTCACTGTTTCAAAAGCAGCCGTAAGGCCTAATTTGCCAGCTGTCCTCAATGTCTACTGTTACTTGGGTAACAGTGGTTAGCTTTTAGATGACCACCTGGTGCAAGTGGAGGGAAAACCTTAAATTTGCCTGCTGAGTTGGACTGCTCTCTAGCATACAGTTATCTGCAACATAAATGAAGCTTCAGAAACTAAGATCTAGGTTATCAAAGACTGTTAGTTCCCTAAATCCCCACAGTTGAGGATCTATTCCCATACCAGCTGAGCAGCTGATGGAGAGAAAGGACATAATTCTCGATCTCAGGCCCCTTCTTATTCCTTTCTTCTTAACTCAAAGGAGACCCATAAGTGAACTGCAAGGTAAACAAAGCAGCTCTTATTATGCACGTTTTCTTTTTGTAGGCTATTCACCATCACTGCTAGCTACAAATGAGTGGTTTGTGGCTATAAGAGATGACACAAAGCATAAAAGATTCTCTGTTTAACAATAATTCTGATAAAAATGTTAAAAGCTTATTCACTGCCCTGTGTCAAACCTTGAAAATAACTGGCATTTATGAAGAGAAGGCCATGCAACAGCGGTTGCCTGGGTGATTTCAGTGGCAAGTATGACCACCTCTGTGGAGTTTAAATACCTTTTCTTTAAAGGCAGGTGAATATTTGCTATGTTAGCCCACTGCTCCAAGAAGCTCAATCTTTGTTTTTGTCGACTCGTTGTCAAGGCACTCCCAAAGCAAGAGACATTTCTGCTTTGCAGTGCTGCATGGCTGGCATGTTAACAGCTGTGTCCCCAGGAAAGTGTCACAGATATCACAAAGAGAGGAGGAACACACAGTGCATCCCAAAGTCCTAGATGTTAGGGAGAAGAGAGAACAGTGAGATTACCTATCCCCGTCCCTCTATTCATGCAGGATTGCTTCCAGTGATATAGTCTCCGATCTAACTGCAGAGACGTGAATGTGAGGTCTCCACCTCTCCTCAGGGTGCAACTGTTGCACAGACTAAGCTGTTAGGACACTGAGTGAAGATATAATTGCAGTTTGGAATGATGGGAAACAAGAAAGAAAGGAAAAAATTTCCACTGTGTTTTACTTTTTCAGTGTACTGAACTATCTTGGGAATATTTATACGTGGTTTAAAGAAAGTAGCAGTTACAGCTGTCCTCCATACACCCTGCTTTGTGTAAACAAACAAATCCGCAAAGTGACATTGGCCTCTTCTCTTCAACAATTAACGTACAGAGAATTCATTTTTTTTCAAACTCTTCGAGCACCAAGATGCAGATGGATAGAAAAACATCAAGGATGCTAAGATGGTGGTAAGAATTTGGGTTGACCAGGAACGCAGAAAGATCAAGTTCAGACTTCTGTTGGACCACCAGGAGAGAGGGAAGGATGAAAAAGAACCTCGCATGGACTGATTAGAAGAAAAACTACCAGAAAACTCCAAAGAAGAGGAAAAAAAAAAAAACCACAACCAAAATAAAACCTGAATCAATACCAAGCTGCAGAACTGAAAAAGAGATTGAGAATGTAGAATAGTTACTAACATTTGTTCAGGAAGGGGTCATTACTCATTCTCATGGAGTAGGGAAGTGATCGTGCCCCTGTACTCGGCACTGGTGAGGCTGCACCTCGAATACTGTGTTCAGTTTTGGGCCCCTCACTACAAGAAGGACGTCGAGGTGCTGGAGCGTGTCCAGAGAAGGGCAACAAGGCTGGTGAGGGGTCTGGAGAACAAATCTTCTGAGGAGCGGCTGAGGGAACTGGGGTTGTTTAGCCTGGAGAAAAGGAGGCTGAGGGGAGACCTCATCGCTCTCTACAACTCCCTGAAAGGAGGTTGTAGCGAGGTGGGTGTTGGTCTTTTCTCCCAAGTAACAAGTGATAGGACGAGAGGAAATGGCCTCAAGTTGTGCCAGGGGAGGTTTAGATTGGATGTAAGGAAAAATTTCTTTCCTGAAAGAGTGGTTAAACATTGGAAGAGGCTGCCCAGGGAAGTGGTTGAGTCCCCATCCCTGGAGGTATTTAAAAGACGTGTAGATGAGGCGCTTAGGGACATGGTTTAGTGGGCATGGTGGTGTTGGGTTGACGGTTGGACTCGATGATCTTAGAGGTCTTTTCCAACCTCAATGATTCTATGATTCTATGATTCTATGATTAAAGCAACAGTAAAGAAAGATTCAGTGCAGAGGAAGAACCACAGCAATAACATCAGAAGAGCTCCCTGATGCAGAGAAGCTTCAATGATCGTAAATAATGTTCTTGATGCATTTAAAGGGGATGGAGTTAGGCAGATAGCTAGAGAAAGAGAACGATTCTTTACTTCTCCCATGAGGCTGGGAAGAATAACTGAATATACTTATACTTACTATGAAGAAAAAGCAGTTTAATCAGAAAATTAAGGAGAAAAGTTGAAACTACAGTCCACTAAATTCAGAAGACTGGAGGAACTGGGCTCAGTGAAGCCAATGATAATCAAGAAACAATGGTGATGGTAAAGGAGAAGGAAAGGAAGGTCTTGCGTACCTGTAATCACAGGTACACAGGCAGAAACCCTCCTAAGTGCACTTTTGAATACCAAAATGCTATAGAAGAAGAGTACATCAGCTTAATTTTCAGCAAAAAAGACTGATATTTCAAAACTCAAGGGATATGAAAACTAAGGCAGCCAATTCTTAACAAAATTTTTCACTGGAATTTTTTAAGAACAATTTATATGAAGTTAGATTTCAGTTGTAGACTTTCATAGAGTCCCGTGCTGCGGCTCATGTGGCTATGTATGCACTCTCACATGACCATTGTGAGGCTTGTGTGGTTACGGGATGGGACATGCCTACCTAAGTGATGGGAGAGCTTTGGATGGCATGACTGGTGTTGCTTACATGTCATGTACAATGTCCAGACCTCATGACAGGGACTTCAGGAAAGAAGGCCTTCAAGATGACAGATCTGATGCTTGGGCTTTAAATTATCTGTTGGGCAAACCCAGGAATTTATTCTTACGAGAACTATTTAAGGGCATCTTATTGTAGCATTACGTGATGTGAGCAATAACCAAACCTTGTCGTCATGAAGAAAATTACTGATGAAGGGATCAACCCTAATGAAGTAATTGACACATTTGCAAAATTGAAGAAAAACAACCTGTTGATCCTGATCCCACTTTCGTCCACAAGGCAGCAAAAAGCCAAGTTGCAGACTGCTGTATTAGCTGGCGAAGAGCTTGATTTGCCTTCATATCCATTTTGGAGTAATTATTCCTATTGGAATTCTGTCTGACTGTGCAAGGTGAGACGGTTCAATTATTTAATCATGCCATCACTCTCAATTTGAAAGGCCAGTGCTAGAGCAAATGTGCTTTCTGTTTAATTTATACCAATACTTAACCTAGTTGGTCCGTTCCCTGTTTGCGTGTCTTCAGTAATGTATCAGAATGTAATGGTTATTTCCTCCATTTTTATATCTGTCAAATTTTATGAGTCTCACGTTCAGTGGGTGGCTTTGAATACGAAAGCTTTGTTCATCTGTATGTGCATTTCTACAGATGCAAGGACGCTGGGGGGGTGATGGGAAAACAGATCACTTTAAGTCTGTCCTCCTTCGTATTGAGAGGCAAAGCTTTGCAATTTTCAGTATATGTCTGCAAGTAAATTAGAAATGCTTATACCTGCTGATTACTTCTGTAGTCATTTGTTTCGTGGACTTTGGGCTCCTTTTGCAAGTGTGTTAGCTTTCTGTGAGTATTCTGGTGACTATAGGCCTTTCAGGTAGATGCTTTCTCAGCCTATGTTATATAGTCTAACAGCATTTGCAGTTTTTGCTATAGTCTTTCTAAGAATTGTTCTGAGGGTCACTTGAAGTTTGTCTCTTCTTATAGATGGTAAAATGTTAAGAGCAGAAATCAGGACAAGAAAAGGTGGTTGGGTTTTTTGCTAGAGAATATCCTTAAAGCCTACTTAATCAAATGCCCCCCAGACAAACTGAACAACCAAGGTAAAATTAGGAGGTGTTTGGAGAAGCCTCATATTTGACATTAAAGAAGAAATTGTAGGGTTACTATATATAGCCATGAGGTTCCAAGCAGAAATATGCAGTAATATGAACTTTAGGGTGACTGTGGAGTCATGCTTAATTATCCTTGGGAACACACACAGGCTTGAGGCTGGTCGGGAAATTATCCTTTTTAATAAATTCCTATGGAAACTTTTGATATAGCGTATAATCTACAAAAGAAAAATTAAGCTATACATTTTTTAATTTTTAAAACCAAGAGGCTCTGGTTTTTAAAAGACAAAAAAAATATTTGAATTCCAAAAAAACCCTCCTACATTTTCTAAAAATAGCTTAATAAAGTCCAACTTTGGAGAAAAAACAAGATATATCAATAAAATAAAAAAATAAATAAATGGAGTAGATGGTAAAATATATGCTTTACTTTTTCATGTTTCTGAAAAACTCTTGGTATTTCACAGGACTAGCTTTGCAGAGGATCTGGAATAACTTTGATCAACCAACCTCAAAAGATTATTTGTTTGGTTGGGGTATTAAAACTTCCTGAAACATTGTTCCCAGAATTCATGGTTAAAAAATTAGCGGAACACTTTCTGTAATAAAATGCAGTTCCACAGGAATCAAAATGTGTCTTTACATTATGAGAACACTGTTTCAGAGAAACTGCGAGGAAGGAGTTGGGTGAAGGGATGAAGTCTGACAATATTTTGGCATCCTTTTTAGACATTTTGGAGTGAATGTTTTGAGCATGTTTTTGAAGGAACTGCTCAAAGCTATGCTTCTTCCTCTATATTATAATTTTAAAACAAAAGTTGAAATCTAAACATTTCAAAACATTAAAAAATATGATTTTGAAGAGATCTTTCTAATGCTTCAGATGAGTTATAATTTTAAGAAAACAGACTGAAATCCTGAAACCAGTGTGAAGTGGGGATACTTCTGCGTAGTATCACTTCCCAGCTGCTTCGGGACCATGGTTATCTCCAACTCCCAAAGTGCTCAAACAACCACATTCCAAATGGCAGTGATCTTTCTTCCCATGCTCTTCTTTATGTAAATAGAAATGACTGGAGTTATATGTCTTCAGTTCTGTGACATTAGTTTACCTATGGCTATACCTTTTCTGACTTTATGCCCATTTTGTTCTATATCTGCTCTTTCTGTTTCTGCAAACAAAAATGACAAGACACCACAGGAAATAGATTGGAGATTATTAACTGAAGAAAGTCAAGTGAAGTGGTGCTCAAAAGGTCTGTATTCATACATCATTTATTTCTGAGAAAAGTCATAATTAAAAAAAGCAAAGCAGATTATGGCTGTGATTGAAGAAGAATGATCAGCTCCAATATTCCCCAGTGAGGTGACAGACAACTATTAGCCCTCTAGTTTTAATGGTTACTGTGTTTTGGTTTGGGGGACAACCATATACTTTAATTCCTAACTATGAAAATAATATTCAGGTAGTATGTTTTCTCATCCAGTGACAACAACTGACCTGACTGCCATGGTGGACCATCAGTGTTACGCAGCCCATGGGAGGAGAACCACTGAGTTATTCATTGACATGGCGAGAAAGACACAGGGAAGGCATATTTCAATAAAACTGGTATGTCAGCTTGTGTTTGGACCAGTTACATGATCCTGGATCCATCACACAATGGAAAAGCTGTTGTGAGAGCAGCAGAGTCACACTTGTGCAATGTGAGTTCAAAAGAAGTTTGAAACAATATTTGCTAAGGGACAGGGAACGGAGACTGCAGCTGTTTGCCCAATAAAACAAATTCAATATCTGAATGAAATTGGAACATATGATCAATATTGATCTAGAAAGAAAAGCAACAATGATCTTATAGCTCATTGGAAAAGGCCTAGCTTTGTTAACCTTCTGGTCATGCTGCAAAGCCATCTGTTTTTCTTCCCTTCTGCTCTGTTAAAAGTTTTGAGGAGGACATATATTGAGCTTGCTATTCTGCAGTGCCAACCTGTTATTGTTTGTCTCTGTATTGATACTGTTATTTCATAGTAATGAAATTATTTCGTAGGAATAAGTGTACAGGAAGGACCACAGAGGAACAAAGAATACAGAACACTGGTTTTACAGAAATAAATGAGCATGTAGAATAGATCCACATAATTAAAAAATGCAGGCTACTGGAAACGACAGCTTCAAGATCAAATGTTCAGGGCAGCTGGCCACAGATTTACCACAGATTTTAAGTATATGGCAACATTCAGAGAAAAGAGGGAGACTTTTCTCCAGCAAAGGACTGGTAATTCTTCTCAACTGGGATGTCAACACAAATGCCCTAGGAACACACATCAGGTGGACAGTTGGAGTGTGAGACTTTCTGTGGTTAAAGAGGCAAAGTTAAGAGATCCTAGGTAACCTTGGTGATCTAGACATGTTTCTTTCCTACATCTGTAAGTTCAGTATGATTTTAGCTTCTCATTTTTCTGTGAAATTTGGCATAATGCATGATATTTATGAATGTTTCTATTTCTGGTCCTTCCCTCTATCCTGAAGTGAATTCACCTGAGGTATTTTGAGACCTAAGAACCCAGTTAAACAGTACTTTTCATCCTTAAATTCAAAGTCAAACATGGATTAAAAGCTCCTGCTGGAAGCTCTTCTGCTTCTGGGAGCTCTTACTTTGAAGAATACAACAGCTTTGGAATGAGACAGTGCAGGTAGACCAGAAGGTGATTTGAGAAGAGAAACGTCATTGGCTTCTTCAAGAACAAGAAGCAAAGCTGCTCATGAGGTGCTTGACTGGAGAGGGGGGACAGGAAGAATGGGGGAACAGAGAGCTGAGGATGTGAAAGACCACTGAGAGTGTGGGAAGGAAAGAGAAAGAGAAATACCAGGCTGGAGTAAGGAGGATGAGGAAAAGGAGGGGTTATACACAGTAGCACAGGTTAATAATGACTAAAAACTCGAAATGAGTATAAAAAGATCATGTGTTAATTTAAGGAGACTCATTCCAGTTCTTTATCAGTCCTGTTAGAAACAAAGATGCCAAAGAGGTGCCAAATACTCACTCTGTTCAAGAAAGAGAAGAAAAGGAGGGTAAACTGCTGTTTTAATTGAATCTCTTTTCAGTCTCAAGCATGAGTGCCACTAAATTAGCTAAGAAAGTAGGGATTTTTTTTAGATACAGGAGTCAAACTTATTATCCACTGCTCTTGGAACAAAAGGACAAAATATCACATATGTAACCTTAGCTCTGATAAGCTTAGGTTACAAGCTTTTAGTTGAGTATATAAGGCATTTCTCGTGTTCTGTGACTGACAAGTATATTACCTATCTATTTATGTCCTTCTGCACAGTATCTATCAGTGACTTTACGTTTTACCACTGTGGCTTTTCAAAAGTGGCAAAATCTAAATGGCAATGTGCAAAGTCTTGAGTTTTTCTCCTAGTGTATTTTGCATGCTAATAGTGGAACAGACACGATGCATTCCAGTTTTGAAGATAGACTGCATAGGAGATCAAAAGCACAAAAAAATACAAAATAATCAGACTGAAATCATGTTTTCTGAGTGATGTCTGCAAACAGCAGGTAAAAGTGCAGAAAAGATTCATTGGCAATGTATCTTTTCCAGTGTCATGTGAATACAGCAAGTACAGACGCACAACAAAGTTATATACTGATTTTTTTTTTTTTAAATATTTTTTTAAATCAGGCCCATTACTTTGTTTGTGTACATAGAAAATACCTGATTTTAAAAGTTCATCTAAACCAGAAGGTTTGCAAATGTGTTCAGGTAATCTTTGCATTCTCTCAGCACAAAATTTAGATGCAGTAGATGTTGTAAGGAACGTTGAAGCCATCAATAATTATAAATATCCTCTCTGTGTTTTCTGCCCTGCTTGGATTCCAAGCAGTTAAAACCTCTCTGAAAATACACCATGCTTCCAAATGAAAGTTTCCAAACTGAGTCTCGAAGAAGTCCAAATGTGTCATTTAACATAATTCCTCATCTGATGCTGAGCTATCCGCGGCAGGGGCAGTAACTGCCTTCCAGTCACTGAATGCTAATGCAATGTGCAGTGGTGCCATTTGGAAATTTAACTTGGAGTCAACTTTCAATAAGCCATTTCTCCTTTCTGATATGAAGGTTTTCTTTCAAAATGGACCTATTTGTGTAAATTGGAGGCAGGCCTGTTTGGAGTCTGACTATTTTACACAGTCGAGGGAAAGCAGGCTAGCGCTTTTTATGGAGTGAGCTATCAGGTAGATACACATTTGACACAGAGTGCGCTGAGTTATCAACTTTCTCCAAGGGCAATCATATATCTTGTGTATCCAGAGCCAAATTATATCTGACATTTCATTTAAAGCCTGAGACATCCTGATGCTAAAGCAGAGCGTGAGTGGTGAGAGTAGGAGGGCGCTCAGTTCGACTGGATGGATGTTTCTATTTCTGCCCTACTTGTCTGGGTTGTAGATGAGGTCTAATTGCCCACCATCACCCTATATTCTAGCCGGATGGAAATCTCAGATTTAATTCTTTTCCAACGACACCCCTTCCTATGTTAGTTTTTGCCTGGCAATGTTAAAGAGGACTAATCTGAGCTAGCTTCAGATGGCATCGTAACCAGCATTATTTATGTAGCCAGTTGTAAAGATTTCTTTGGTACGGTCACAACTTTCACATCAAGCCTGGTAGTTTGCAGATGGAAATGCAGTCCCTGCATTCCCCAATCTCAGCCCGTTCAAAATCTTTATATCTTTTTATGGGTGTTCATTGCAGCCAATCTTTTCGTGCTCTTAACCTCAAATTAAAAACCAGACTCTTTTCCTGAGGTGGTGCATGGGTAAAGGTCAGTGGGATGGATACGGCAAAGGTAGCATTAACCACTTTTATCTTTCATCACAACCATGGAAATATTCAGTTGCTGGACCGGTTTGTGGCATTTATTGAAATAGACTCAAAGCTTCTCAAAGCTTACACGGTATCACCCTGGAGTCACGGGATATAATCTGTATCTATGGAACTAGGTTGAAATTCTGTGTTCATTCCACTTTTATTAAATTATTTTCCAGTGAAAACTGGATCAACAGTGATGACCCAGTCCCAACAGAAACATCCACAGCAGGAAGAGGTTCAGGATGTAATTTCCTAGGTATTTCATAGCAAAATTACTTCTGTATTTTGATACCTCCTCAGTCATGCCGTCCTGGGTCTGTTGTGAATATCATTGTATGCAGCACGATTATTATGAAGGACTATTTTTTCTGATTAAGAATATTGTTCATGGCAGCAAATGCTATTGCTGAGGGTGAGGAGGCCCTTTATACATGCTTGCATTGTTTCTTTCATTATATTTTTATTTCGCGTGTCACAGGCAGGCACATCTCATACATCTTAATTATATGATTATCGTCCAAGATGGAGACATCTTTCCTTCCTCTAAGGTGGGGGAAGTTGCAGAGGGAGGGGGATCTTATATATAAGTATAAACAGAAATAGAGGAAGTTGCACCTTATATCAAATTGTTTTCACATTTCCTTCCCTATTGATTTTTCAAAAGATAATTATTGTGCGTGTAGTGTGAGCTGTTCTCATTAGGAACCCATTGATTGTTAGCCACTATTATTGCTTCAAATGTTGGAACTGGGGTGGAATAGATAAAGGGAAAAATTAGGGTCAATATTTTATTGCTTTAATGTTTGTTAATTGCACACTTTGGGCACTTCCTTTACCATTTCTTTTTCTAATAAAAACCCTGGAAAATTAATTATCTTTTTTGCACAATGACCGCCTCGCTTTTATTAAGGTCAAAGAGGGAATGTATATTCCTTCATAAAAAGCAACCTTGAATTGATTGAAAAGACGAAAGCCCGTTCAACTCTTTTATTACAAAATGGCCAGTCTTTCAATTGCATCTGCGCTAACTTGTGCTGGAAAGAGCAGAATCACTATCATTCATTTAGCAACATCACTCACCACTCTATAGTCTGTTGGAGAGTGCCTGTTAGTTGTGAAGCTATCCCCTCACATGGGTACCTCGAAAGACCAGGGAAATCTGCGAAATGCTGCTAAAATTATAGGTTCTCACTTTTCCTGTGTAAAGGAAATTTGTGTGAAGCCTCTCTTTCAGTCTAAGGAATTTTGTATTGACTCACTCTGCAAAGCCTTTCTGTCTGTTCTGAAGGGCTCTCCTGAACTTAGAGGTTTCCCTGGCTGATTTGCTGTCATTGCAGAGGACCTGTAGTTGTTAACATACCAGTACTACAACAGACCCTGGAAGTAAAATAAAGAAGTAATTCTCAAAGCCCACATGGGAAGCCAAGAGAAGCTACTGGGCAAATCCCACAAAGGATTGTCACCTAGGCATTACATGTCCAGCTTCATGGCAGAGTTGGGCATAACTTGGGGTAGGGCCTTTGTTTTCTATGGAGGTTATGGGAACAGTTAGGGATACAACTGGACTCCCTAGAAGCCAGTGCAGACGCTGAAGACATAAAGGACACCTCAGACATTCAAAAAATATATTTGTGATCTCCTCCCACTGCTGTGTTTGGGGAACAAAACCTGGAGACCTGAATGAGATCAAGACAGGCTTTCCTAAAATATCCCGACTTCCCGATTCCATCCCTGACAGGGAGATGCTCATGAGATTTTTTGCACCAAAGCATCTCTACACAAATTTGTTTCCTTGCTCACTGACACCTGAAATCTTGGCTTCTTTGTTACAAATGTGTGCAGAAAGAGCAGAGGCTCCCCCATGCACGTCGCCTTTTTGCTATTCCTAGGCTTCGCAAAAGCCTGGAATCCCCTAGGAAAAAGGACTTAGGGGTTCGAAGCCCTTCCACAAAAAAAGAGGCATGGAAGCTCATTTCTCTTCTGTCTGAGTGTGCAGAGCACAGAGCTGTGGCTCGGAGCAGGAGATGGTGCTCCCACCAGCCACATGAATGATGAAAATTACCGTGGCTCCTCAGCTCAGTGCTTGTTGCATGCTGGAAGTGTGTTCTGAGTCCATCTGCAGGGCACGGTTTTTCAGAGGATTTAAGCATGAAAAGATGAAGAAATTCTATTTTGAGTCTCCTGCTGGCCTTTTTCCTACCTTGGTTGGTCATGACAGGGAGAAATGAAATGACCTCAGTGCTTGTATAGTCAGGCAATTAAATTCTATGTAAAGTTGAACCCTGGACACCTACGTGCTTCTGTGAATCAGGTGCTGATATGTATTTTTCCAAGGCCACAGAGACTATCTGCAATGGATCAAGAGATTTCATCCGGAATTACTCACTCAGCCCTTGTCCTTTGCAAAACAAAAGCTGCCGCTGCCTCTCTGCAGCTGCCCGTTTCACTTGCTACTTGAAGGATGGCCTGGCTTTTAAGGGCTTGTCTACAATGTCAGCTGCAGACAGACACACGCCGTGCTCTGAACTGGCAAACGGGAGCTACCTTTCCCTAGGAGCTATGCAGAGATGTAAATGCAGAACTGCTGCCATGCTAATGAGTCCAGCTGAGTGACATTGTGTCCTACCGGGCTTTAGGCACATGCATTTCTTCCAGGGAGAGCAGTGATGTAGTGATCAACATCCATCTTAAAACAACATTATTTTGTTTGGTGTCAGGGAGAAAAAGTATTAGAGAGACAAATAGGATTTTAAAATAACAAACAGCAGGAATATATATTTAGTCTTAGGTTTCCAATTTGACATGTCACTCTGAGTCAAGTTAGATAGGGTTTGATCCCAGGAATGGGACTTTTTAATGTTCTAACAAAGCACCAATTTTCTTACAGAGTGGAGCTTTTGTCAATGCTTATTGTTCCCTCTATTTTTGCCAGCGCGCATGAGCTAACATTGAAATCTTTAGGTTAATATCAGTAGCATGAAACCTGACCTCATTTCAAAACCAGACTGAGCAATATTGAGTAAATATTTGGAGCGGAGTTGCCGTAAACATGATTCTTCATGTTACTGCAGCTACAATTTTGGTGCTTAATTTGAGAATCAAGTGTTTTAAAACAAGCATGGGGTACCTGCAGACCCTGCACTCATTACCACGTGGATCCAAAGTGATTTGATGATCTGGAGGAGAATGCATTAGAGCTGCTGAGGCTCCTTACTTTTGGAGTACTACCCCTTGAGTGACTGATAGAAAAAGCAGTTTTCAATTTTCACTAGGCAATTCATCTGACTGTTGCCTAAACTGCTCTCTAGAGAGAAACAGTTTTGGGAGAAAAACTATTTGTGAAATACACAGCAATATACTGACAGCTACCAAAAAAGGACTTAATTAATGCGACACTTCTCACACTAATGAACACCAATTCATATTAAGAGTTTAACACTCCTGAATTAACGTATTTGATTGGTCTTTCCTCATTATTGTTATTTTCCATGAACTCACATTAGCGTTCAAAGTCCACCGATAACGATGGGGCATCTCTTTATAAATGTCTCAGTGTCACCTCCTGGACTGGCGTGTGGAAGCATCATGTACAAAGCAAAGCTCAGCTCAGTTTAGCAGGAGGATTAAGATATTAAACAGTCTGCGAGCATAAAGATCTCCGTACCTGCTCTCTCATCTGCGCTCCTGCTTAACCAGCAGCAAATGTGTGTCGTAAATGCCACATCATATGCCTACGCACTCCTGCCCTGGGTTCGCATAATAAACACCCTAAATTGTATTACGCTGTGTATCAGTTGCTCAGTATTCAAGGTCTGTTCCTCCCTAACCTAATATTATGATTTATCCCTGCCTTTGATTTTCTCTATTGACTGCTAGCTGTTTCTGTAAGGTTACTGTGGAAACAGGAAGAGGATCCAAAGATAGCAGTTTGTCTGTAGTATGTCTGTGCATCCATATGTCACATCTATATGGCCTAGAGGTGTTGACGTGTAAGAACAAACACTACAATAGGGAGGGCTTGCAAGTTAGGATATTGCAGCAGTCACTGTTCTTTTGGTATTAAATACGAGAGCTCACAGCTGGCAAGCATATGGATGTCTTAAATGCCATTTTGCCTGAAGAATGGTCCATGTCTCTTTATTCAGGACTAAGAAAGAATATTTACTTCTGCAAAATACTGCAAAATAAAGCAGTCTTTTCTTGATATTTTTCTTTCCCCAGGGGTAAGGTGTCGTGGTTTAACCCCAGCCAGCAACTAAGCACCACGCAGCTGCTCGCTCACTCCCCCCCGGTGGGATGGGGGAGAGAATCGGAAAAGTGAGAAAACTCGTGGGTTGAGATAAAGACAGTTTAATAGGGAAAGCAAAAGCCACACACACCAGCAAAGCAAAACAAGGAATTCATTCACTCCTTCTCATGGCAGGCAGGTGTTCAGCCATCTCCAGGAAAGCAGGGCTCCATCACACCTAATGGTTACTTGGGAAGACAAACGCCATCACTCCAAACATCCCCCCTTCCTTCTTCTTCCCCCATCTTTATATGCTGAGCGTGATGTCATATGGTGTGGAATATCCCTTTGGTTAGTTGGGGTCAGCTGTCCCGGCTGTGTCCCCTCCCAACTGCTTGTGCACCCCCAGCCTGCTCGCTGGTGGGGTGGGGTGAGGAGCAGAAAAGGCCTTGACTCTGTGTCAGCACTGCTCAGCAATAACGAAAACATCCCTGTGTTATCAACACTGTTTCCAGCACAAATCCAAAACACAGCCCCATCCTAGCTACTGTGAAGAACATTAACTCTATCCCAGCTGAAACCAGGACAGAGGGTTAGAAAGCTTACTTCCTCTCTCACAGAAATGTTTTGCCTTTGTATCCTCCATCCGTAAATCTCAAACAGTCTGTGTTTGAGGTCTGTCCCCATCTTCCAAATCAGGAGAAAGGGGCTTTGAATGCTGAGTGCCCAGCCCTCCTCCTGCCTTGGCCGCACAATTTGGATCCTTGAGCTGACCTCAGTGGGACAGCCAGTCCCACACGCAGCCTTGGCCAGATCCAGCCTTCAGTGCCTGTTCCTCGGTTTCCCATCAGTCAAGGGAAATAAGGATACTACCTTAGCCATCATGTCTGTTGAAACTGCCAAATCTCTTCATGGGATTAGCACCACCTATTTTTATTTGTTGAAATATTAGCTGCTGAGGATAGGCTAGTAAATATGACTCTGAATGAGCAGCACGGTAGACACCTAATAGTTTGGGATCATAGAATAGAATCATAGAATAATTTGGGTTGGAAGGGACCTTTAAAGGTCATCTAGTCCAACCCCCCTGCCATGGGCAGGGACATCTTCAACTAGATCAGGTTGCTCAGAGCCCCGTCCAACCTGACCTGGAATGTTTCCAGGGATGGGGCGTCCACCACCTCTCTGGGCAACCTGTGCCAGTGTTTCGATTTAGCCCAACTAGCATTACATATCCTGGGATGAGATGAGTTTCCTTCGTAAGTTAAGACTAGTTGGACTAGATGGATAGCTAAAAATTATCTTGCCCTCTGACTAACATTGCCCATGTCTGTGTTCTGGGGTCAGGTTTTTAGTAATGTGAGCTCCTTTCAACCACCGATATTCCCTGTATGACTTTTCCGGGAAGACAACTGCAAATCCTGAAGGCAGGAGCTGGAATTGAGAGCACAATATTCCTGTAAATCTGAAAACACAGAAATCATTTCCCTGCTGATGTTGTATCATGAAGATATTTACCTGCTAATGCCTTCAGAGAGAACATTTTCCTGCACAGGGCAAAGAATATAAAAAAACCTTCAGTGTCCCACAGTTAGGAGTTTAGGGCTCCCTCGGCTTCATCTTTCTGTGACTCAGTTCTTGTTCATCTGCTCTGCCACGAGCTGGAGTCCCCTCCAAAGCAGGTTTGCCAGGGTTGCCCTGTCTGCTCTGCTGCCTTGCTGGCTCCTCTGCCCTGCAGACATATGCAGGGATGCACAACGCAGCTGGCAGAACAACTAGGGTTGGGGGGAGGATTTAATTCCCCTGTGCACTACATAATTAACATACTCTTTTACCTCACATGGAAGTGGCAGGCTTGGCCACCTTTTTGCTCAGTTACCTCGTCACTTCAATACCATCACAGATCCAGCAGTGGTATCACTGACCCCAGAGAAGAGCTACAGCACTCAGGGCTGGTTTATATAGCAGGTAAGGGCTTAGAGAGGTCAGCAGAGACTGGCATTTCTTTGTGCAAAGCACTGTAAAAAGAGAAAATCTTGCCCAAAGAAGATGAAAGATGGAAAATAGCAATGAGGGTGGGAATTTGCTACAGAGTTCCCTGTTGCAGGCAGCCTAAATAACTTGCTGAAGATCACACACAGGATTGGTGACAGAGCCCAGGCACCAATTTCACCTCTTAACTATCAGTTAGAAGTTAGAATTAGTCTCCTCTCAAAAGATGTATTCCAGTTTTATACATGGAGAAACTGAGTCACAGTGCTGTACTATCCCAGCCATCATCCTGCAGTGAAATCAGCGGCAGCGAGAGATCTCCTGGTGCTTGTTGACTCTTCCATAAGAGGAAATTCCATCCCGCCTTTGGGCAGATTTTGAAGTGGGGGCAACTGAAACCACCTCTCATTTGCTGTGACAACACTTGCTGAGAGCTGTGTGTTGTACAAGCAATAATAGATTCAGAAAAGAGAAAGCATCGTCTGGGTACTAGGGAGGTCTGTCAGTATCCGCTCACATGGCTGCAGAGTTGTCATATTTCCTGAGTTATTTATAAGGTCAGAGGAAGACAGAGGAAAAAATTACTCTCTTGACATCCTCGAGGGGCTCCGCAGCCTCTGTCTGTCTGTTCATGGTAGTGACTGTTTCACTTGAACCAGCGCTGGAGAGATTTGGGGATTTTTCGTTCCCACGTGTGTAATGAGCTGGAAAGTCTCAGTGCAGTTCTCACCTACTTAAGATAAAAGTAAAGAGACAAAAAAAATAAATGGGTATAAAGAATTAAGTGCCTCCTTTGGAAACCCCTTCAGGTTAGGGGTAAAGACCATCAAAAGTTGCATAGTAGTCAAGGTAATTATCATTTTCATTTTCAGCTTTGGGCACTATGGTAATATAGATGATTTATAATGACAAATTCTAATAAAAAGTAATAAAATAGTTTTCTTTAGAGGCAGGATTCATAGATGAAAATTTGGATGAACAAGACTATTATAACCAGACTGTTGCTCAGTTTTAAAAAAAATAAGTTACTTTAATTAAAAGGTATTTTTTGATCAGAAAGAAAGTTTAAAATATACTCAGCTTGATCTAAACCATTCTGTATTTTGATAAAGCGGGATCCACCCGTTTTCTGGGGATTTGTCAAATATTCACTGTCCGTAGAAACCACTACCTTTATGTGTTTATACTTATCAATTGCTGTATTAGTTTCTTGAAAGAAGTACACTATGCTTCCAAAATCTCCAAAACTCCAGATGCTCTTTCTGCAGCTTTCCAAGCAGCGGTATCAGGGCTTTGCTGAACAGCTCGAGCCCAAGAAGATGTGAATTTACTCAAATGCTATATGGTTAAATAGGCAAACACAGAAAACAACGGTGTCCTTTGCAAAATAAGCTGCGTTCCCAAAGTTTCTGCCTCTTGCCCACCCAGCGAGCTAGAGAGGCTCTGCATGTCCCGTCTGCCACCACCACCGAGGCAGGCTGAGCATGTGGGGCTCGATCCCCTCCTCGCAGCAGTTGTCACTCTTGTTTCGTGGTGGCAGTAGGAGCTGGAAACCCACCTGGGGAAATATTATGCCTTCACTTCTACAGCACCAGGACTTGGTACACTGTCTGGGTGGCTGCACGTGCATCTGAAATTCCTCCCCAAGCACCCCGAGCAAAAGGGCTCTCTGAGCCAGACTGTGTTGGTCTAAGTTGGTAGTGGCACCGGGGAAGTCTTATTAGGGCAAATGTTGTGTTGGAAACAAGCAAACAACGACGACAACAACAACAACAACAACAAAATGCACCAGGCCCTCAGGTCTACAACCCTCTCATCCAGCCTGAAATAACAGCAGATGTCAAAGGTGCCTATGGGCAATTGCTCTGAGTTTAACTTCATTATAGAATCATAGAAACATAGAATCATTAAGGTTGGAAGAGACCTCTAAGATCATCGAGTCCAACCGTCGACCCAACACCACCATGCCCACTTAACCATGTCCCTAAGAGCCACATCTACATGTCTTTTTAAATACCTCCAGGGATGGGGACTCAACCACTTCCCTGGGCAGCCTCTTCCAATGTTTAACCACTCTCAGTAAAGAAATTTTTCCTCACGTCCAATCTAAACCTCCCCTGGGGCAACTTGAGGCCGTTTCCTCTCGTCCTAGCGCTTGTTACTTGGGAGAAGAGACCGACCCCCACCTCGCTACAACCTCCTTTCAGGCAGTTGTAGAGAGCGATGAGGTCTCCCCTCAGCCTCCTCTTCTCCAGGCTAAACAACCCCAGTTCCCTCAGCCGCTCCTCAGAAGACTTGTTCTCCAGACCCCTCGCCAGCCTCGTTGCCCTTCTCTGGACACGCTCCAGCACCTCAACGTCCTTCTTGTAGTGAGGGGCCCAAAACTGAACACAGTATTCGAGGTGCGGCCTCACCAGTGCCGAGTACAGGGGCACGATCACTTCCCTACTCCTGCTGGCCACACTAGTTCTGATACAGGCCAGGATGCCATTGGCCTTCTTGGCCGCCTGGGCACACTGCCGGCTCATGTTCAGCTGGCTGTCGACCAGCATCCCCAGGTCCTTCTCTGCCAGGCAGCTTTCCAACCACTCTTCCCCAAGCCTGTAGCGCTGCATGGGGTTGTTGTGACCCAAATGCAGGACCCGGCACTTGGCCTTGTTGACCCTCATACAGTTGGCCTCGGCCCATCGATCCAGCCTGTCCAGGTCCCTCTGCAGAGCCTTCCTACCCTCGAGCAGATCAACACTCCCGCCCAACTTGGTGTCGTCTGCAAAATTCCTGAGGGTGCATTCGATCCCCTCATCCAGATCATCGATAAAGATATTAAACAAGACCGGCCCCAGTACTGAGCCCTGGGGAACACCGCTCGTGACCGGCTGCCAACTGGATTGAACTCCATTCACCACAACTCTCTGGGCCCGGCCGTCCAGCCAGTTTTTGACCCAGCGCAGAGTCCACCTGTCTAAGCCGTGAGCCGCCAGCTTCTCTAGGAGAATGCTGTGGGAGACGATGTCAAAGGCCTTACTGAAGTCCAGGTAGACCCCATCCACAGCCTTTCCCTCATCCACTAGGCGGGTCACCTGGTCATAGAAGGAGATCAGGTTGGTCAAGCAGGACCTGCCTCTCATGAATCTGTGCTGGCTGGGCCTGATCCCCTGGTTGTCCCGCTCATGCCTTGTGAGCGCCCTCAAGATGAACCGCTCCATAATCTTCCCCGGCACCGAGGTCAGGCTGACAGGCCTGTAGTTCCCCGGATCCTCCTTCCGGCCCTTCTTGTAGATGTCGATCAGTCGGTCTTAGAAAAAAGGTAACTGGTCCGTTCACAGCGGAGAAAGGAGTTAATAAGCAGACAGGTGGTCAAGATGCCAGCTTCTATGGGGCGGTGAAAGACAGGTAATACATTACTTGTAGAAGATACAGGGAGAGCTTAATCTAATTTGGAAATTACAAAAGCTTCTCTCTATTGATTGTCCGAAAAAAGTTCTTACAGCCTTGGAAGTAGGTGCTCCAGATCATTCGTGTTTCTCAAATTCTTTTTTTGTTTCATTTCTTTCTAGCAAAGTCCTGCTATAAATTCAAGACTTGCTTGTAAGAAGATGAAATATTGGTCGAAAGGAGGTGTGCTTCACATCTGGGGAACAACTGTTACGTAAATGCACGGTAGAGCCATATTAACACAACATCAGTGAAAGGGAATTTTATGCCTTGCTAAAATTGTTGTAATTGATGCTGTGAATTACCCAGTTATTTAAAATCAGACAGAAGGATCGCAGAACGACGCATTGTAAAGCACTAACTCCAGCTGTGGGCCAGGATACAGTGTCTGTATGCAGGAAATGCACAAAACAGAAGGATGGCCTCTGTCTCAATGTGCTTGCAATGCATTTGTGAACGTTTTGGGCCAACTGTAAATGAAAAGAAGGACACATTCTACCTGCATCAGAATGGATATGCGTATGAAATACAGGTATGGTAGACTTAATGACGATCGCAGGTATGGAAAGGTGATTTTGGGAGGCAGGGAGTGAGAAAGGAAGGTTGAGGAGCAAGCACTGTGGCTTAGCATTAAAGTATCAATTCAAGACTCCTCACACGTGTAATCTGACCTTGCCTGTGCCTTCTTCTTCCTGTTTGTAGAGTGGAAGCAATGACACTGACCTCTTCTGCCAAGTATTTTGCTCTGAAGACGGTACTAGGTATCATTAGTTACAGATTTCCTTGAAATGAGTGGGGATATATGGTGTAAGAGTATAAATATCATGGTTTGGCCTTCCTTAAATAGATGGGATTGTTTTTCTGGTTTGGGAGAGGAATGTTTCATTGACATGTGTGAAGCTGAACTTTGGAGTCATGAACCTATTTCAGGTTCTGCCTTAGACCAACAGCAGAACAGTTTCACAGTCTCAAGTGAACCTGAGGGAGACAGCTTTTGCTTCCTGTCCCCAGCAGAAAATCTTTTTCCTGAGCAGCTCCCAAGATCCCAAGGTAATGCAAAGCTTTGCCCATGATCAAATTAAATTTATTTATCTATTTTTAATTCCTCTCATGCGCAATTAGGGAGGGCACAATTAAAACTGAAGCACAGGGTACTATTAAAACAGAAATGTTGTGGGTTTATATATTGTTTCTGTAGTATTAATGTAAGAAGTTACACATTACATCATTTCTTTCCATATCACTTTGCATGGGGTACCAAATCTGGCAGCCTGGCTGTATTCCAGCATTTTTCATGCCGGTCTGAATTCTTGCTCTCCCTCAAGTCTTTTCTTTGATATGTTTGTGGGGTGTTTTTCCCCATCTCTCTGCTTAGCTCTTCAGTGATTGTTGTGTTTCACCCCAGAGGAAGTTTCTTTTCTGTGGAGTTTAAGTGATATTTGCGTAAAAGGGCCAACCTTGCAGATGCTTATTGCAACTAAATAAATTCACTTGTGCGCAATTGTATTGAAAATAGCCTTGCATTAGAGCCTGAACTGGTGGTCCTACGTGTGCTTTCCCATTGTCTTTAGTGGGAATATTTCCTATGTAAGATGCATTTGTGAACTGTAACTTTTCTTGACACTTTTTAAAAGCACTTTCTTTAGTCTCTGGGTTTTACAAGCTGTCTTTCAGTGAAGAAAATGCTTAGAAGTGTTCATAGCATTTCTTGTGGAGCTCAGCCTGACATTGCTTGCACTGGGAGATGAGGTCTGCATTTTGGATCAAGGATAATGGGGTGTTTAAAGACAGGACTGATCATCACCAATCCCCTCTGGCTGTCTTTTAATAAACAAAAACTTCTCATCATCAAATTTTAAAACAATCTTACAAATAGCAGTCAACCTCAATAGACTGATGAGACCTCATTTATTCCAGACTCTTTACATATGCTCTGTAATACTTAAATTTCTGCATCAAGTAGGTCTATTCAGGAATTTTCTAGTAAAGCATTATCACCAGAGAATTAATATTCTTGGAAATTTAAATTGATAAAGCTGCTCTGTTTTGAATGATTGCATTATTTATAATTTTGAATAATTGAAATACCATATTTCTGGCAGAATGGAAGGAACAAAATACATAATTTTTAGTTTAGAAATGACCCTTTGTTCTTTTGACTTTAAAAATTTTAAAATTATCAAAATCAAAGCAAAATAAGTCATTTCAAAGCCTAAAAAAAGGAATAATTTCTGTTCAGATGTTCCAAATTAAGTTTGGCAAGGTCAGTCCATGGTTTGAAGATTTGTACTTTCATCCTGTGAGCCAGGATAGGAAATCACTGTGAAATCTCAAAGTCAAATTCCTTCATGTCCCTTTCCAGTTTCTCGAAGAACATCTTGGCTCATCTTGCATTTCAAGCTTATTTTAAGTAAAATGCTAAAAGGAAATAATTGCCTCACTTAACTACCTTGTTAAAAAGTTACAGCAACTAGTCAAAGCTAATCATGTGTATTGCATTTATTGACAGTACGTAGAGACAGTTGCCTCCAGAGGGCAATTCATTGCACCTATTTTGGAACTATTCTAGGAAGAAATTAATTATCCCCAGGAGTTTCTATTATCTATACATGTTGCTCTGAATTATAGGGAAAACCAAGGTGGCTCTCTAAGTCAGATGCTTCACTTCTGTGTGGCTAAACCCAGGTGAGATGTGTCCCAGCCTTAGTGCAGTAATGTAAATAGGTGACAAAAGCTTTTTAAGAGATTCTTTGGTTTTGCTTTGCCATAATCTCATTTTATGCCCTGTCTGAGAACTGAACATAGATTATTTAGCAACTGAATGATCCAGTTGATACGAAGCTTTGCAAAAAATTCCTTATCAGATAGTGCCGAGTTTTGATCTTGCAGCAACTTTTAGCTGGTGTGTTCCCAAGGGCTTCAATAGACGGTGATTTGTGCCGGGAGAATCAGCCCCACTCGCTGTTTGGAAGAGAGTAATGTCAGCTTCACAGAAAACAGTTCTAGAAGATAACTGGAACCTGTAATGCTTTAAAACTTTCTGTAAGGGGGAGCTGAAAGTGAGCATAAATCAGGAGGAAAAATATCTGGGATGGATTTTATATTTATGTTTAAATTCTGAGCTCCATTTAAAGAAACAAATATTTCTTACACCTTCTGTGGCAAGTATTTAAAAAGTCTTCTTTGTGTTACCTGCCTATTTCTGACTTCTGTTTCTATCACTGCACATAGTATCTAATAACCAGCTGTGTGGCCCAGGTGCTTTCATTTTCCCCCTGCAGAAAGGAAGAAAAAAAAAATCTTTCCAATCCAATCTTTATAGATCCCTGAAATGTTAAATCTAGTAAAGTTATCGTATTCTTTTATTAAGGAGGTCACTAGTTTCCTGAGGCTTTTTCATTCATCCTCAGAGTTGAATTCTGGCATTTACTAAGTCAAGTATTGGTTACAAATTAGGAAAGAAAAAAGCAAAATGAGATGCAGCCTGGAGTCTCTGCTTGAAGGTTGAAAGTTTAAGTACCATTTTGGGTACAAAGCCATGCTGAACTCCATATGTCATTGCCTTTGCACAGTAGCTGGGTGTCTACTCTTCCAGTTTGTGTGGGACACTGCTCGCAAACCAGCATATGGCCGTTTCAGCTGGAGTCTGCTTTAGTAATGAACATCTCCCCCACCTGCTAATATTTCATGTAAGTAAATGGAGCTCCTCGAACCAGGGGGAAGCAGAAAAGCTCAGAGGGGGTGTAATAAGAAAAAGTAGACCTGTGATTAGATCAGTGGCTCAAAAGCAGCTGAGGAGAGCGCAGTTCCTCTGCAATGTACCCAGAGGAGTGAGGTCCAGTCCTCGGGCCAGCTGGTACAAATTAGATTGTTGCTGTGCTCTTCAAGTCTAACACCCTTTGAGTAAAACTGGCCACATCCACAATTTCTGTAGGTTGTAGATACTGGCACAAAATATTGCCAGTTTTGCGCAAAGATGTCTTATGGACTGAAATACTTGCTTCATGCCAGAACGAACAGATCAAAAATCACAGTAGAGTTACACCCTCAGGAGGGTGTCCTGGTTTCGGCTGGGATAGAGTTAATTTTCTTCCTAGTAGCTGGTACAGTGCCGTGTTTTGGATTTAGCATGAGAATAATGTGATAACAAGCTGATGTTTTAGCTGTTGCTAAGCAGTGTTTATACTAAGTCAAGGACTTTTCTGCTTCCCATACTCTGCCAGGGAGGAGGTGCACAAGAAGCTGGGAGGGGGCACAGCCAGGAGAGCTGACCCAAACTGGCCAAAGGGACCTTCCATACCATGGGACGTCATGCTCAGTATATAAGCTGGGGGGAGTTGGCCGGGGGGCAGCGATCGCTGCTCGGGGACTGGCTGGATGTCGGTTGGCAGGTGGTGAGTGGTTGCATCACTTGTTTGTTTTTTTTCCCTGCTGGGTTTTGTTCCTCCCTCCCTCCCTCCTTCCCTCCCTCTCCACCTCCCCCTCTCCCCAGTTTCATTACAATTTATTATTATTTATTATTACAATAATTATATTTCAAATATTAAATTGTTCTTATCCCAACACATGAGTTTTCTTACTTTTCCTTTTCCGATTCTCTCCCCCATCCCACCCAGGGGGGAGTGAGCGGCTGGGTGGTGCTTAGTTGCCGACCGGAGTTAAACCATGACAAGGTCCAAGAGATGGCCATGGAAACTGAGCTGTTGTTTGGGAAAGAAAATGTGCATTAATGCTCTCTTTGCTGAACTGTCATGTGAAAAGGGATATGTGCTCTGTTAATCTGCACAGAGCAAGCTCACAGGAGGCCATATAAACTGAAGCCTGTCCTACCAAGGACCAGAGGCTGCAAGAGACCCAAAGAAGCTCATGGAGGTTTGAATTGCAACTGGGGTTTGGGGACCTGACCCTGTAACCCAACCTGTTAGGCAATTTTTAAGAATATGTAACGTGCCCCAAAACTATTGAAACTATTTTTATTTCATGAATGACAGAAGGGTTATACCACTTGCCTTTTGTGCGTAATCATCCATCTGTAGGAGGACTTGCCTGGGATGGGTGAAACAAAGGTCACACCTCCTTGGGGTCATAGAATCATGGAATCATGGGGTCATCATAGCACTTTCTTATTATTTCTCTCCATGGCTTTTTAAACTTTGCTTTGCTTTCCCCTGAGAGGCACAAATGCAGAATGAGATGTGGAGGTGCACATTGCCAAACTGGCCTGGCCCTAGGGCCAAATGCAGGGAGGAGCAGTGGTACCAGTGACAGCCCTTGGAGGACTAAGGCCACCTCAGCCAGCTTTTTTCTTGGGAAACTCCTGGGTTTCAGCTGCTGATACAGCTTCCTTTTCTTGAGTCACACAGCATTGCACTGGTTGGTCAGATGAAGAAACTCTCTGTGATTTTTAGACAGGGAATAAAGATACTTACTCCTGTCTAAATAATAAACTAGCAAATCCTCTACTGTCAGTTCAGTAGTGCCTCCAAATCCACTTTTTAATAAATATGAATGTAATACGAGTTCAGCTCCTGGTTCCTGCCACTGCAGGAGTTTTTATATTTAAATCCCTGGGCTAATGGCAAAGCACTACAGAACTGAAATAAAAAATCTCCTAAAAATCTTTAACTTATGTTCTTTTGGCAAGTGAGTGTATTCCTGCCTCGAGAGAGTCATGTACTGAGTAAGATATTTTCTCTAACCCCTATGGGAAAAGCAGATAACTACCTGCTTTACAGCCCTCTGTGTTCCTGGGGTTTGTCATTTGTGCGCGATAAAGGAAAATGCCATATTGACTGCAATTAGTCTTTCTTTTTTCTCTTTTTTTTTTGTGTGCACTCAGGAAAATCAAGCTAAAGAAACTAAAGTTTGGTTTAGAGGGAGTCTGCAATTTTGCTTAAGATCATTGTCTTTTGTCACAGAAATGGGTTTTTCTTTTCCACTCTCAATAACAAAAAAGAAAAAGTATGTGTGGGGGTGTTAAAATTAACTGTTACCCTGAAAAAAGGTCTGTAAAATCTTAACTGGTCCTTGTCACTGTAATTTTTGAATGCCAGTCAGAATTGTCTTTATTCTCTCATCATCTCTGAGGGAGGGTGATGCATCCCTTGCCATTTGATGTTACAATGAGAGGTGCCAGCAGTTGGGCTACAGATGCTTCAGCTCCAGTTTATTAACCTCTTCCCATTTGTGCTGATCCCTGTCCACTGCAAAATTTAACCCAATAGGACCTCTAGACCCAGTGTGTCCCTTACACTTGTGATGTTTGGATGCAGCCTTTCAGCTGGAGACAGCACCACTCCAGTGCTACACAACACCCCAAGCTCAAACACAGCCTAGGAGGATGTGTCGGTAAGAGCTTTGTCCCCAAGCTTCTGGGCACATGCAGAGACACCTCGCTGGAGAGGATGTCCTGAATAGGGGCTGCTTATTTTATCTCACCTCCAGAAAGAAGAAACTTTTTGTTCAGATGAAAGGAAGGAATTGAACTGAGTTGCATACTGGTCCTTGCTGTAAGAAAAGTTCTCCTCAAAGTGCTATTTCTGACTCATTTAAATTGAGAGTTTTATAATGTTTATAATACATAGCTCTAATATTTTTTGTTTAAGAACAGCAAATCTCTGTCTATTGTAACACAAGTTATAGTTTCCTAGCTTTCAAACTCTGGGAGTTGTGAAATACCCTTTTATTATAGGTCAGTAATGGATCCAATTAGAGAAAATGGTCACTATCTTTCTTTCTTTACTTCCTTGCCTACACAAATCTGAAGTTTAAAATAATTCATTCAGAACTACCTGAGATTTATTAGACAGTCTTTCAGCTAGTTTAAAGATAAATATTTCTATAGAAATACATTTGCAACAGTTTGAGAAGGAGGTACTATATTATTATCATCAGTCTTTTTGATATTCTGTATTATTATTTTTTACAGGCAAGAGAATCTTTGGAAACTATGGAAAAACATTTGCAGTCAACTCAAATTTATAAAATACAAAAGAAACCATAAACATATGTGTGTATGTGTGCATTTCTCTATATACGGATACATCTCAAAACACTGCAGTACAGATACATGTAAGAGCATTACAAGCACTGACAGATACTGCAGAAGCAACTGATGTGGGTCAGTTCAATGGGTAACTGGTTCATTTTGAGCTATTCAGTCAGCTTTGCTAACAGTATCATAGATGATTAAAGCAACAAAAATAGATAGCGACTTCCATGACAAAAGGCATGCCTGGCATAAAAGCTTGCTGAGAAGCTCTAATGAAACAGCATCTAATTGGCACGTACCAATAGGCTGACCCCCAAATATTCGGTTAAAAATCTGTGAAGTTCAAAGCCTTTTTGTGAAAAACAAGGGAGGTAACTGATGAACTCTGGCTGGCATCCTTGTTCCTAGGAGCTAAAAACACCAGCCCCACATTCCCATGCATCCAGCTCCGCTGCCTATAGCCCCCGGGCCGTAACTCAGAACAAGGGCTTGATGTCTAAGTTTAAAGAAGAAAATTAATTGCACGGCGTTCTTTAAGCAGACAAGAGGTCTGCACAGTCCACAGGAGAACTTCTCGCTGGCAACTTGACGGGCTTTGAGCTGTGACGCCTTGTATCTCCAGACCGCTGCAGCTGCACCAACGCACAGGGACTGCCATCAGGAGCACAAACCAGCCTGCAGCCATGCTAATGAAGCACCTTATTGTTCAAGATGGGGGGGCCATATCCAAACTTGCTTACCGGGAAAGGTCCTTGGCCATCATGCCTCCTGAAACCATGGTCAGATACTTTTAGTTTATTAATTCAGGTCAAAACTGTGGCAGCTGTCTTAAAAAAAAAAAAGATCTTTACAGATAATGAAGTTCTGCCGTCTGGAATTGTTGCCTGGACTTGTTTGGCTCGTTAATGAAGATGTCACGGGAGATATACTGATCACCGCCGAAATAAACACAAGTAAACATGCCGACTTTGTCCTTCAAAGCATCTGTCTTGCTTTTACTCACTTAGCAATCTTTAATGTTATTTTAGCTCGCTTTAAAAATTAAACTCAACTGCGCACATCAGCAGGGAGTGGGCATGAACACAAGGTCCATCCAGCCTCACTGCTCTCCCGGCTGCACGCACACAGCAAAAAACCCACCCCATCACCTCCCACTTCTGGGGAGCTTGGAGCAGACTGACAGGGCAGGAGAGACCTTGAAGTTGTTGTGATTGCTCCTGCTGCTGGCTGATTTTCAGAGCAAGTGGCATTCATCTTCCCCTCCTTCCTTATTACCTGTGTCTCCTTTTAATCCCTGCTGTTGAATTAATTAACTGCTTTCAAGCTTAAGGAAAGTCTCACATGTGATCACCAAAAAAAAACCCAACCAAAAAATCCTCCCTGACATGAAGGACAAATGAAACGTTGATCATTGCGGCTCTGGTGGCAGGTGCCAAGTGCCAGAGGCAACTGTCACTTTGCTGTGTCCCGAGTTCATGGAGTGCCTAGTGAAGCCCTGCTAAATGCCACTGCTAGAATAGGAGCAGGAAAAAAAAATAAAATCATTCCTTCAACAGGTACCTTTAACCTGTTCGTGGCTGTCAGACCTGCATTTGGTTATGCAGAAGGTTCATAGAAAGCTATGGAGAAAATGTAAATATATCTAAGGATAAGAAACTTTTTTTTCCCCTAAAATAGTCAGTAAAAGAAAACTTTTCACAGCTCAAGAATGCTGTCAGATGTCTCACTTTTCTGCGTTTTCCATCACATGGCTGGCACTGTTGTTTGCCCTCTGTGAAATAGGAGGGGATGTCCCATGGCCAGAACTTCACAATGTCCATGAAAAAGTCATGAATTGCTGGAAATTTAGGGGGGCAAATAGCCATTAGTGAAGGATCCTGTACTACATCAGCGTAAACAAAACAAATACTAAGAGAATGAGGAGCAGGCAAATTCAGACGATTAATGAGACACATTTTGATGGCAGAAGGAATTTTCCACTGGCATGAAGCACTTTGGGAAGAGGACAACTATTTCTGTGTCTTCCAAAGAAGCTCATGGGCATTCCCATACGTATGCTTTATGGAAAGACAGCTCCAATATGTATTCAGTTAAACACTATGGCCTGTAGGTATTAGCCTAGATTTTATTTTGTTTGCTTGTAAGAAGTTCTGCAAACAGCATCTTCTGATGTAGGGCAGGAGATGAGAAAACTGCACAGCTCCGAAGTCAAGCAGGGGATTTGGTCTTACCTTTGGACCGCTGTGATAGCTGAACTCCACAAAAAGTTAAATCTAAGTAAGCAGCCTAAGTTATTATCTGTTTATATTAAACTGTCATCAACCTCATTTTCCCAGCTATAATTACAGTGGTAGCTCCACTATTGCTCTAGCTATATACGGAAAGAAAACATTTGCATATGTCACATTAGCCATTATGTGCAGAAATGCTGTATTTCCATAGATAATTGTGGTATGTGAATGTCAGAGAAATTAGATATGCTGAGACCTGAAATAAAAAGGAAAACACACAAAACTGAATTTAAATGAAGGAGTTCAATGAAGTCTAGGCTCAGACCTGAGTTGCAGATTTAATAACTTTGTCGTCTTCAAAATCTGAATTTTAATTCACAAGTAAGAGTCTAGATAACGGGGGAGGGGAAAAATCTGTCCTCATTGCAATAAACTTTTTAGAAGCATTGCGACAGTGACAAGCCTCATCCCAAAGAGCTTACAAAGAACTTTTTCAATAGATGGATGGCTCTATCTGCCTGGGTGAATGTGCATCGACTGGAAATGCAGTTTTAAGGTTAACATGCTTCAACTTTTTTTTGAAATTATTTTTCCTTTTCATAGTATTACAGGTATGGGAGATAAGTAATAAAAGCACAACCGTATGCATGCAGTAATTAGTTTCTTAAAAATGGTTAAATTAACATTTTGTTTCCTTTTTTATAATATCACTTGCTTCATGTCTCTCTAACAAGATACTGTTAGAATTAATGTCTCTCCAAGACTTGCCTTCCCTCTCCTTACCCTTACCCCTACAATCCCCTACCCCCTCCCATCTTCCCTTCCCTTCCTCTCTTCTGTCTTCCCTTGCCTTGCCTTCCATTTTTTCTCTTTTCTCTTTTCTTTTCTTTTCTTTTCTTTTCTTTTCTTTTCTTTTCTTTTCTTTTCTTTTCTTTTCTTTTCTTTTCTTTTCTTTTCTTTTCTTTTCTTTTCTTTTCTTTTCTTTTCTTTTCTTTTCTTTTTTCTTTCTTTTCTTTTTTCTTTTCTTCTTTTCTTTTCTTTTCTTTTCTTTTCTTTTCTTTTCTTTTCTTTTCTTTTCTTTTCTTTTCTTTTCTTTTCTTTTCTTTTCTTTTCTTTTCTTTTCTTTTCTTTTCTTTTCTTTTCTTTTCTTTTCTTTTCTTTTCTTTTCTTTTCTTTTCTTTTCTTTTCTTTTCTTCTCTTTTCTTTTCTTTTCTTTTCTCTTCTCTTTTCTCTTCTCTTCTTTTCTCTTCTTTTCTCTTCTTTTCTTTTCTTTTCTTTTCTTCTCTTTTCTTTTCTTTTCTTTTCTTTTCTTTTCTTTTCTTTTCTATTTTATTTTAATTTTATTTTATTTTATTTTCTCTTTTCTTTTCTTTTTTTTTCTCTTTTCTTTTCTCTTTTCTTTTCTTTTCTCTTCTTTTCTCTTCTTTTCTCTTCTCTTCTTTTCTTTTCTTTTCTTTTCTTTTCTTTTCTTTTCTTTTCTTTTCTTTTCTTTTCTTTTCTTTTCTTTTCTTTTCTTTTCTTTTCTTTTCTTTTCTTTTTTTTCTTTTCTTTTCTCTTTTCTTTTCTTTTCTTTTCTTTTCTTTTCTTTTCTTTTCTTTTCTTTTCTTTTCTTTTCTTTTCTTCTCTTTTCTTCTCTTTTCTTCTCTTTCTTTTCTTTTCTTTTCTTTTCTTTTCTTTTCTTTTCTTTTCTTTTCTCTTTTCTCTTCTCTTCTTTTCTCTTCTTTTCTCTTCTTTTCTTTTCTTTTCTCTTATCTTCTTTTCTTTTCTCTTTTCTTCTCTCTTCTCTCTTCTCTCTTCTCTCTTCTCTCTTCTCTCTTCTCTCTTCTCTTCTCTTCTCTTCTCTTCTCTTCTCTTCTCTTCTCTTCTCTTCTCTTCTCTTCTCTTCTCTTCTCTTCTCTTCTCTTCCCTTCTCTTCCCTTCTCTTCCCTTCTCTTCCCTTCTCTTCCCTTCTCTTCCCTTCTCTTCCCTTCTCTTCCCTTCTCTTCCCTTCTCTTCCCTTCTCTTCCCTTCTCTTCCTTCTCTTCTCTTCTCTTCTCTTCTCTTCTCTTCTCTTCTCTTCTCTTCTTCTTCTCTTCTCTTCTCTTCTCTTCTCTTCTCTTCTCTTCTCTTTCTCTTCTCTTCTCTTCTCTTCTCTTCTCTTCTCTTCTCTTCTCTTCTCTTCTCTTCTCTTCTCTTCTCTTCTCTTTCTTCTCTCTTCTCTTCTCTTTCTCTCTTCTCTCTTCTCTTCTCTTCTCTTCTCTTCTCTTCTCTTCTCTTCTCTTCTCTTCTCTTCTCTTCTCTTCTCTTCCTCTTCCTCTTCCCTTCCCTTCCTTCCCTTCCCTTCCCTTCCCTTCCCTTCCCTTCCCTTCCCTCCCTTCCTTCCCTTCCCCTTCCCTTCCCTTCCCTTCCCTTCCCTTCCCTTCCCTTCCCTTCCCTTCCCTTCCCTTCCCTTCCCTTCCCTTCCCTTCCCTTCCCTTCCCTTCCCTTCCCTTCCCTTCCCTTCCCTTCCCTTCCCCTTCCCTTCCCTTCCCTTCCCTTCTCTTCTCTTCTCTTCTCTTCTCTCTCTTTTTCCAGCAGCACATATAATTCAATCAATACCTCAAGGCAAACTATTTGATGATTACAATAAAAAAAAAAAATCTCATTTTGCTGTACTTTGTCGAGGTAGTTTCATTATTGCATGTCACTTGGTTACAAGAGTTTATGGGACTGTAACTCCCCAAAGGACATTTTAAACATACCCTTTTATGGCAACTAAACTCCAAGATAAACAAAAGCATTAAAATAAGATATTGGAATTGTTTGCTTTTGTCTTTGATTGATATGAATTGGAGTCATAAAAAGTATTGTTTCACCCTTAAATCCCTGCAGCCTCCCCTTCCTTTTGACCATGTTACTAGTAGACAGACAAATATGTTTTCCTGTGTGAATTCTGAATGAGTAACAGCACCGCAGTGGTACCCAGTATCAGAAAATGGGACAGTGTCAAAGCTGAAAACTTGGTCATACAGCACTAACACAGGGCTTGAATGGTAAATCCTTAAGCACAGGTTTTGCTTTCCTTTCTGACCTGTTTTTAACCTCTATCTAAAGACAGACATTTATTTTCACTAAAAGGAACTACTTATGCTCCCAGTAGTAAAGAATATATGTGCTGCAGCAGCCCAGTTGGTGTTATATATTTACCTCTTTGCCTCACTCCCACAAATGCAGAAGCACAGTCCAAAAAAATACTAGTCCTGGTCACATCTGAGCTAGCTAAAAGTTGTAGAAGGTTCCCTGTTGGCTTATGTGGTCGACATTTGAGAGACAATATGTGCCAAACATTTAAAGTAATGAGCTGAGATGCAAAAATGCACAAACAAGCAAGCAAAAAAGTTTCCTTTTTATATACAAAATTTAAGAGAGAAAATTCCTTCTTCAACCATAAACAGCTTCTATGATAAACTTCACTTTTGCTGCATAAAACACAGAAATAAACAAAATATTGAAAACGAGAAGGCCAGATTTTTATGAAGGTTGGTATTGGGAAATTCACTGGATCAAAGTGGGGGGGGGGGAAAAAAAAAGAGAAGTCAGCTTTTTGCAGATCACTTTGGAAAAGAGTTTTGCTGTGGGTTCCAGCTCTCTGTCTTGCAAGACCTGGGGATTTAAAGAATGAAAACACACTGGGGCTCTACCATTTCAGAGGAGCACAAGGGTAGTCACAATGTTCTGTAGCGCTTTGAAGGTCCAAGGTTATCTATGACTTCTACTTCACTTAAAATATTTATTTTATTCCATTTCGTATCCTACCCTGAACTGTACAATGATTTGAACAACTGTTAAATCCGGTTGTGTTTCCACCAGAAAAACTTATTATTTATTACCATTTGTATTTTGCTAGTGCCTAATGAGTGGTGCTCGGCTGCCTACCAAGGTTAAACCATAGCAATGATGATTAATGCTTAAATCTTAATCAGGATAATGACTCTCTTTGATTTGAAGTCCCCTGAAATCAACAGGATCCGTCTGCTGCCCTTACTGAGCTTTTGGTCAGGTTCAAGACTATCTTGTACTAACAGCATATAAGAAGAAATAGTTTAGTTGCTGTAAGCTCATAGGAGCTTACACACCAGGTTGAAGCGGAGAGAAAACTGGAGTTCAATAAACAAGCAGGAGTGGTTCAGAGAGAGCAAAGAGCATTGGTAAAACAGTAGCAGGGTCAATATGTATTCAGCCTGGTGTTTCTAATCAACTGAAATGAAGTCTATGAGTTTATATAGGGTATCAGCGAGCCAGAAACAAGGGTGAAGCAGAAGGAGCAGAGTGACATCCCCGCAGGGCTGGCTGGCTGGCTGCAGGGTAGGACAACCACACGGTAGGAGCCGCCCTGCCTAGAGAATAAGGGCTTACGCATGGGCTTCTCCCCCCATAACTCCCTGCAGCAGCAGACAGAGCTCTTTATGGCTGACCCTTAACCATAGCACCACCAAGGGAAGCTCCTTTACTTTTGTAATAAACTCAGATAAAGTTTTAGGTTTGGAGATTTCTTTTTTTCTTTTTCTTTTTTAATTTTATTTCCCTCCTTGTTATTCTTCACACAACAAAATATGTTCAGTACTTAAACACAAAAAGGCTAGAGCATGGGAAAGTAAAAGTCTGAGGTGAAGGAAAACACATATGTAATCTTTCCCACACAGAGTCAAACAATGAAAAGGGAAGAAAAACATCAAGGAGACAAACAAGTACAAGGATCAGATGAGGGAAGACAGAGCTTTCAGGAAGAAAGTCATTCTGGCCACTGCTGTGCTGGAACTGTTTACTTGTCACATGGTGCTTAATCATAATAAATTAAGTTTTATTTTGCATTTTGCAACATGTTAACTTGGCTCAGCAGGTAATGGGAGGTGTCCTGGGTCGCCAAATGGTGTTTAACTGAGAATAACAATTTCCCCCCTGCAGGCTGGCATAAATAACGAATTCAAAACGTGCCTCTTTTGAGCAGATTATTCCAGCTGCTTCTTGTTCTTAAAGTTGATTGGGAGGTTTAACACCAGAAAGTCAGCCCTCCTGAAGCTACAGTTATCATCCTCAAGCAGCAGTCCTGGGAAATGGTGAGTTTAATCAAAGCGGCTTCACGTTGCCAGAGATGGAGAACTGCAAGGGTTCCTGCAAAGTTCAGTGAAGGTCCAGCCAAGGTGACCCGTGTCCCATCTGAAGGTCTGCTATGGGATGGCCTCAGTTTGTCCAACCTGGGTCTGAAATACCACCAAGTCTGAGAGGTGTTGATCTTTTCACCTTCTTTGCACTAGCTTAAATACCAGCATGGGGCTTCAGAGAATGATGCCCAGGGCAAGGATCCACCAGGCAGGTAAAACAGCAGAGGAGATTTAGGTCAGACAGTAGAGGAGGGAAAATAAAATCCAAACTTTTCTAAGGTTAAGGGTAGATAAGCACGGTGAGAGATTACCTGAGGAAACAAAGGAACCTCTGGCATTGTAGGGGGTTATAAGGACAGGTTAGACAAGCAGCTGTCAGGAGTAGTTTAGGAATAGTTTCCCTGTTTTGGAGTAGAAGGATGGACCAGTCAGTCCGCTGAGGTCCCTCGCAGCCCTGTATTCAATGATTGATGGAAATTGTGATATGCTTGCAAGCAACTTGCTTCCAGATTCAAACAAGCTATATTCGATGCCTCCTCCTGTTCTCTGGAGCTAATAGCTGTTTTGCCACTGTCCGCATTAGCAGCAGGGTCAGATCCTTAATTAAAGCTATGATTGGCTGCAGATATATTTTCATGGGACAAATGAAGGGTCTGCCACTTGTTAGTAGCAATTTCCCCATGGGTATCTTCCTATTAGAAAAAAAAAGGGACCCAGTGACTGCCAAGAAGGCACTGATTGGCCATTAAATAATAGAAAGGAGGTTGTAGCGAGGTGGGTGTTGGTCTTTTCTCCGAAGTAACAAGCGATAGGACGAGAGGAAATGGCCTCAAGATGCACCAGGGGAGGTTTAGATTGGATGTAAGGAAAAATTTCTTTACTGAAAGAGTGGTGAAACATTGGAAGAGGCTGCCCAGGGAAGTGGTGGAGTCCCCATCCCTGGAGGTTTTTAAAAGACGTGTAGATGAGGCGCTTAGGGACATGGTTTAGTGGGCATGGTGGTGTTGGGTTGACGGTTGGACTCGATGATCTTAGAGGTCTTTTCCAACCTCAATGATTCTATGATTCTATGATTCTATGATTAAATATATACATCTAAGTGTTTACGTTTGCCTGGGTTTTTGCCTGATTTCTGGAGGCAGAGGAAGGTTGTGGGTTTTTTTCCCTTTTGTCCCTATGAACTGTTGCAAATTATCCCCAGGTCCTATCTGTCACACCTCAAAATCAAACCTTGAGAGAATAGAGCATTCGAACAAACACTTCAATCCTTCTTTGTCAGCAGAGTGACAGACTGTCAGCGTTAAATGCAGCCTCATGCCTGTGCTGTAGAGCTGAGATTAGCTGTGCTGCTGCCCAGCCCAGGGCCTGTGGTAGCTGCTGTGGAAAACTACAGATGTTTATTTTCCATCTTAAAAAGCGACTCTCTTGAGCATTGCTCTTAAGCCTGCTGGAGAGTAGCTGTGCCTTGAAGGTCATCTTCCAAAAACCTCATTGTCACAGGACAAAGCTCCTCTCTATATCAAAATGACTTGGCCAAACTCAATCCTTGCAGAACATTGTTTTTATCAGGGAAGTTACTTCTGGAGTAAATATGGCTAACTTCTGTCCTCCATCACTCAGAATACTGCATTTATCTCATGCGCTTGGGTTGACCTTCATTGCTGTGGTGTCTTGGTACTCATGGGCTTTATTTTTATTCATGCAGCCTCCTGCAAAGAGGAATGGTGATCATATCTGCAAAGTGGGAGATGACTTCCCATGCTGCAACAGAGTTGGCACATGCAATGTGCCTCGGTAACCCTGGCACAAATCTTAATAACATTAATTGCTGTGGGTGGGTGAAACACCCCACTCTCTTGTCCTGTAAGGGTTTGTCATTTCTTTACCCCAAACAGCCTGCTCAAAGACTCAGGGGTCCTGAGAGAGGGATTCACAGAGGTTTGTTTTCTGCTGAGGCTTGTGACTGTGGCTGGGTGCAGTTTGGACTGAAAATAAGAAGTGGTAATTAGTCTGGGGAGCAAAATGTTGAACCCCCATGTCTTGCAGTAGTGCGTCTCAGTAGGGTGTGCCTGTGGGGATTCTCTGATGGCTACTATATGGAAAATCGTGCTGAAACTTTGTCATGGTTTAACCTCAGTCGGCAACTGAGTACCACACAGCTGTTCACTCACTCCCCCCCACCCCCGGTGGGATGGGGGAGAGAATTGGAAGAGGCAGGGCCCCTCTAGTACTCATCACAGTATTTGTTTCTCATTTCTTGTAAATACAAGTCGGAAGTTTCTTCATTAAGATCAGAAGTAAAATCAGCCCTTCTACTCTGTCTGGGGAACTGCCCGCTGGAAACTGGAGCAGCAATTTTCCTGGAAGAACCTCTTTCTGTGATTGTTTTTCCTTGCAACTCACGTACCCGTGCCCCTAGGGCTGAGGTAGGTTTTCCATCTTTCCAGGTCATCACTGCCAATGAGTTGGCATATGACGATGGTGCGCTCCTTATAAACTTCCGCCACATGGGTCATGTGCACTTGACTTCATCTGGATCTTTGGATAGCTGTTCGTTGCTCAGGTCACCATAAATCACCTCCAGCACAGCTAATTCTCTCAGAAACTGGATACCCTTCTCCATGGTGGTCCACTTGCCTGGGCGACATATGACATCTTCCTTAAAGGGATACCTTTCTTTCATGCTTGACAAGAGTCACCTCCAAAGGCTGAGGACTCGTGTCCCTTTTCCAATTGCTTTGTCAATGCCCCCTTCACTAGAAAGGGATCCCAGCTGCTTGGCTTCTTTACCCTCTAATTCCAGGCTACTGGCCCCATTATCCCAGCATCGGAGCAGCCAGATGACAATATGCTTGCCTGGATGACGGCTGAAGTCTTTTCGTATATCTCGCAGCTCACTCAGGGATAGAGATTGGGTGGTTACTGCCTCTTTCATGAATTCTTCCTCTTCTTCCTCCCTGAGCAGTTGCCGGCCCTCCTCCTCCCGTTCTCGTGATGGCCCTTCTCCCAGGGTAGTCTGCCTCATCCACTTTTTCCTCCAGCCCCCTTTTAGAAGAAGTTTCTTCCTCCCTTACTAAACGAGCCGACTTCCGATTCCAAAATTTATTCTTGTGTACAGGGGCGACTGACGCTGGCACAGGTTGGCTTTTTGGTTCAGCCACAGGGCCTGTCGCCGGGCTCTGAATGGCCACAGAGCGTGTCACCGGGGTCTGAGTGGCTGCAGTGCATGTCATTTTACCATCAGATCCAGAGACCTTCTCTTCCCTTTGAGGGCACTGAATGGTGTTGAACAGGGCTCGGTAGGCATGGGCCAGGCCCCAGCTCGTTGCAATGATCTGCGTCTCTCTGGAGTTGCCAGGGTGACAGCATACTTTTTCCAAATATTCTACTAACTTTTCAGGATTCTGCACTTGCTCAGGGGTGAAGTTCCAAAACACTGGGGGTGCCCATTGGCCCATCTTGTCCCACACACCCTGCCACTCATAACTATCCAGCCTTGGGGCAGATCTCTGGATGATATTCTTAAATTGCTTATTAACTTTAGACAAAACCAAAACAATATTCCAAAGAAATACCAATAGAAGTATCTTAACTCCCCAAGGATGTTCAAAATACTGAAAAGTTACTGTCATGAAAGAGGAAACATCATAGAAGAAAGTAGTGACACTGCCATTCTGTATTTCCTCCGTAAAAAAACTCTCAGAGGAAGAACTGTAATTGTTAGTTGTCTCCACGAAGTGGTATCCATAGTACAGTAATGGCTTCATTGTGAAACTCACATACCAAATTAAGCCCAAGGTCAATGTTTTAAAAATAAACCTCCCAAGCAGAACATCACCAATCACTGCAAAAACCAACACCAATCTCTAACATGTACAGCAAAAAAACAAGCACGATGCAGATTAGACAAATCAATATCAAGAATGGAGAAACCAACATTGTGACCCACAACTGTTAACAGATATAAATTCCTTAATACACTCCGGTTAATCTGTTATTATCTCAAATCCTTCGAGCCCCACATTGGGCACCAAAAAGGACTGTCGTGGTTTAATCTCAGTCGGCAACTGAGCACCACACAGCCGCTCGCTCACTCCCCCCCACCCCCAGTGGGTTGGGGGAGAATCGGAAGAGTAGAAGTGAGAAAAACTTGTGGGTTGAGATAAAAACAGTTTAATAATTGAAATAAAATAACAACAACAACAACAACAAAAACAACAACAATAATAATACACAAAGCAAGTGATGCACGATGCAATTGCTCACCACCCGCCGACCGATGCCCAGCCAGTCCCCGAGCAGCGGCCCCCCCCGGCCAGCTTTCCCCAGTTTATGTACTGAGCATGATGTCCCATGGTATGGAATGTCTCTGTGGCCAGTTTGGGTCAGCTGTCCTGGCTGTGACCCCCTCCCAGCTTCTTGTGCACCTCCAGCCTGCTCCATCGGTAGAGCATGGGAAGCTGAAAAGTCCTTGACTAGTGTAAGCACTGCTGAGCGACAACTAAAACATGGGTGTGTTATCAACATTATTCTCATCCTAAATCCAAACCACAGCACTGTGCCAGCTACTAGGAAGGAAATTAACTCTATCCCAGCTGAAACCAGCACAAACTTTTACCTTCATGGGGCATGAATGGAGTTTCTCTTCTCTAGTCAGATGTTTATCTTCTTGAATATTCTTAGAATGTATCTATATTTTTTGCCTCTTTAATGAAACTTTCCAGTGAGTTTGGGCCTATAAATATGAATGATGTCCCCCAGAAAACACACTCACTTCTTTCTTTAGGAAACAGGAGTAATAACCAGCATTGATAGGAAGTGTGTGATTTTAAGCTGCAAAAGATGCTGTCAGGCAAGAAGTAATATCCTCCTACCTCTTCCAAATACCAAATCCTAGGGGTTAAACTTTGCTAGAAAGCCAGAAAGCACAAATTTCTTCTGAATAACTATGTATTTTCCATTGCTATGAATTACTGTATTTTCTTTTCACACTCTCTGTGCTCTAAAAGTATCTTATGTAAATCAACAGCAAAAATTAAACAAGATGAGGCTGATTTGGAGAGGGGAAAAAAAAAAAAAAGAGCATGTGAATTCAATTTATTGTTTAGCTGAAGATACACAAGATTTTGCCAGAACCCTCTTTAATCCTGTTTCAACAACACAAATGTGCCTGTAGTAATTCATGGGGTATACTGTGAGGTTTTATAGAGGTACTTTGTACTATACACTATATATTATTTGAGAGAGGAAAAATATTTCTGTATTATAATTGTTTAGCATAAAAATTATACTCAGTTTCCCTGGCCACACTGAATGATCTTCCTCACATTCAATGGTGTTATTAACTTTAATGAGATATGTTTAAATTAGGCTTTGCTCACCCTGTTTATTAGTTGTATTCCCATGAGATTCCCATAACAGTATGTCTGGCTCTTTTTATGGCTAGGGAATCCAGATCTGTATAAACACCAACCAAACCCAAGAAGGGAATGAAGAAAGTCAGGAAATGGTAAAACTGAGGAAGAGATGACAGAGGCTGCAGGAGAGGGAGCTGAGTGTCTGCAAGCTCCTTGGGGAGGGCATGTCCCCCACATAGGAGTCTCTCAACCAGTGTCTTGCCCCAGGTTTGGGTCGATGCCTAGAGTTGTGTCCCGCTGGGGATGTGGACTTGTCAGTGAGACTTAAGAAAACAGCCTGGTTGCCTTAAATGCATCCAGCAGCTGCATAAGGATTCACAGCCCATTACAGTTTCTTTCCATATAAAATTTTATTTCCACAGTTCAGCATCCCCCAAGAATCATTCCGGTGGGTACATTCAGGTCTGTCCTTCCACTAGGATGTGCAGGGGTTCAGCCTATGCAAGTTGAAGATCCCTGGGGCATGTTGGCAGTTGACCCTTCCGCATGATGGATGCGCTAGCTGCCCCACCTCAGCTGGAAAAGCTGCTTGGCACCTGGCATCCTGCACCCTCTCCTCTCTTCTATACTTTATTGCATTAGGTTTTTGGATTTTTAGAAATGTGTTAGTTAGTTCAATCCTTCTTAATGGCAACAGGTCATGTGCATGGACACTTAAAGTTGTAAGGTTACCTTAGAAACTTCAAAAGCAAAAGGTGCCCTGCAGCATAAAGGGCAAACATATTGAAAAGCCTTTAGAAATGTCAGTTTTCTTAAGTACATAAAAGTACTTCTTTGAAATTGTATCAAATTTGGGAATGATACTGTATGTATGAAGGTAAGATGATTTATGAAATATGTTCAGGAAACAGGAAAAGCAACCCATGAAATGAGACCACTTGGTCTGATTTTAATAGGGTGTGAGGCTTTCTGGGAGGAGAGAATCATCTCTGCTCTGGAAGTAAGTGGGAAATGGCAAAGAGAATTTCCATGGAGGTCTGTAATAAAGAATAAAAATAAAAAGTATAGAATTTTCTTGACCTAAGAATTAGGACTGATGGGAATATCCTACAGGAAATCCACAATGCTGTTGAGGACAGAAGGGATAGAAAGGTAATTGCAGTGTTCATGTGCTAGTGCGAAGAGTAAGGCTGTGAGTTAGGGTATTTATAACAAAGGTTTCTGCCCCAATCTGGTGACTCAGCTGGAGACAACCAGGGAGAACAAAGGGGACGATTATTAGCCAGCAATGTGGAAGGACCATGAAAAATGCCAGTATGATCTGTCAGTGTAAGCAGAGATAGGGAAATATTAAAGACATTGTACAAGGCACTGAGACATCTCGATGGGAGTTATGTGTATAGTTTGGCCATCTGTAATGGAGAAAGATGAAATAAATCTGAAACAAATGATGGGAGAGAAATACAGAATGTACCCGTGAAGTGCCAGGGGATGAATAATAAGAGTTTCTGCTGACAACATGGGGTTATCAGGCGGGAAAAACTCAGTCCTGGCTGCTTTAGACTATCACAGAGTGATCGTGGGCCACAGATATGATAACATAATCAAAAAGGTGAATGGTGTTTCAGGATGTGTGACACAAAGTATTTTTATCAGAGATGGAGAAGTGGTAATGTTGTTGCACAAGGTACTGCTTAGACCATGTGCTTAAAACAGAAATGAGAAAAAAACCCAAAAAAACAAACAACAAAAAACCCCACTTACCTGTTCATATGATATGATTATTATTAAGATCATCCTAGGGGACTGAACATCAGGAAAGGAGGAGATCTAATCAAACTGGAGGAAATTGTTGGCCCAAGAATAAATGGATATGAGTGAGAGATGAGTAAATATATAAGCCTAACATCTGAGGAGGCTCTCTAGCTGCCAGAGTAGGGGGGTTATAGAAAGTTTCTTGGTGGGTGGAAGAAGAAGAGGGAAATCTTGCTGGATGTAAAATGGATTTTGGAAAATTTGTGGCTGGAAGTTTAAGCTGAAGAAGCTTGCAGTGTTACAGAGCTCATGATGAGAAGTCAAGGACCAATGCTGGGGAGCTATGAACGTCTCTCCTGGGGGAGAGACTGCAATCCTAAATAATTCTACTGGCACTGACTCACATAGGCTGATGCCATGCAACCTCTTTCCGTATATTAAATGTTATGCTATGATTTCCAGTTAGTTCAGAGTTTCCTTTAACCTACTGTGGCCATATTTTCAATCCATGTCAAAACAATCTGATACCAGTAATGTCAGGATTTGGATCTCTTACTAGATCTTAAAATTTTATTAAGGTGTGGTAACTTTTGTGTTACTTTTTTGTTTGTTTGTTTTTGGTCCTGGAAATGTTCTTGGGAAGCAAGTGGTTAAATGAGTTCAATCCCTTCAAATTTAACCTGAGAGTAATGACATTTCGGGGGGTTGGGAGGGTGGTGGCAGCAAAAAAAGAGAAAAAGAATGGATTTTATTCGTCAGCCCAAAGTGTAATTAGATCTCTTTCTTTATGAAATGGTCTTAGAATTCTAAGGAAATAAGTCAGCTACCTTATACCATCATGAAGATCATCAGCATATTACCTAATTGGCACTAGTATTTTTTTTAAGGTCTGGAAAATGGAATTTTAATATGCAGTAATCGTACAACCACAGACTTGATAGCTTTCTCTCTGAAGCATCACCTTATAGCATTAGCAGGCTAGTTTTAGAAAAATAATTCAAAATCATGTGTCCTCTGACTGGATTTAAAAGAAGAACTCTGTTGCATTTCTTACTCAAAAATACAAAACAATAAATAATTAGGAGTAATGTTCAGTATCATCTGAAAGATAGAAGGTCATTTTAGTGGAGGAAACAAATAAATGTCCCTAATCTGTCACTACATGATTGCACAGTGAATAGAATGACTTTTTGTGATGATTATTATTATTTGAAAAATTCTGCTTCACGTCTCGACTTTGTTGCAGACTTTCTTGGAAAAGTCACTTTATCTCTCAGTACCACCATTTCCCATGTGTTTAAAGGAAATAATATCATTCCTTGGCTTGCCAGGGATGTTAAGAGGACAAATGTTTTAAAGACTGAAAGGCTCTTTTTAACTGTGGTGTAGGAGCTGGGATATACAGAAAAGTAAAATCTAGTCTCGCAGACTCCGGTTCGTGGCTGTGTAAAATGAAAGCTCTCATCTGTCGAGAATACATGTGGTTGGGGGGAAGTGAAGTGAGGGAAGATGATGTGATGGTAGAGTTAGAGTGACAGATATCCGTAACCAAGCATACAATCTCCATCTCTGGTAAAGAAAAAAACCTTAAATGTCTTAAACCCAGTCAACTCTCTAAATATAATGATGATATCATTATACAGTCTGCACCCATTGACAAATGCAAGATGGTCTAGAAGCGTAAAGCACTTCAAGTAAATAGTAACACAATTTCATCAGAGGTTAAAAAGTGAACTCTTAGTCCTGGCCTCATTCATATTATATTTCATTTTTTTTTTTTTATTGAGTTGGTTATTAAGGTCATTATATAATGGTCTTCAATTTATGCGGGCTGTATCCGTTGACAATGGGACCCTTGAGTGATGAAAGAGCCTTGGAGTTGGGATTAATATTATATTTCATATAAAGCAAAAATTCTTCCTGTGATATAGCCACCTTGAAAGTGTACTAAAGACAGAGGTTTCTGCCAGTTTCTGAGCTCTGGCCTCTGCTTTAGAGGCTTATCAATATCAAATCACAAATGCAACTTGGAAACCAACAGAAAGGGAATTGACCTTGGTTTAATTTTTTCAATTATTCCATTTGTTCTAAATTAATCAGGTATGCATACATATGCACGTGAGCTTGTGTGCATTTCTCTTGCATGCGCAGAGAAATAAGTTCCCTAAACGGTGTACGTTTAGGATCCTATAAATACTAAAAAAACCTCCACCCAAACCCCCAAACAAACAAACAAACAAAAAAACCCAACAAAAATTTTTAGGGAAGACTTGACAAAAATCTGACTTCTCTGATGGAGCTTCATATGATCTCCTTTTGCACATGCCATGTCTCTTTATGCTTTTGAAAATGAAGAAAGCACAGTGGTCACCTGTCCCAGTGCATGTACAGTAGGTCCAACACATGCAGAGTGCTCATGCATTTCTTGGTGGGAATTTTGGGCTGAAGATCTGGAAGGCCTGTGCATAGCTGGCTCCGTATTACTGGCTCCACAGTTTGCTCTCCTTCCTTGTCATTTGTGTTTAAACTCATTCTGATTTTCATTGCATGGGTAGGCTTCAAGAATTTTATCTATTTGTTTTCAGATAGCAAGCCGTTCTCACACCAGAAAAGGAGAGAGATCTTCTGGTCCGCCTCTAAAACAAGAACCAACACTGTTCAAGTATCACAACATCTCCCTAGATTTGGGTGCCTTGTGTCTGAGCAATTCTAGAAAAGGAAGTATAGGGACTATTTGAGAGTGATTGGTTCACAATGCACTAGAGACCATGTGCAGTAGCTGTCGGATAATTCTTCCCCTTTTGGTCATCTATGTGTCCTAGCAAACAGAAGATGCTAGTGCTGGCAGATTATCCAGAAGCCCTGTGACGGTGGTGTCTTTCTCTTCTCTTCCTCTAGTTTGAAGTGGCTTATTTAATAAGTTTTTACTTTGATAACAATCCTGCAGTCTGGTAGATCACATCTCGGGAGTGCATTTGTCACTGTCATCTCAAGGAGAAAAAAAAATCCTGACATTCAGTCTGAATTAAAAAGCAATAAATGTTTAAAAAGATAAGAATGAATAAATAATCTTTTATTTCTTTCCATGTAGTAATTATCCACCCTGCGGCTAACCTAAATACTAGCTTCTCCCTTCCCCCCAGGGCTTCTAAGCAATATAGGCAAATGTAGACTTTGGTGCCTTGCTGATCAGGACAAAGCATTTCATCTTGGATGATGAGCAGAACTAAGAGCCTCTAGATCTGACCTTGCTGACCTTGGTGGAACCAGAGAAGAAGAGGGTGGGCAGTGAGCGAGGAGCAGAAATGACCACACACGCACGCACTCCTTCCCACAGCAGAAACAGCCAAAAGTCAGTGTCTGGCCAGGCAGGTGAGAGGAAATCACTAACCAAAAAGCCTTCCACTAGTAAACAGCAGATGCCCCCAGGTGGGTGGCCGTGTGCCCAGTCAGTAGAGCTCTTTACAGACTGATGGCCTGAGCATCTTGACCCGTGCATAAAATTGTCTCAGCTCCTCCCTCTCTAGTGACCAGATCTTAGTTTTAGTTTTGACCTTGCTACCTTCTCCCCCACAGAGGTTAGTAGTTGGTGGGCGAGGAGGAGAAGACTAATTATTAACAAAAAAAGAAAGGAAGATCAGGCAAGACAGTTCAATTGCCAAACAAAAAACTCCAAACCCCATAATTATGCTGTAATTTTTGATACGTTAGAACCTTTTGTTAGATACTTTTTGTTAGCAAATGCTTAAAGAAACTAAATGTGGTTTGGTTTAATAGAGGAGGTAGTGTCTTAAGGAGCAGGAGCAGTGTAATAATAACAATTCCAGGTAATATATGCTTATATGTATGCGAGAAGAGAGCAGTAATAGTAGCCCAGGATGGGCGGTCCTATGTTGAAATGACACTCATTGTATTCAACAATGCCAACATAGTGTTGGCATTTCCCAGATGACTTTCTGTAGATACTTTTTTTGTTTTCCTAAGTAGAAAGAATATTTCCCCTATTGAAGACCTGGCCTTTTGACCGTTGCTGCCCTGCAGCAGAAGAGAACCACCTCTTCCACCTGCTTTAGTGGCAAAAGGGAACCTTTATACACGGTAAGGCACGGGTGTTTCCTCGTCTGCTTGGAGTTGAAAGGGGAGGAAAAGGACCACTAAAATATGTAGCCAAGCCTAAAGCAAGCAGCAGGTACACTGATTTAGTGGAGCAAGGCTGGGGTTTGTCATGCTTGGTTTTAGCTATCTCAAATATTATTTAGTTTAAACAGGCCACGGTTGTTCATTTAGTGGACAAGGGAAATCTTCAGGAATTCCTACTAATAACTGCCGTTGAGCTCAGACTGGGAGGAATCTCTCCCTGGATTGATCTATTTCTTTGCAATGACAACAGAGGGACCATAGACAACCAGCTTAGAGCAAATTTCTAATTTTTAGATAATTAAAATTGGACAAGGTCAGTCTAATCAGTGTCTATTATTCTGGGGTTTCTCATGTCATATGTGCCTATCTGAAACATAACCAGCAACACCTACTTGTGAAGACAAACAAAAAAGAAAGTCCACCATGGTGTGTGGAGCAGGCAGAGAGAAAATGACAAGCCCCAGGCTAGGGGTCATTTTCCACTAGATGCCAACAGTAGAATAACTTGTTGCCGTAAGAAAGGCATGTTTCATCCTGCCTGCCTTCAGTTGCCAAAGCTATTTCAGAGGCATGCTTGGACAAACAGAGTTTTGCAGGCTCTCTCCAAAAAAAGATGGGCAGGCTGGTTCCGGGGTGCCCTTCAGAAGAAATGCAGAAAAAAATGATGTGGTTCTGCCCTGATAAATCTCAAAAGATCTTTAAGGGTTTTCAAAACCTTCATTTTCATTTCTCTTTTCCTCAATTTACTGAGAAGGAAACACGACTAATAACTTCTATTTTGTCTTGTACTTTACATAGCTGGTGCTGACAGCTGTGGATTGCTCCTTACCAAGTGTTCTTGCCCCGCACATGAACTGCAGCTGCTACTGTCACACTGACAGTCGTACTGCTGCTGTTGGAAGAACATGGTCTTTTCAGGGGATTTCTTAGTTCCTTGCCAACTGTGCCAGTGGGTTGCTTCTATGCATTATACAGAAAACAAAATATTGGGTGGAAATATTATTTGTGAGAGTTTTTCCCTGCACATTCAAGCTCTGCATGAGCCATTCCTTCAGAAAGCAAAAGTCTCTGTGTCTTGTCTCTGCTTTTCTCTCGGTATTCTCTTTATTAGCTTGGCCTTGACCTCTGACCCTATGAAGAGTATGAAACATAATTATTTTACTTTTGGCTTATGATGCAATCTAGGTCATTGCAGCCTGCAGGATTAAAACATTGGGATCTCGTTAAAGAGGTTTAACTCTATTTTATTTCCTTTCCTTCCTCAGTCACAGAAAATAGATTAATATGGTAACACTTTGCAGTAAGTGGACATTAATTAATGCTAAATTACACCAGAATTCCTCTGGAATCACATACTAACAGTCACACTAAGTCCAAAAGAGCTTGCCATGATTAATGTTTTTGTAAGGAATATCAAAGAAATTAATAACCATTTGTCACTTATAATAAAGTGTTACCAATTAATTTCATGCTATTTTCTGTCCCGGCTTTGCCTTGAAAATGAGATGCTGGAAGTTTAAAGCTTAGTATATTACAGAAGCGTGAGCCTCCACTCTCTGACCTAGTCAGGACTTTTCAGTGCAAATTGTCCTGCTACTACTCTTGGTATCTCGTATGAGAAATAGAGCAAGTGTCTCGGTTTGGGATGCAGAACCTGGGCAAGAGGAAGAGTTATTTTAATTCATGTGCCATAATTCACTCCTCAGTATTGGAAATTCGAATCCTCAGACTATTCATTAACTTGACAAACACCGTAATGAGTGCAGAAAATGGCAGCACATAAATCCATTCTCTTGACAAAGAACATAATGAGAATGGGAAGTGACACAAACTAAATAGTGATCACTTTACAGTCTGGAGACTGTATATGCTTGCTTCTTGTGTCACCGCGGCTCTTCCCCTTTCTTCCCTCCCTCCCTGTCGGCTGATGAGTGAAGTCTAGATGGGGTAAACCTGTGCCTTTCCAGGACTCCCTGCTGGCCAGGCTTGAGGGTCCTCAGGGCTGCACGACCCCTTTTGTTCATTGAGTAGCTTGGTGCCTCAACAGGTCCCAAGTGAAATAGTGAGTTAAGAGATACTTAACTTCTGCCAGTACATCTCTTTGTTCTTTTCAAAGGTGCATATCATGCATCCATCATCATCATCATCTTTTTATTCACAAGAATTTCTTAACTGGTTTCAGAGGTCAGTGTTGAGTTCAGCAATAAGCGAATGGGTATGAAAGGATGTGGACAACTAATTCAAACATGTAGCATCCCCAAATTCTGTACAATTTTGCCTGAACATAGTAAATATATGCTGGGACATCGCCCAGGAAACTTGCGCTTTTGATAGTGGCCTTATATACAAACGACCCAAGGGTCAAGTTCCTGATAAGGACCGGAGAACTGAGTTCACATTGTTCACAACACGGCTGGATACTGAGGTCACTGGCATATGGCGTGCTGAATGAATTATTGTGTTAAAGGTATTACATTTTATATGAAACAGAATAACCGAACAGACTCAATTGTTTTCAAGGGTTAGATTTTACACTGTTTATTTTTCACTTGTCTGAAGGACTTTTCTAGTAGTTAGTGGACTCTATGATATCCTGTTACGCTTTCAGGCACTAACAATTTGAAAACTTCCCTTCCACACATACGTCTTTCAGGAAAGATGGTCCTTTCTGAAGTACGCTCCATCCTGGACTTCCCACCAAGATGCAATTTTACAAAGATTAGTAATTAGTACTGTTCTTTAATGGCACAACTGAAGTCTTAGTGTTTGTAAAACGCTTTGAGAATTTTACACAAAAAATCTGAATGCCAACTATTATTATTATTAATAAAATCAATTGCGTTATCTTTTTCAACACAAAATTATGCCAGTACCCAGTAATGCAATAATTTCATTCAAAACCTAGCTTGCTTTTCTTGGCATCAACAGCACAGACCATCTAATATAATATAAAATTCCTTCTTGCTGTTGTAAAGTGAAAGCTAAGCATTTATTTGAGCCTTTCTTTCTTCTTCCTTTTTATTTCTGAGGAAAATGCTCACAGGGAATAACATAGCTTGCTTAACTGCATAATACTTTCTGCTGTAAGTTCTTTAATTTTCTGACACTGCAACCTGAAAAAATCAGATGTGCGAAAAAAAGTCTTTTTCTAAGTATTCAGTATCAGAAGAAATTATCAAAGCTTAGGGAAACTGGAAAATAAATGCACTAAGCACAAACAAGGAAATATTAAAGATGAATCCATAATTTTGTCCCAGTGCTGTGTAAAACAGCCTTCCACCTCCTCTGTATTCAGTCCCAAGTCCTATATGACCTTCGGCTCTAAAGATGAGAGTCATATATTTAACTACAGTATTTTTTATTTACTATAGAAGCCGGGATGCAAAACACTTAATCTACATCATAAAATGGAAAGTGGCTGAGCTTGCAGTGACCTTGACCATTCCTACTCCAAAAGCTGATCATTTCAAACAAGTGCAGCCCTTCAGCTGTGCTAAATTGGACTCAAGTTCATGGCATGTGTTATTTTTCAAAATCTGACTTTTTTTTTTTTTTTTTTTTGGTAGGGAATCAGAGAATACAAATCTAGAAGATGTTTTGCATGTATTTATTTATGAGTGCATAGATTTTCTCTGGTTAAACAGCAGTGAGGAAGAAATAGCAGCGGGAGGTTTTCAGGGGAGTTATCCACTCAGTCCCTACTGACCTTCTGCAGAAACTGGATACCGAGCTACCTTTTGTCAACAGCAAAGCACAGAAGACTGAAGCCAGAAGGATCAACACCTTCACCAACTAAACATGTTGGTGAAGGTGTTGATTAAAATCAGAGATAAAACTCCTTTTGCTCCTCCCCCTCTTGAATTTAGGGTGGAAGGCAGGCATTGGTCATTTCCTTGGGTGAAACAGTGAATTTCTGCACTGTCTATTCCTTCAGGTAAAGCCACAGATCCACAGCTGCTTTTTGTATCCCCTGTTTCACAGCATGCTGTCCCTTGATTGCCTTTTATAGCTGTGGGGTTTGTTTTGGTTTGTTTTTTTTTAAAATGCGAGCTAAACAAAAACCTTGTGTTACATCGCTTGAATTATGTTTTTACTATAATAAACACAGACTCCTGGCCAAAGAAGCCAATCTTGCATTTTTGGCAGGTGTTGCCTTTCCTGCTCAGGACACTTAGATGCTCTAATATCTATATGCCTGTTCACTATCCCTCTTTTCCTGCTTTTTCTTTTGTTTTTGGGTTTTTTTTTGTGACATTTGCATGCTTTCCCCTATAGTGGTGGAAAGTGTCCTAGCTCAGGATATCACCTACTTTGGCAACTGGAAGGCTGTTGCACTCGCCAAAAGCAGGAGAACAACCCTAGTAGACCCCAGAGGGACATGTGTGGTTCATTTTTAAAAGACATTGCCAAACCTACTGATGCTTAACAGACAGTCAGTGGCAGAGCAGCTTTTGCAGGCTTTTGAAGATTTTTTCTGTTGTGCCATTCAGTCCAGGTTATTTTTTCTTAACATTGCATAACTTTAACATTTAAAAATTGTCTAGGTGCGAGAGAACAATGGAATAGCTTTCCCATGCTACCAAACCAGGGGGACAATGAACATGGTGGAGAGGGACATCAAGATACTTAAGGTAATGATTAGAGACTACTCAATCCAACATGACAAATTGAAATAGATTTGTAAGGTTAATACCAATTCCAGAGACTATAGACCATTTTATGGGATGAGCTATATAACTTTTGCTCCTTCCCCCAAATTTATGATCTTTACCAGAGATTTGAAGCAAAACACAGTAGCAATTGGATTCTAAAGGACAATAAAGGAAGAAGAAGAAAAAAAAAAGAAAAAAAATCAGTGGGGAAAAAAAAAAAAGCCAGAGGAGGGCATTTCACTCATTCTGTTTCTGGTACTGTTATTTTGCCAATTAAACTGTTATAAAGATAATAAAAAGAAAGCATCTGTGGAAAATGAAAGTTTGCCTTCATGAAGAGAGATATTGTGAATTCTAAAAGCCTTTAAAATTACATTCCCTAATAAATAAATAAATAAATTAATCAACAAGTTGTACGAAGCCACATAAAAGCCACTGCACATTTCATTAATCTTTGAGATATTTTAGGGTTTCTTTTAGGTGAAATAAATCCTTGCTGCAGAAACGTTTATGTGCAAAATTTGTAAGCCATGCTGAGGAAAGAGAATTTGCCTTAAGGCTGGGATTCTGTCTCCTTACGCCAAAATGGTTAGAAGCATGGAGAAAAACAAAATAAAACAAAAAAAAAAACCCTCATAAAGAAGAGTGATTAGAAAGACTGAGTTTGCTTATTTAAAAGAAAGAAGAATAAAAAGAAGTGAGGTGTAAAACTGCAAGCTAGGGAGAACTCCATGAAGGCAGCATAATCGCCTTTTTTTTGCAGTGTTTATGTAGTCATTTTATAACATACGGTGGTCAAAAGTTTTGCATTGCTGTAGCCAAAGAGCTATCACAGATGTTCTTTTCAATGTTATGATCTGGAGGATACAGGAGGTGCCTGTCTGAGAGCTTGTCCATGTTTCCATTTATAACTCCTAGTCTAATAAAACATATTACCTTTATAAAAAAGCTTCTCTTCTTTTTAGAAGAAGGAGCCAAGAGCAGACTGTGCTTTGCATGGGAGCAGAAGCTTAGAGAACAAGAAGTTATAGGAAGTGTTAAGATGGATGTTGGTGTGTTGGGGGGTGTGTGTGGTAGACAGACAGAGAGGGATGCTCTGTTTGGTAAATTAAAGAAAGTGTTTTCCTCTGGACATTTCTAAAGGTGTTGATATCTTTGAAAAGGGGTCAGAGAAAGGGCCAAAAAGTTACCAAGAACTGAGTGAGGTTTCATTGTGAAGAATGTTTTAGAGAAGATAAAAAAAGAACTGTCTGCTGAGACTTCCTAGGACTTGCCAACTCATCAGTTCATGCGGTAGAGAGAGAGCCTGTATGACAAAGGAGCTGAGAAAATGCATTATAAACAGGACTACCTAATATGATGTGAAAGTGAGAAAATGGGCCTCTGCAGGAAAACTTCACAGCACCCAAATAGCTTCTGGATAACTTATCGGGACAGAAAAGCATTGCGCTGGCTCAGCGTAGCCACCACAGACCAGCACAGGCTGAAAGGCCCTGAGTGATGAGGAGAGGGAAAAGTAACCTGCTTGTTCCATATTTAAACAACCAGTTGGTAAAGATTTTCTGAATATTAGAAATGCTGCTTGCAACAGGCACAGACCGAGTGGGAATCAGGACCAAATATACTTTCGAAAAAAGCGATAGTGCAGTGGTGGGAACTGCTTTGGGGAAACCCTGTTCTTCGCACCCTTGTCTTTAGCCATGGAGCTGGCAAGCAGGTAAAAGATTACATTCTTAAGAAGTATTTTGAAATGCATTGTGTTCTACACTGGAATATGATCCTTTGGGGTATGTCAGGAAGGGAACAAGGGGAGAAACTGAAGCTGTGTAAGACTAGCGATAGCCACTGCTGGGAGAGTCCCTGCTGGAACCGAGAAGCCTTCCTGAGGCAATCTGGGTTGGGGACATACATGTACCTCCCCCCTCCACACAGATACCCACATCCTCATGTCCCACACACATACTTATTTCAATAAATTTGCTCTAGTTTATGAAAAACGCATTAGCGAAAAAATTCTGGCCAGTTCTTGTCCACAAGACCTTTGGGAGTGAAATTCAGCACAGCATGGGAAGACATTCATAAGTCCTCTGTGAAATGAAATCCCACTTCAGACCTCAGTGCATAGGTTAAGTACTCCTACATTTCTAGCATTATCCACACAGATAATGTAAACTCAGAAATAATACCTTGAATGCGCACACTATTTATATCTTTCCCAGAAAGAAATTAGCAGGCGTAACAGCCTCCCCAAAGGTGGGATGTAAATATCACGCAAGATCTTGGCCAGAACAAGAAATGGACTATCTGCCATCTCATAATTGGAATTTAGATTTAATTAAGATGGAGAGAAAAATACTCATCACCCTTTTAGTGAAATGCAGGAGCCCTTGGTGCAGTTATCTAAACATAAGAAAGCAGCCTTTCTAAAACTTTAGTTAAACAAACAAGTCTCTGTGTAAAAAATGGCCTGTAATCTTAATTCTCAAGTTTATAGTCAGATGACAAAAAAAATGTGTCTAACTGTTGCACTGGGCTTCTTTTATGCTTCTGACTCCTGAATCACAATATAGGATTGAAATCCAGCATCTTAGCACTAAGAAGCTGATTTTACAAAATTAAGCTCGGGTACTACAGTGAGTGTATGTGGTGGGACCTGATCAGATTGGAGACAGGCAGGTAGGTGACCCCTAGTGCTTGGTGAGCCCCTGGCTCGCACTTTTGGGTAACCCAGAAGAAGGAGGAGGAAGGGTTGCTTTGTCTGCATAAGCTGCTGTGTTATGTTATCCTACCTTGTTTCCCAGATGTCCCTTACGTATGGGAAGGGACCACATTTCAGGATGGATAAACTTTCTGGTAACTGGCTTCCTGCCACAATCTCTCCCAAGGGATCTTAATCCTTCCCCGTTTTTCTTACGGACTCCTGTTTGGATATGTGAGCTGTGCCTGGTTATATGATTTCCAAACATGCCTGCTCAAGTCTCATATCTGAAACTGCATCTGCCACAAAACCTAAGCAGGGTATCTGACTGCAGGTCTTGGTGCTTACCAAAGCACAATTATAAGGCTAATACATAAAACTAATGCAGACCATTGTAAGGACAGTATGTGACTTCCCACATAGCACACACGAAGCAATTTTACCTAGTTATTACTTTGTGAAGTATATAACATCTGGTTAAGCTGCTAGGTATCTATTTATAAAAGCATTTAGTCTTGATTTAAAACTTCAAGCAAAAGTGAATCCGTCATGCTCTATGATAAAATGTCCCAGTGGTTTATAACTTTCAGTGTTAAAAAAGTGAAGCAATTTGTAGTTTGAATTTATCTTCCACCATGAACCTTTGAAACTCATTATGTTTTCCCTTTCCTAGATTAAAGAGCTGACTGTCAGTTATCTTCTCTTTTGTAGATTCTTTCAGACTGATCAAATCAGACCTTAACCTTTTCTTGGGTAAGACTGAGAAGGGGAATTTCCTTGGTCTCACCAAAAGGCATTTTTTTTCCCCCCAACTTCAGGTCAAGCTTGCAGTTCTTTCTGGATTCCCCCTGCTTTGTTGAAGTGTTTTGTACATGTTATGTAGAGGGCTGGACACAGGATCCCAGTTATGGCACTAGTGATGTTTGGAAAGGTTACATGGGATGGCATTGCCTTTGTATCCTAACTTTAATGAGATCATTAGTTCCCCTTGATTTACATCCCAGGATGACCTGCAGTCTCCCAGCTAGAGAGTCATGCTTGGAGCTGATGTTCCAGAGCTTTGTATGTCCTCAAACTCATTGCAGAGTTACTGTTTTCTGAGACACCATCCTTAGGCCTGTAAGTGTGACCTAAAAGCTTTGCTTCTGCATGTTTGGCTGGAATTTAGTTGTAATATTTGTTCAAATTAATACAGCAGCTCATTAAAGATGAATAAAAATCATTATTTGGATGCAAAGCATTGTGGTTAAAGACCTGAATCTGGCTTCAGAAAATCTGGGTTCTATTTTAGGCTTTTACTGTAAACTGCCTATGTAAATCTTAACAATCAGGGGGACTTAATTTTCTCCTGCTCTAGCTCCACTGTATAAAATGGAGTAACAATTTTTCCACACCATTTTTATTGTCTAGGCAAACAGTAAACTAAAAAAAAAAAATTGCAAGCCTGAATAACAGGAACAAAGTAAAAGACTAGAGAGGAAGCATGGAAGAAGAAAGCACGCAAATAGAGCAAGAAGCTTATTAGGAGCATAGACCTGAAAAAAGAGCCTCCTGGGCCATGTAATTCAGATTCTTCTATCACATGTATTATGATCTAAATTTGCAGTTATCAAACTCCATTTTACAATTCGTTAGGCTTCCCCACATTTAAAATCCCTCATCTGACAATGTTAAATCTCTGACCTAAGTGTCCCGTTTGCCCTTTTGCAATCAATGCCCTTTAGCCTGAAATACTCTTTTGAGTCCACGGTGCTTACCCCATCTGTTTGCAAATACGAAGAGATAAAGTGTTATATTGCCAGTTCTTTGTGCTTGAAACACAAGCCTTCAATCAAAGAGAAACATATGTATATCATATCTATATATATCATGTCACAGTATCTGCCATGTCCAGTGAGTGCTTGGGTGGATAATCTTCAAATTGGAAAGCAATATAGCAATGGTTAGCCTTGTCAGGGCTGTGTTTTCACACACTTATATTGATCCAAACTGAAATCACTGTCTGGCAGAGCCCAGCGCCGTGGAGCTGGACCATGTGGTCAGAGCTGGCCTGTGGATGTAGGGCCATGGAGACGGGTTGGCGACATCAGCTGAGCGCTGGTGTGGCAAACACTGTGCATTTCAGTCACACAGCAAAAGCTGATATCTATATTTTAAAAATATTTATCCCAGCTAGATACAGTGCATAGTGATTAGGATACAAATGAGATCAATTCCTCCTCTCTGGAGATAAATCCAGATTAATTTGCTCTCCCTCTGCCACCAGTGCTTCCCCCCCAAAAAAACATTCTTTTTTTTTTATTATTCTTTTCCTTCCTGTTCCCTTCTAGACATTCAACAAAACAATTAAACTGTATTCATGCGTTATTGTAAATCCAATGCCAGGGCACTGAATTGTCTCAGGGGCAGTACTGCAGTGTGGCGAGTATTAAATTTAAAGAAAGTGCAAATGGTTTAAAAAACTGCCCTGAGTGTGTGTGTATGTTTGTGTTTGTGATATGTAACATTTGCAAAGAAAAAAAAATATAGCTCTTTCAGGCTTTTCTTTGGAGAATTTTGGAGTCAAAACAAGATTTACTACTGGGCTTTATTTTCCACTCCAAATAAATGTTATCAGTTGATTTATGCTCCTTTTAAAATAAATGATGGGAGGGAGCATGACAGCGTACTGCAAAAGTAGGAGGGTGCTCAGTTCTGCTCCCACCGATACCACTTATTCCACTTACAAGTCAGGGAGAGTCTAAGGGGGAGCATTTCCACAGCACTGGCAATGCCAACTGCAAAACAATAAAGAAAATCATCTAGTCCTTGTCCCATTCTGCTGTTTTTTCCTGCTCTCCTTTGAGGGGATTTAAAGTATTTGTGGTTTTGACCGCAAACACTTAACTCCTCTGGCTCCTGGAGTAAAAAGCGAGCAGGCAAATCTGCTACATGCACTCCCAGATCAATACCTGAAAGTTCGTTTAGGTCTTCGGCTACGTGCTGTTAACCGATTCATCCCAGCAAGCCCTGTGCGTTCAGCTGATTACACTCACTGCCCTCCGAGGAGCTGCACGTAAAAGCAGCCATCTATGGTATTTCAATAATGAGAGCTCCAGGGGAGGGATTATTATTTTAGCGAAACAATGATTTTTCATGGAGTTCAGTGAAAGAAATTGGATAGATGTCACCGTCACGGGAGGCAGGGAAGAAAACCCCTGCCCAGGTTGTTGCTGTCGAGATGGCTTTGCCAATGAGAAGTGCAGAGGGCTGGAGAGCGGTCATCCACGGGCCAAATCCCATGACCCTCACTCTGGCTGCCCCCAGAGCTGGCCTTTTATCACAGGTCTAGCTCTTTCCCTTCAGAAAGCTCTGGGCCTGCCTTGTTACTAGTGTGAACAGTAGCTGAGTCAAAGAGAACGTCTTGGAGTACCAAACTGCTCCTACCTGTCATCCCTGTGAGGATTTCTTTTGTGCATCCTTGGTTGTTTTACCTAGTCATACCATGCTTGCCCGGGTTTACACTGTGACAGTTAAAAATACAAATAATAATCAAGATGTGAACTCTCATATGCTTAAAACATCAAGGCAGAGAACAAATTAATTAGCATGCAGTTCATAAATGTGACATTGATGAATTACAGCATAGCTATTGATTAATCATATATCAATTACAGTGGTCTAAGCACTATAACTACAAATCAATTTAGACCTATCCATGAATTGATACTCAGTGTAAGAAATTAAATCAAAGACTCTGAATGGTACAAAAGTGCAGCTGATGCACAAATAACGTGCTTGATTAACACTAATGGAAAGCTAACTAGATATGCCTGCAGTGTACTGATATGAGAACAAACTTCAGCTGATTGAAGACTCCCTCACTATTTATCCTGGTTTGGTCCCTGTTATAGGCACCTCATTAACGAGAAAGTATGACCCCAACCTGGGTGTAATAGAGCTGCCACTAAGGTAAGCATGCCATTTATTCAGTCACACTGTAGGAGTTAATTTGGTAAGGTCTGTTTCTGCAGCACTATAGTACACCTAGTTTTTATTAAAGACAAGAAGAGATGGGGATTAATTCATGCAAGTAGTTTCTGTAGCTTCAGTGGAATGTTTAACAGAAAATATTTTGCAAGGCCTGGCCATAATTCAGGGGGGTAGAAAACAGACTTGGGGGACCTAGGCACAGACATCACTGAAGAGTAATTAATTTGAAAACAGCTGTTGAGTACTTTTGATAGAAAATTTAAAGACTGAGTCTTTTGTTTCTCTTCCACACATATTTGTCAGAGATCTTTTAATTCCTGACACACACACACAGAGAAAAAAAAAAAAAATTGTGAGTTCACAAAAAAAAAAGAATTGTAAGTTAGGCACAGCCTTGGTAATTTTTTCAACATATTTTAAAGTTTCCACTTTAGAAAGGAAAAAGGACTTTCCAAGAAATCCCAAATAGCCTTTTTTTTTTTTTTTTTTTTCATTATAAAAAAGATCACAGTAGTTTCATTGAAAGAAATGTTTCTAGTTTGGGTGGGATCCTCTCTGTGATACCGAGACACGCAACTTGTAAGTAAACTGCTGATAAACCAACCCTTTTTCGAGGAACTGTTTGCCCTTTTAACATCTTAGAAGAAAATGCTGTCTTCTTAAGTTTAGGAGTCTAAGGATGTCTCTACGGATGCTTTCAAATGCATCTTCCTCTCTTCACCAGCTAGGAGAGGTCCAACACCCTTTTCTGTTGCAGAGAATTCAGCGGAAAGAGGCACCTGGCCTCTGGATGCTGCTCCAAGAGGTCCCACTTTCCCCTGCACCCCATGTCAGGTTTGTCGCACTGAGTATTGCATCTGATGTGGAAGTGGACACGTATGTGAGGGTGACTGCATAAAGCCTTGAATGTCTGTCTTCTTTGCTTGCATCCTGCAAGGCTGTGAACTTCAAAGCAGCCGTGCTCCTGATCTGGATTGTTTCCGCTTGATTTACATTATCCAAATGGTGGTGAGATACCAGGAAGCAGAAACTTTGTTTCCCTGTTGTTTGCAGGCAGCTAGCTCTGCTTGTGACCCCAAGAAAGAATTTCTGCTATGAAAAAAAAACCAACATCCATGCTCCCTCCTCCCATTCCTGGAAGTAACAAAAGCGTTGTGGAACATATTGCTACACTGCTGTCAACATAATGATAGTGTTTGTAAAATAAACTCCCACCAAACACTCCAATAATTAGAATGTCTTTTTTCCCCCTCCCAACCTTATGTTCCTTTGAACACGACATCAATGTTCATTAATTCTATATTCGAATGTTCATCTTCTGTGGCAGCTCTACCAAATAAACAAAGTAAAACTATTTAACAATGAGAAGATGTAAAATGTTTACATTGGAAGGGAATAAAACCAGTGATGGCAACAACACTCTTAATCAAACTCAATTATACAGACCAGGCGCAATCTGCCACAGCTGACAGTTTGCTGACTTTAGTTATAGTATTTTGCGAGGAGAAATGTTTTATTTACAGCCCTGCAGAAAAGGTTCTGGGTTAAACATCATGGAGGAAAATCACAGAGTGGGTGAGTTCTTGGCAAAAAAATTTTGATTGTAGTGATAACCACGAAACTATGGGTATAAATCGGATGCGGTCATTCCCTCTAAAACACTGTAGAAGATACCGGTTGGGTCAGTGTTTCTAATTATGCATCTATCTGCTGGAAACTATGTCAATGTTTAGTCCTGAGGTACATTTTAACAGCAGTGAGCAAAACCCTTCAGGAAAAAGCAAAACATCTCCTGAAAAAAAACTTTTAGCAACCGGAGATTCGTGTTTAGCAAATCCATTTAACTGGACGTTCGTGAAAGTTAGCTAAACAGTGATCTAGAAAGCAAGGAATGATAATACCTTCCAACCTCCTGTGTTGAGCAAACATCTCCTCTAAGAAGAAAGGCAAAGAGGATATGAAGAATGTAATTTTAAAAAGTGTATGTTCCTAAGACTGTGGTTTGTGTTGGACCAGAGGATCAGCAAAAGTCCTTGGGGTTCACTGAGGTTCAAAGGCAAATTGGGAGTTTGGCCCTCCATAGACTAGGCTAGGCTGTAGCAAAAAAACCCAGATCTTTCTGGCCTCAGAAACCAACCTGACTTACGCTTGGGAGGTTTTTTAGAACCTGTGCATCATTTTGGGTAGTGGGATATGTTTAAATGGAACATTATAGCTGGTGAAGGGTCTGGAGAACAAGTCTTATGAGGAGCAGCTTATGAGGAGCAGCTGAGGGAACTGGGGTTGTTTAGCCTGCAGAAAAGGAGGCTGAGGGGAGACCTCATCGCTCTCTACAACTACCTGAAAGGAGGTTGTAGCGAGGTGGGGGTTGGTCTCTTCTCCCAAGTAACAAGCAATAGGACGAGAGGAAATGGCCTCAAGTTGTGCCAGGGGAGGTTTAGATTGGACGTGAGGAAAAATGTCTTTACTGAAAGAGTGGTTAAACATTGGAAGAGGCTGCCCAAGGAAGTGGTTGAGTCCCCATCCCTGGAGGTATTTAAAAGACGTGTAGATGAGGCGCTTAGGGACATGGTTTAGTGGGCATGGTGGTGTTGGGTTGATGGTTGGACTCGATGATCTTAGAGGTCTTTTCCAACCCTAATGATTCTATGATTCTATGATTATAGCATCCTGCCTGCATCCTACTCTCTAGACAGGGATGTTTTTTTTTTTTTTCTCCTTAGGGAAAAACGTTGATTGTTCTCACTTTTAAGGAGGCAATTTAGACTAATTATTTCCTTCCTACCATGGGTAGATTCTGTGTTATTTTGTAACAGAAAGTGAAAGATAGCTGAAATGTAGAATATGATTTCAAAGTGTGCCTACTGCAGTACACATAAATAAGAGGAAAATATCAAAAAGAGGGACAGCTAGCTACAGTGTCATTTACATGACTTTCATATGAGAAGCTTCTATGAATATAAAGGATAGTCCAATAAAACTGCTCAGTCAACTTCTTGGTTAGAAACAGATCCACCTACAATTATATACTTTTTTTTTTTGAGGAGTCTTAAAGCTGTCTCAAGTGCGAATCCTTTTAAATGTCCATCTAAATGTTCAGGCTAAGTGCCAAGAGGAAATCAGTCTATGCTGGCTTTCTGAAATCTTCCAAGTGTGATAAGCCTAATAGGAACATTTGTCCATTTTATGTTACCTTCAGGAGCTTTTACAGTGAAAGTCTCACCTCTTTTCTACTGCTTTGCATGCAGTGGCGATTAATTTTTAGTTGAACATGCTCACTCAAAGCAAAATTAGCTTCTTGCAAGAACTGTGTGAAAGCAAACTAATTTCTGGCATGTTTTGATAGAATACATTTTCTCTAGAAAATGCCTGGAAAAAAGTGCCTATGAAAACATTCACATTTATACAAAGGCCATAAAACTAAACATTGTGGGAATACATAGCTGGTTGTAGTTTGGTATATTTTCAGTTTCCCTGGAAAACCCTGCAAAAGCTTTCGCTCAGTTGCCCCTCTTCCTCAAAAGAGGGTGCTGAGAGTTTCCCAGCTGCTCTTGCAACCCGGAGGCAAGAGGCATGAGAAACTGTTGCGGAGAAAGTTTCTTTCCCATTAGTGCAGCCATATTTCGTGATGGACTAGCAGGTGAACAGCCTCTACCTGTCTGTCTGTCCGTCTGCCTAGAAGTGTATTTTACATCTGTCGCTCTGGCATCTTGGAAATTAGGCTCTGTCTTCTCCATTATTGTTATTCATGCCCTGTCACCCTTGTTCCATTCCCCCTCCCTTATTTCTCGCTTTTGTTCAGGGCTTCTTTACCTTTTTGACTTTACCAGGGCTCACTGGTCTGCCCTGAGCTGGTTTAGGAGGATCCTGCGATGGCTTCCCTGCAGCTCAGGAATGGACAGGGCAGGGGTTTGCCATGAAGTGGCCTCTCCGCATCTGAGCTGAGTCCTCTGCCCCACGCTTCTGCCACTCCTTGAGGTAGGCCTTCCAATCCAGGAAAGGAGAAATTCATGGGAGACAAAGACCATAGTGAAATTCAAATTAAGAGCTGCAAGTACACAGGTAAATATGTGAAACAACCTCCATTGCTCTTGGCATTTCCCAAATGCTCTGCAATGACACTAGCTAACAGTCAGCACGTCTTTTCTTCTTGCTCGGGAGGAAAGTGTCTTCCAGATGGTTTCTTTTTATTCATTTAAAGAGAGTTAAGCTCTATCTCAGAGCTGCAGACAGTTGACTGATTGATGCTTTTGGAAAATCTGCTGATTGGAAAGACTGTATATCACATTAGCTGTTTCAGAGTTACTTTGGTAATTGGTTCCAAAAGAGAGGAGGAAAAAAAAAGATTTGCACCAACCTAGGTGTAACTGATTTACCTCATTATTTCTGATTCAGAATTGACAAGACATAGATCAGTCATCGACAACTTCATGCTCTAAGAATGGATGTTTCAAGCCCTCTTGAAGTACCAGAGAATCACAGATTAATACATTTTAAGCCTTTTGCTTTTATGTTGCCAAAATGAATGGGACTTGGGTCAGCGATATATGTGTGTTATTACCTTTTCTTATATTTTTTTGGTGATTTAACCGAAACAAATGAATGCTTTCAGTTCCAGTTGTCAGTAGACCAGAGTTTACAATGTAAGAGCGATGGCCCAAATCTAACCTTGGTTTCCTCCTCGTGAGGATATGTCTATCCCGCACGCAGTTCATCGCTTCCAGACAGAACCCAGCTAGTTTTCAAAGTGGTTAGCGCTAGTAGCTGACAGTGAAACTCAGGCTGACCTTCAAAGTACTGTACTTTGAAATTGCACCTAGTACAAAACACTGGGTCTTTACAGAGTTTTTCACTGGGGTTTCTGAGTTTTAGAGCGAAGTGTGTGGTGCTTTAGTTGGATTCCTAGCACACTTCCCCAAGGTGCAAATTATCTTTTTTCTAGTATCTGTTCAAAACCTGGTGGAGTGTGAAGCTGATTTTCTATACCCTGCCTTCCGTATTAAACCCCATGACTACCTGATTGTTATTGGCAACTCTGACATAGGGCTGTTAAATGATAACTGTTTTACTACTGTGGCTAAGCTTTGCACCTATTTACTGTGGACATTGTGGATGTTTAAACTTTGCATGCATTTAAAAGTGATTGGGGATATTCATTAATGGAAAGCAAATCAGTCCAGGACTGTTAAATGAAAGACAGTATCTTCATCTTAAGGAGCAGCAAAGCAGCAGCTCACAAGAGGCTGGGAGACCATTCTGAGGAAAAAAGGCTTCAATTTTATTTTACTTTTCCTATTCATCTACTTTTGGATGCTGCCAGAGACCAGGTAGCATGCTGGGCAGGCATTTGGCCTGAGCCAGTGCGGCCCTTCTTATATACTTAGATTTACAGTGATAATCAAGTTATTGTTTGATCACCATTTGAAGGGAGTCCAGCATCTTTCCTATCCTCAGCACTCATTCTTTTCCAAGGACAGTGATCTGAAAGTTAAACCACATTTGTTGTCACTAAATCATGAGGAAAATAAGAGACCAAGACACAAAATGCTTCATTGCAGCTCTGCTGTACGGACTGCTGTCACCACTGGTGCCTCACCCGTTTTAGGAGGTTACTTGAGCCTCATGTTACCCTTTTCCACCTCTCCCTTCCCCTCTTCATGTTTCTGGAAATCTCTGCCTTGCCAGTTTTGCTGACTAAGCTGTTTGTGTGGCTAAACTAAGGAGATGAAAGCAACAACCCTGCAAAACCACTTTTTTTTTTTTTTTTTCTCTCCAAACTATTGTTTATTGTAAAATTTAGTGAGAAATTAATGCACTGAGGTTGGGCTCGGGCAGAAGTTCCATCTCAAATCCTGACACCACTCCCATCATAACCACTCTTCTTCTATGAAATATTTCATCTTTGATGAAACAACATTATATGGAAGTGAAAAGGTGGAAATCTGTCATGTTTAACAAACCTTGGGCTCTCATCTTGCAGTACCCCAAAGACTCCACCAACTTTGCTAACACCTTTCCCGAGAATAATGAATGCCTATGGGATAAATTCTGCTGTTACTTATATCTTAACTGCATTATTAAAGTAAATGAAAGGAAAAGAGATTTAAGGAAGGGCAGGATATTATTCCAATTTACACCATGGAATATTGAATTTAATTAATCATTGCGATGAAGTAAAAAATTTACTCAGGCATAACCAAGAGGTGAATCTGACCATACGGATATATAATATGTGTAATCCTCACATTTTGCAAAGACTTCACATACCTGTTTAGCCCCAATACTATTATGGTTCTAGTGCGTCCTTAAAATTCATTTTTGAAAGCCTGATTGCCATAAGAATACCTCATCAAATTTTAATTAATCCCCAAGACAAAACTGCAATGGCCGTCTCGGGGAATCTTCTCTATTGAACTGACACACTGGTTAAAAAGTAGAGAAATAAAATTCCAATTCTTTGAAGGACTGTTTAGATTCTGAAAAACTACCAGCACATTTAAATATTTAATGTGGTTGGTATGGGAATTCTTAAACATAATTTTTATTGGAATTCTGTTTCTGCTATTATTTGATTATTCTAGCTTCTGTCATATATGAAAGCACCTTGGATGTTTAAAGTGGAAGTGTACTGTCTCTAAAATCCTCTCAGATGATTCTTTCAAATTACTTTGTACCATTATTCAACATTAAATTCCAATATTTTCAATTTTGGAAGTGCAATTCTATATCAGGCTGATGACAGTTGGCACTTACACTTACACTCTTTGCTTTATGCTCTAAAATGAGCCGTACACATTAATCAATGCAGATCCAACTTCTTCTCGCCTTGAGTGCCTCAAGCTCTAGGAGGGATACAGTTGCCATACCTTAAGCATCTGAGTCTGAACTAGTCACTATATACTCAATCTATAGAACAGAAAACCAAATGAACATTCCAGAGGGTGATTCACTCCACTTTAAGATGGATGCCTAAGGCAGGCTAGATGACTCAACCTCCAGAGGTGCCTCTTTTTTCCATTTCCAGTATGAGAAGCCTACTGTGAAGCTGGACTGGGGCATGTAACTTGCAAATGCTTACTGTTTGAGCAGATCATAGGGTCATTTGGATTAGAGGAAGCTGTACATCTCCATCTACACTATCACTCAAGCATGGTACAAAATGGGAATGGACTGCCTGCGTGATACTCTCCTACAACCACTGCTTTTATGAGGATATAACTTGTTCTGGTTTTCTGGTTTGTTGTTTCTGGTTTTTTTCGGGTTTTTTGGTTTGTTTTTTTTTTTGTTTTTTTTTTTTGTTTTTTTTTGAGGGGGTGCCTGTTCTTGGGAATTTGGCTAATATTGAGTTAGAGGAAGAGACATGAGCAATTTTGCAGTGTCTCCCTTCCATTCTTGAATCTATCTGAATTTTCAGTCAAGACATGCTTGCTTTGATGGTTTCTTTGCCCCTGGGAGTGGAGGGCATCACGGCTGCCAAGGGCAGTAGTCTTGGAATAATTAATTCTAGCTGATGAGAACCCAACATGTTTTGAAAAGTTATAGAGCCAGACCTGTGGTTGTATATTACATTCTTCCAAAGAGGATTTCCAGCAGACAGGGCAATAACAGTGAAAGCAAATTAGCTCCATGTGTTATATGAACCTTTCCCTCTTGAGTCACTATTGCATCTCACAGGATTATAGAGAGAACACTAATTCTCCCTTGCCCCATTCTTAGGTGTCAGGGTCTTGCAGAAAGAGGCCAGTAAATGTGATACATCAGTGACTCAATGTAGTTAATCAAATCAAATTCGTAGGGTTTGCATGTTGTACTTCTCTAATATGTTTTTTTCTTCATAAAAAGGACCAGTTTCCACATTAACAACGTTTAATTTGAGATTCTCTGTTTCCATTCACAATTCTCAGATGGGTGACATGACTCCTATCTCATCAAGTGTTTTACTTTACAGCAGTTGCTCCTGTGTATTTTGTGAACCTTAAAGATATACAGTTATTGCTTTCAGTGTATTTGTGCTTCAGTTAAGGATAGGTGTATCTTCTGGAGAAAGAAAAATGTTTTTTTTCTTGAAAAAATCAAAGAAAATGTGGCTAGAAGGGACACCAAGAGGTCATGTAGTTGGTCTCCTTTCATAAAGACAGAGTTAGCTATGTCACTTGTGACAAATGCTAGTTCAATTTTTCTTAAAAATCTCCAGTGATGAAAACATTTCCTGATGTTAGATTTTAATCTTCTTTACTTTATTACTCCTTGGCCTAACAACAGTAGGCACAGAAAAGAGTTTATTTCTTTCCTCTAGCTACTATTGAAGACCATTTCCACATTTTCCCTCAATTTTTCTTTTCTCCAGATTAAATGATCTTAATTTATTTAAACTTTTCTCCTAGGTCATGTTTTCTACACCTGACCAAATCAGTCTGATTCTCTTTTGAGGATCCTTTATAAATGGTCCCTATCTTTCCAAACTATTCTGCCTTCTATGCACAAGCACAAGGTTTTGACTCAAGTTCAGCTGTGAACCTTGTTCAGATGTAATCTGATATTACTCAGATCCCATTCTGCAACACTGCAGCCAGGCCAGAAATCCACTTTAGTATTTCTGCAGTTCTGTATTTCCAAGAGTTTCACTTTACGTTTGTCCTTCCCGGATGGCATTGTACTTTTTCTCCACTTGTCTCTAATTATTTTGAATTCTAGTCCTCTTCCCCACCATGTTTGCAGACACTCACCTTGGTGCTCTCCGTGGCTGTAATAAATATGCTTTCTATTCTTTCATCCAAACCATTTATGAAATTATGAGCGGTATCAGATATTAGACAGAATCCTAAATAGCCAGCTGTATTGAGTGGGGGTAGCTATCTAACTTTGGTGTTTTGACAGTAGCTATGTAATCCCACACTCTAGAGTTTCACCTAGATAATGTTTCTCAAACTTTTTTCTAAGTCCTTCACGTAACACACGTAACATAGCTTTGCTGAAGTCAAAGTATATGACATTTCCTGTTTCTCCCTTATGCACAAAGCCAGTTACCTTGTCATAGTAAGAATTAGATTAGTTTGACATGATTTATTTTTGATGAATGTCAATTAGCTGTTGCTCTTCTCTTATTATCCTCTAGACGCTTGCAAACTTTTGAGTTATTTATTCCAGTATTTTTGTGAGAATGTAACTTCAACTAAATCTGTACGTCTGATACAGTTCCCTGAATCTTTTAAAGATAAGCATTGTATTTTCTCTTTTCAAGAAAGAATTCCAAAGTACCAGAAAAAAATCTGGAATTTTCCTTTTCTAGAACTCAACCAGCTGTTTTACAAAAAACTTACAAAACCCCAAAAATCTGTTTTATAGGTATTAAGAATTTATGCAGGATCTGTCTCTGCATTCAGTTATTGAGCGAGATGATAGATACTTATGCAGGCTTGTGGTTCAGACACTATTATACCTACAGAATTGTAATTCTGTTACAATAGCCCTATCTACCACAGCTCTTCAAAGCAGCACAATGGCATCAGGACTAGAATTGCAATTTTGCTTTTTCAAATACTTAACACAGGGAAAAAATTCTCTCTGCTGTTAGCAACATTATTGAAATGACAGAGGTGATCTGTTCTAACTCAGGAAGGAGAAGTTAATGATACATAAAAAATGTCATCCTTCTACCTCTGCCCCTCACCTTCTGCAGCATTTACAATAATTTGAGGGCCATCAGGTGGAAATACACAGTTCAAAGGGATCCAGACTGCCCAAGTTTCAAAGTCCTGTCCTCAGATCTTGTCCAAAAGTTTGTTCTGAAGAAGTTTGTACCTACAAGAAAATAAATGAATAAGCAAGCAAAGAAGAGTTGAAATATAGGAACAATCTACAAAACCTGCAATTCATGTGATTTAAATACAGGCAAAAAATCAGAGCTCTAACAATACATGGACTTACAGAAAATGTGACTAAAATGCCGTATTTCTTATATATTGACTGCAAAGGAAGCATGCTACAAATAACCAGTTGTCTCTTCTACAGCTCCATTATAAGATAATTAATTTAAATCTCCCTAAGCCACATATTCTCTATTCTATTTCTTTTGTATTTGTTTATTTGGTCATGAGAGTTTCTTCTCCTTTTGATTCACTTCCAGTTGTACTCTCTCCCTGTCCCTGCCCAGTCTGAAGATGAGTATGAAAAACAGTCTTTCAGTACTCTGTTAAATTCCAGATAATGAGCTGTGTAGGTGTTAGTGTTCCTTGGAAGCAGAGTCCCACTTATTTATAGCTCTGCTGTTTAGCCTTCTGCGTTGGCATGCTGTAGTACTCTGCCAGAATGCCTACTGAATATGCAAGTTCATAGGCAGCTTCACTAGCAACTGAAATCTTAGTTTATGACTAAAATAGGGGACGTGCTTGTATCAATCGCACTGAGATTTGGCATGGGGAATAATTTGATGAACATCTGATAGGATTTGATACCCTATTTTGACATCCTATTTTGACATATGGCTATCCTGCCCTAGTATTTGATAGGAGAACCTGTGTGAGTTGGTCCTGCTCATCGGGGATGGTGCTTCTGACTTTGAGAGCCTTAAGGTTAACAGATTTTCCTATGGGCAAGACTCAGTCAGCTTAAGAGACTAAGTAATTTTGAGACAATTGTTCCCAAAAGCTTCTCTAATGGGCCTCCTTAGTCTGGAGAAGTCTACATGCAATACTCACCTTATTTTTGAAATGAAAAAAAACCACACCCCAAACCTAAAAACCCAACCCCCCAAAAAAACAGTCAGTAGGATTTAGATTTTGGTTAAAATATCCACAATTATGTGCCTGTATGTAAGTGTCTACTTCTGTGCTGGATAGTGAAGCTGTCTTTATAGTCAGTGGAGAGCTTGCCAGGGCAGTCAGTCTCACTGGATCATTCCCTGCCACAAATCTCCATCATGAATTGGCTACTCATCTAAATTGTGCCCTAAATGCCATTGGGATTGTATTATCTCTTTCCACCGACTAAAAAAATAGCTTAGAAATCTACCCCATGTACAGACACCTACATCTGGAGGCCTAAATTGAACTCAGCTAAGATTCAGATGACAGCCTGAGTTGCTTGGACAACTATACTTGAGAACTTGTGCAGTCTGAGCAAGCAGGTGCTGAAATCCCACTTTAGACTGTATTGTTTTAGATGACAAAGTCTTTTTATTGTGGTTTATGGTTTTCTCTACATTTTTTTTTTCTATATGGTTTGCACCTACCTCCTTGGGTGACTCTAGGATAATTCAGCCAGTTTTTGAGACTAAAACCACTGCCTCTTCGTGGGATCTTTTCTAGCCTGAACTTGCAGAAGCTTGTTCAGTGTTTTAGCATCTTGACTGCCTAGCCACAGGAGATGCATTTTAATGCATAGCCATCTCCCTCAAGTCCATCATTTCATCTGCTACATGATTTTACTGGGTGCTACTTAATACTCCTCTGTGAAGCTGTTTGCTTTTCCTGAAGGATACAAAAGACCTATTTGCACATGGCAACTACTTAAACAACCCCCCAGGTTGGTTTAATGTATATTTTACTAATGAAATAAAATCAGCAAAGTGACGCAATGCAAAATTAGTGAGGAGTTGAAGCAGAAATGATGAGCAGCTGTTAGCTCCATCTAACTGAAGACAGGGGTCCTCCTCTTTGGGGGCAGTATTGCAGGTGTCCTGCAAGCACTCTTTATTAACTATTCAGGGAGGTCAGGACATTTTGTCGTTGTTTGTAATAAACTGTGCCTACTTCTTCAACCAAGGTGAGTGTCCCATTGCAGCAGGCATAGCAGTAACTCATAAAAGAAGCTTTCTTTATATTAAAGGTACCATGAATAAATAGAGACAAAGTAAGGTGGAAGTGAAGCATGGTTGTTCTGAACTGACAGGTGGAAATTGATTCACAAATAAAATGTTGCAAGGCTCAGTAAACCAGGGAACAAATAGTGAATTATGGGTTTATGGTAGAATCATAAGATAAGTGGTAAAGACAGTCTTGTATAGGGATCATCTGAAATCCAATGTAGAACATTGATTTTTTTTTTTTTTTTTTTTTTTTAATAATATATATATGTTTATGTTGTGGTTGCTGGTGTTATTTCTGCCCACTGCTAGGACAGTATTTTCTTCTTTAAGCCATTTCAGATACAATATGACTGTTACATCCCAATTCCTGGAAAATGATTGGGTTTAGATGAAGCTGTGTTTCAGACGAACAAGGTTCAGAGGTGGTGTTCTCATGTCTTCTGTTCTTATATGAAGATCACAAGATCAGTAAGATGGTCAGTAAGATAGGTCACTGTAGACAAGTGAACATTATTTTAAACTTAAATCCATGAGAGTTGCTTCTGCATGAGGTGTTTTGAATTCTTGAATCTTTCAAAAGACAAAACTTATCCAAAGCTAGCAAACTGTGTCAGCAGTTATTTGGTTCTTTTTCAGAGAGTCCACAAAATACGAATTTTAATGAATTTTGCCAGGATTCAGGATTTATTATGACAGCTTCTGTACAGCTTTAGACTTTGTAGCATTTAGTACCTGTGGTGGAGTAATGCTTAATAATGATATGAATTTCCTCATCATTTATTTTTTTTCTTTTACAGCTGGAAGAAGATCTGCCAATAGTATAATCACAAGCTAATCCTTTGATCTTTTAGTACCTTGTATTTCATCTTCTACGAAACACCGCTTACAAAGTAGTCCAAGCGCCTTGAGCTCCTGGAGGGAGAGAGCTTCTATATTACTGTGTTATTGCTATTAGAAATCAAACGCTAATTTTTGCTTATTGCTATTGCAATACTATTTTCATTCCCAATGTAGGATGAGAGCGTTTGTAGACAGTGTCTACTCTTAGCCTATGTAGGAGGGACACCAGATTGGATATGACAAATAAGTGGAGGAAGCGCAAGGTACCAGTAGCATGATTATGATTCGTGTAGTAAGTGGCAGTCACAGCACACCCACTGTCTAGCTATTGTCGGGCGTTTTGTAGTCATTATGGCACAGCAGGTAAACATTAATGGGAAAAGATTACATACTGTGAGACAGAGCATTAGCCTGTGTAAATCATCAGAGCTCAGCTGAAGTCAATGGAGCTGTAAGGTTTTGGACCAGCTAAGGATATGGCCTTAAACTCTTCCTTTTCAAAAGAAAAATAAGTATCTTGAGTCTCCTCCACCATATGTTTCAGACTGTTCTCTGTATACAGCTAGTTCTTCAAGTGTACATATATCTATACTTAGTGCGTGGGGGTTATTATTATTGTGGAGAAGGGAGCGCAATACACATTATGTGCCTGGGGGAAAGGTCTGTGTCTGTAACTGTCAGCAATCCCTGTAATTACACCCACTGCCAATATCAGCTCTTGGAATTCCCCTTTCATGCAATCTACTTTTGTCCTCCTTCATCAACGAAGCTGAGTGTGACATCCTCTAACAAGGTTGGTAGAATGGTTACACGACTCAATTATTAACTCAAATGCAAGTCGCATACTGCAGCAAATAGAATTTCTTCTGACAGGCTGCTTGTCATATTATGGCCTTATTTGATTAACTCACCCCTTTGGAGGTGTTCATGATCTCATTATACCTTTAATGATAAAATTCCCTTCTGCTATGTGCTATTTTATATTACGTTAAAAGGGATTCATTCATTTTTCGCTTGTCAGTTGCATAATTGGATAAATATTTAACAGGGGTAAGTTGATTAAATTTCTGCTAAAACTATACTCACTACCAAAATATATTCTGAACACCTTAAAAGTTCGTCTGTCGGCCATCAGTGGAGCAGGTGGTAAATCCAATGAGACTTTCCCTCTTGAAGGTCACGTGAAGTCCTTCTTCTTTTGAACTCTGCAGAGCCCCAAAAATGAATAACAACAAAGGCTTTTACTCCAGTAGAAAATAATGGTTTTAGTAGATTATGCTGCAAAGAGTTTAAATTAGAAGATGGGAGCCACGACTGAGGTGACATGTTACTGAATTAATCAAATGTGAGAGGTAGTGTGTATTCTGGTTAAAATGTGAGATAATCAGGGTCAAGGTTCTGAATCTTTGCTGCTGAATCACAAAGGCCAGGAACAGATTTTTAAGCTCTCCTTGAAAGGCATTTAACTTATGTCAGCAAATACAAACTGTATGTATTCCTCAGGTCCACAGGCCTCATTCTCCCATGATGATATTTGGATGTCCAAATATTTTGTTTTATACATATCCATGGAACATAGGATTCCATCTGTTGTCAAAACTGGCTTCAAAATTTGCATGTAAAGTAATTTACTGACTCAGATGATGAATTAATGCTTGAAAACATAAGCAAAATTGTGGCTTTACGGGATTCACAGAGATTTCAAAACTAGTCTTTTTTTTTTCTCATTGCCTCTGTTTCCCTATCTATAAAATAATATGATGTTAACACCTGTAGATAAAATGTTTCTTCCATTCACTTTTAGATCTTAACACAAAAATCACTGGAGAAGGGCATATAATTATTAAAAAAAATTGTTTGAAAGGATTACATTATGCAAAATGTCCATTAAAATAAACACTGACAGTTTGTATTTTGACAAAACAGTGTTAAGTATACATTTATCAAAATCAAAACCTCTAATTTGATTATCTCTATTTTTATCTGATTGCCTATTGTCCAGGAGGGTGACGTGGAATTCCGGTCATAAGTTTTTAACAACTGTAAATCTGTAAAACCCTAGGCTCCTAGATAATAAGATAATCAGGGTCTCAATAGGTCTTCTGGTCCATTCCTTTGCCCCAGAAAAATATCAGCTCAGACAGTGCCTCTCAGGTAGATGTTTGTATAGTCTGTTCTTAAAATCCTCCCATGCTGGAGATTTCACAGCTTCCCCAGGCAAACTGCACCAATGTTTCCCTATCCTTGCCACGAGATTTGGTCTTATGTCTTCATTATATATATGCTCAAATAATTTCAGGTATCATTTTTACTCTTTTCAAATACATTTTATAAAGTCAGGAATTGGAAATAGATGGGTAGGCTTGGGGGGGGAAAAAAAAAAAAGAAATAGAAGAAAACCTGAATGAGAGAGATTTTAATGTATTAAAGGAAGTGTACCAAGTCTCATATGATCAAACTGTTCATGGCTTACAACAATTTAAAAGCATTAAACCTCTTCACATTGTGCAATTTCTCCAAATGAGTGACTGGAGGCATGTGTTTTTCTCCATTAGCTATAAACAGAGACAGCTGAGGCTGAAGATGACGTTAGATGACCAAATTGTATGCCTGAAGTTGCACGGACCCACCATCCCTTCCTGATCTTCAGTAAAACTGTTTATTCATCTACAGGCACAGTTTTCAGTCTGCGTTCTGCTGGCCTCAGAGGCTTTGGTTGTCAAAAAGTATTCCCATATTCTGGAGTTTGAACTTTTAAGCTGTTCACTTGTAAAAGTTTTTCCTTGTGTCGCTTTGGCCCGGGCTGACTTGCACTCTTACAAATAAGTCCCGGAATAGCCTGGAAGTTTTCTTGGGCAAGAAACCTATCTCAGTTGGCACTTCACATACAGCCACTCTGTTTTGGACAGTAAGAAATGTTACTTATGTAAATGTGGGCTGATCCTTGCCTGTTGGCCTCACTGTCAAAGAACAGCACCAGAAACATCTAATTTACCAGAACGGACATAGCCTATAGTCCATTGCCTAATTTGAAAAGTTCCAGAAAAAGGCACAGAGAAAGGTCACATTTGGACATTTGACATAAAAATCTATGTCAATTAAATTAATCCAGTGATTTACACACCAGTCTGAAAACTTTTAGGGGGTTCATCAGTTGGAAAAAATAAAAAGAAAAAAAACCCCGAAACATATCCCAATTCATTATTCTTTTCTTTCAGTCATTCCACCGGGCAGATTAAAACCCTTGCCATATGATTCAGATGGGCAATAAACACTGAATAATTTTACTGGGAACCTGCCAAAGGCTGGAAATTATGGAATGAAAAATGAATGATGAATAAATGAATAAACAAATCTGTTTGCAGAAATTAGGGTTGATTGCTAAATGATTTGCTGCCTCACAAATGGGGCTAAATTAATTGTGAGTTTTGTTCCGTAATAGAATGATTTGGCCTTTATAGCACCTGATTGAGTGCATGTTGAATTCGGCTCAAAGATTCTCAGCTACTTCAGTGGACTTTGAATTAGACCCATGCAACAATATTCATTGTCATATCATCCGATGCCCTTGGAAAGAAAGTCGTCATTATTTTCACCGCACAAGTGGGGAAATTGCAGTACAAACAGAGAATGGCCATGGTCATAGAAAAGGTCATTGGTACAGCTCTTGTACCTTGACACAAGATACAGGTGGGAAATGAGAAGACAACAGTTATGCCCATAAGGTTTTATTGCTATATACACAGAAGTAATAATAATCCATACTAATCTGGGATTGATTCATTTGCTATTGGGTGTGAATAGCAGGGTTTTGAGGACAGAAAGTGAACTTTGGATTACCTACAACATCCCATCGAAGTTATTTTTTTCTTCAAGAGCATTTTTTTCTTCCCACAAATTAATTTTTGATCTGCAGTATGAGAAAAAAGTTATCTGCCACCTGAAGTCCAGGGTAATCCTTTCCCAGACCTTCATTTGAAACCAGTAGGTGACAGTGGTACTATTTCACCCAAATTCATCTGTCCTTTTAACCTGCGGGGGCAAAATAGGAAGCAAAATAGCTTTTGCTCTTAACAGATCAAACCAAAGAAAAACAGTGGTGAGAAATGGATTGTGTGCTGAGCTCGCTCACTCATTTGAGGGAGGGGAGATTTATTGACTGCAGGAGTCAATAAAATTGCAGCGCAATCTGGGTTTTCATTTTGAGTCCTGAAGTAACTCTCTGAACTTTGGCAGGAACTTGCTGCAAACAAGTTAGATTCCAAAGTGTTTGCTAGTTTAAACTATATCTGCCAAAGCAGACACAAAGGGACTAAGGGGCATAAAACATCCCACCCCTGCATGAGAAAAACATCTGCCTCATTCTGCTGCTAGTGTAGAGGGTATACAGCCCGAGCCAGCTGGTACACCCTCCTCTGAGCATGAGGGTAACGGTGATGGGGAGGGTGTGGGGAACTAGCTCAATCCTTAATTTTCCACTGTTCAAGCCAAAAGGAAGCACGGTCAGCCCAAAACTGGCCCTAAAACTGGTTGCATATTTTTTCTTTGTTTTTAATCGTTTTGATATTAAGGTCAGAATGGTAATAAAGATATGGGTCCTGAAATGACCATAAACAAGATAGAGTCAATGCCTCATGTGTTTCATTCTCATAATGGGTGTAATGGACACTGTCATCAACTCACCTAAAATTACAAAGCTAGAAACAAATGTTTGATTAAGTTAGGTGTTATCATGTATAACAAATGGCAATAACAAACACGATACCCATATTTAACTATACCCATATTTAACAAAGGGAAAACAAATTATCCTCTAGACTTCAGTTTCATCTATTTGATCTCAATAGCATGCACTACTTCAGGAGTCTCCAAGGAATGGAACATTCAAATGCTGGAAATAGAGGAGAAATGACATAAAAATAAATGTTTTCTGTAGAGAAACTATGTATGTTTCTGAAATAAAATGTATGTTTTTTGTTAAAAAATATTGGTCAATCCACTAGAGCTAAATGTTAATAAAATATTTAGTTGTTGCCACATAAGATATTTGCTGTTAAGGAGCAGAAAATGAGGATTCCTTCAGGAGCTTTAAAGACGTAAGAAACTGTATTAAAAGAGGTGATATGAGGCTAGAAATAGCCTACTGATGGAGGCTGGGTTCATGCATTATTATTTTTTTTAAACAGTAATCTTGGCATGAAGTATAGGAGATTGCTTATGAAATTTGGTGATAGCATGAAGGATGAAGGCACCATCAGTGCAGAGGAAAAATTAGATACCACGTAGGAAGAAATGGATAATGTAGTGGACAAGGGTAAAGATGGTTACATTTCTTACTACAATGTGGAAGCTCATGAGCTGAGGGAGTAATAGCAAGAATTTAATATATAAACTGCTAGGTCATCACTTAGTAACATCTTAAGGGAAGAAAGATCAGGATATTCTTGTCAGTCATAGGAGAAGAGTGTTCAACAGCATGCAGCCATGGGAAAAGCAGCTGTGACTGCTCAGTGAGGTATTTTCAGTAGAGGTAAGGATTCATTAATTTCTCCACACAAAATTGTGATGAGAACTTACCTGAAATTGTATAGATAGTTTTGACATGCGGGTTTAGAAAAGAAGTAATAAAAATGGAACAAGTTTAGTGATGAACCTTGAGAGAAGGGAGATTGAATAATTCGTAAATGAGGAGGCTGACACTATGTCTACACTGTATTCGCAGGCAGCTCTGAAGACATGCTATGCCTAGCTCCAGACCAACCATAAGCTGTATAATCACAGATAATGAGGCAGCAACTCTAAGATTATACATGCTGCAGCAAGTCACAGTGTTTTAGCAGAGATTTGATGCCTCACTAATATAATTCAATGGCTTGAAGCATCAGCAGAGACCTAGCATCTCCCTAAAGTGAGGGCAAAGGGATGCTTGGACTATAAAATCCTATGCGAAGAGGTTGCATTGTTTAGCTGAGGCCAAGAGGAGGAAAAATTACTCAAACTATTTAGGATATTGTAGATAAGAAGGGTAAAGCATGCTATCTAAGCCAAGGAACAACTCTGGCACCAAGTCAAGTGTGTCTGATGAATGTATAAAAGGGCTGTTTGGATGTTACTGCTTGTATGTCATCAGTCTTTTCTGGTCCTGTGCTCATGTGAAGCTTGATTTTTCTCTATACTATGGGTACCTGTTGCAAGATACAAGAAGTTGTCTTAGTAGTAAATGACCTTAGTAGTAGATGTGTTTTGGAAAATGTTATGTTTCTGTTATTTCTGTCACTTATGCAAGTTTGGCTGCTCCTGCTGCTTTGGCAGCCCTCACTGCCTTTACTGATCTTTCTTCCCTGACGTGGCTGTCAGCTCTGCTGTCACTTTTGCATGTGTTGCTGCCATCACCAACATGCTTTTGGTGTCCATGCTGGGGTAGGATAGCGGGAGATGAGTGGAAACGAAGGGACTTTTAGAGTGCAGAGGATTGAAGCAGGAGGCTCCCCAGTGGTACATTCAAAGCTTGATTCAGCTGCTTAATCACAGACATCAAGTGGTATTTGGGCTGCCCGGCAGCTGCCTGCCCAGAAGGGTACAGCTGTCCTACAGGCTCCATGTCATTTCTGTCTGTCCTGTATGGATGTCTTATGCACCCAACACCATCTCAAACAGTGTCAGAGGCCTATGTGGAGGTAACTGAGTCAGTCAACTCTTCAATGTTTCTGCTAGCCATTAGAGCATCATTATACCTCTGCTTTCGTTCAACCTGGATTCAATGTTTATAGCTGTTCTGGAGGGAAAATCATCATCTTACCTGCAGAATGGTACAGAGATAGAGTGGCCTTCTCGAACAATTAGGGTTTGTTTTAAGAGATACACGAACTTGAGAAAGGGGGTGAAGGGGGAGGAAGAGAGTCCCATCACTGGGCTTAGTAGTAGGACTGAAAAGGCCAAAGGGATCTGAATAATAGAATAGGTCAAAGGCTTCAAACTTGTAAGTCTAAGGTTAAATATGACAGCAGTTTAAGTTCTCTGAAAATCAAACCTCCTATTAGGTTCCTAGTGGAAGCCAAAATTTTGACAACTGAGCTGTGCAAGACTGGAATTAGAGTTGAACCATGGAATCACCTTAGCATGGTGTTACTATTATTTACCATCTGACAGCTGTGAAAGTAATCCATCTTAGATATTTAAATTCGTATTATAATCAGTCCTTTTATCTTAAGCTTTCAGGAAATACTTGCATAAGTGTTATTCAATGGATTTTACACCCTCTTAAAAATTCATTATTAAGATTTTAGAATTAAGAAAACTATAAAAGAAAGGCCCATGTTCTCTCTATATTGGTGCAGCTTTTTCATTCAATGCAACTATATCAGCTTAGACCTGGCCTGCATTCCTGTCTTTCCAAGACTGTACAATAAGCAAGGCAAATAAAAAAAAAAAAATCAAACGATGGAAAGAACGGTAGATGAGAATAAAAATTATTCAGCACTGCAACTTCTTAGATTTGTTATCTTCACGCCTTAGAGATTCCATTAGGTTTCCAACACCGACCGCCTGGCTGCTTTTTCGTAGTCTACTAGTGCACTAAATATCCATAGACATAAAATGTACAAAAAAAGTCTTCTAAGCCAGAGGGAATAGAACTGTAAATGTGTAAAACTCTGTATCTGTGTATATATGTCACATCAGTTAAAAAGGAAAGTATAGTTCCTTGATTGCCTATACAAGCTCCATTTACTAAACAGCAAAAGTACCAGACATACATTTTTCAGGGAGCATTACATTGGCCAAAGGTCACAAAAACAATTTCAAAGGCAGCCTGCCCACATTAGTTTCTTGAGATCTTGATTACAAATTTATAAGAGATATACCCTAGACATTGAGAGATGGTCTCAAAGATTACTGTCCTTCCTGCCATCTGCACACTCCACTGGGAACATTAGAAACCCTGTCTATCAACCAAAATAAACAGCTCTTCTCATGAACAGGCCCAAAGAATGCCCTATAAATCATACCTGTCAAAAATGCTAGTAGCATTGCAGAAGACAGAAATCAATCCAAAACTCATTAGTTCGCCTGACAAGAGCTTAATCTTATATTGTTTAATGCCGACCTGAACAACTCAGATAGAATAGAACCATGCAAAGCAGTGGCTGGATTTTCTATTATAGAAACTTTTGCAGTGATTATAGCTTAATCTTTCTCTCAAATCTTCTTCCTTTTCATTCTCCTTTTCTCTATACCACCTGCCAAAAGATATTGACTCCAACAGAGCTTTCTTACTTCTGAAGGGATAGATACATCATGATTGCCTCATTCAACAGCATCCAAGACTGTGCATCTACATTTTGCAAATGTCTTCTGCTAAGCAGGATAAACAAGTATGGATTGGATTATATACGGTATTGTTTGAAGAGGTTGCCAAGCAGAATGGGTATACTACTAACTTTTTATTAGATTTGTACTAAATCTTTTAATCTGCCAGCATGGAATAAAGTATAAAATAATTCCTAGGTCATGTAGGATAACAGGAAAATGCAAGTACAGAAAGTAAATGTTGTAAGTCAAGATGTTCTTCATCCACAGATTTGGGGAACAAGACATTACAGTCCCATGTGGAATTTATATTTTGTGAATTCCTTAAAATATTAGAGGAATGTGTAGTTTGATTTCAGTGGCTTTATTCAAGTGATTTAAATGTGACTAGGGACTGTTCTTTTGCACTCAGACCTACTGGTGTGGAATGGCTTGCAACCACACTATTGCGCTCCCTGATTCTCCAAGAAAGGATGTATGCCTGTTACTAACTCTTCAAGGGCTGTTTAGGAGACCCCTAAATGGCACTGACCAAAACCATGCCCAGGATGATTCCAACAGTTTCAACAAAATGGATGGTTGACGTCCAGCGTAGAGCTGAATTTACTAGTATATACTTAGTCTTACTGTTTCTGTTTAGTTTACCAGCATGTGCAGAGCCATAGTATCTAAGATCGCAAAAGTGAAAATACTACGTCCCAATATAAGAAAACATTAAATTTTAGGAAGAAAGACATTATTCTGAAATGGCCTTCAAAGTGACACTACCAACCTCCACATGACATTTAAGTGGTGGTTTTATTTCTCAGTTTGCACAAAATATAAACTGAAACTTCAGAAGCCATATCACCTCTGGAGAATGTATTATGTTGTTAGGAGCTCAAGCAGTGAGTGTTTGACATACTGCTTAGCACTCTGATATCAGGTGGCCCTTTGGATCTATGGACATCACAGAAGAAACAGAAATTCAAATGTGAAACAAGGAATGCATACAGCCAGTCATAAGCGAAGCTAACAGCACTGCACAGTAGCTTCCCATATAAATCCAGTGAAGAGCTAACTTGTAAGGAACAGGCTCCAGTCAGGCCACAAGACATAAAGCTGGTCTGGCTTGGTGCGATCACTCTGGACTTTGAATGTCAGAGCATATGCTGTGGGTGGAAGAAGTAGCCCTGTCTTTTACTGTGTGCTTGTAAGTGTTGTGCGTACAGCTATAACTGCAACCTGGAGTTACAGCAAGGATGAAATTAGCTTCTTCCTCTTCTTTTTTTTTTGCACATTAAAGGGTCAGTTCAATTTTTGAAGCAAGAGAACCCCTTGTCAGTGTTGTGCATCCTTGCGCAAAGTACCTTCCCTGCATCTCATGGATTTTGCTGGAGTCAAGCATTAGACCCAAATCTGGAATTGTAGGTCCTAATGAATTTCTTCTGTTCTTTTAGTCTAACCGGTCCAAGGTGTGTGCAAAGAAACTGGCTGTTATGAGGACTGAGTATCTAAGACCTTGTTTTAGGATGGTGGGAAGATAGGTAAGAAGTTTTCTTACTTCTTACCTTAAGGGAACGTGGTTTGAGAACAGGAGTGTGGGAATATTGGGTTTGGAAATGGGGGGAAAAAAAAAAAAAGGAAGGAATCTGTGTAGATTTGGGAGTCATTGAGGGGAAAACAGCTAAAAGGAGATGAAGATATAAAGGAGGATATTGGTGCTAGTGCTGGACCAGAACAGGGTGAGAAAGCATATTCAATTTTGACTTCACAGAGATTGTATCAAACAGCTAATGACATCCATCAGAATCTGATAGCAGATGCTCAGGAATAATTTACAGCCTGTGCTAGTTTTGGAACAACAAGTTCTGTAAATATATCCCCTGTCTGTTTTTTACAGAGCAAAAGGAAGAGAGAAAAGCAGAACAATAAAATGGGATTATAAAATGCTATAGCAGCAGGAGTTAAGGAAATGGAAATAGTGGGTGGTTTCTGTGATAGGCCCAGAAGAGCATGAAAACCCTGTTTGATGATGTAGCTTCTGGATCAATGGGTGATTTTTAATTCACTATGATTCCCCTTCTCACATGGCTTATTTTAAGGGAGCAGGCAGGGGGGAATGGTGCTTCCAATTTAATAGTGTCTATAATAATCCTTACAGAGTTTACAGGTCTTGTCCTCTCACTCCTTTGCACCCATGTCTACTCCTAAGCCATCTTCTCCTCCATATTTTTCAGCTTTCAGTTAGGAGCTGCTTTCCCCAGGGGATCTGACCACTGGTGCTCCTAATTTCTGAGTTATTATTTCCCCAGGCTCCTGTCCACCACCAGCTCACAACTCCCGTCATTCAGTACGGCAATCAGCCTCCCCCACCCGCCCCTGTTTTTTCTGATCATTATCATCCCCTTCTCCTTCCCTTTGTACTGGAGTTTCACCTGTACCAGCCTCTTGCTGGTGATGGTTCATCCCCTTTCTCCACCACAAAACTGCTACAAATATCTGTGTATTCAGGCTTTTAGCTCATAGATGTGTTTTGTTTTTAATGTCTTGCCATTCCAGGCGAGAGTTTGTATGGGTTCCCTCCCCTCATTTATACCCTTCCTAAGATCCCTTGCAGCCTCCTCTTTCTTCCCTCCATGAAATCGTCTCCCACCTTACCTCTGTCCCTTTTAACAGGGAGTTTTGCCATGAGTTTTGGGATATTATGAATTCCCATTTACCTGGAAGGGAGCAGGGAGGGCGAAGATGTGTAAATGTACAATTATGTTATATTTGGCATCCTCTGAGGCGTCCCAAATAACACAACTCTTTTTTTGCTTCAATTGTATTGACTTACATAACAAATTTTCACTGCATCTTTGGGGAGAACATCCTATTTAAGGATGGATTAAAAGTTCATATAGGGGCACTGATGACAGAACTGGGAGTTTTAAAGTAGCTAGGAAATTTGGTCTCTACTTTTGCTTCCTTTTTTTGCAATATATAATTATAATAGCAACAACAAAAATAAAAGTGATAATAGAACCTCCAACCTTGGAGATATTCAGAACTCAACTGGACAAGGTCCTGTGCAACCTGATTTAATTAAACCTGCATGTAGCATCAAGCTAGATTAGATAACATCCAGAGGTCTCTTCTGACCTTAATTATTCTATGAAACTATTATTAGCAGCTGTTAATAACAACGGCCCTGAAAATGAAGATTTGAAAGGTGCACTGGGAATGAGATGATTATTTACTATACCTTTTTGTGGGTCTTGAACTTAAAATAAAGTATTTACCGATACGTATGCATGATGTTCTTTAAATCAGGGGATAATTTCTTTTCCCAAGGGGGAGAAGGAACTATAATTTTACTTTAAGCACATGCCCGAATGTCATGGAAATCAATGGGATTTGATAGTGTGCCTAATGTTAGGCATGTGTTACTTATTTTCTGGAGTTGTAGCCTATGGTGGGGAAGCAATATTAATAACAGAAAAAGGCAGTTCCTAGAGATCAGAAAGAGATTACATCTCTCAGTACTTCACCTTGGAAAGTCTTTTACCATTCCTCAGAAAACAAGACCATTATAATGAAAAGTCTTCCCTTGGTGACCCTTGAAATCTTATTAGTAAATGGGAGCTTTCCTTCCCCAGGGGCTTGATTGACTAACAGCAATGGAGCGATTCCGGCAAGGTTCACAGGGAGGGAGCCTAACTCTTGTGTTGCTACTTGTGTTGTGGGCAATAGGAAAAAATAAAGTGCCTGCGGGTTTATGTCCCGTGTTTCACCTTATGCGCCTCCATTTCCAACTAGATTCAAGAGATTGCACAGGGCCTTGTCCAGTTAGCTTCTCTAACGCTAGAAAAACTTTAAGCATCCTGCTTTGTAATTGAAAGGGAAAACTCACATCTACTATCATTAAGCAATAATTATTTTGTTTTTCTAGGGAGGATTCAGTAAGATAAACACTTCACAGATAAACAAAGTTCCAGGGCTTCAGGCCAAGATATTTATTGACTTAGAAGGTACTTATCTCGTAGTTCACTCCCATGTAAAAAATATAATGATAGTAATTATGTTAAAAAACAGATCACTTTTTAAATTATTTAAAAGTGCTCTTCCAGAATTTAACAGGATGATAATTGCTCCAGCAGCTTTTATGACCTGTGAGGAAAAAATTAGCCACAGGAAAAAGGAAGATCCCAACCTGCTCTTTGTATTTCATTCTTACTCATTTATTTAATTATTTTTAGGATGGCATCTTCATTTCAAATACAACTGGCATTTGGGGAAATAGACTGAATTCTGAGGGTAGGAAAAGATTCAATCCCCTTGAAAATGATGGTTACTCTAAAAGCCCCAAAAGAGAGAGATAACAGAGAATTGTCAGATTGAGTACCTAGATAAAACTTAGACATAACTCATACTTGTAGCTCCAAATCTCAGTATCTCAGAGAAATTCAGACACCTGAATTTTTTTTTCCTCATTCCAAAACAGAACAAGATGTCACAGTATGAAAATTCACATAATGTTTTTATGTATAATTAAAATATTTCCTGTTCTGATTTTTGTTTAGCTGGTTCATATTGTCATTAATAGTGTAAAATAAATCTTGTAAGAAAGATCATGTTGTTCTTTGAGCTTGCCTTCTCAAATCCAACGCTCAAATGTCCTGGGAAATATGAAACAAAGTGCTTTGCTTTTATTTTTATATGGAAAATAAAAAGTAATCCGTATGGACATGTATAGATAGGGAAGAGATCAGAGGATCAAGCTGATTGATAGAAATGTCCTCAAGGGGACTGGCAAGCCTGTAAACTACCCCTTTCCCAGGACATCCTTCACATCTGCCCCTCAGTTTTATGAATTCCACCTGTGCTTTTATTAAACATGTTCTAAAAGGAATTTAATCAGATTATCTCAGGTTGATGTAAATACTCAGCCCGCACTAAATTGTTTCAATTTGCTGAACATTATAAATAAATAAATAAAAATGCTGATCCTAAGTGATGTTTGCTGTTCTGATTTGATTTCATTTCTGACCTGAAAAAATCAATTACTTCCACAGTCAAGTTTTATCCCCCCTTCTCCTCTAACTTCATACTTAGGTTAATGGACTGTTGAGTCAGAAGGGACCACTGTGTTAATGTAATCTGACCGCCTGTGTAGCACAGACCATGGGATTTCCTTGCACTAATTCCTGCCTGTACTAAAATACTTCCTTATTAAAAAAGAAAAAAACCCAAAACCCTCTAGTCTTAATTCAATTTTATTTGTCATTATAAGAAGCTCATCACTGCTCTGAGGAATTCATTCCAGCCAGGACTACATCTGCATGCAAGTAGGGGTGAGAATTTTAGAATATATGCATATTTACTCATCAAAATAAATTGATTTTGGGTTGTGGGTTTGGTGGGATTTTTTGTTTGGGTTTTTTTGGGTTTTTTGGTTTTTTTTTTCTCCAGTGAACACAGGTTGATTTAGACTGTTCTCAAGGCATATTAGCCTACTCTTACAAGTAAACCCACAGTGGAAAAAATAGTATCTCTCCCCTAAATTCTCTCCTGAGTCTGACAGTTTTAAACCTTTAGCTGTTTTTTTCCTACTCTGTTTAGGTAGCAAATTTAAAGAATAGGCCTGCACAGTAAAACGCCATTTCAGAGATAACTAAAACTGGAAGCACTGTAGCTGTCAGTTTATACATTATTTACAGCAAATTTAGCCCAGATATAGGTCTGTAGTGATGTAACTACACTGCTTCCAGGACAGAGAGTATCTCTGCATGACATTATACTATACTACATAAAGGCATCCTCTTATTTAGAGACAGCCCTGGCATCTCTGCATGGGGTGCTGTTGTATCAGGTAGGTAGCTCTATGCTGAGCTCTTCAGGGCAAGAACTGTCTTTTCATTATATGCATGTATGTGTAACTGCCTTTCCCTGGGGCCTCTAGGTATTGCTGTGCTAGAAATAAATTATAATAATGAATAAGTGACCTGGACACATACAGTCCAGGAATCTCTGATGTATGCAAATGGCGTTCAGTGCAAAGGGCTAACACTAAATCCAGACGATAAAGTTAACTTATAGTTCTATCCTGTGCATTTTAAATTTTATGTGAGCTTGTTATGCAGAACATTTTGCCCCACCAGAGAAAAAAAAGAAATGTGAAATGATAGCATCCACCTGTTTACTATTAGCAAGGGCACAAGAAAACTCCTGAATGCTCCCAGTAAGCTGTGACAGAGGAATACTCTAATTGTAAACCCCATTGACAGAAACAGAGTAATTTATTCTTTTCCAAATAGTCAGCCATATATTTGAAAACTATCTGCTCGTGAATTTTACAGCATGCACAGCTCAGAAACATCGGCCTATAATTGTGCAACAGCTGAGCATATGTAAGGGCTGGAATAAATAGCCAGCACAGCTTCAGATGGACTGAAGTGGGTTTGTGTTATTGTAGGGCTGCAATTGTAGTAGGGAATGTGGGCGCACCAAGTACATTAGCTGGCCAAAGTCCTGTAAGTGTGATCCTCCTCCTTCTTTTTGGTTTTGACACTGGGTTGAAACATACACCCCTTCAAAGCAGAGTTTACAGTTACAGTCCTAGTGATCTGGTGTTTGAAGGAGGTAACTGAATTTCATGTAATTACTGGGAATGGTGGCTGTCTTTCACCTGATTTTATAAATTACAAGCTAGTAGTTTCTGTTGTGTGTATGGATGTTGAAAGTCCTGTGATATTTTTATAAGATCCATGAGTTTCTACAGTGTGTTGGCCTCCTCTCTACTTGTTTCTTTACCAAAAAAGACCCCCAAAAAACACTATTAAAGCAAAATCTCCCATTTTTCAGAAGAGCTGAACAAGAAAGAACAAAGGGAGAAGCCATAGTGATCTGCAGGAATCACACATTCACCTGATAAGTGTCTGCTAGAGGTCCTCTTGGCAGTCTTCTCACAAATAATTTGTAGTGGTTTTTGATTTTTTTTTTTTTTACAGTTTGCCCAAATGTATGGCAAACCATTAAGAGCTGTTTCTCCTTGTTCAGCAAACACCCGGGTCAGACCCTCATCCACTAGTCAACATTGAGGCTGCCTCTGTCCAAAGGTCATCTGAGAGCATCTTTTCTTTGTGCATTTTGGGTAAGGAGCATTTTAATACTGATATTAATAGAAGTGATAAATTATTCCAGGCTTTGGACTTTGCATTTCAGATCAAGGATCCCACTGCGATGTGAGTAATTATGGTGGTCAAAAACTTGTGTACACCAAAAAGCTCCCTACACAGGATTACAAAAAGTGCTGCAGAAGGAAGAAAAAGCTAACAAAGATGAAGTAGAATAACAGAAACGTGGTGGGACGGCTCCTATGATTGGAGTGTTGGGATGGAAGGATACAGGCTCTTTAGGAGGGACAAGCGGGGGAGATGAGGAGGGGGTGTCGCCTTCTATGTCAATGACCAGCTGGAGTGCCTGGAGCTCTGCCTGGGGATGGATGAGAAGCCGACAAAGAGCTTATGGGTCAGGATTAAAGGGAAGGGAGGGACAGGTGACATTACGGTGGGGGTCTGCTACAGGCCACCTGACCAGGAAGACCGAGCGGATGAGGCCCTCTATAGACAGATAGGAGCAGCCTCACGCTCACAAGCCCTGATCTTCATGGGGGACATGGGGGACAACTACCCCGATATCTGTTGGAGGGACAACACGTCAGGGCATAAGCAATCTGGGAGGTTCTTGGAATGCGTCGATGAAAACTTCCTTCTCCAAGTGGTAGAGGAGCCAATGAGGAGAGGTGCTGTGCTGGACCTTGTTCTCACCAAGAAGGAGGGGCTGGTGGGGAATGTGAAGCTCAAGGGCAGCCTGGGCTGCAGTGACCATGAAAAGGTGCGAGTTCAAGATCCTTAGGGCACCGAGGAGGGTGCACAGCAAGCTCACTGCCCTGGATTTCAGGAGAGCAGACTTTGGCCTCTTCAGGGGTCTGCTTGGCAGAGCACCATGAGATAAAGCCCTGGAGGGAAGAGGGGCCCAAAAATCTGGGTAATATTCAAGGATCACCTCCTCCAAGCTCAGGAGCGAGGCATCCCAACAAAGAGAAAGTCAGGCAAAAATGCCAGGAGGCCTGCAGGGATGAACAAGGAGCTCCTGGACAAACTCAAACACAAAAAGGAAGCCTACAGAGGGTGGAAGCAAGGACAGGTAGCCTGGGAGGAATACAGAGAAATTGTCTGAGCAGCCAGGGATCAGGTTAGGAAAACCAAAGCCCTGAGAGAATTAAATCTGGCCAGGGACATCAAGGGCAACAAGAAAAGATTCTATAGGTACGTCAGGGATAAAATGTGGGCCCTCTCCTGAACGAAACGGAAGACCTGGTTATCTGGGATATGGAGAAGGCAGAGGTACTCAATGACATTTTTGCCTCAGTCTTCACCGGCAAGTGCTCGAGCCTCACCAGCCAAGCCGCAGAAGGCAAAGGCGGGGACTGGGAGAATGAAGAGCCACCCACTGTGGGAGAACATCAGGTTTGAGACCATCTAAGGCACCTGAAGGTGCACAAGTCCATGGGAACCAATGAAATCCATCCACGGGTCCTGAGGGAACTGGCGGATGAAGTTGCTAAGCCACTATCCATCGTATTTGAGAAGTCGTGGCAGTCCGGTGAATTTCCCACTGACTGGAAAAGGGGAACCATAACCCCCATTTTTAAAAGGGCAAAAAGGAAGACCCAGGGAACTACAGGCCAGTCAGTCTCACCTCTGTGCCTGGGAAGATCATGGAACAGATCCTCCTGGAAGCTCTGCTAAGGCACATGGAGGACAGGGAGGTGAGTTGAGGCAGCCAGCATGGCTTCACCAAGGGCAAGTCCTGCCTGACCAACCTAGTGGCCTTCTATGATGGAGTGACTACAGCAGTGGACACGGGAAGGGCTACAGATGTCGTCTGTCTGGACCTCTGTAAGGCCTTTGACACGGTCCCCCACAACATCCTTCTCTCTAAACTGGAGAGAGATGGATTTGATGGGTGGACTGTCTGGTGGGTGAGGAATTGGTTAGATGGTTGCATCCAGAGGGTAGTGGTCAACGACTCAGTGTCCAGATGGAGACTGGTGACGAGTGGCGTCCCTCAGGGGTCCATACTCGGACCGGTACTGTTTAATATCTTCATCAGTGACATAGACAGTGGGATCGAGTGCACCCTCAGCAAGTTTGCAGATGACACCAAGCTGAGTGGTGCGGTCGACACGCCAGAGGGACAGGATGCCATCCAGAGGGACCTGGACAAGCTGGAGAAGTGGGCCCATGAGAACCTCATGAGGTTTAACAAGGCCAAGTGCAAGGTCCTGCACCTGGGTCGGGGCAACCCCCAGTATCAATCCAGGCTGGGGGATGAAGGGATTGAGAGCAGCCCTGCCGAGAAGGACTTGGGGGTACTGGTGGATGAGAAGCTGGACATGAGCCAGCAGTGTGCGCTCGCAGCCCAGAAGGCCAATCGTATCCTGGGCTGCATCCCAAGAAGCGTGGCCAGCAGGTGGAGGGAGGTGATTCTGCCCCTCTACTCTGCTCTGGTGAGACCCCACCTGGAGCACTGTGTCCAGCTCTGGAGCCCTCAGCATGAGAAAGACATGGACCTGTTGGAGCGGGTCCAGAGGAGGGTCACAAAAATGATCAGGGGGATGGAACACCTCTCCTATGAAGAAAGGCTGAGAGAGTTGGGGTTGTTCAGCCTCGAGAAGGTTTCAGGGAGACCTTATTGTAGCCTATCAGTACTTCAAGGGAGCTTATAAAAAAGATGGCAGCAAACTTTTTGGCAGGGCCTGTTGTGACAGCACAAGGGGGAATGGCTTTAAACTAAAGGGTGGTAGATTTAGACTAGATATAAGGAAGAAATGTTTTACGCTGAGGGTGGTGAAGCACTGGCCCAGGTTGCCCAGAGCGGTGGTGGATGCCCCATCCCTGGAGACATTCCAGGTCAGGTTGGACGGGGCTCTGAGCAAGCTGATCTAGTTGAAGATGTCCCTGCCCACGGCAGGAGGGTTGGACTAGATGACCTTTAGAGGTCCCTTCCAACCCAAACTATTCTATGATTCTATGATATGATTCTAAAAGTCATATTCTCTGCCGTATCAGAGCCATTTGCTGCTCAGGAATCACTGGCCAGTATGTATTGTTGGGAATAAAGTTTGCAGTCTCAAAGAAGTCAGGAGTTCCCTCTGTCACAGTAATACCTCCTCCTTACTGATGCATTTAGCTTGTAGTGACAGGAACTAGAGAAATATCCTAGCAGTGCTTCAGCTGATTAAAAAAACAAGATTATTAAGAAAAATATTTTTATTATTTGTGTTTTGAATTCTTACTTCTAGTTTAATTTTAATAATAAAGACCTGAGGGAAGGTAGTCTAAGGAAACCAAACCTAGTAGTTAAATTTCCATACAGTCTGAACATGCACTGAAACACAGGGGCCTTGTTAAACACTTTTAACTTCTTTTGAAGCTGTTGGTCAGAAATGCAACCCATATCTGTGGCAGAAGGATGGTGTTACAGTGTAGGAGATACTATTTTTACTACTTTCTGGATAATTGCCAGTCCTCTGAGTTAACATTCACAATTTTGGCTTCAAATATCAGAGACATTTAGAAATCTATGCCTTACTAATTAACTAGGCAGGGGAAGATTCCTAATCTGTCAGCATTAAGATTTTGGAGCTAGAAAAATAAATCTGTTCTTCTAATAAATTGTAAGGTAAATTTTGGTGAATTGAACAGTTTCAAAATGTTGGTATCTCTGTTCTCAGTCTATTGTGCTTGCCTCGGTGTGCGTGTGTGTCTTCATATGCATATATATGTATTTTACAGGAAATGCAAAGCATTAAAACCAACCTGAAATCCTGACTGATGCTAGAAATCACTTTAATAATAAATAGTGATGAAACATTCATCTTATAGTGATGATTAAAGCTCCTCAGTAGTTGAAATAGGAATCAGAGCTTTTAAAATGTTTCAGCCCTGGCTCTTTGCATTATTATCTGAAAATATATCATTCTTCACTGCATAAAGTGTCTGTTCCTTCTGTGCTGCAGAAACTCATTCTTTAGCCTGCAAATGTGATAATTGTGCTCTTTTATAACAGAAGCTGCTCTATAGCAGATACCATGGGAATCACCAAAGGGAAAGACATAAGCCCAGTTCCTCTGTCACTCTGAGAGTGGATCTCACTATCTTCTGGTGAGACCCAGCGTGATTCAGGGTGACCTCATTTTCCATTAGAAGAAAAGTGCAAGGGATTCCTATAGTGAAAGAATGAAGAAAAATAACTGGCATCCAAAAGATTAAAGGGGTACCAAGCAGGAGCGTAGGGTGCTATGAGGAAAGTGGTAATTCTGCATCTCCTTAGCAAAGCATCCTCTTTTCTCTCTGGCAGCTATGACTTTATGCTAAAGCTCATCAAGATCTTTAATACTGTGTGACACCAAAAATTCCTTGTATTTTTTAATAAAGTATTCTGGGTGTTTGAAGTCTTTCTGTAGGTATTATGGTGACTAAAATGCAACAAAACCCTAACCAGAAACCTATGAAATGAGAAAGAAAGCAAATCAGCAGTTCTAGTGGACACCCAAGATTAATCAGCTTTGGTGCCTCGTGGGCACAGTTTAGGAGTCAGCAAGCAGAGCAGGGTGGTGGCAGATGAGGGAGAGGTGTGATGAGGGAGGGAGAGATCCTGATATGCACATTATCTCAGCTAGCCTAGTATGAAGTTTCCTTGACTCAGCATCCAGCCATCAGGGATTTTCTTAACCCCAGGCAGCTCTTGAAAACTCAGTGGGGTTGTGTATGATGGGAGCCTCATCCACCTGTGTCCAGCCTGAGACGGGCACGCAGTTCTCTTGGCCAGTGCCTTCCAACAATGGGACCGATCTGCTGCTTTTCTACCTGCAGTACTATGGGATTATGTCTGTGCTGTAAATTAATTGAAACAAGGAACATCATGCATGGAATCCTTTTCTAAATAGGGAGCTCTTATGCTGCCTGTGATGTCTCATATTTTGAAGACCTCTTCTCTTCCAAAACATCCTGGTCCACAATGCCACGACAAAGTGAAGTCTGGTCTTTGTGGGAGGGACATGTCCAGCCCTGACTGCAGAGGCTCTTGATGCTAGGCTATAGCTGTGGAAAAGAGGTGCATTTCTGTGTGTCGACTCTCCACAAAGCCACCATAGCCAGTGCAGGGGATCCCAGAGCAAGAGGTTGGCTGGGACACTCACTGGCAGGAAGGGAGATGGGAGCCATGAGGGACGTGATGTGGGATCCAGCTAAGCACCTCAGGTACTCAGTCCTGAATCATGACTGTGGCACTGGAAAACAAGGACAATTACAGATACCTCTTTAAACTCTGGAAAATAATACGCTAAAACCAGGAATCAGTCCTTATTACCACCTAGTTCCTTGCTGTAAAGGTATTGCAGCTGAAGACTAGACAATACAGCAAATGAACAGTGGGCACTTAGATAACAGCAAAATAATTGTGATCAGTGCGATAAGTACTGCTGAAATTACTCCTCCTTTCCCACCCCTTTCAAAGATAAAGACCTCACGATAAGAAGGCAGCTAGGAAAACTAAATTTATTTTGCTGGCTAGAAATACCTGTAATTTATTCCTGAAAAGTATAGAGATCGTGCTGATATTATAGCACAGAGTGAGGATGGGAGAAACCCTGCTAAGATCCCTGCACATTTCCTATGTCCTCCTATGGTTTTCCTGCAGGGGCTGAAATCACAGCCTTGGTGTACAAGGTGTATAGGAGCAGTTTTGGCAATGACTTTGCTTGAGCCACTTCCCGTGGCAAAGTCAAGGGCTTTTCTCTTTTCAAGTATTTTTATCGATTTCACTCTTCTCCTCTCCTCTCTTATTAATACCTCTTCTGGTTTTCACAGGACAATAACCCTAATGCCTTCTCTGTTAGCATCCTGCACACCCTCCCTGCCCTCATCTTCACTCATCTTTCTTCTGAGAAGACCTTCCTGGCCAGATCCATGAATCCTGCATCAAACAATGAGTCAGAGAGAAGATGTGTGCGGGAAGAGGGGTGGATTTTGTTTCAAGAGCTGCTGTTGTTAATAGTTTGTGGATAAAACACTTGTTCATGATCAATATTCTCTGCTTACACTGAATAATGCTGTTTTCTGTAGAGCCCTTGGCACTAATTCTGACGGATAGCTCTTCCTACTTGGAGCAATGAGTCTGAGCTGCTGTGGTCCTTCCTAGCAAAAATAGTGCAAGGCTGAGCTTCTGACACAGCTATGATGCTCAGTGTCTGGTCTTGCCTGTTTGGGGCTAGCTTAAATGCCTCTCTGCTGCATCCTCAGTATAGGTGAATGGAAAAGGTTTGTTGTCTTTTTGTTTTGTTTTGGTTTCGTTTGGTTTTAATTTAGAAACAAACTTGATCTATGAATCAAATCTTCAAAAGAGACAAAATGCCATCTCTAAAGCTGCTTTTTCAAACCTTTAATTCTGGGCCAAGCATCCTTGCTGTGCCCTGGGGCCAGAAGAATTCCTGGGGAGGGGACAATGGGAGAAAAGTCACATTTAAGGTTGCTCCCTACTGCACATGAACAAATCCTGACTTTCCATTTGCTAAAAAGGCCTTTCTGCAAACAAAAAAGAAGTGAGAGCCTCACATGTAAGGGAGGCTGCAGGAAGCCTCAGTAAAACATGGTTATTTGGCAATCAAGAGAGAGATCGCTGCAATGCCCATCAAGATGAGTGAGAGTGGGAATCGCTGTCTCCGGCAGGAGGGACCGTGCCGGAGAGGCGAGGGGTGGCTTCGGGCAATGCCAAGCCCTCCCTCCAGCCCAGCGGCCTGCTGTAAGGTAGTTTGGGGAGCAAAGTTAGCAGAGCAGCTGCGATATTTGTCTTGCGAGCACGCATCGGCTTGGAAATTTCCACTCGAGCAGGAGTGGGGCCAGCAGGTGGCACTGCGAAGTAGCCCAAGACGAGGGAGCGGCGCATCGCGGGCAGCCCGGCTGCAGCAGCTGCCTTCCCTCGCTGGGCTGAAGCAGACTTTTTTTATTATTCTCTTCCCCCCCCACCACCCCCCGAGGTGAAAAATGCAGTAATCAGCACGGGTGGAAACGAAAAGCAGGAATGCCCGAAAATTGGGTTATTCCCCTATTTGAGACAACGGTTGTGCAGCGATAGGAAGATTTGTCTAACCCCCCCAAACTGCCTTCAGGTCTGGTGGTGTTAAAGGTTAATCCTGAGAAAGCTACCTTTTCTTTTGCTTTTGTTTTGTTTTGGGTTTTTTTTCCACCCATTTGAATCTGCCTCCCTACCCGCTCCCTCTGCTTTCTCCAGTAGGACAGTCCAGCACAAAAAGTTTCTTCTGCCATGTGAATCGTGAGTTTTTTCCCCCAGTCAGAGCTGGAGCATTCCCTGTGCTTCTGTCTGGTTTGAGGATGAGAGACCTCAGTTTTACCCTCTCTTTTGGGCACTGAGAGCCACAGGTGTCTTTATGAGACAAGCCGTAGCCCTAGCACTGCCACTGGCCTGTTGTGTGACTTCGTACTGTTCATTTTCCTATTTACCCTTGGGAAGTTTCTCTGTTCCATCCACTCAAAGGAGTGGCAGTCTTTTACATGCCACACAGCATAGCACCATGGAGATCTGATCTTATCTTACCTGGAGATATCGCCATTTTAGTAGTAATTACTCTCAAGGTTAATCATCAACTTTCTATATATAAAGCTTGTATTTACTTTGAGATGTGGCACAAGGAAATGAGAATGCAAATAGACTACTTTTCACTTAGAAACCATGTAACATGCTTTAATTATTTTTTTTTTTTTTTACTTTATCGTGTACACAAATAAATTCATCATTTTGCTAAATGAGCTTTAAAAAAGCGCCCTTGCAGCGTGTCTCTAGGCGAAACAAGCGCTGCCATCATATAATGAGATTTGCATTTGCGGAGTTGTTCAGAGCTGCAGCTCACCAGCACAGCACGCTGTCGAAGAGAGCAGCCCTGGTCTGGAGCGATGCTTTGTTCATGGAGAGGAGGTTTCACCTCCATTCCCACGTGGAGCCTGAAGCTCCAAACCAATGGCCTATCTGAGGTCCATGCGGGATCCCCACATTGCCTTGGCACTGCTACGCTGCAGGATTTTGATGGGCTTCAAAGCCATCAAGGCTGGTATGACCCCACAAACACCATGCGACAGATCACCATGATTTGAGGCTCCCAGAGCCTCTGGTACAATGATACGACTCCATCCCCTGATAAATAATGAAAGTCCCAGACGTTCGTTTGTGATAAACATATTACATGTGGGAAAAGGGAGGCATTAGCCTTAGATCGCCAAGGTTGCTCATTCGGTGTTTATGAACAACAGAGGAAACGTAACAGAAAGGGGGTTTCTAGAGAAAGAATAGCAGGTGTCTATAGCGCTGTGGAAGATCACTACCCCTAGCGCTAGCCTTGTCCTGTACTGAGCTACATTTATGGGACTGATTCATGGATGTATTATCCTAGTTTTATTCATTTGTTAACTCAATAAAGAAGTCAACCCTGGGGTGAATGGGAAAAGTTAAACTGGCGGCATCCCTCAGTGAGTGGGAAATCAATGCAATGAACCACCGGCTTCTTGGCTCGGTGGAAAACCTTGAGGGTGGCGGAAAAAAACCCCTGTTTGCACAAGGAAAGGAACTCTCAGGCTGCATTTATACAGTGTCATCCTCCTTTGATATTTTGTGGCATTTCTACAGGTCTTGCTCTGGTTAACATATTTAAACACACACATTTTCAAGGTTAGTTTGACATTAGCACGTTTACTGCTAAAGGCATGCGATAGTCTAAAGCACTCGTTCAGCGCAACCTGCCCGGTGTCCCAACGTGTTGCACAGTTCACTCGTATAATCTCTCGGCAGTCTGAGCTACGGAGCGTGTTATTGCTAATAGAGCAATATTTGCACCTTCCCTGGGGAACCTGAAATCCTCTGACTGCCAAGTGCCAACGTGTGTGGCCTGAACGTTACGACACGCCAATCAAGGTCCTTTCAATAACTTCAGCAGAGTTATGGAGAGGTTTTCATCTTCTGGGCACCTGACATAGTCCTTAGTCTATCACCTTAGTTTACTTCACCCATGGTTTTCTGTACTGTCATTAGGATTAAAAAAGTTTACTAGGGTTAAAACAGGCAAGCATTTCCACTCCTTTCCAATCCTGGCTGGTTTAAATGTCTCCCAGAAAGTGAAGGCAATTTTGTGGGAATTCTGTCTTGTACCTCTGTTGATAGCCTCACTAGAGTCTTGTTAGGAATCTTTTATTCTGGTATTTAATACGTATAGCCTCACAGTTTCTGCCTGGTATAATTTCACAGCTGGGGAAACTGAGCCACAATAAGATTAAAGGCTTTTTTTCAAAGGAAAGGAATGAGTTAACAATACTAGTAGGAACAGAACAGACAATAAAACCTTGTCTCTTTGTTTCCTGCTGTACCCAATTAGCAATTTCCTCTTACAGTACAGAGTGGCTGTAATTAGGGAAATGGGTGGCTTTGCACAAACAAGTTATTTCCATTCAGTATTGAAAACATTGCCTAGCAGAAGTTCAGTATCTATACAGCTTCCCAGCGCTGTCTGAACATAGGTAGGGAAATAATAATTTAGGTATACGTATATACATATGCATACACTTACCAGCACTCTGTTTTAATGGAACATTAAGCTAATGTCACGTTAAGTTACAATGCACTTCTTATGGAAGCAAAAACAGCATCTATATAAATATCAGATAGATGTATTATGATCTGCACAATTGCAATAAATGGCAGATGGCTATGCAGTAATGGGACACTAAAAAATATTTACCACATCTTCTGAGAGTACCACCGCTCCTATTTGCTGTCAGGGTGAATGGCTAAGTTTGATGTGTGGCCTTCGGTACGGTGCCTTTCCAAATGTGTGATGACATCACAAATCAAGCAGGGGTTTGAGTGAAAATGGCTTGCTCCTGGTACAATCATCTAGGTTCCCCAAACCAATACTGCTCTGGGTCTAGAACAAGCGTGTGTGGGGACTATGGTGTGGCTTTTTGTGTCTGCTCAACAGGGGTGTGGATGAATTGCTCAATAATATCCCTAAAACTCTTTGGGTCTCTTTTTTTCCCTGTCCTGCTAGGCCAAATTTCCAAAAGGGTCTCCGGGAGGACTTTCCACATGTAAAATTGGCGCTTTCACATCTGGCAGCTCTTCCCTCTGTGTCTGCACCTGTCTGACCTCACAGACATGTCTACCCATGAGAGGTCTGATTTATACTTCAAATTCAGGCTGCTAAAGAAAAAGAGAGGGTCAAATTGCACCCACATAAAGGAGTTTTTATTAGTGTGAGTTTGAAACTTCAGGGCTTCTTTCTTACCTTCCTATTTTCCCTCCTGAAGTACAATGACTTGTCTCATTTTCTCCCTCTGCATTAACTCTTTTTTCATTGTTTAGCTCAGTTTTTTATCCTCACCTTCTGTTTGTCTCTCTCCTTCCCATTTCTTTTTCATCTCATGACCTACTTGAATTCCTTGCTCACTTTAGCATCCTTGTACATGTTATCAGCGGGGCTTATGGACTTCTGACTGTTTGGTGACCTGTGTCATTTTAGTGCTCCAGTTTTTCCGTACTGGATATCCAGCTGTTCACGCACCCCACTGGCAAATGTGCGTTTTTGTTCTGTGCTCTTCCAGAGATGAAGTGTGATAGTGTTCCCCTCAGCCTGGGAAGACTGGTTCTTTAGACTGATGAAACAATCCTAGGTCCCCATTTTAGTCCATTATGCATGAGACAAGTTGATGGCCCTTACAGTAGGCAAAGTTAGTCTGAAGCTTTGCTGAATCTGTCTGTTTATAACTGAATATAAATGATGAATACAAGAATATGTTTCTAAGGATAGACAGACAGGGGTATACGTCAGACATACTTATCTGTTTATATTACTTGTATTCTGGGTAGTAAAGTACACTTGAGAAAAAATAAGTAAGATTGGTTCAGGTCATGTCTGTAGCTGCCCATTCTAAAACAAATACCTCCCTATGACTTCCTCACTTCTCAGCCTGCATCAGTCTCACAGTCTCACCTTCTCCATGGTTGTTAATCAAACCAAATTCCCTAGCATATGTCCAGGGAAAGGAACCTGGTCTGAAGTTGTTGCTAAAGATGATCTCTCAGTAAGGACATTTCAGCCTTGTAAAGCAAATCTCAGCTCAGCACTACAAGAATTCAGAAATTCAGAGTGACCTTAGTAGAAGGTCTTTCCTGATCTTTTATAGAAAGATCTGGCAACTAGCCGCACTGGTTCACATTTCAGCTGTGTTGTTTATCTGTTCTGCATGGCTCTGGTAACATGTGATGTATCAAAACCCAAAGCTTATCACATAAATAAAGAATGGAGACAAAACCATCTCATGGGAAGATCAGGAGAAACCTAGCTTTTATTACTGTTCCAGCCACTCACCTTTTCTGTGATCCTGGACAACTTACTTTTCCCATCCACAGCAGTGTTACCGTCCGTAACGCTGATGAAGACATTTCTCCATCATAAAAAGTTATTTGAGACTTGTGCATGAAAGCAGATTTGTTAAGGTTTTTTTTTTTGGACACTCGGGGAATACAGAAGACCCCTGCATGGAGAAATATTAGCTTCCTGAAGAAGCATGGTGGAAACTGTGTGCGTGGGAAGGGATAAAGCCTGCTTTTTCTTAAATTCCTTTTAGCATGATGGCAGGCACCCCAACCTCATTGTGTGTGCGGAGCAGCCACAGAGTCCAGATTGCTTCACCAATTAGTTACTGCTCACATTTCCCTTGTTTCATAAATCACAATCTTATAAGGCCTGGTCACAGAATACCAGAAGAACATGGTTAAGATGTTTTTATCTGAAGGTGGGGGAAGGGGAGGGAAAAAAAAAAAGAAAGAAAGAATAAGTGTGCTTATAGCATGCTCCTTTTCTATTTTTCTGATGTACACCAAAAAAGGAAGCAAGTTATTCTCAATACACAGAAGCTGAATAATTGCCTCTGTTCCTTAAGGCAGTGTTATCATATTCAATGTATTTTTTCATTAAGCGTATCAGACAGAGATCAATGAATGTAGAAGAGTTCTCCCTTCCCCGTAGCAGTGATTGCTAATGGTGCTGAATTGCTGTGATACCACACACCTCTCAGAAAGAAACAAATGTTGTGCACTCCATTAGAAAACCTAAGAGTCTTTGCTACAACCAGAAGAAAGCTCCATTTTGAGCCTTGATGAACTGAAAGTTATGCAGCTACAAATCCACCATTAGTGTAGGAAAGGATCTTTTTTTCTTTTCTGAGCCCCCAACTAATGCCATTCAGGCAGGAGATGGAAGGACTGCACACCGACAATCTCTTCTCTTGAAGGTTGTTTAAAATACAAACATTCACATGCACGCAGACTCACTATAATTATAACTGTAAATGTTGAAAAATTAAAGTTTTGCACATATGAGAGTCAGCAGACTCAGCGGAGGCAAGAGTGATTTTGTGACTGTCATTTTTCACCGAGTGTCACCGTCACACATGCTGGTTGTACCTACCAGCAGATTACGATGTAAACGTGGAGTCATTCCACTAAAGCCTCTTTCTGACACTTTTCAATGCCTGAAAAAGTCTGGAGCTTCTGTAAGCCAACATGGAACAAAATATCATAGTTCAGGGCCAAAAGGAAAAAGATAGCTTTTGTTTGGTATTCATGCCTTCTTTCCAATTTCACCAATAACATCTCAGAATTAACTTTTAGCTAATAAAACTTTTATTTTTACAGAAAGAAAATAAATCAAATTTACTTCATCAAGTCTCAGGAGTTGAATTTATCCTGGAAATAAAGACTGTACCACCAAGATGGGTACATTTGAATTATTCATTTCAGTCAATATAGAAACAATGGATATTTCTGCAGTACAGTTCATCTGAGCTTTGTGTCTACGTTCATTCATGTGAAACCCAACCAGCGAGGTTTAACAACGAGAGTCTCTCTGGAAGAGCACAAACTCATGTGTGTGCGCGTGTCTGTGTCTTCTAATTGATCAACTGAAAAACGACCTTCTGCTGCTGGAAACATTAATTCAAGATTCATAAAGATACAATAGATGTTGGTTTTAATTCATCTATATCATTAAACATGGTGAATTATACATCTGCTGTAAAAGGTCCCAAGAACAGAAACATGAAAAAAATTGTTTGTCTTTTCAATAGCGTTGCTCACAGGGCTTAGGTTAATGACTAGATTAAGGAGTCATGGATCCACTGACTTCAACAGAGCAATTATAGTTTCTATAAATAGGGGATGTCCTGGGTTTTATTAAATAAATAACATATCAAAAAGAGGGTAAGGAGAAACTTTATTGTTTGGCACAAAGTATTCCCAAGAGACACCAACTGAAAGAATTCACAATAATTCAGGGAAAGAAGGAAAGATTACGCAAAAGCAGTTTTCACTTGAAGTGTAAGCTGTCTCCCTGCAGTGTCTTGGCACTTGTAACCATTCCTGAAGTATGAAGTAGTCTTGGGATTATTCAGCCATCATGTTTAAATAACTGGGTTATGTAGTTTACTGTTATCTTTTGTAGTTAGATTGAGAACAAATGCTGCCATTTCCTGGTTTGTCAAATTTAACTTTGCTTTTGCTTTGACTGAGGGGTCCCTTGTGAAAACACCATGTAGTTTATTTGTGCTTCATTTGTAAAGCAGATAGGTTTGGATAAATAGACACAAGTTAAAAGTAAACTGATGTGGAAGCGAGCATACACATTTTGCCCTACTTAAATTACATTTAACCTTTATCTGCAAGACTTCAGTGGCCTGCAGACACTCTGTTGGCACTCTGCAGCTACATTTTATGCCCTGAATAAACCCATATATTTGTGGATATTTATCCTAGCTGGACTATATCTATGCATTCCAGTTTTCTCTATCAAAACAAACTGTGCCTATTCTGCCTTTGTCTTTTCTACCATTGTCATTTTCTCACCATACACAAAATAACTGGTTCTGTACTATCTAAAAGGCTCAAGCTGATCCCTGCTATAGTTATATTTTATTTGCTTTCCCTGGACAGATCTGGTCGTCCTGATTCTGTTGTGTAAGTACATTTGACATCTTACCCAGCAAATAACATTACTCATGATAACTGAAGGCAGTTTGGCTTGATGTGGCCAGGAATATGAAACCAAAGGAAATCAAACAAGGTTTTAAAGCCCCCCAAAAAGCACGCTGAGCACTGAAAGCAAGTTAACAATTTTAGCACTATTGAAGGCACTCTATTAAATGGAAACTCCATTAAATGGAAAGATTTGGGCTTTTGAAACAATGGCCAATATGTATATGAATTAAACATCTGGAGAGAATATAAAAAAGGAAACTCATTTAGAGGGAAATGAATCCCCTATAGAAAGTGTGCTAGTCATAAGGACGGAATGTACTCTGTAACTCATGCTGAGGAAGGGATACATTAACGCATTAATTTTAAGAGTCTCAATCTTGCTTTTATTTATATTTAAGCTTTTAATCCTTGAATAATTAGTCATTACTAGTATTTAATGACTGGTTTGCTAATTGGGTATCCCTAGATGGAACTAAAGGCAGTTAAACCCTAACAAACTGATCATTAACTACAGTAATGATCAAATTATCTGGGATTATTACTATTATAAAACATAATTAACAGTTTATAACAGCTTTATTTTATTTTGTATTTTGTTTCCTCTAAAGAAAACATCCTGGAGTACTGCTGTGAGGCTATGTTAAAATTCTCACTATTAGAAATGTCGTGGTGAAAGCACCCATTTCCTCCAGTTACAGGGGAAATATTTAAATGTTTGCCTAAAATAACTGTATAGTAGGTGGTTTGTTGTCAGATGCTGGCTGAAGAAGGCACCAGTGATGCATTCTAGCAGTTGGGAAAAAAAGCAAAAAAAAAAAAAGCAACTCAGAAGATGGGGAGTGAATGAAAGTCTAACTCAGATTCTGTAAATTCGCAGTTAACCTTTCAAATGGGTCAAGTCCCAAACTCCTTTCATTTTTGTCCCATTTCCTAGCACAAATAACTCCTCTTGCAGTTTGCCAGGGAGCATTGAACCTACAGCTTTCAGTGCCAAACCATCAGACCTCAGGAATGGAGCTGACTTGACTCTTTTGCCGGTAGTTGCAGTGAACTTTTCTTTTATGGGGATGGGATAACAGTGAGGATAATTAGCTCAATTAGCTCACCCAACCAGCTAGCTAACTCATTTTTAGTTTTGAACCAAGATGGGTGTCTTTTCTCTTAAGAAATCCTCAATCAGAGTGTGCATTTTCAGAAGTACATGGGTAAATATTGTGTTCTGTACAGAAAATCAAAGTAGACACCTAAATTTTACCAGCTGAGTAGCCGTCTATATTTAAGTTTATAGATAGACTCGATCTCCATCGACGATAATGGCAGTTTTGATAACTAAGTCATACACAGACAACTTTTTGTAGATAGGTGTCTACTTCTTTTAGATCCATGTGTTTGAGGAATTAATCTCTCTGTGGGTGAGTGATCTGCAGACCTTCCAGGAATGACTAGTTGTTCAATAACATCTCACCCTTTCTTATTCACTTACATGGTTATATTCACAACTCAGCACCATGTGTGCTGTTTGTTAGTCTATCTTCCTGACATTACTTGAATCACTCTATTCATATTTAAATACCTCATGTTGTTGCAATTATTATTCCTTAAATTCATCTAAAATGCTTTGACCCAAGCATATGGGTTCTTAAAGATCTATATGCACCTTAACATATTCTCTTTCACATTTTCTCCAGCAAAAAACATTTGCTGACAGAATGCCAGAGTCGTTTTGTGTTTCTCTTCTCCTTTCATGTCCCAGGTACTGTGTTCCCAGACTTTGTGATCATAAACTGGACCTGAAAGCAAACTTTGATTATTTTTATTTTTTTTACTTTATTTAGCCCCTGATTTTATTTCTTCATTGAAGAGGAATTGTATCTGCTTTTCACTTCTGAGGTGTAATCTACATTAATCAGCACAGACTCAATTCCTTTATGTTATCTGAGGATGTGGATTAAGCAGTCTAGCCTTGCTCCATGATTCACCTTTCCTATTCCTCTCCTACCCCTCACATTTTCCTATGTGCTTCTGGTACCTAGTAAAGGTTAAATCTAGGAGCTATATGGATTCGTTTGAAGGTCCCTAGACACTTCAGTTGTCCATTTTGTCCACAGCTGTCTAGTTTACCCAGGACTTATCTCTCTGCCAACTTAGAGGTCTAACCTTAACCTAAGTCAAACTATAATTCACTTGCTTTTTCCCCGACAGTCATGTCTAATTGTAGTGGACTCTGGACTATGACAAATGTGCTGAAGCAGTACAGAAAAAACCTGAGCCATGAATTGTCTTGTCACAGAAATATAAAACTACCAGTTTTACTCATTAGCAGAAATCCTGAATAGAAAGAAGGGAAAATAGAGAGAACAGAGTGGGGGTTGTCTTTCTGTTGTTTTCTTTTAATGGTAAATTTTTTTCTTGGCTTCTTAGGTAATTTAGTTGATGAAATACCTTAAAGAGGGATAGGCTGAGAAACAGAGTAGGGATAATGAGGACGTTTTGTGGTGGGTGGAGTAGAGAGGGACCAGGAACACTGATAGGAATGTAATTCAAGGGAGAAGCTTAAGGTATATGGGTGTCCAGGATGATTTCAAGTATGTACTCTAGGAGCTCATACTATCAGTACAGCCTGAATTTTGATAGGAGAGCTGAAAAGATACATCTCCAGGAATCAGTCCTGAAATAAGAAGGTGCCAAAAAATGATCCATAAGAGACCTGCGGGTCTGTGGGTTCCTCTGGTGTGAAAGTGGTTGCTTCAGTTCTTCTCACATTTAATCTTCATTACATCAGAGGAGAACAACACAATCCAGTCTAGTAGGTCCATTTTTCTAAATGAAGGACATATGTTACAAAAGAGAAGGGTGAAAACTTAAAATGAAGCAAAGAAATTGCCTGAGGTTTGAGTTACATAAAAGTTGTAAGAAGCAGAGAGGGAGTGCTTGTGACCAGAGCCCTAATTTTGCAAAAGGGACTTTTAAGAATAACAAAGAATGAGGGCGTGTGGCAACCAGTGGTGTAGCAACCAGAAAAACATGCTTCAAGGAGACAATGTAGTAGTAGTCATGCCCTAAAGCATACTGTAGCCTTCAGGTTGCTGAGCCATTCTTTAAGGGAGAATTAACTGATCCTTTAACTGGGGGTTACAACCAAAAATCAGTTAGTTAACTTGTTAAACTATTCAAGTGTACTTTGGATGGTTAAAGTAAAGAAGAGGAGGAAACACAACTTTGGGTTGTAGCCTGGAATCTGTCTCTGACCTCAGATCGCCTGTTTGTGTCACACTGGTTGTCGGGTGATGGTACCGATGCCAGTAGCAGGTCCAGAAGCAGCATGGGGGAACCAGTGAAGTACATCAGAGAAGTTAACCCTGACAGAAGGTCATAACTGTCCAACTACAGATTTAACCTGAAACACCAGGGTTGGAACTATAAACTTGTCCAGCATAAGCTGATGCAGTTGATTCAGACAGGGCGACACACAGTGCAGCGTTGTTGTCCCATATGTTATAAAATCCCAGACCAGCCGTGAAGCAGCAGTGGTGTTGGAGGTAGCTCAAGCCAACTCTGCTGTCTTCCCCCTTCAGTAAGGATGCTGTGCTGTGACTCATGGGGACAGCACAAAATCTATGGTGAAAAGCTAATTTTCAGCAGATAAGAATCTCCTTAGCTGTCCAAACACAGAATGCAAATGCTGTTGCACTTAATTTACCGTGGGACTGTGTCTACACAAGTAGCCCACCTGTCACGGTGCAACCACTGGTTTTTGTGGACATGTTTCTGATTCCATAGGAGCTAACAGCAAAAGCTGCATGTTTAGAGGGTAGGAGATCAGAAGCTGTGTCAGACCATATTATTTTCCTCAAAGTTATAAGGCAGTCCAAGAATTTATTGAATCAGGAGAGTTTCTTAATCTAACTTTACACAAAATTTTAGGTACCACACACAGACTGCTGATAGCTTAGTTTAACATGCTTTACCTTAGCTAAAAAACCTCTTCCCATTGGAAATGTAATGTGCAGTAGTATCAGACAGGAAAAGTAGCCCAGTGCCCTAACTTCTACCGTTATGAAGCAGTTTGTCAAGATTCCCCAGGGAATCCTTGTGCTTCTCATCGTGTTCCATAACAGAGAACGCTAGCATTATAACTCTCAGTTCACAACTAGTACATAAAGGATGTATATTTTTAAATGCAGTTTGTATATGTGAAATGCAACTGTTTAAGTGATACAAATTGGCTAGCTCTGAGGCTTTATTAAAAAGAACTTGATGCTTGACTATAGACTTGCATTTACATAATTAAGACAGATGTTACGACTGCAATAGGCTCTCTGGTACATTGTTATTTTTTGTTGTTTTATGATTATATCAGTTTGGAAAGTCTAGAGCTGATATTTTTTTAAATCCTGGTACACAGTCGTGGCCAGGTCTGGGATTGTTTCTTTCTTATTTCACTTTTATTTTAAACTGTGTCCTAGATCCTGCTGTGCACTATGAAGTTCAGGAAGAGGAAGAAAGTTCCAGATTAGGAAGGAAAGAACTTATTTACAAGTCCTACTTTTAACACTGCAGTTTAAGGAACAATAACTGACTACTGGGGTACCATCCCAAATGGAGCATCCTTCATCGTTAAATGAGCGGTTCATTTTCAGTCCAAGTCAAACTAGACTAAACATCATTATCAGCATCAAGACTGGTTAACAGCTTTGTTAGGAAGGTCTCACTTCTCTGCTAGCTTATACTGGCATGAAAGTAATCTGACCCCCCAGTATCTAAGGGTCATACACTCAGTGACCACTTTTTTGTTATTAGTAAACCTTTATCATATCTAAAACCACATCACATTCAGCAGTGAGAATAAAATACGTTTCTAGCAAATGGCCTTGCTTTTGCTGATGGAAATGGTCTTTTGGGAGCTAATAAGCTGCTGGTAAAAGATACACTTTCTCTGCTCGCATTGTGTGTGCTTGTAAATAGAGTAGGTTGGACTTTTTCTACTAGAAGTTGGTAATGAATGAGTTTGGTTTGTTGTGCAGCAGCAAGGGTTCATGTCTAGGATCTCCGTCCCCAGGACTGCTCATTTAGAATGTCATGTGAAAATTAAAGTTACGTAGGAGCTAAAAGCTGCTCTGAAACACACAAACAAAACCCTCCAGCTTTGCTTCCCCTACCCGTTTACATTTACGTCTCCCTGCTGTCCCAGAATGAAGAAGTGCAGGGAAGGATCTGACAGTGGATCTCATTGCAGCTCTGACACCACATCCAGTGCAGAGGGATGAAACGTTTGGAGTGTGGAGTAAGACTGTGTGTGGGAGGGCACCATACTGCAGAACAGTAAAACCTGTCTTTAATAGGAGCCCTTTTTCCACACGGAACCTGCAAAGCTGTGTAGAACACCTCTTTGCTTAGCAGGATTTCTCATTATGAAAGATAATCATTGAAAATCTTATTAAGCTATTAAATGTCTATAAGGTGACCATGCTGTTGCGATCACAAATGTTCTCTGGTTGGAGGTGACTGTCGGGTATCAGGCTCTTCCAAGTCGTGTATGTTATGTTGTCTCATTAAAGGCTAATCAAAGACCTGGGGAGGACCAAAGGAGCAATTTCAGGGGAAGGAGCCCTGTAACTTTGTCAGTGAAAAAGGAGCACCCAGAACCCCTCACTCCCTGAGACCATCAAAGGGCAATGAATAGACAATTGTCCCTGGTGTGAAACCCAACAAGAAGAGTCAATGGGAAAGGTCTCTCCCTGAACATGTTGCAAAAAACCCCAAAAAATTCATTGGAGACAGGTAGGTCAACAGCTATAAAACACAGAAGTATGCAAACAAATGGCAGCTCAGGAAATCCTTCAGCTGCGAATTGCTGGAAGGGTGACTCTCTGTTTATCCTTTCATTCATTCTCCTAAGCGCCTGCTATCCCCAAAGTATCCAGCAGATGACTTACCAGTACAGTAATACTGTAGACATTAAAACTACTTAGTGTGGGGCAGGTTTTCAAAGGCTTGGAGAACATCTGATGATCTTTGCAGTGTAGACTAGCATATAGGACAGAAACTAATGTGAGAATGTGGAAACTAGAGACAGAAACAGTTCCAGATTAAGACAACTGTATTCAGTGTTCTTCAATGTGTGCTTGGTTTCCAAGCTGCTATTACAGTCACCAAAAAGACCTAGGACTTGATTAAGTGGTTTTAACATGGGCATGTAATGCAATTTGAAAAGCCTTAGCATGTCAGAGGTATCTACTTAAGGCAAATAACCCTACATAAGTCCTACCTTTTTAGGAGGGCAGCAGTGATACATCAAAAATGACACTAGGAACCTCTGTTTTGATAAATGCTTTGAGTCCCCAGTCCATGGAAGCTTGAACTGAAAACAGCTGAGCCTCCACAGAAAACCCTTCATGGCAGAGCAGCTGAACCCCAAACTCATATCTGTGTCTGTTGTGACAGTGGGAAGAATTTTACTGCCCACACATTTCCATTTTAAACATCTTAGTGTAGGTGTTAGTGTAGCCTAATTATTATATAGCCTGCCTCCAACCACTCCTTCAGAATAGCATTGCTCCCTCATAGATCACAGGGCCTGTTTACTAGAGTCATGTGGGTATGTGGGATACCGTAAGTTATCTGAAGTGACATTAAGGTCCTATGTGCTGGCAACAATGCAGGCTTAGACCCTAAGACTCCATGTAATCTTGGGGCAGACATTTACAGGAAGATGTCTTAATCTGGGATTGAATCCCATCCAAGCTTTCTGTTCTACCAAGTCAGTGCACGACATGTTGGACCAACAACCAACAAAATAAAGCCTTACGTGTGTGTATATGTATAACATTGACTGTAAAGCATTGTACCTTTGGCTAAATAATAGCAGGTTAACAAGCTCTCCAAGTTCAGCTTGGTTCACTGCAGGTTTTCTTAAAATTCGTACACCTTTTATGGTTATATCAGCTGCTATGTGCTTCTGGTTTTCAGCTACAGGGAGTGTCCTGATCTAATTTGAAGGAGTAGTAGAAAGGAAATGGAGGAACGGAGAGCATAGTGAGTAACGTGGGACCACATACTTCAGGGATTCAGTACTAACTTGGGAAAATGGGTGCAGTAATGTCAATGTAGCTGCCCCAATAAATCAAAGCCATAAATACTCAAAATTGTGGTGGTTTTTTTTTTTTTTCACATGGTTTCAGTGTGCAGTCAGGTCATACTTGGTTTTCCCCACTTTGGAAGTTTGAGACCACAGGAGTCTGCAATTCAGAGCAAAACTCAGAACTGTGAGCTGTTGTGTACCAAATCTCAGAAAGCCTTTGCATTATGTTTGTAAAAACATTGAAGCCTGACCTTATTTTTTCTATCTAGATGTATTTTTTTCCTATATAAAGTTTGAATTAATCCATTTATTTAAAGCTTTTCTGTGAAGATTGAAAAACTGTAATTAATTATTTTTACTGTTGTTTTTCATTCTGAGGTACATTATTTCTTGCTTCAATACTACATCGTATGGGATAGTTCGATCTTGTATCCCTATTATTTAGAAAACAAGCAATTTCACACTTAAAGCCTTTAGCAAATGAGTTTTACAGGAGATGAGAAAGAAGACTAGGTGAAATCTATTAAATCCTTCTGATGATGTGAAAATTTCCCTGAATTCATTATCATTGTTAGCTACTAGAGCCATGTTCACAGCACCCTTTTGATCCATCACTTAAGTATAAATTGCATTCTCTCTGGCTTTGTCCATTTAAAAAGCTTGCAAATCAAAGCAATTCTTGTATTTTCCAGTGGCTGAAATCACTTACATTTGGTCTTTGGCCTTATAAATCCTCATGAGGGGTCATCTTTTGGTACGATACCTAGTGTATCTTAGGCCATCATACAACCTTTAAAGTAATATGAAAATCAACTGATACATTGAAAATTATAATAATATTTAAGAAAGTGTGATGAAAATTTACAGCATTTAATTCTAGGCACCTAATTTATGTGTTTGTGTTAGATGTCTAGTAACCATAGGCTTCATAGATATATGATGGGTAGCAAAAATCTAATTTAAGGTCTCTGAAGTGCCCTGTGAATTCTTTTTCTTTATTGAATACATATAAAGGCTATGGAGACCAGCCTCCAAACAAATATATCTAAGTAAAGTTTTCAAAGTTAAGCAGAGCTAGTAGCCTTGTTTTTTTCCTCCATCCAACCCAAATTCCAGTTACAAATCACTTTTACAGAGATCTTTTAACTGTTTGGGAATGTGTTGATACACCTCTCCTTTACTGAAATATAATTACTTACAAAGGAAACAGTACATATATGAACATTCCTTTCAGTAAATATGATGTTAGAAAAAGAAAAAGAATAGAAAAAGCCACATTATTTCTTTTCTCCCTACTCAAAATACAGTTGTACAAATAAGTTTGGAGTTTTGTTTGGTTTGATTTGGCAACCTTGGACATTTTACCTAGGCAATAAAGAAAAAAAGATCCAAAATATAATAAAAATTGGATGCAACTCAAACCTCTTCTCCAATTAGTCAGAAATCTCTCAAGAAAGGCTTCTCTTATCTTCCTCTCAAAGTTGTGTTTTTTTTTTTGTCATCTTGATCTCTCATCTGTAAATAAACATGAAGTTGTTTCAAAGACACTACAGCAAAAATTAACAAGTTGGACATATGGAGTTTTAATTGGTTGCCAGAGACAAATTGTAAGCACTGTATCAGTGAGTAAAGAAAAATAAAAATTCAAGATCAGCCAAGTCGGTTTAACATACATTATGCATTCATTATTATGGAAGCAATTGAGCAAGAAAGGGACACAGAGAGAAATCAATACTGCTCACCGCTGAATAGTCACAAATCATTTTATAAAAATGGTATTCCATTTCATAAAATGGTGGCAGGAGAAGCTATTAGCTGCTCAAGTCTTTTGTTTAACCAGAAACTGCCTGGCTTCTGAAAGAAAAGCCAGTTTAAGGAGTACTTTGTAGATGGAGTAGTAGAAATTCCCAGCATTCATCTCTTAAATGTAGAGAGGGCTGAAGGAAGGGCACCACGTATGCAAAACTAGTACGCAGGTAAGGACTATCTAAAGCCCTGTGGAGACCACCAGCGAGGCTGACAGACTCTCTGCAGGTTCAGAGCCTACAGTCTGCACCTGTAGGAAGTGGGACACATTTTTACCCCTACTTTATGGATACCTGAATAAGATATTATCTTCCTAATTCAAATGCTTAGCCATTGGCAGAGAAATCTCCAACTGGAGGTCTCCAGTAGACAGCTTCCTCTTCCCATTCACTGATCACGGAACCCCGACACCCATTTTCAGAGATTATTTCACTAAGTGCCCCCAAAATAAGCACAGCTTAGGTGTTTAAATTAAATGAATTAAATCCGCTAAGCATACAAATATATAAATATGTGTATACCTATATGAATATATAAAAGTAATTAGGGACGGTGTATGAGAAAATGAAAATCTGTTTCTTTCAGACAGGAGATGTGACTTTGTCCATGCTGAAAAGCTCTCTAGTGACTGCAGGCAACCATCTCAGTGGCAAAGTGTGGCTGCAGCTTCCCTGAAGGAGCTCCCCTTCATGGCAGTCAGCCAGGAGGGCAAGCCCCGGTGCCTTACTGACACTGGGCCTGTCTTTACCGCTGAATCCAGGCAGCTGAATGTCTTCTCCACGTATGCACAGAGGTGGGCATCTCTGAGACATTTGTAGTACAGAAGCCGGTCATGAGCTTGAGCTAAAATATGTCTTTCTCTTGCTTTTCTCTTGTTTCTAGCACTGAACCAACGTGGTGGCTTCACCACCTTCTTCTTGCAGCCAGCTGTCATGTTGGGAGTATCCCCTCCAGTATCCCCTGCCATTAATCCATTCAAATTAAAAATAGTTAAACTAATAGGAATTTGCTTCGAGGTAATACCCCAGAGTATTGCGATCTCTAGACCCCTGCTAATTTAAAGCTCTCTGTGTTGGAAGAGCTCCAAAACCCTCTCTGTTGATGCCTCAAATTCCTGAGGATTTAGTGTACAGTACTGTTAAAAATAGAAAAATGGTTTGGCTACCTAAATTTCCATTGCCTTTTAAAAACTTCAGCTTATTATTAGGTGAAGATACAGCAAAAGATATTAAAGATTTCTGGAGACCTCTAAAGCTTTACAGGTGGGAAACGTTACCTCTGTGTACACGTGTCCGTAGCATTCTTCACGCTTTGCAATTGTCTCTTAACCAAGAAAGGCAGCTGCTGTAGGGTCTTTGGGAATTTTTTTTTACCCCCCCCTGTATTTTCCTCCCCCTCCCTTCCATATTACCCAATCATTACTTCCTGGGAAGCTGACAGAGGAGGTTATGAGTTAGTTATCAAATTAACATTAGATATCTTTATACCAATTTGACTTCCACAGGAGGAAGATATTTCTGGCTATCACTTGTATGGAACTTATCGTTTTAATTTCTCAGCACAAAGAAAGAAGCGATCGCATAGCTGAGCAGCAGTCTCCCATCCAAACTGTCTGTGCGACCACTGCTAAGGTTCAGCTGTGCTGAAAAAGACACCCTGCTCTCTGCTTCATTTTGGCTTTCATATAGCACAGCTGTCCTCTGGTAAAACATACCTGTAATGAGCCTGCACTGAGGGCAAGCACTCCTTTGTACACTCTGTGTGGTTGATGGTACTTCAGCAGTAGTAAGAAAAAAGGCAAACACTTCTTCCATGCCCCCAGGATACAGTTAGTTTTCAATACTGCTGTCTTTTAATTCTGGCCTATTACATGGTCCCTAAATCTCAAACTTAACTTTGCCCAGTAGAAATGTTCAGAACATATTTATCATGATCTCAGCTTGATGTAATCCCTGATTTATGTGTTTATGTTCAGGCTTCTCTCAATTCTGTCTCTGTTAGCTTCAATCTATCATAGTGCAGCTCTGCTCTGGGTTCCCCAATAAGTTAACACTGTTAGCATTTTCTATCTGAAAGTGAAATGCATTCTTCTCATTTTTTGTTTAATCTGAAAGACAGCTGATAGCTACCTTATGTAAGCATCAATCTTACTTATTTGGAGTGCAATAATCTTCTTATCTGATTGTGCTAGTCAGCACTAGAGACTTCCTTCTCACTTTCTATATAATATTGAGTGTCCTCTTAATTTTTTTTTTTTTTATTCCTTATGGACTGGTATCTTGGCTTTGCTTTGCATTGTAGAGCTTTCTAGGAAGTTTATTCACAGGAGTTTATTCACAGGAGTTTATTCACAGGAGTAACTTGCCATGGTTGTGCATTCCTGCTGTCTCCCCTGAGGAAAAAGTGTGTGCAGTGTCACGCTCAGCTTTTTCAGGGTTTGCCTGGGTTGGATTAAATGCATGGGCTACTTTCTTCTACTCCTGGATTAAAGGAGCAAAAGCTTTGAGATGATCTTTGAGTCCACCTGTCATCTTTACGTATAGCATACAACACCACTGTGCACTAACACTGTCTCCAAAACACTACAGATATGTCACTCCAATGCCGTCCCTGATCTAATCATCCCTGATCTCTCAAAATACATAATTCATTACACAATTACAATACATAATCTCAGGTGCAATGTTTTATTCTCATGTGTAAAAGGATTTACAGTTTGCTTAGGTATCTCTGCATCATTTTCCCCTGTGCAGCATGACTCGGTCCAGGATATCTATCAATCTTGCACAGTGTTGTAAGTGCCCCTGTGATAGGCAGACTCTTGGCTGAACTAGAGCTGAAAGTCTGTGCTACGGCAGCTTGTGTTGAAGAACCACAAGTTTATAGTAATGAATTTTAACACCCTGTTGACAGTGGGTGGCAATTATATGCTCAATTCTGTCCCTTAGCCTGATCCTTCCTAGACATGTAGGACAAGCTTGGATAAGGGAGGAAGAAGAAGAAGAAAAAGAAATAAGAAGAGAAAAAAAAGGAGTTTAGTTCTTGAAAAACCTGCACAGTCTGGAAATCAGGTTTTGGAAGCAAAACATTGCCATCAGGAAGTGAGATCATGAAAACTTACACCGGGAAGTCAGAAAGCAAATGCATGCTATTGCAAAGCCCTGCTGCACCCTCCATCCATCTGTTGATGGTTATCACTTAGGCAGATACGTGATGATCTGAAAACTAAAAAGGGAAAGAGAGAAGTGGGATAAACTTAATCCATCAGCTAGATGAAAAGTCTAGAGTTTGCAGTATTTGACAACTGTTTGTCACATAAAATGACTGTGGGTGGAAACCGAGTCATGAAGCCAACCGGAAACCTCTTGTTGACTCCATAGTGATATGCCCTATGTTCCTGTGTCATCAAGACATCCCGCCCTCCTTTATTCTCTCCCTTAGTGCGGAAAATCGTGACAGCATGCCTGTGTGGCTCGGAGAATATCTCACTCTTCATGCCAGTTCAGTGATTGACCTGTCTGTTGTGGCTGGTGACTGATGCCAGCCATGAACGTCAGTGGAAGGTGTGCATCTGTCTGCAAGAAAGAGGTCTGGCACCACCAGCTTGTTACACATAGCCCACAGAGTGGCTGCCAGATGGCAGACATGGCTCCTGTCCATCCTAGTTTAGATCGGGATGCTGGTTGGGTTCAAAAATGCCTATATAGAAACTGCTAGGAGTGAATCTTTCATTCAGGTTCAGGTGCTGATTAAGGTGGTGACCACATCCTATGGCAGGGAAGAATTCTATGTTTGCAAAGAAATCACTTTCATAATTCATAAAAGAATATCTGTATGTATACTTTTATACATGTGTATGTATATGTACATACATATAAAAGGATGCATGTATGTATATATAAGCATATAGGTATATCCATATGTATTCTTACATGACATACACCTCAGAGATTAACTAGGGGGAAAAATTTGCTGTGATTCATATCTATTTCTCCTATTTCACCTCCTTCAAAGTTTATAATGTTGCAGAATTTTTGGGGATAACCATATAAGAGGAATGGAAATATTTCCTGCAGATTACACAAATTGCTCCAATTTCTGGATTGTGATTAATGAGGCACAAACATCAGAAAAAGTTTTCTTCAGATGGATGTCCAAACATTCAAGTGTTTATTGGAAGCTTGTCCAAAAATCTGATCTGGAAGAGAGAGTTTTGTTTCTCTTTCTTTACTGCTGTGGCACCATTTAACAATATATGTGTAATATATACACATGTAATATGTACATGTATCCCAGCTAATGTGGGAATAGATTGAGAATCACTTTTAGCCCTTAGTAAGAAAGCCATTTACAAGGAGTTTCCATAAAGAACGTAGAACCTGTAGAAGGTGATTTATAAATCACTGAATGGAAAATTTTCCCAAAATTCCCTCTTTACAAGCTTTACAAGCTTTTCAGGAATTCCTTCATATGTGAAAAAATATTTAAACATTCCCATTTTTAAAGCTATTACTATTTTACATGTTGATAGTACACAAAATATTACATAAAAGGTAAGCACCAGTGGAACAAGTTCATACGTTATTTGCAATTAATTCAGCTAATAAGAGATAGCCTCTGCCCCAAAGAGAATACAATCAAAACAGAGAAGGCAGAAAAAATGAAAATAGGAAGAAATTGTTATTATTATCCTGGTCATGAACCTGAATTTCCATGCTATGGAAAATCCCAGAAGTCAGGATAGAAGCTAAAATATTCATTGTGGAAAGAAAAATTATGAAGAGACTTGACATGGTAACGGTGAAGCTTTTTGGTGTGACATTTTCAATCAAAATTATGTTTCCCACATTACTGAAACAAGGTGTTTTGTTTCACCATGTTGAATCAAATAGAAAGGTTCAAGTTTGATATTAAGCACCATTTTCTTAGTCTGGAAAGGAGAATTGGGATTTTAGTGAGGTTAAAATGTTAATAAAAAACTTATTTGCTGTTATACCATGTAACAGTGAAGCATACTCTAAGGTTTTGAGATAACAATGATTTATATATATGTAAAAGGCCTCTGTCAGCTAAGCAGGGATGGGACAAGAAGTCGTGGCCCATGTAATAAGACAGATTCAAGACAGATGGGACTGAATGACGTCCTGAAATCCCCTCCAGGATGTTCCCAGCTTGCTGTGACTTCTAGTTTATTCCCATTGCAAAAGCCAGTAATAAAATCCTTTGGACTTCCTGTTAAAGATAAAGAAGGAAATAAAAAAAGAACAGCTTAAAAACTTAAAAAGTAAAGCATTAAAAAAGTCTTTTATTTAACAATATCTCTGTTCCCTTTTGAAATGTCAAAACCTTTAAAAAAGAACTTCTGTCATTTAACAGACTTTTAGATAGCAAAAAAAAAAAAGTAATATGATAGCCGTTTTAGTGGAAAAGAGAGGATAGGAGACTGAGATGGGCTAAAATTTTGTTTCACCTGTTATTACTGTTCAATCACGTTTCCTTAAAGAGAATTAAAAATTAAAGAAAATATGAAGGACAAAATAAAAGGGATAACAAAAAGAAATGTAAATATGGCTTTGACACTGACACTTTAGGTGTGTGGACACTGATACATAGATCCACGGCTTTACCCTCAGCCAGCCTGAGCCAACCTGCCATCTCTCTAAATTCTGTCTTTGCTACTCGTGGACTTCTAAACACAAGTCCTGACGCATGAGCATTTCAAGCTCACTGAGGGAGTGGCTGAGTCCGGGTTACCCAGACGCTCTGTAGAGTTTGTCACGTTGGACTGGATGACTGAGGTTTTACATGTTAGATCTGGCTGGTTATGAGCTTTGAGGCAACCTGAAAGGTGACCACGGGAATACAAATTCTCAGGACCTCAGCTAAGGAAATATGTGCCCCACACACAGGCTTTCCCAAAGGCACAAAGACCTGGCACACCTCTATCTATGTAGGACTTACAGGTCATGGTTTAAACTACATTTGTGCTGGGGCTCATAGAATTATGGCAGAAGATGCACTCCTGGATGTAGTTCTGAAGACAAAAGAAGAAAGAAAAAAGAGGATAAATCAGAGAAGAGACGGTAACTCAGAATAGTGAGGGTGACAATAGGACTTCCTTTCTCCTGAAGATAATTTAGCCAAAGTAGGTAGTGGTGGCAGCGTCACCGGCTCTTCTTTGACCTGGTCTGATCCTGATGTCTCAGAACAGTGAAACTGCAGCTGTGGTTTCTCCAGTCTGAGAAAATTGGTATTTTCACACTTACATTTAACCTCTTGGATAAAGCAATCTAAGAGCTTACCTTTTCCATCAGGTGAATGGAGGAAAGTAAAGGTCTCCAGAGCCTTAATTTAGATAGACAGAATCCTTCTCCAGAGGCATTTACACACATGTTTAGATAGATATCTTAGATATTTATTTTAGAATATCTGCTTTATTAGATAGACACATTCCTACCACCTATAAATTTGGACAACTTGGAGCGTATTTTCAGAACACGGAAAAAAGAAGTTAGATGTCTGACATCCGTGCTACTTCCCCTCCCAGGTTCAGTGTTCATGACACTTGTGTGGTACTCCTGACAGTTTAGGGATAATGAAGCTGCAAAGAGTTGTGAGAGATGAGACCCACTGGAGGGAAGACTCTTGGGTATTGCCCATGCCTTCTCTGAGGTATCATAGCAGCATAGGCTAACCTAAACCAATATGGTTTAATTTAGTGAAGCATGAAAGAAATCTCACCCTAATAGGCACTGAAAAACTGTTTGGAATATATAACCTTAATGACCTGATAAAGATCAGGCAGGAAAACTGGAGCAGAATTTGGACCACAGCTGTGAAGCCTAAATGCATTGTCCAAACGTTTAAAACATCATTTTTTCTCTAGACAAATCTTTCCTTTTAAATGTGGGAATACTTTCTCTGTTTGAACCTGATCTTCCACCTCTACAGTAGGAAAGAAGAAATACCGTGTCAGTATTATAAAAACTAGGGATCGTGCTCAGCATTTTCTTCCTATTCCTAGATGAGTCTGTGGAAGTCATATTTCATTCTCAAAATCCAGTGTTGCAAAAATGGGTCTAGTCAGAAAATTCTCAGTGTGCAAGTGACACAATTTCTAAAGGAGAAAAAAAGGGAATGTGTGTATTTGTTTTTCTCAGACATGAGGTGGTTGAGCAGTATGCCACCAGGGGCCTCCTTCCACTGGGATATCTAGAAAATAAGTTCACAAATGAATAGATATTAAAAAAGCAAAGAAATTTCAATGCATCAGCACATAGCAAATATTTGAACAATGAAGTGAATGAAATGCCAGATGGAGGATTTACGACACTATAAAAGATCCCTTGTGGGACCCAGTAATCTTTTATCATCCAGAAAAAGTATGGTCTGGGTTTCTGTCCACTAATAAAAGTCCAGGTTGACCTCTCAGCTTATTTATATGTGTTTTTCTCAAACATCTGGTTACTCCCATATGAGCAGGAAGCAAATTCAGACTCATAAAGTTGTTAACATTGATCATTAAACCCTACTGCAAAGTTAAAGGGATGTAAAGTAAATGAATTAATCTGCTATATTTTCTGGTGCACCACACAGTCTGATACGTGATGCAAATCTGCCACAGATTCTCTTGTTGCCTCTGGGGCGTCTATGCCTGCTGCTGTTAAGGACAGGTTTTTGTTGGTGATATCATCTCTTGTAGAAGTACCTGGGGTTAGAGCAGGTATTATGGGTATGTAAGGTGCACTCTTACTTTCCACTGCCATACTCAGGGAAAAGGGAGGGAGAATAAACCCCATATAGTAAAACACGCAGTAAGACTTGCATGAACCGAGTCCAGCTCTGCTTTACTCTGCTTTAGAAGAAAGCAGCAAACACTTTCTAAGAAACTAAGTAATTGAGCAACAGAAACAAAAATAAAAACAAACAAAAAACCCCAAACCAAACCAACCAAACAAACAAGCAAAAAGGCAAAAGGTCAAAAACTTAATCCCAGCAGGAAATTCTGTCCCTTCTATTTAAAGTATTTGTGAATACAGATGCAAAGGGTTGCACTAGTCCCTCCCAGGGTCGTATTCAGTGTTGTGAAATGTGTTTTTTGTACACACCATTCATTTGAGCAAGAGACCCACTGCCCTTAAAATTGGGGAAAGAATAAAAAGGATTCATAGTTTAATGTAGTTTCTTTTCCTAGACATTCCTGTTGACATTGAATCCAGTCCTGGATCCCTCCCCCTAAAAAACCAATCCATATCTCTCTGAAGAAAAGGAGAGAAATTCAGGTGTCCAGGCATAGGTGTCCACTGCCTTTTCAGGCACCATTATTATAGAGTATCCTGCCCAGCCTTCAGTTGCTGCTTCAAAAGCCAGAAGACCGGCAGGTCCTGTGTCACGTCTGTTGGCCTCATGAGGGCATTTTGGATGGTCTTGTACGTCTAGAATATATCAGACACTTGTCACTCCTGAGATCTCTCCCAGTCAGTTTAACAAGAGAAAAAAGTGCTTTCTTTGCCCAAAGAAAAATAGCGTGGTATAGCTTCATTTCCATTTTCAAAGCAGTTCTCCCTCTGTCCCTGAGAACGGCCTTTTGAGGCCATTTTTGTTTCTTCTTCATGCCTCAGTTCCCCAGTATGGAACAGAAGATAGCTTCCAGAGCCTTCCTCTGTACAAAATCACAATATCCCACGGTAAAGGGACTGTGTGTTACAGGTTGTTATTGTTTAACCTAAAGAAATTAATTGATTATATTCCTTTCCACAGCTAAGTAAACCTTGTAAGTCTTTATAATGGAAACAAGTTTGTGTTTTTCCTGTTTGCTTGTTTGCTTTCCAACTGTTTGCTGATGGATAACGTTCAGCTTAGAGTCTGATTTTATGAGAAATCATGCTTTTTAATGCAAAGGCTAAATATGGTCTACCAACTTCTGTGTGACTGCAGAGATCTGATGGCATGCACAGTAAATAGTAGCTTCTTATCATTTCTGATTCTGTCATGAGGCAGAAAATTGCAGGGTTTTAGTTATTTGGTAATGCATTGGCTGTTTCCAGAATTCCAGCTGGAATGGGTAAAACAAGTTCATCAAAACTCTCATATAGTCATTTTGGATAACAAAGCAAAACAGAAATATTTTTGTGTGAAAATGAGGCAGTTGTACCAGAGAATATGAGCACAGAGTCTCAGCCTTAATCACTGGCTAGAGTTAGCAAAGTGACAATTATTTGCAATAAGAAGCAAAACCGCATAACGAACAAAGTTTGTCACATTTCAGTGAAAAACAAAGCAAAAGCCAATTTCTGAAAATGTTGTGCAAGCCCATAAAGCCGTATTTATGTACTTTAGGAAAATACACATGTGCCTGGATGTGTCACGGTTTTAAAATAAAGCACAGTCACTGGATTTTGTGTATTTCATGGGTAGTTTTTTTTCTCTTACTATGAAAATCTGACCATATTGTTATTTTCTTCTACGCCTGTCCCAGCCGAGTTTGTATATAGAAACCTTCAGGACAGCATACCACACTGACCAGTGTTTGCTCACTGAGTAGACCAGCCATAGCCAAAGGTCTCACTAGATGCTTAAGGGCTCATGATCTATAGGAGTCTTTGCTGGATAGACCTGTTGTCTATCCTAGCCTATGCAACATTTTTTTTTTTCAGAGTAAAATCTAGCTGGCAGGTTTTGGAAATCACAAGGGGAACATTTAAAAAGCTTTATCAGTAAGACTTGAATAAAAGACCAATCTTTCTTGATCCTGGGGTGGGTTTCAAGTTTCTTTTTTTTTTTTTTTCTTTTTTCTCTTTTTTTTATTTTTTAATAGTAATGATGTTCATCTCTGGTGAATTATTTCAAGATTAAGGCAGAGAGGTTATTCAACCGCAGTTTAGCATTATTGACTGTGTCATTATATGAGGCATTGCTGGTTGGCCATTATGTCTTATTTGCAGTTTATAAAGACGCTGAACAGGATGTGAAACTCAATAATGCATCAGCAGCAAATGCAAATTTCCTGTATTTACTAGAGGCGGGGGAGGGCACCCACAACCAACAAACCAAAAAAAAAGAAAAAGATTAGGCTATGCTTTAATGGGTTTCTTTGGCAGCCTCCCTCGTTTTGCTTTTCCAAATCTGCCAAGCTGACAAAAACCTCCACAGTGATGTGGCCCTCTCCCAGGTCCCCGATGCCCCAGCATTGCCAGCTGCTGCTGTTGAGTCAGTGACAGGCTCTGACTTCTCTGTGAAAGCCAAGGGCCAACTTATGGCTCCAAACCTCCCTTTTCCAGGTCACAGCTTCTTTCAGGAATGTAAATCCTCTGCTGGAATGCGGTAGTTGATATTCCTGACAAGATCACTGCTGCTGGGAATAAAAGACCACACTTTTTTTAGCAGTTGTTTTGCAAGAAAAGACTTTCAAAGTACTCCAGTCTTCTCATTAACTTTGCAGATAACAGGAGTTCTTATCCATTTCATCTCCTTTTGCTAGAAGCTTCAGTCCCCATAATCACGAAATAGCTATGCTTATTCATATCACAGTATCACCTCTTTTTGAGAGAATGTGTTACAAGAGAATCAATAGAAACTGTAGCTGCATTGCTTTCTGATTTCTAGCTCTTCATCCTTGTAATCCATTATGTTTTTTTTCCATAATTATGAGAATTTTAAATAGCTAATCAAGCCCCATGAAACAGGAAGACCAATATTTTACAGAGACTAGTACTGGGAAATAATTTGAATTCCTGAATGAGCAGCAAGATGTGCATTAGTGTCCATAAGGAAGAAATTCACATCCTAGTTTCAGCAAAAAGTTTATAAATTGAGTGGAAAGCTCATATATTATTCTCATGTAAAACATTCTGCCCATATTGGATCATTTATACCATTTATATTACGATGCTTGACATTTCGGGTTATTTTCTTTCTAAAGGAATCCCCTGACTGATCCCAAACTTTTGTAGAATTTAGGGTCTGGCACAAAGGGACCATAGGTCATAGCTTCCAGATGTGTATTTGCTTTCCTGCTGCTACTCCCGCACAAACATCTCACTCTGCCCATACACAGGCACACCGATTTATCATTGTTTCCCTTTGAAATTGGTCCAGTTGTTAATTTTCCCAATCGCCCTATCAGTTGGTATATCAATAGTCAATGTTATAATTATGTTACTGGTATTAGCTGAACAATGTGTGGGGAAACAGGATTTGTATTTAGACTAGTTTTCCATCATGCAGTTGTATACCATTGTTACAGAAGGTTTAGCTAAAACTCCTGAATCTGAAATGCATCTCAGCAGAACCTCAGTCTTGTACTATTTATTATTAGCTTAAGGGAATCAGCTCATGGATTGGAAAACAAACTTTAAAAATTTCAGCTGGGTAAGTCATATGAAAGTTGAATATTTGGGTAGAAACAAACAGATGAAGATCTCTTTGGGAGATCTACATTATTTGTGTCTGCCCTCTGTAGATATTCTTGGGCTAACACTAGATATGAAAACATGGGCACCAGAAGTGACGTAACTACGTAACTAAACTAGTTGTTCAAGCATTCGCCCAGCTTTTCAGATGAATATAGTTTGTTTGGGTTTTTTTCCTCCTAAGAGGTTATAAGTGCCGGAAAACGTACAGAAAACTCCTTGCACTTTAAACTCTGCACTATTTCAGTCAAGATTCAGGAATCCTTCTTAGATGACATTAAAAATCCCATCTCAGTTATTCAAAGAAGATTTATTTCCTGGGGAATTTTCTGTATTTCTCATCTTCTGACAGAAACAGCATCAGATTGTTCACTGTCCCTATCATCCTAAGTGTTGTTCAGATATAAATGAAAATTAATGATAAGGGGAAAAAAAACCCATTATTTTTAACACTAAATGTTGCAAACTATAGGTTTAAATTTCATTTGATGGTATCAGTCACATTTGACTATGATATGGTTTCTTTGTTACTTGTTATACAAATGGGCAATTTTCCAGATGGTAAAAGAAGGGGGTAAAGCTCCACTGAAGTCACTAGTCACCAAATGATCCAATCCAAACAGCACTGCAAGGAAAAGAACTGAACTAAGAAGGTGGGGTGGGGTGGGGGTGGAGGGGGAAGCACTCAGTTGTAATGGGTCAAATTAGACAAGGTCTTTTGCCAGCTTTCATAAAGCAGAAAATGTATTAGGATATTGATCATATCAAAGTATTTTCTTCCCAAAGCTAGAGCGTTTACCAAGTACTGATGGGAAGAAAAAAGGCAGTACAGTAACCACTATATTGCCTTTTATAAGTTTTAAACTTCATCAACAGTTTTGATTCTGCTCTAAGTTTTGGCAGGAAAAAGAAACCTCTTTTGAGTAACATTTCAGTGAACATCTTACGCTTGAGGCAAGGAGTGTGTTTCAAATTATGACACTGGAAGACATCATTAAATAATATATATATATATATATATATATAAAAAACCCAAAACAAAACCCTCTTCTATATTGTTAACCTTTTTTTCCTATAGGAATTCTCAAATTCTAAGCTAAGAGTAGCCCTGGGAGAAATAGTGTGGTTTTTTTGTCTAGTTCAATTCTTTTTTACGATAGATATCTACCTGCATTCCTTTCCATGTAGCTGTAAGTTTTGTGTAGAGGAGGATGAAAGAATTATTTTATTTCAGTAACATTGTGGTCCTGTACTAAAGCAATTTAAAAGAGAAAATAACATTGTTAAAAATAGGTGAATAAAGCAAGAAATAGTGAACCAGCTGCAGCTCTTACTTCCTTCCCGTTCCCCCACTCAAACAAAAAGCAAGAGAATATGAGAAACAACAACTTTTTATTATTATTATTATTTCCCAAGGGCAAAAACCTGCAAGTAGAAAAGCTGTTTCTGAGGAAAGAAAATAAAAAAATAGGTGGGTAGTATTTATTATGAAAGAAGTAAAAACATAGCATCAGCTTTTTCCAACCTTGAGTATCTATAATGAGACAATTAAACTACTAGGTAAATCTATTGGTAGGACACAGAGGCATTAACAAGTGCATCCATCCAAGCGCATGCCCTGGGCACATCTTAACCCTCCTCTCTGTGGAAGGAAAATTTGGGTATGCAGGCTGGAAGAACGCTAAATCAGGGTGCCACGAGTCCTTCCAGCAGGACTGATGGGGGTCAGGACAGTGGGGAATGCTGTGGCACACACATGCCCTGCATGGTGGACACAACTGGAGTTTGGTAAGGTCCCTTGGGCTCTCCTTGCCCCAAGGGGTGGAACAAATTGTATAGTTAGGATTCATGGGGGGAAAATACAAGAAGAAAATTTGTGATAAAAATTCCTTTGGCATAGCTAGCAATGTCATGAGAGTTCAACAGGAGAAACACATCAAACAAGCTTGAATCAGAATGTGTCGTGTTTTGAGCAGTGTGGGCAATTGTGGACAAGCACTTTTGAACTAGGAGCAGGGTAGATTATCCATACACTTACAGTTACATTTGAGGATTGGGTTGACATCTTTTCCAGTTCTTGATCCTTTTATGACAAAGGCTCAAAGGTATGTTCCTGACAAAGAGAAATTAAAGAAAATATGCAAGGAAAATGGCTGTTCCCTTGGACTCTGCCCGTGGGAACTGCAAACCATGTAGTATGGGATTTGCAAGGGACAGGATTGTGAAGAAAAGAGGCGTTCTAGGTATTTCTCACATTAGCACATTCTGTATGTTTTTAGGCAGCACAAACCATCACCCTGGGCTCTGTTTCTACAGTAGAAATGATGAATTTCATTCAGGAGCCACTTCATGAAATTCTTTAGCCAGTTTTATGCCTCAGGTCAAACTAGATAACAATTATGGTCTCAAAATTATGAGTTTATAGTCTCAATTATGATATTATGGCCTCATTATGCTCTCAAAATTATCCAAGCTTCTTAAGAGTCAGCACAAAGGTTAGGAAGGCTTGAAAAGTAAATGATAGTCACAAAGCCAGAAACTGTACTGTTAAGACAGATGTTGATCTCCTCCCTTTGCATGGGGAGGGAAATTGGGGTGCTGCAAGGTACTCTTGAAAGGCCACACACGATATCCTTATTCATTGGGTGAACTGAAAAATCTTTCACTGATAGAAAGGAGTGAGCAATTGGCCTGTGAAGGACTTTCATCTGTAAGAGCCACTATTGAAGTAGAGTGATGTTTTGCTAGGAAAACAGCAAGTATTATTGTAAATGTTTTCTTGTATATTTTTATATATATATGTATCATTTTACTTTAGCTCTTTTAATCTCCCTGAGCTTCTTCACCTGTTACCTGTCTAGGTCAAACAAGTTGATCTCAATCCCTTCTTTCCTCCTGTGTAAACGTTCAAGAAAATGAATGTCATAAGGACAATACGGAGAGAATGATGGTAGCAGAACATTGATCTGTTCTGCTTTACAGACAAACCACGATGATGATGGAACACAAACCACCCTTGACAAAACAAAAAGCATCTGGCCTGTAATACTTACCCTGAAACATTAAGGCCCTTTTCTTCAAAACAGATCATAATCATTTCTCTGAGAAAGCAGTTTTAAACAACCCATTGCCCAAAACCTCTCAAAGGTTTAACAAGGAGGAAAATTTCATGAGAGGAAACAAACACTAATCTGAGCTCTATCATGATTTATTTTGATTGCCATGGTGTTAGAACTATTCAAGAACCACAGCCCACTGTACTAAATAATATATTAATATGGGTTGCTATTTTCAAAAATTGCTAGAAATTTTAAACATCAGAGCTCAGTTGTCCTAGAGGGATCTGACTTTCAAAAGGAAGGTGCTCAGTAATATCAAAACAAACCCCATCGAAGGTGACACAAAGCTAGAAAAACTGAATTATGAGGTTATTCCAAAATCACTAATGGTTTTGAGAAACACTAGCCTTGACCCATTCCCACAGCTTCTTGAAGCATGCCACCCTTTCACACCTTGACTTAGTATGCTGTTGTCTGGAGCAAGGATCCTGTCTCTGTGTCTGTTTGCAAGGCCCCCGTCAAACAATCAATGCCATGCAAACAAATAAAGAAATTAAAAAAACATATTATCTCTCTATCAACAAAAGAGTCTCAAGATAGCTTAGCAAGTGTTATACTAAGTTTTAGATCATTTCCCTGTCTGACATGACAGTCAATAAAATATCAAAAAATATTGCAGTTTCTGCAGTTTGGCTGGCATTGCTTTTGGCCTGCTAAAACTTTAGGTGTTTTTATTCACTACCTTGTCAGTCAGTCCTTGAATGCTGAGAGATTTCTAACTTCTCCCTTGAAATCTGTCATGATGGATAGAAGATGACTGTAGGCATTCAGAGGGGAAATATGGAGGTGGAATCCTTGTCTTCATCAGTGACTTAAACCAAAGAAAAATGGGTTTGTACAGAAATAAGCCCGTGCTCTCCTATGCCCGAATAGCTTCCTTTGGCACAAACTCTGTATTGTTACCTGGTAAGGCTCCTAGTCCTCTGCAAAGTACTATAGCATGGTTTGAGCTGAGAGGGCAAGGATTTTGTAAAGTTTATTTAGCAGAATTCTGGTTTTATCACCTAAATATCCCCCAGAAAATTTACTTTCTGTAAGCTAATTGATCCACATGAGGCAACTCATGGTCACAGAGGCCACATTTTACAATACCAGCAAATGCTGCTGCTCTGAAACTCAATGTCCTGCTTTGAATTGTTGGAACAGTCCCTGGCACATTTTTTGCCCTGTACAGCTAACATTCCCAAACAATTTCTGGGCACAGTGCAGGAGTTAGCACATGCGAGGGACCATGCACAATAGGAAATTTAGATGCAGTCACTCTCTTTCAGAGAATAAGAAAGTTTAGTACTATGGATATTGACATTTCTGTGTCAAATGACTTCCTTCCATGCCTGGGAATGGTTGTGGGCACATCTAATTTATTAATATGGTTGTAGTCTTAGCTACTGAGTGACTTAATTTTAGTTAGTAGTCTCAAATAAGGAATGCCATTATAATAACTTTACTAAGGTTAGAAAGGTATATTCCCTAAAAGTAGAAAATACGAGAAAGAGGAGTGTCCGTGTCATTCCATTACAACCTGCTCCTATATAACCATTTGGACACAGTCTCTGGTTGATCACACAATACTGATTGCCCAGGAGATCACCTTTCTGAGTGCACAGATAAGGATTGGTGCTCATTTAAAGTTTCTTCATCCAGTTCCAGCTGTGAAGAACTGTATTTCCTCTAGGACTTTGTCTATACTCTTTGGTGTGCCCCTAAGGCAACCTACTTTCTTGTCAACTTTATAAAGGCTCCATTGTTGTGACTTATGATTTAAATAAAAATATACCCAAAGCCTCCATAAACTCATCCAAAGAGGACACCTTGTATGTAAATGGACTCTAAATAGCAACAATTAAAAGCAATTGGAGAAAGTTTCTCACAGTAAGATCATTGGCCCCTCTTAATAATATATAGTGATAGAGAAAGATTTAAAAATAAATCAAATGTAGCATGACCTTATTTAATACGAGTCTAAGGACTTCTCTCTCGATTCATATTAACTGCACTCACATAGGTGAGGAGCATTCTGAATCTTTTCTTCTCTGCAAAAGAAAGATTTCCTCAATCCAACTCTTGCCATATACTTGGAAATAACTGAGTTTGGTCATCTAAGGAGGCCTTATCTTTGTCCCATTGGATTACTTGCATGAATAGGACTTCTTTATTTTAGATACTCTTCAGGATCAGTCCCTCAAAGTTCCAAAATGCTGTATATTTTTCCTAAATTCCAAATGATCTTAAACATTATCTTATTCTTCACATACAGCTCGTTACTTGTCCTCTTGCCTTTGCTATCTGCTCACTTCATATGACTTCTAGGAGAAAACCACATTCAAAATCTCCTACATGAACTTTTAAAGAACTGAATTTTAAACTCACCTACCTGTATTAGAAGGGCTTGTATGGTATGGTTTTAACAGTAGGACTGATATAGCAGCAGTACATGATAAATATAACTGAGCACATTGCTTCAGCATTTATTTTGTTGATGTCGCTGAACATACACATAATATACACAGAGGTGCAAAGATATATGTCATACATTCATCAAATGAATCAGAGCATTTAATGACACAGAAAATATAGAAAGTCATACTGTAGCTCACAGTTCATGTAATCAGGGTCATCCAGGCCCTCAAAATTGAAGATTAAGCTTTTAAAACCACCATAAATGAGTCAGAAACCTTCAGTTAAATGCACTAACTTCTTCAATAGCATTTGAATGAAAAGTAAGTCTCACTTAATAGTGAAATAGGGGAAAGACTGTGACTGGTGTAATATAGTAGATACGTGAAATATAGGAAAGATAATGACTAGTGTAGTCATTAACTGAGTGCATTGAATAGCTCAGAGAGAGAAGGCAATGGCAATAAGAAATAGTGTCTTACCTTCCTGCAGGGCTTTCCATCATATGATCTCAAAGTATCCTACAAAATAATAGCAGTGATTCACATCACTTCTGGGAGGGATGCTGTTATTACAGCAGTACCTGGTTATCTCATTCAGCATTTAGAGCTCTCATGACCTGAGACACTGAACAACCTGTTTGCTGAATATTCCTAATACTCCCTCTGGCTACCATCCCTGCTTTGTTCCTCTCAGGATATATGTGCCTTTCCCCCCCCCCCCCCAAGCTTTTCTTGACAAACATGGAAGCTATAAGCTTACTTTTTAAGGAAAAAAGCTGAAATCCTCCCTTCATTATGTGCCCCTTGGAGCAAGAGCTGAAAACCAACAAAAATTAGCTATCATAAAACTTGAGATGGAATAGGAAGGAGAATCACTGAGGAAAAATAAAGTGTTTTTAACTTGAGTATGCAACTCTGAGCACCCAAACAAGATGAATTATACTGTTGTGTTGTTTTGTTTTTTTTTTAACCTGTTTTATAAAATTGGGGTTTCTGAATCAAATTTTAAGACTATATGGGGAAATCATATAGCTGCCTGGGTAAAAAAAAATGTGATCTACAACTCTAAAGTAATCCCAAATCCAGGGTCTTGTGTGAAAATACAGCCCCAGAGTAAGCTGCTCATTGCAAGATTGCATTGAAATTGTATACCGCAACACTTCAGCTTCCTCAGTGGTATCTAGTCCAAAAGAATAATTCAGACCATGTCTTATCCTGGAGGCACCTGAAATTGGTTGGCATCTCCTTGTTGGACTGCAGATTTCCACCAGCACTAAAATGCATGCTGCCATGTACATTCAGAAGCAACCCAGTCTGAGCTGGAAGCTACTTAAGCTCAGTGATAATTCATATGCATAATTCTATATTTTGGACATGTTCAAAGTGATAAAATACAGTCACTTTGAAGCAAAGTTACAGCACCAGGTCTCAAGAACTACTGTCTGGACACTAATCTATTTTTTGCCCTGGAGTGACAGATGCTAACATGATTGAGAAAAAAAAAAAGTCCCAAATACTTACAGTACAATTTTTACATAAGTATCTTCTTCTAGCAGGAAAATATGTAGTTTTATATTTAATATCTTATTATTTTTTCTAATTGGGGACCACACAGTTTGATTTCGCATAGGCTGACTACATGACTAAGCATTTCCCCTTAATGAGTTTATCTTAATATTTTGACATTCTTGGTATTTCTGTATCCATGTACGTAGACACTTACACATTGTAACACACAGATTTGAAGATATAAACACGGCAGACAGTGTTATCTGTTTGCTGATAATGTATACAACTTACCAATACCAAATCAATTCATGTACAGTGCAGTTGGCAGATGAGATCCAATTTTTATCCTAAATCAATGATGAATTAATTAACAAGATGGTAAACAAAGGTTGCATTTAATATATCACTGGGGCTATGTCTGTAAGGGAGCTACAGCTTTGACTAACTCACTGGTATTGCTGCTATCTGATCTGCACCATGCTCTTTTTTTTTTCCTGCACACGTTAAAGATTGGTGTTGGCTTTTGCAGTTCTCCATGACTAAGTTCTTACCAGGATGTGGGCAAATCTGTTCTTGGAGGTCCAGGTCAAGTGTTAAAAGGTAAAGGGCAGCAGGATTAATTTGGGGTAAGAGCAGTGTTGGAATCCAGTCTGAACACCTTGATATTAATCATATATACATATGTACATTTATGTACATTATATACATAATATACATAAATCATAGAATCATAGAATGGTTTGGGTTGGAAAGGACCTCTGAAGGTCATCTAGTCCAAACCCCCTGCAATGATCAGGGACATCTTCAACTAGATCAGCTTGCTCAGAGCCCCGTCCAACCTGACCTGGAATGTTTCCAGGGATGGGGCATCCACCACCGCTCTGGGCAACCTGTTCCCGTGCTTCACCACCCTCAGCGTAAAACATTTCTTCCTTATATCTAGTCTCAATCTACCGCCCTTTAGTTTAAAGCCATTCCCCCTTGTGCTTTCACAACAGGCCCTGCCAAAAAGTTTGCCACCATCTTTTTTATAAGCTCCCTTTAAGTACTGATAGGCTGCAATAAGGTCTCCTTGAAACCTTCTCGAGGCTGAACAACCCCAACTCTCTCAGCCTTTCTTCATAGCAGAGGTGTTCCATCCCCCTGATCATTTTTGTGACCCTCCTCTGGACCTGCTCCAACAGGTCCATGTCTTTCTTATGCTGAGGGCTCCAGAGCTGGACGCAGTACTCCGGGGGGGTCTCAACAGAGCAGAGTAGAGGGGCAGAATCCCCTCCCTCCACCTGCTGGCCACGCTGCTTTGGATGCAGCCCAGGATACGATTGGCCTTCTGGGCTGCAAGCGCACATTGCTGGCTCATGTCCAGCTTTTCATCCACCAGTATCCCCAAGTCCTTCTCAGCAGGGCTGCTCTCAATCCCTTCATCCCCCAGCCTGGATTGGTAGTGGGGGTTGCCCTGACTCAGGTGCAGGACCTTGCACTTGGCCTTGTTAAACCTCATGAGGTTCTCATGGACCCACTTCTCCAGCTTGTCCAGGTCCCTCTGGATGGCATCCCGTCCCTCTGCTGTGTTGACCATACCACTCAGCTTGGTGTCACCTGCAAACTTGCTGAGGGTGCACTCAATACCACTGATGAAGATATTAAACATTACTGGTCCCAATACGGACCCCTGTGGGACACCACTCATCACCAATCTCCAGCTGGGCATTGAGCCATTGACCACTACCCTCTGGATGTGACCATCTAACCAATTCCTCACCCACCGGACAGTCCACCCATCAAATCCATACCTCTCCAGTTTAGAGAGAAGGATGTTGTGGGGGACCGTGTCAAAGGCCTTACAGAGGTCCAGACAGATGACATCTGTAGCCCTTCCCATGTCCACTGCTGTGGTCACTCCATCATAGAAGGCCACTAGGTTGGTCAGGCAGGACTTGCCCTTGGTGAAGCCATGCTGACTGTCTCAACTCACCTCCCTGTCCTCCATGTGCCTTAGCATAGCTTCCAGGAGGATGTGTTCCATGATCTTCCCAGGCACAGAGGTGAGACTGACAGGCCTGTAGTTCCCCGAGTCTTCCTTTTTTCCCTTTCTAAAAATGGGGGTTATGTTTCCCCTTTTCCAGTCAGTGGGAACTTGGCTGGACTGCCATGACTTCTCAAATATGATGGATAGCTCCAGAGACCTTTAATATTACATTTGTGCACTGGAGAAATAACCTGAAATTATCCTGGTTGTTACTTTTTTCTATTTACTTCCCAAAGATAGGTATGGTCTTTCACATGTTCCACACAATTCCCAATCAATCAGTAAGTTTTCCAGGAAGAATATATTTTCTTTTTAATTGTCTACATGACAAGGTAGTTGAGAGTCATTAACACAAGTTCTCCTTGTAGGGGGAAGGTTGGTACAAATGTTCTGAGATCCAAAACAGAAATAAGATGCTGAAGAAATCAATACCTAGTATTTAATGCAAACCCTTCTAATTAGCCCTGAAAAAATCAATTGAGAAAGGATGAGAAGTGAAGACTCTTCTCTCAAGGGTTTTTCCTCCTATGGAAACCACTGCAGACATCAGAATAAAACTCCCCCCTTTTTCTGTCTCTTCTGACATTATTTTGGGGGTGGTGTGTGTGTTTTTTTTTTTTTTGTTTGTTTGTTTATTATGTGTCTTTGGGCAATTAAACTGATCTATATCCCAGTTTCATCTTTGTGCATGTGCTGGAGAAAAGAGACTTCCCTTCCCCACCTCCTTTCCCAAAACTAAGATTTGGGTCTTTGTCAGTTCATTCTCTCTCCTAGAGAAAGAGTGTGAGAAGCATATAAATAATATTGACTAAAACCGCAAGGTTATATAAAGTCAAACTGATACCTACCCCATATTTTAAGATCCTTAAAAAGCCAAGCCTTTTTGAAAAAAAGTCAGGAATGCTTAGTTGCACTTAAATTATGACAAGGAGAGTTTGGTAGGAGCAGCACCTTGCTGAGTAAGTGGAGGAGCCATATTCCCTGCCAGCAGTTGAAGCAACTGCAGAATCTGTTGGAGTTAAGGAAAGTTCCCCAAAATCCTGCCTACTTCTACGCTGTAAAGGAAGCAGTCTCTCGTCACCTACTGCTTCTAGCACAGAAGAGCTCTGTCTTCCCCTGCTGGAGACAGCTAAGTGTAGGACATAGATCATCAAGATACAGATGCTTTTGTTTATGACCTTTCCATGAAGACCTTTTAAAAATGTGAAATGAAGGAAATTCAATAGATGCTTCAATCTCCTCTGAGAAAGTTTTCTTGAATTTTAGGCCAAAACAGGGGATTCTCCTCATGGAAATGTAGGTTTTCCCTTTGCTTTCAAAACTGACTCCCTGGGTACTTTCATAAGTCATTTCCTCTGTGTTTCCTTCATTTTCCTAATTATAACATAAAACTAAACGTTTGGAATGAGGTAGAATGACTCCTATGAAGCCTTTGTAGTATTCCTGTAGATCTAAAGATAAGAGTGAAGACTGCCACCCTCTGTATACTGCTCTGCTCCCTCTCCTGAGCTCCCACCCAAGTATTTGCCATGATGTGAAGAACAGAACATTCTTTTGAATGGAAAACAAATCACAAAATTGTGCCCTTGAAAGGTGATCCTGTATCTCAGGATGACATGTCCAGACATGGGTGAGATGATGGGGAAGAAAGAGACACACAGAGACCTACACTTTTTTCCCAGCTGGATTTATAGAAGGATCTGCCATGCTGTTTGTTCTCTCCTCTTTCACATGTGGCCAAAGAGCATTGATTATTCCCAGCTCAGTGGCAGCGCCCCCGGCAGCAGCCCAGCAGCAGTATTTTGCCAAAGGCAGCTGAAAATGACTCTGCCAGGTTCCTAGCTCTGTAATGTCAATGCAGCTTCTAAATTTAGAAAACTCCATTCCTCCATTCCCACCTAAACTGGCTGCTTTTGTGGCATCTACTCATGCCATGTCCTCCAAGACACTTGATGAGAAGAACTCCTGGGGCCGGGGTAGTAATTGAGGCTTTTCGAGCTTCTACTCTATCACTCTCTTTCCATTTACTGTACACTTTCTCTGGGGTGAAGATAACTAGTCTTCCACCGTAAGGGCCCATATGGTTTGGGAATCATGATCTAGTTCAACATACTCTAGGGACAAACATATTAGCTCTCAGGGACTTACAGTAGTTTTGTTACAAAATATGCTAGCATCACCATGGGAAAAAAATTGTGTCAGGAGATGGGAGACCAGCAACGCTACGTGAACAAAGCGGCAAGAAATATATGGGGTATGGTGTTACTAACATTGCTCTGGTAAAAATTCATTCAAAGAAATAAAATATTCTGCCAATGTGATCATGCTAAAGCAATACTGTGAAGAAATAGATGGATAGGGAAAGATCTATACAAATTGTAATGTCCTGAGAATCTCAAAGCTCTGTGCAATGCAATCTAGGTTCTCACCTCACTTTAGACAACTAAAGGACAGACATCTAAAATTTAGCTATTACCTTAAAATCTTGCTATGGGATATGATTGCAATATGGGTACCTCCAGAGGGTGATCATTCTCACCTAACTTAAGTTCCTGGTTCAGACAAATCATTATCTGAAGGTGCCTATACCTGTTAACTGAGCTTAGGGTGACCAAGCTGGAGTCTGATTTCTAACTTGAAGATTTATTTAAGCTGGATAAGATTAATTCCACCCTAACAGATCACTTCAAGTGATCTGCTCACTTCTTTTTTTTTATTTTTTCATGTGAATATCTGCTGCAGAGAGCTAGCAAACATGACACAGGACCTGCAGAAAACCTGCTGTCCACCAGAGCATCACTAGAGACCAGGCAGGATGACAGTCATCATCCCAAATGGCACTAAGCATCCTTGTGTGGTAAGTGAATTGAGCTTCAAGTTTCACTGTGTTTGACAGTTTTTGCACTGTGGTCATTGTGTTTTCCGACACTGAGCAATGTAGTTTGCTGCCAGATAAAATGGCAAGTTTTTGCAGCTGTTTTTAGCACATGTGAATTTTCAAACTTGCAAGATGGCAGGAAGTTAAGGCCAGACTTAGAAGCATTACTTTTATACTTAGATGAAGAGTCCCTGACCTGAGCAATTTGATGGAAAGAGGGAAGCAGATAAGCTAGACAAGTCTTCAGAGGTTAATGCCTTTCTCAGTTGAATTTATGTATGGAGCTTTGGTAGCTGTGTTAGGTGGACTGGATAGTCCCCTTAAGGCCAAAAACTCACAGAGCTGGTGATGTGGCATCTAAATTAAGCAGACAGGGTTTCCTCTTTCAGTTCTCAGGAGCAAAAGATACTCAGTTTAGTGTCAATTCCAGTATTAACCTCTCAAAGAAGAATAGAGATGACTTCATAGGTTATATTCCTGGCTCAGCTACAGATTCAGTTTCTGATTTAGCTTCTCTGTTCTTCCAATTGCCTGTGATGAGCATGTAGATAAAAATACTTAACTATTTTCCAGGTCTGTTTTGAAGCATAATTACTAGATATTTGTAAAGAGCTTTGAGGCATTTATGAACATAAAGTGAAAATGTGCTCTCTCCTATCCTGCTGCTTATTAAGGGTTATTATTTTCTTATGGCTGTTTAGCTTGTTTGGTTTTCAGAATGTTGAATAATCTAATAATGGCATTATAAATGAAAGGCAGACTAGAGACATTCTTCAGTGACATTTACAAAGAAGCTGTAACTCATGCTGTTTGAGAAAAAAATCTTGTCTTTCTTCATCAAAGATAAAAGCCACGTTCTGCCTCAAGGCCTGGTCTTTCTATGATAGCAAGACATTTCACATCTGCTTTTGTCCCTCAAAAAGAGATTTGCTTTTCATACATTCTCTCTCTTTCACTCCCTCTCTCCTCCGCTCTTCCTCTCCCCCTCTCCCCTCCGCTCACTCTTCCTCACACATACACACACATATAGTTATGAAAATGCATGGTCGTGGGAAATAAATCCACATATCAAGCTAAAAATAAACTTGGAGAGAGGTTCCCTTTTGAGTCTGCCACATGATCCTCCTATCTGTCTCACTGAGGGACCTACAGGGTAGCAAGCAAATTTGGAGTTCCTGTTTTACAACTTAGAGACCAGGTAGCTTATAGTGGATAAATGATGGGTTTGGCACCCAGTTAATTGTGAGTACGTTAGTGTGTTGTAGAAAAAGCAAGCTTTGCCTTCATCATCAGCAGAGACAACCAAAGGCAAACAGGTAGAAGGGTAACCTATAAAATGGGTAAGTTTACAAGGTAAAAAATTTCTACTGTCTTGTTTACTTGATTACCTACAGGGCATACATATTAGAATACTTCAGGTCTTCCTCCCCAAAAAGCCCAAATCTTGGTGTGGTTCTAGGGTTAGCTGAGCCCAGGGACCCTTCATTATTAGTAATCCTGTTGAGTCAAATATAAAGCTGACTTCCCTTACCCGGGTAGGAAGAAATTGTTGGGCTGTGGGGTAGGTTGGAACATCTACAGAAGAGTGATTAGTATCTCTTAAGAGCGATATTTAGATGCATTTAAAAAAAAAAAAAAATCCATTGTTGAATCAGCCTTTTCTGTGGAGGATGGCAAGTCCTTGGCGTAACGGAGGCATCAAGGAGATCTGCAGCTTCATGAACACGAGTGAGGGAGCGTGCCTGGACATGCCCTGGACTTTTGCTACTCTGACTGTTGTCTAGAGTGATAAATTGAACATGTCAAAGAATGTTTCCAGGCAATTCACTTGTCTGTACACTAAATTTTTAGGACAGTCCCTAACACATTTTTTACCTGCACCAGCAGGCACTCTCCCAAACTATTTCTGGGCATAATACAACACTTGCAGAGGACCAGAGCCACTTCCAACAGGCAGTCTGAATGCCATCACCTGTCTGACACTGGGAGAGCTCAGTAACGTAGATGTAGGTCCTCCCATGTCAATAGACCTTAAACTCAGGGAATGGTCTGGGATACATGCAATTTTTAACATAGATACAGTTTCACTGTCCAGTTTGGAACTTGCTTTTTTCTAGTCCATGCTTCTGGGAATCATTTTCAGGCAAGTAAGGATATGTGAGGTGGAAGGGGACTAATATGTACTGCTACCTTCCCTTCATAAAGAATTGGGATGTCATCTTTATTAACCCGTATAGGTTGATGTGCCAATGTGATTAGGGAAGGTTGCACCAGATGAAGTGTCAGTCTTCCAAGAGGTTCTAAATATTCAGGGTGGCAAATGGGTCAGACTCCAAAAGGAGGAGGAGGCTTCTCCAAACGTGAGCTTTGCTTCTAAATGCTGGTTCCCTAATGTTGGTGTGTTGGGTGGCTGACACCGAGAAGTGTCCAGTAACATTTGACCAGCAGTAAGAGACACTGGACGTGAGAGAGATGGTGAGGTTTCTGGAGAGATACTGTTTGCAGAAAAACTGTCAGTTCAGCTTAAGCAAGACTGCCTGCTGCTGAACAAACGTGTAGTACACAGCTTGAACTTAAACATGGTGAGTACAAATCCGTTGTCCATGTCCACCTGCCCCCTTCTCTTTCCTTTTTTAATCTTGACCTGCAGCTCAGCAGTGACATGAGCCAATATATTCTTTCAACTTAGTTTCTCCAGTCTAGTGATCACCCAGTCTTCGACTCGGTTGTCTGCACTTATCACACTGCTTCTGTCTAAAGCAGTAGAGTGACACAAGATAGCTTAATTTCTAAAATCTGAAAACCTCAAGTACTTGGGTGAAGCCAAGATGCCTCCTATATCACACGTCAGTAATAAAACATGACTGCACTCTTTTATTGTCTCTCCTGAGAGAATGTTGAAGGTAGCAGGCATGATAGCCCATAAGCAGGTCTAGATAAAAAAACAAAACCAAAACTGTTCCTTTTCTTCAAGGGCAGGAGACAAACTGATATACATTTAATTCCTCGCTTTTGGAGGGCAATAAGCTCAAAGTTGGCAGCTACAAAAAAACAGGCTTTCTTTATTTAGCAATTTTAGAGTTCTTGGTCCATAATAAAATGGCAGTTTGGAGTCTTCTGTGTGTTTTTTAGTAACAATAAAACATTTCTTTAGCCTCCCATAAGGCTGACACTGGGAAATCCTAAGCTCTCTAGACAGGACAGCACAAAAAGGTATTTTTCTTCCTGTAACATCTTTGAAGTAATAAAATACACCTTTATCAATACTCTGTGTGACAACAGAGGACATATATCCCAGACTGCCTTTTTTGCAGATGATGTTCATTGTTTGCTGTACAGAATCCGTCTGACTTGGAGGCTGGTACCAGCACGGATGGACAATTGTCGTGAACACTGGCCAGACTTCTGGGTTTCGTGACATTGCTCATCTGATGCTAAATGGAGGTATGTTCTAATCAGTAATCAAATGTTCTAACTGGAAAATTATATTACCTAATAAATAAGATTACCTTGACTACTATAGATCCTAAATGTCTTCAGTAATTAAAATGTATCATAGACCGAGTATTTTTATTTGTGTTTCTGAAAAATTATTTTACCTTTGGTTTGTGCCCCGTTTGTCTTGGCCTGTTAGCATGCATACAATCCCACTTAGTGTTTCATGTTCACACTTTCTTAGGTGAAGAACATCTTGGAAATCAAATTCACAAGTCACCGACGTGAATAAAGGTAAAAAGAGATCCAAGATAACACATCGTTACTTAGAACCGTTTCTCCACAAGGCTGGCTAAAGAGGGCACTGGCATAGGTTAAATAGAGGTCCTTGGAGCAACTGAAGACTTTCACTGAGATGTGTTGTATTAGAGCTTCAATACAGCAGTTTGGACTTGTATATAGGACACATAAAACCCTGTTTCAGGATGGCACAATTTGGTAGTTAAAGCTACAGTACCTTTCCGTATGAACTATCGTTAACAGCAGCAGCAACAATATTGTATAATGCTACAACCAAAATTGGAGGCTTCTAATATTATGACCTGAACATTTGCATTTTAATTGCATATCAACAAGTAAATCAGATTTGGTATGTAATTGAATATATTGTCTATTAGCAACAACAGAAGTAAAACTATGTCTTAATTTCATGCTATTATACCAGGGCAAATGTCACAGTCTTTATTTAAATTCTAATTCATCCAATGATTTCTTAAAATACATGGCCTGTGAATGTTTTTTTTATTTATTTTATTTTTTTCTGTTCATCTTATTTGATTATTCATATTTTTTTAAATTCATATGAAGCATCTGAGGTTTTATTTATTTTAATACTGTAATTGTATTTTGCATGCCTTCCAGCTGATCTAAACCAGAACAATAGTGTCAAACTATACAGGCTGAAGAATAAACTATGCACAAGCAGTAAAAGAAAAAATTCACACAAATATGCACTATGTAAAATATCCTTCCAGTGAGCCTCTTCCCACAGAATCTTCTTAGCAATTCCCTTATCTTTTCATTCACATATCTATATTTACTTTTAGCGGAAAGATACGTTTTCCCTATGTGAAGTAATGTTTTTAAGGTTTGTCACTAATCTTATAAGGAAGACATTCTTATAAGCAATTTCTGACATGTCAACATCCCAATCTTTTAAAAGTGGGACAGAACAGCTTTTCTACCTTCTGAGGATCAGCTTTTTGCAGAGCCAAGGGCAAGTGATATCAGTTTCTGTACTGAGGAAAAAATCACGCAGCAGACAGTAGCTGTGATGCTACTGGTAATGTATGATGCCATAACCCTTCAAACACTTAGAACCTGAACAAACCATTCTTATTAAACTTGTTTAGGACCAACTGATGCATATGAAATATTTATTTTCTTGTGCTTCTGGCAATAGTTTTTGGAAAGCAAAATACGTATGTCTATAGAAAATTAATTTAGAATTTTTCTGTGAAAGATAAAGGTCCACCTATAAAGTAAAAAAAATAAAATGAAAGAAACCAGTCCCCTTGCTATGATTCTTTGTCTAAGTCTACTGGCAACATTGTGCTCTAATACTAAATAGTAAATCTAATCTCATTTTTATGTTGTGAACTCCACAGAAGTATCTGAAGTGGATAGATGTGACTGTTTTCAAGGGGCTTTGAGAAAGTCAGTCAATATGCATTGCAGAACTTAGCTGACTTTTACCTTTCACTGTCTTCATGTTGAATGATCTATATCTATAGGTTGGATGGATGGACGGACAGATGGAAGGAAGGAATGAATACTGGAATATCTGATAGAGCTGTAGTGAACGTCTATTTGTGGTTGTATGTGAACCACTCAGGTATTCTGAATTAATGATTGTGTTAATGATCAATGGATTGAATCCTAGAACAACAGAATGATTTAGGGTGGAAGGGACCACTGGGGGTCTAGTCTTACCCTCTGCTCAAAGCAGTTATGCATGTTGTACATAATGTATCTATCTATCTATCCACACATGCATAAAAATTTCCTTTTCCTCTCTGTCTGTTCCTCATGTGTGCACACTCACACACACAAACACAGAGTTTCTAATATAAGACCAGGAAATGAAACAGACTCTCAGAAACTAAAAAAAAGCTACGGAAAATTAATAAAACTATCATGGCCCTTACCTTTAATGATTAAATATCCGGATTAGACAGCTTAGTTAGCATAGTTGTTTTATGTGCAGAGTAGGAAATACGGCGTGTTCTGCAGAGATCGTCATTAAGTAACTCTTTCTGTTATATCCTTCTAAATGAATGTATAGTTTAATATAAAAGGTTCACAATGAGAAATGTGTTAATTATTCATATGGGAAATTTTTTACAATCCCTGTGGCAATGAGGTTCAGAACAACCAATAAACTGCAGAGGTGTATATTTTGAGTACTGTAATGAAGTACTAGAATAATTCATTTGGAAAAGCATGAATTCACTACTTTAACTCTTGATATAAGAACTTCTAGATATTTTCAGAAAGAGATTCTGTAATTCTTGCAAGAGCTGTTGTCATGATGCAACATTTACCAGGTGATGCTCCCAGCCCCATGTTACCTGATCATTTGAACTAGATCACTGAAACAGACCCTTCTGGCTTTGAATTGTATTAATCCAGGAATATTCTTCAACAGTGGAGGTCAGCAGCTGCTCAGAATATAGAATTTAATTGCAAATGTTAGCTAAAGACCCCTCCCCCCACCATGTCATGCTCTGGTGATCTAATGTAATAGATTCATATCCAGTAATGAAGTTTTCTCCCATGACACTGAACTATGAAGTTATTCCATGGACTTTTAAAAAAATAGAACATCAGCCTTACAAATCAGGGTGGCAAATTTGTCCCAAGTTTTATCCTCTATAGCTAACGTTGTCTAAGCGTATCAGAAGTGAATTTGTACCTCGAGTGACCTACTGGCCATAGGATTAGATTTAGCCATTTTCCCTTATCTTGAACTTTCTTTCCTCTTTCTCTCTCTCTCTTCTGTATTTGATCTCATCTTTTAAAGACAGGGAAAAAGACTTATCAGCGATTTACTGTGGAGAAAGGAATCAGAGAAGAAGTGGAAGATTAGCTAGAAAGAATCAGTTTGTTCTGCATAATGGCATGTATAGTTTGGATACAAATTGTATGGCACTTGAAGTGAATCACTGAAATGTGTATCTAGGCAGATATAGCCCCTGCTTTTAACCCTGACCCAGCAGTGCTTTTTTATATCAACACTGGCAGGATGATCATGGCTTGAATTACTCTGCCCGAAGTAAAGCAACATGAGCTCTGAGAGTCTAAAATCCCAATTACCCTTTCGGTGGACAATGTCAAACTCCTCTCAGAAAAATCTCAGCTCAACTGTGACCACATGATGCTGCTGCTGCAAGGACAGAGGGACTGCACTGTGATGACTGGACATAGCAAGGTTAAACCATCTGCACTGTACATAGGTGCATGAATCCACTTGAAAAGGTGACGGTGGTGTTTCCCCCATGCAGCGAGCTGCACACACAGTAAAGACAGTCTGTAAATTCAGATTCAAGCATAGACATGCATTAGGAAGTATTAACAAACTAAGCTACTACTCAGTGTGACTAAGGGCAGCAGCATACGGACCCTTTCATTTTGCTCAAGATAAGGGAAAATGGCTAAATCCAATCCTATGGCCAGTAAGTCACTCGAGGTACATACACTTCAGGTGTGATCTATTTCCATTTTACAATGGTGAAACTGTGACCTGGAAGAGTGTTCAAAAAAGTCATGATAACCCAATAGCAAGACCAGTAAGAGCCACAGAAGAATTCTCTCTTACCTGGAGAAGCCATTTATTCCAGTACAAAATCAAAACAGATCTGATTTAACTGTATTTTGCACAAAATATGCACTGGTACAAATAACTGAGTAGCACCAAGTAATAGTACCTTGAAATGGCATGAATTCACATGAGATTGCTACACTGATAGATGGAAATGCCAGTGAAGTCATAATTACAGCTATGGAAAGGAATACATTATAATTAGCAAAATTATGTGTGGCCTTCACAGCTCTGCCTCTGTTTCGGGAGCTATACATGTTTTTTAAGCAACCACGTAGCTCATTAGCTACACACGCATGAGGAATTTGCATCCTTGATGTGTATCAACTAGATTTCTTAATTTATGTCCACAAGGCCTTTAGACTTCCTCCTTAATTTATGCAGCAAATTTCACATCTTTTAGACAAGACGTATTGAATCTCAGGGCCTGGGATTTGATTGATCCCAATGTAGAGGCAATATGTTATCTTGTTGCAGCAATATCTGACAGGCATTTATTATGGATTTTAAAAGGATAAGGAGTAAGGAGTCACACAACAGCTACAAAAGTCTGTGAAATCCCTAAAGGTCATATCCAGAGAAGAACTTTGAAACAGAAAAAGCCATTCTACTATTAAAAAATAATGATCTGTTGCAGAACAGAAAAGACCACATATGGTCTGATCCAAAGCTCACTAAATGGGATGGGAGTCAGATAATTATGAATTTATATTAACAACATAAGGAGGGCAGCAGAGGGATTCAATTATTATGCTTAATTGGTTAGGGAATATCAGAAAGTGCTGTATTATATTGTATCAGGGGTAGTTTTAAATAAATATTAAGAAAAATATATTCAGATGAGAATCAAGAGGGTAAGGAAAGGAGCATATCTGGTGAATTAGAAGACAGTGATTAGCTATTTGTGTGAGACGCTAGGGGCTATTAACCTGAGTGACCTGTTAGCTTTCCATTTCAGATGGTTGTATTTTGCTTAGTGAAAGTGTTACGTGCTTATCAAATAGTTATGACATTTCTTTTACTCCTTCCCCTAAGACATCGTGTAGTTTTAATATCTTCTGTAATAATGAAGAAAAAGTATGTAAAGTCAAGCACTTGGTGTATAGAACTATATAAGTAAATGCTGTATCACCTGTCGAGGAACTGAGCAAATTTGGATTACTGAAATTTAGCCTGGATACTGTTTTTTTTCTGTGTTTCTGTATTCTGAAGAGATAGCTGTATTTCAGTTGTAAGTGAAATTATTGCTAGATGAGCATGTTTCTTATGCTGCTTGCTCACTGTAGGTCTCGAGATAATAAGCTTTGAACTGTGAGTTAACTAGTACTTTGAGTGACCGAGAAATTTTCAAACAGTTTAAAAGATTCTGTAAACTATATTTAAGGATTTCAAAGCCATCTTAAAGATGCAGATGCAACAAATCCCACTCATTTCTGGATAACAATGGTTTCAGATCTTCTCAGCAGCATTAAGATCGCAGTAGATATTCAAAAAGTTTTTAAATAAAACTTGCACTTCATAGACTGAAATGTGCATTAATTAAATCACAGCCTTTTTTTTGCGCTACGTAACTCATACTGATTTGTCTTCACTTTTCTCGTGCCTGAAATAAGTAAGGTGCCAAAAGCTTTTTAAAACCGATACTAAGGCTGAGCTGGCTGACTTTGTACTGGAACAGATGAGGAGTGCTTACACCCCCATCCTGCCAACATGGTGTGTGAGTTGTAATCTCCACCTGAGCTGTAACAACACATCCAGGTTACAGCTGGACCGAATCCTTTATCATACACCATCATGGCTCTATCGCCAGTAATATTCTGATCTGAATTTTTACCAATTAGGGACATAAATTGGTTTGAAAGTCAATAGAATTCTTGCTCCAGTGCCCAGATTTCTGAACACATCAGCTATCAGGAGTGTCTGCTTCTGATTTTTTTTTTTTTTTTTTTTTTTTTTGTTAAAACGCTTTACGGGGTATGCCACAGAATATCTTAAGGAACTTAAAAATCTGTTCCCTAAACTTTGCCGCATTAAACAAAGAACTTTTTGAATACAATGAGAACTTAAGTTACCTACAGTCAGCCTTGCCAACCTGGTTCTTTGATGCAATATACAAATCATCCAAAGAAAGTGTAAAGGGATGTCTCTATAGGCTAACCAAAAGTAGCATATAATGACTAGATCCTAAATGTTTAGATCACCTTTTTGTAGACTTTTCCCTCCTCTGCAAGTACATCCCTTGAAAATCAGTAGCACTATTCAATGACTGAGATGTAGTTCAGCCCAAAACCCCATGAGCAGAGCAGCAGGTGACAATTGTATAAACCTACACTAGACTCATCAGTAGATGTGCAAAAAACTCAAAAGGGATACACAAACAAGTGCTGGGCCAAAGGCTTTATCCAGTAGCTAATAGAAAAAGTCACACTGGCTAGGTATTGAATTTTATTATTGTAAAAGGCTTATTCTCTGTATTATGCTTTGAATGGTCAGAAACTTGTGGAAGAAAATGCTCCTGTAGAGTTACTGAGCTGGCCACCATGCTGCTAATTCATTTAATGTATTCAGTTTTATTTTTGAAGTAAGAGACGTAAAGTCTCACAGGGCGTGAAACAAACACAGCAGCAGCACTTCAGATTTAATAGTGTCTGACACCCAGCCCAGCTTGCCACCCATTCTTCACAGCTGGAATACAGTTGGTCCAGAAGGAGAGGTAGGGAGGGTTGTTCTTAGGCTGATGTAACAGCAACTATTCCATTCACATGTCAAGGCACGTTCTGTGATTGCTGTCGGAAACGATCTCATTCACGACAATGCTGGGCAAGTCTGAAAGATGAGAGCATAGAGACTAAGCTAAACTTTTGCATGGTTGCTCTCAAACGTTTAGGGAAAAGCCGAGGTCAGCTCAATAATGCTCTCACTGTACACGTCACCAGCTCCCTAGGAGCTGGGAGTTTACTTTAAGCTGTGATTTGAACCGATTCATATAAGCTGCTTGAAGCCAGTTAGCACAATGTAATCACAGTAGCTGTGGTAGGACTCTACCTCCAGCAACGCGTGCTGACAGCTTGCTAAAGGGTTACAGGAAGGAAGGAAACCTTGGTTTAAATTTGGGTCAACTTCTTACCATCTAGCACCTTGGGCTGTGCTTCTGCAGGGTGCAGTGCTGAGGTAAGCATTTGTCTGCTTTGATGTCTGTGTTGCACAGGCATTCACAGGGAGAGGAGCTGTTAAAAAAGAAAAAAAAAGGTAATAGTTTACTGGGATCTTTGCACAGGGTAAAGCTCACGTGGGGAATCAAATCCCTCAGGTTGTTTAGCTGCTTTCTGGCTGGTGAAGTGAGTTTCTATTGCAAGGGTCCTTGCAATGATATCTTCAGCTGGATCAGATGAGACTCCTCAATCCACTGCTTTTCTCAGTTCTTACATCTTGCTGGTCCACGATCCAGCACGTGCGTGATCCATCACTATATGTTATCTTAAGATACATATAAGATATCTCCTATCTTAGCCATTTTCAAAACTCTGCCCTATGTGGCCATTCCTACATCTACAGAAAGAGTTTCTGCTGCTGACTTAGAAATGTCTTATCTCAGTACACTTTGTCCAATTCTGCATCATGAAAAGATTGCACAGGGCTGTTCATTCCTATTTGGATGATTGTGAAGCAATGCCCAAACCTGATATTGTCTCCCCAGTCTCTCATCTCATTTAGTAACTCTTGTATGATGCTGTCTTGTGTATGAACAACTACAACTCTCCAATGACACTGAGACTCAAACATCCAAACAAAATGCAGTGACTTCATCCCTCCATCAAGGTGAACTATTCTTTGCTCCATCTGCCCTTATTTCCTTCAATATTGACCTCAAGTTAACTGTTCTGCTGTGGACCTCATTACTTCTGCTGCCCAAACCTTTCTCCACCTACCTGTGAACCTCCAAGAAGATACTCTGAATATAGGTCTTATTTGTAAAATTATACTTCCGTTCCAGAGAGCTTCACTTATTCTCTTTTAGCAATCTGTGATAGTTAAAGAAATGCAGTCCCTATAGTCTAGGCAGACAATTAAGCCTGGTATCCCTAGAAACGTATGGTTAGTATTCCCCTGCAGGAACCACGAATAACTTAATTAGAAGTTCAGCCTAGGAAGTGGCTGCCTAATGGTAACAATGTTAATTCTTCTCTATGGTATTATTTCATACAAAGTCTCTCCCAAAATAGTTTACAGAGTTAAAATATATATATATCCCAAAGGAAAAGAGAAATTAATAGGTTTAAGTAACAATGAAAAGATGTACTGAAATGAGGTTTAAAAATAGATGAGCAAGCTGATGTGGAAAGAAATATGTGAAGAATATCTTCACGTGGCAAAGACTGTGGAAAAAAAGGAGCTTATGATAATAATTTTTTTACTTCCTACTATTAGAGCCCAAACTTAGGAAACTGTGCATGAAATTTCTGCAAATATTTGTTCTAATTCCTAATCAATTAATTTGGCTATATCTGCTTCCTTCAGTATGAATTTTCCTTAAGTATGAATGCTCTCCACATGTATCTGTTTAGAAATGTTATAGAAAAATGCTTTCAGTGTCATCAAATTTTAAATATTTGTATTGAAAGACACATATTCATCCCACTTAAATTAAGCATACCAGAATATTATAAACTGAGTTCCTATTCATCCTTCATTGAATATACTGCAAAAGTAATGTAAATCTGGAGGCTGATTAAGGACTTACTCAGACTAAATACCCCTTAAAGGTGATGAAAATATTTCTTTTACCATATAGGGAAGCTGCAAGTTTACTATACAGGTACTTGAATTTAGGTAGGTGAATCCGCATAAAAGTGGTCAAACATCTTCCCCAACAAATAAACCCTACCCCTACATTATATAACTAATGTCAATAATCTGTCTCATCTTAGATATTGCACGTTATGGAAATAACTACCGATAACCAAAGCACAGCTTCAAAGTGCTGTGTAAATTATTTGTAGAAAATGCAAATAGACAATAAAAATGAACCTCCGAATCCATGGTTAGCCAAGGACTCTGGTTCTCATTGGAGATATTGGATGTTATGTGTCAATACTTTGTGCTGAATAGCATGTTAGCTATAATCAATAATATAATGCATATTAATATACCTTTAGATGTATATTAGATGTACTGAGTGTAAATTAAATCATATATGTAATTAATACATGTAAGATGTCTCACTATCCATTTACAGAAATTCTGACAGCAGGAAAAGAGATTAAACATATTGAACATACTGAGAGGAGAGAAGGATTATGAGATGAGATACAAACCCTGAGCACTTATGCCATCCTTTGTTCTCTGCATTAATGTCATAGAATCGTAGAATCATAGAATCATTAAGGTTGGAAAAGACCTCCAAGATCATCGAGTCCAACCATCAACCCAACCATCAATCCAACACCAATCCACCACCAATCAACCACCAATCCAATCATCAACCCAACACCATCAGGCCCACTAAACCATGTCCCTAAGCACCACATCTACACGTCTTTTAAATACCTCCAGGGATGGGGACTCAACCACTTCCCCGGGCAGCCGGTTCCAATGTTTAACCACTCTTTCAGTAAAGAAAGTCACTCAGTCACTCTTTTGTCTGCCCAAATTCTGCACAATGCACAAGAAAGTGAGGAGCTGTGAAGATAAGCCTAAAGCACCAACCTCAGTGTTAGTCTACCTTATGTAAAATATTGAACATCATGCTCTTTGTCAAACTCATCGAGAAATGCGGGTGCCCTCGTGCTGCAGAGAGGAACTTTTACTGTCAGCCAGGTCATAAATCAGCAAATTCTTTAGTAAAAACTCAATGGACAGTCATCCACCTAACCAGCAATTTGGCATGCTACTTCAATTTTTGGTCTTCCAATTAAATGCTGTCTGTTTCACTCCATCAACACTTGCAAAAGTACTTAGGACACTCTGACATGTACCTGCATGAAGAGGAAGACAGAATATCCTGATCTATGGCCCAGATCTGCAGTTATCTAATTTTCTGGGGAGACTATTACCAGCTAGTACCATTGAAAAATTATAAGCCAAGCACTCAATACTTGTGATTTGGACTTACAAATCTGCTTTTTAACTTAAAAGGCCTTTTTTCCTTGGGTTATTTTGGTGGTGGTCTGGCACAGGTCCCGGCTCTTCTCTGTACAAGGTTGAAAAAATTCAACCTGAAGCTGAGATGTTTTACTCAGCATTTTATTTTGGAAATTTCATGGTATTGAGAGCACTATTAAGAGATCTGAATTTTGTCAGCTGCAATTTGACAAAAGGTAGTAAATGTTACTGTAATTCACTATGACTTGATTTTGAGGTTTACGGTACAAAGGTCCTAGGACCAAATTACTTTTCTGAAGGCAGGTTTATGTTCTGTTGTCACTTAGGAATTTCTCCCATGACAAGACATCATTTGGCCAGTGCTGCTCAGTACTTGTCTAAGACACCTTAAAGGAAAGCTCAAAATACCTCTAGGAAAAGAGGATTACTGATTCATTGTGAAAATTTGTTCAGTTCATTATTATCTTGTAACCGACATTTTGAATCAGACTTGTAATGCCTACCTTAAAAATCTGGCCTATAATCCTGTGTTTGACAGTAGCCAGGAACAGACATTCAGGAAAAGAGGATAAGAATGAGACAAACTGTGTATCCTTCCAGAAATCTGCTCTGCAGGGAGTTCCTGACCCTAGAGTTTTACCTGTTGATTTTTTTGTTTAATAGATCTTTTCTCTATTAATTTGCCTAACTGCAGTAGAAGCTGTGCTGTCTCCCAAATGAACAGAAAAGAAATGAAGTTTCCAACTTGTCTGAACACACTAAGCAATAGCTCCAATTTCAAAAACATTATAATAAAAAGAATTGCAAAACAACTGCAACAAGGGAGGAGTATTTTGAAGGAAAATACTTTCAGAAAGTAAGTAAATTTCTGAAAATACTTTCAGAAAGTACTACTTTCAGAAGTAAAACTGCAGAAGATGCAGAATGGTGTGCTGCTGTCAGGTGTGTTGTCTTCCCATTTTCTTGTATAGGCTCTGGCATCATGCATCGCTGTACCAGTTACTTAACAGACAGCACCTCCCTTTGCAAAGAAAGGGAGGGTAGCATGGAAAATATAATCCAACGTCTGTTTCTGGATCGTAGACAAGAGTGAGAGCAACTAAGCCATCAACAAAATTCCTAGACCACATTATTTTTTGTTTGTTTGTTTGTTTGTTTGTTTTGATAAAAATACTTTTTTTTTTTCCCCTGAGGTTGCAAATATATAAAAAGAAAACATTTTCAGGTGGGTTTACTTATCACAGTACAAATGTTTTCGTGAAGACACTTATCCTGGAATTACGTTGCCTTATTTTATGGGCTCAAAACAGACTTGCTCTGAAATACCTACCAGCATGGATCAAGTGCTTTGTTATTGCTGCTTTAATGTAATTTAAATTTTAAATTTTTAAAATTCAGTATCTGTCTAATGCATTAATTATGATATTTTACAGTTATAATAGGGCCTAAGTACAACAGATGAGATCAGACACTTGTAGAAGCATACTGGGAGAGTCCAAATGAGAAAAAAGTATTACTTAAAAGGAGGAAACCTGGCCAATATTACAGCTAGGAAGTAAGAGAAAAAATGGACTCATGTTGTCTCCACTAAGCTAACATACACAGGAAACAGCCTTTCCTGCTCCTTTTTTTGTTGTGATTTCCTGGAATTTTTAATTGTGGGAGTTTGATCAAGTTTAAAAAAAGGATTTAGGTAGCTCCTAATGTAGCTGTCTAAATGTGCATTGGGTGTCTAAGCTACTATCACAGTCAGAGGAGACCTGTGCAGTATAATTCCTGCTGCCACTAGACCTATGACCAAAAATAGGTCCCTACTTCAAGGTGGGTTGCATTTCCCTCCCTAGGTTCTACTGTGTGCATTAACTTGGTCTCCATTGACTCCAATGGGAGTTTAGAACCTAATTCAATCCAACCACTAATTAAGGTGTCTTACTCTGCAGCTGAATGCTGCTATTGGGGCTCAACTGATTTGTCTAAATATCAAGTTCTTTGAGATAGCTTAGCTCACCTTTGCCTCCTGACCAGCTGAGGAGCCCCAGACCTGTAGGTCCTATGTCAAATGCAAGTCTGCTGTGGGTGTCTCAAACACCCTTGTGTATCTCAGAAACTATTAGATGTTTAACCAGCTGTTCTGAACCCTAAATGTCCTTATATGCTAGTGGAGAGCATCCTGGAGAAAGCAGTTCATACATTGCTCCATGATAGGATGTCACAGAATATCGCAGCAGCGGGAAACGCAGGGGCTATAGTGCCAGGACAGGTTTATGTCGGAAGACTTATCCCTGATACCACTTTCTGAGGTCACCATACTTCCCCCCCCTCCCTTTATCATTAAAACAACACATCAGAAAAAGGGGTTGAAAAAGTCTGGGAGCAGGTGATAAAGAAGGCCCATGCAGCTTGCTTGGAAGTGTGTCCATGTAGATCTCCCAAAGATTGGAACATGAAAAGGTTATATAATTTACATGGTGACTCCGTTTGCATTATCACTAGGGTGTCAGGCCAGCTGTAAATAAGCTAAACAATGCAATTTTCCAGGCTTTGCAAAAACCCCCTCCTTCATATCTATTTTAATGGTTTCTATTCCATTGCTTTCCTCCCCACCCCTTCCCAGGGATTGTTCTACCTAATAAATTTTATGTAGTCATAGCAATGTTTGCAATTTAAAAATTAAACAGATTTGAGCCACAGCTGCAGTATCCTGGCAAGCCAGACCAGCTTCGGGTAACAAGATTTATTTTCCTTGTGTGCTGCCAAGTCAACCTGAAGACAATGTTAATAGAAAAGGTCACAGACTGATAAGCTGACATGTCTCTAATTCTTTAGGACAAATCCGTGGATGGCGAATTGAAATGCTGTTCTGCAGCTCCTCAGGGGCAGAGGCATTAAAGTTAAATGTTACAGATGTGAAGGAATGGCAGCAAGCATGTTTGGTTTGCAAAAGAGCTTGTGGCTGTGGTGGTAGAAATGCAGCAGACACCAGCAGAATTTATTCTCTGGGCTAAAGGATATTTTAAGGACACACCGCAACCACCTCCGCATAAAGCAGAACTGTCTGCCAAGGTGCAATTGGTGGTGTGGTAAGAAGAGCACAGTTCACAGGTAGAACAGGACACTTTAAAATAAAGATCTAATTTCTCTGTTTATGCTAAAATATACTTTGCAATATCTGGAGGAAAGGGAGTGAAAGAAAATGGAAAGTTATTCATAGAATCATAGAATAGTTTGGGTTGGAAGGGACCTCTAAAGGTCATCTAGTCCAAACCCCCTGCCATGAGCAGGGACATCTTCAACTAGATCAGCTTGCTCAGAGCCCCGTCCAACCTGACCTGGAATGTCTCCAGGGATGGGGCATCCACCACCGCTCTGGGCAACCTGTGCCAGTGCTTCACCACCCTCAGCATAAAAAATTTCTTCCTTATATCTAGACTGAATCTACCGCCCTTTAGTTTAAAGCCATTCCCCCTTGTCCTGTTGCAACAGGCCCTGCTAAAAGGTTTGTCCCCATCTTTCTTAGAAGCCCCTTTGAAGTACTGATAGGCTGTAATAAGGTCTCCCCGAAGCCTTCTCTTCTCTAGCTTGAGCAACCCCAACTCTCTCAGCCTTTCTTCATAGGAGAGGTGTTCCATCCCTCTGATCATTTTTGTGACCCTCCTCTGGACCCGCTCCAACAGGTCCATGTCTTTCTTATGCTGAGGACTCCAGAGCTGGACGCAGTACTCCAGGTGGGGTCTCACCAGAGCAGAGGAGAGGGGCAGAATCCCCTCCCTCGACCTGCTGGCCACGCTTCTTGGGATGCAGCCCAGGACACAATTGGCCTTCTGGGCTGCAAGCGCACATTGCTGGCTCATGTCCAGCTTTTCATCCACCAGTACCCCCAAGTCTTCTTGGCAGGGCTGCTCTCAATCCCTTCATCCCCCAGCCTGGGTTGATACTGGGGGTTGCCCTGACCCAGGTGCAGGACCTTGCACTTGGCCTTGTTAAACCTCATGAGGTTCACACAGGCCCACTTCTCCAGCTTGTCCAGGTCCCTCTGGATGGCATCCCGTCCCTCTGGCGTGTCAACCGCACCACTCAGCTTGGTGTCATCTGCAAACTTGCTGAGGGTGCACTCAATACCACTGTCTATGTCATTGATGAAGATATTAAACAGTACTGGTCCCAATACGGACCCCTGCAGGATGTGACTCATCACCAATCTCCATCTGGACATTGAGCCGTTGACCACTACCCTCTGGATGCAACCATCTAACCAATTCCTCACCCACCAGACAGTCCACCCATCAAATCCATCTCTCTCCAGTTTAGAGAGAAGGATGTTGTGGGGGACCATGTCCAAGGCCTTACAGAGGTCCAGACAGACAACGTCTGTAGCCCTTCCCATGTCCACTGATGTAGCCGCTCCATCGTAGAAGGCCACTAGGTTGGTCAGGCAGGACTTGCCCTTGGTGAAGCCATGCTGGCTGTCTGGAATCACCTCCCTGTCCTCCATGTGCCTTAGCATAGCTTCCAGGAGGATGTGTTCCATGATCTTCCCAGGCACAGACGTGAGACTGACTGGCCTGTAGTTCCCCGGGTCTTCCTTTTTGCCCTTTCTAAAAATGGGGGTTATGTTTCCCCTTTTCCAGTCAATGGGGACTTCACTGGACTGCCACGACTTCTCAAATATGATGGATAATGGCTTAGCAACTTCATCCTCCAGTTCCTTCAGGACCCGCGGATGGATCTCATTGGGTCCCATGGACTTGTGCACCTTCAGGTGCCTTAGATGGTCTTGAAGGATAATGGTTTAAGGTTTCAGACTTTTCATCTGGATCCAGGTTGCTTATCTAATGTTCCAAAATTCATCAATTTGAATGAAAAGTCTCCTTTTGCCCTCAGTGGTGACACACTAGTAAATTGAACTGGGACAGGGAAGTGCCCAGGACCAGAACACATTCATCTCTACTGTTAAATGGTTGGAAGAGCCCTTGGTGTAACCCACATTCTCCTAAACAATTTGTGGGTACACCTTGCAACTTAGGACAAGCCATTGACCATTCTCAAAAAGCATTTTAGACTTGTTTGGAGAGTAAGGGAGGTTAATAGGATGGAAGTGGAGGGTCCTAGTCCAGCTGGTCTCAGCAAGAGAACAGTCTTGGGCTTGTTTAACTTACTAGTACAGACACAGAAAGTGGCACATGGACCATCCCTCTTTCTTCAACTTGCTCATCTGTAATGAAGAGTTTGCCGCTAAAGTTTCCAGAAACAGCTAAAGAATCAAACTATGTTCGGTCTTTCTCCAGGCTGATGGAGAACCAAGGAAAAGGTCGACTTTTCTTTTTATCCCATGAAGTTACCGTGGGGATGAACAGAAATCTGCTACACTCACCCCTTTGGTGTTTTCTTCTACTTCAGGTGAAATGTCAGTGGCTCAAGTGCAGTATATCCTTAGAGAATGTAAAAATTCAACATGAGCAAGAACAGCCCCGTCTTTTTGTGCATTGATTGAACAGGTTAAAGAAATGTGCGATATTATTACCAGAATAGCATGACTAATCATGTGAATATAGAGGATGCTAATGATACTTTTGCTATTGTGACTCAGGGGAGACTAATAAGATAAATTTGTCTTCTTTTTTTCCTTTTTTTTTCCCCTGCTCTCAATCTGAAAGACTGACACATTATAAACAGAGGATAATGAAATGGTTCTGCATTAATTATTTCCATTATTTTCATGTTAAGACGTCCTAGCAAAGATCAAGGTCCCACTGAGCTCCACGCTGTATGAACACATTGTAAGGGACAGACACAGCTATGAAGAATTTGCAGTAGTAGAATGCCCATGTGAAAAGAGAAATACATGCTAATATCTCATTTCCAGTATGAGCTTTCAGGGGGATAATCTATCAAGTTATATTTCTGGACATTTTGGGAATTTGCACTCATCCTTATAAATACCAGCAGAATGTTCAAATATTTGAGGACAATTGATACCATAGCACCTCCGAACCATTATGAATTAAGCTCGGCACTTTGATTCATGAGAATATTCATTGCTGTCAGCTTGCTTTCTGGCTCTCCTTGGTCACTGCAGTGGCTGTTTACAATTTCCTTGTACATGGGACTTTCTAGGGGTGGGCAAGAGGTGTGTCACTTGGCTGTGAAACAGGGATGTTCAGGCAGAATTGTTTTTCTTCATCCCAAGCCTGTTATAACAGATTAACTAAGCAAGAGAGCTTAATTTATGGGAAGCAACTCAAACCACATTCATCTCAGCTGGACAGCACAGCCTGCGCTGCTGCCACACTTATGCAAAAGGTTCAGAATTTAACAAGCATTAGATAAAAGCAAACAAACAAACAAACAAAAATCCAAAATACAGAGAGCAAAACCACCTAAAATGAATGATTCGCCTAAAATAAATGAAGGAGCTATCTAGCTTTACATCACTTGTTTTTCACGTTATTTGCCACCATCTCTTGGGTGTCTGTTTTCTGTTTTCCATGAATCTTGATAGCTGCTACCTAGCCAATGCTTCTTTAAAATCTGAGAAATACTCATGCTGTAGATAACAGCGTTCCAGTATTTACACTGAAAACATCAAAGCCCCAAACAAGAAAATTAAAAAAAAAAACAAACCTACAATCTAACAGTCATTTCAGAAGAAATTTTATAACTATCCATCTACATTGAAGTATTTAGATGAAATTATGTTTGGATGTAGACACGCAGAGTAAACAAATGGGGCTATTATGAATTTACAGGTGTGTATCAGTCCTAAATCTCACCCCAGGCTTCCAGTTACAAGGGCAAATTAAAAAAGAATGTAATACTTACACTGTGGTATAGATAGATACTACTAGAGTTACTTTCTCTGCATCTTTACACGTGATGTGTGGTAGCTGTTGAACAGAATAGTCAGACTTTCTAATAATAATAATAACCAAAAACATTGTTTGCATGTGATTGATTGATTTTCAAATGCAGTGGCGGCAAAACATAACATACTTATCAGTCTGTTACCTGTTACGTTATCGTAGGACATTTGCCAGGATCTTTAATGGGCATACATTGGTACAGCACCATGATGTCCTGCACTCGATATTATAAGACACTTTTGACTTCAGTAGATACCAATATGCACACACTGAAAACTTGACTGCTAATGTTCAGTCTATTTTCTTCATTGTTTCTCAGTTTGTGTCTATAACTGGCAGAAAAGGTAAAAACCTTTTGTGGGCAGCTACTGCCTTAATTAAAAAAAAAAATAATTAAATTACGTGGTCATGAGCCGAAGCTATGACTCAGTTCCCATTGTTGCACTAGTGTTAGTAATTTTCTGTACTCATTTATTAATTATGCTTAGAATCATAGAATCATTAAGGTTGGAAAAGACCTCTAAGATCATCGAGTCCAACCGTCGACCCAACACCACCATGTGCTTGCCAGGTTTTATCAAGAGGGCATTCACTTTTACTTTATACCCAGAAAAAAAGGAAGAATTTCAGTGAGTTAGAAAAGGTTTAATTTGGTATATGTCAGTGCCTATGTGTATGAAAGAGTGCAGGGCTTGGTCTTTTCTGAAGTCTTGCTATAATTGCAGTCTAGCATGGTTTTAAACTGTCAAGAATAACAACTGTTAGTACTGTGTAGCCACAGACAACAAAACATTTCTCTATGGCAAAAACCCTGTAAATAGCTGACTGATTGACCTATAGTCATTCAGCTGCCTGCTTTACAACAGAATTGTATGCTAGCTTGCTAATTTACAGCTGACTGCTTAATTCTACGTAAGAAGTGTAGACCACCACTGTGAGAAAGAGCTAAAGATATCTTAAACAGAATGTAAGCATTATGAACAGTTCACATTTAATTCTTACGTTCATATGCAAGTCAAATGGTGCGCACAACCACAAAACACGACCATGGGCTATACCGAATGAAAAGAGATGCCAGTTCAGTGCCAAAGCGTGCTTGCAGATTGGACTTTGCAATCAACTTTCAGGCCTTCTCCGGCTTTTTCAGCCACTTTTTTGTAAACTGATTGATATTATTGTTTTTATGTGCCACAGTTTCTTATTCAGCACAAATTGTTTGCTGCTTTACATTGACCAGAATCATAAAGAGTTCCTCTGGGACTGACTATTTGTTCTGTGCTATTTAATATCTTTATTAATAAAAATACATACATATTTAAAATTACTAATTGAGTTTGCAGCTGACAAAAAGGAAGAGAAGTGGATGAATAGCTGAAAACAAAAAGTACAAAGCATTTCTACAGATAATCTGGGAAAAAGTTGTCTTTTAGTGAGATGAAATATGTAGCTACACATTTAGAAAAGAAAATTGTAAACTACATTTACTGGTTGGAAGACTTTCCCTATTGACTCTAAGGAGCACTCAGGATTGTGCTGAATCATCATCTGATAAGGAGCTTCAGAGTGTAATTTAGGGCTATGTCATTAGATTACAGAGTATTATGAAACAAAATTAAGGCTATTCCATCCTGTCTGTGTTTGGCAGTGGTACTTGCTTGGCAGTGGAATATTATGTCCCATTACAACAATTATTCACCAACATCTGAGATATTCTTCTTTTAATGGTCTGTTTCATATCAGAGAGACTGAAAGAAGGGCTAATGTGCATGGAAGAATCTAACCCCTTTGCTTTTGAAAAAAACCCTGACACTTTAATGATCTCAGATGAAGACTGGATGCTGCATCAGCATGAAACACAAGCCTAACACAAGTTTGTACACACTGCCCTTATTTATATCTGCTGATGGACTTTATGAGCTTGGTAAGCCGTGGCTCTGGCAGCATCCCTGGCCCACACCTTTCCCTTTCCCATGCTATTAGCTCTCAAGCACCTGTTCAGGCTGTTCAAGGCTTGAACACCTTCAATGCTATGCTGATATACCTCCTTCTCTCTCTGCAGTGTTCCTTCATGGGTTACTCCAGGGACCTTGTCCCTTTGCCTTTTTTTTTTAGCTGAATTAGATAACTCAGAATGACATTGGTGGCTTTATGTATAGGCTATTCTCTAAGGTGTACCCTACAGTGATTGCTGCTTGGAGAAGATAATTCCAGCTTAGAGGGAGCAATGAAGGCCATACCTATTTAAAGGAAAAGGAAAAACTCAGGTTGTTGTTTTTGTTTGTTTGTTTGTTTTTTAATTTTCCTAGCATGTTCACTTTTAACAAAAGTAATCAATACACACAGAATGTGCGCAAGAGTGGACTTGCGCAGGCATGAAATGGGAAGGGACTTTCTATTGTTGAGTTTATTCCCACCCATTTTCAGCTTCCAGAAAAATTGCAGCAAAAGAAATGACCAAGTTGGAGTTCAGGTGTAGCTGCACAAATATGAGCTTCTCAGTCAGTAAACTAAATATCCAGAATATCTTGTAATAGCCTGGTCACTGATTATTGTCAGAAAAAATAAAATATCTTTCCTGCTTTACATCCCTTTAGCCACTGCTGACTTGACAGTGATACTGAGCCCACACACTGCTGATTGTAAGAGTTCTAGGAGATTTAGGCTTGCAAATCCTGCTGCTGCTGGAGTCCCTATGTTGAACACTGATGTGGGGAAATACCTCTCAGGTGCTTGAAGCTTGCTACAGCACTCCTACTGGGGGGAGTGAATTAAGCTTAGGCTTAATTTCTACTTGTTCAACAGAAATGCACAACAATGTTGTGTTCTTCATTTACCTCCTAAAACCTATATATGCTAATTATCAGGTGCATAAATGCTGCCAACTGAAAATACACAGAGATTTTTGCTGGGTTTCTCATACATAAGTCTTCAAACTGCTGCCTTGTGAGGTTGCAGTGAGTCTCACAAGAAGCCATTGCAGAAATAGCAGGCATGAAGCTATACAAAACCTGAGGCACCAGTTTCTCTTTAATCCCATTCTTATGAAGTGGTCATGAACCCTGGAAGTGACCCCCAATGGCCTGGGGCTGTCATCCAGACAAGTGAGGGATACCTGTACTTTCTTTTGGCCAGCCTTATTTCCTCAAGAATGGTGGTGTGTCTAAAAGCTGAGAACAAATTATGTCTCATTGGTTCTGCAAGATCATGCTGGCAACCACCTTTCACACACCCCCTGCTTCTGTAAGTTATATATATGTCAACTGAGATATATAGGCACAGAATAAAGATATACATTTATATATATAAATATATATATATACACACAGAGCAAGAACAAGAGCTCATATCTGTGCCTCATCCAACAGGCAGAGCCCTCAAAGAGCTGAGTGTCTCTTACTATTGCATGGAGGGACTAATTTAGCACTAATGAGAGATGAGAATATCAGGAAGCATCTTTGCACAACCACTGCTGGAAACCATCTCTGTGCTCTTTCAAGCTTTTCTCATTGACAGGCTGCCAAGGTTTGGCTTGTGAGATTCAACATGAGATGCGTTCAGTGGCTGATGATAAATCATACGTATCTTGAATCCGGAAAACGGGTGTCTGAGCAACTCTTTTCAAGCTCATGCTGGCACACAGGGGAGACATTCAGGATGTAGTTGGATGTGAACAGATTTACACAGGAACATCCTTAACACTAGGCAGTAATGTCCACTAATGGTTTGCGGGCAACATTTCATTATAAATGGCAAATCATTATTGCCTCCTTTGGTATTCGATGTAATAACATTTATCATGTTGAGTTATTTTGGTATTCATGGGGATGTCAGATGTAATTCCATAGGAATTACTCTTAGAATGAATGCCCACTAAATTACAATGGAATTAATATGAAATTAGGTATTATGGTAACATTATTATCAAAAGACGTCATCGTGATTGATGTGCTGTTCAAATGAGGATACCAAAAGGAATTACAGTCAGGCCTGATTAATCCAAATCAGTTTGCAGACTCCATTTTTATGCAGATTACAACACATTTTCAAACTGATAAATCAGCCAGAAGTACGAGTAAGGAGATGCAGACCACTGCCAAATTTTCCAAAGAGCTTCACTTCTGTACAGTGTGAAAAGGGATATTTAAGAAGCCAAATTACTCCTAACATTAAATCAATTAGTGGAAAATAATAACGATCTTATCCTTGATTTGGATGATGGAGACTATTTTGTGACTTTTAGTTTCATGGTGAAGGAGAAAGCATTGCTATTCTGTTGTGTCTTCTGGAATAAACACAACTTGCCTAATTTCCTATGAGTAAAGGATGGAGTCAATGATTCAGGAAGTCTCTTCCAGTCCTGTGTTACTAATTCCCTCCCAGTGAAATTACGAAAGATGTAAGATCTTCTGTTTTGTTCTACAAAGAGATCAGGGACAAGGACATGAGCCATCAGTCCACTGGCAGACAACTGGGACGGGCAGGTTGGGCATAGACCTCCAAAGACATTCACACTTTCAACTCCTCTTTCACTTCCTAGAGAGCATGGCACCCAACCATTTTACACCTAACGGTTTGTTTGGACTCAGCTTTTTGCTCCTCACGTGTCACAGCTGTCAACCTGATCGTCATTTGCCAGGTGCCAATAGCACAACACCCTCTGACTGTGTCCAGCCCCTGGATGAAGGAAACTCATCTCTGAATGAAGCCAGTGTTGTACACTAATGGAAACAGCACACTTGTTGCCAGCTACACTTGTCCCTCTGTCATCATCATAAGCTGCTTATCAGGAAACAGTGGATGAGAACCAGGGAAGCTGATACAAGAAGTAGAATTATTGCTCTTCAGGTTGATCTGAGCATTTTGCCTAATAAAAAAAATGGATTACTTCCCCTGAATATGAAGCTTTTAAATATTTGGTATGCATCATTCCCTGCCTCCCACTGATTTGGGGTGGGACTTTTTTTTTTTTTTTTTGAAGTCACCTAAAAGCTTTGGGTGGTTTCTTTATCTAAACTTTCTTTTCATTGAAAGATATTAAATACAATTACAGAAGAAAATCCTAATATTTCAAGCTCTGAAATTATAATATAAATTACATCTTTACCAAAAAACAAGTGTAAAAAGTTGTTCCATGAACAGCCTATGTATAAATAAAAGCTGTAAGAGGGGAAAAAAAGAAAAAAAAAAAGAGGGATTTAACCACAGCTTTTCATGCAGACAAATGACTCCTTTGAGAAAGGATTTGTGGCATGGAGATGAAAGAAAATGCATATACTGCAAAATTAACAGATGGTAGAAGACATTTTTAAGCTCCAATTGCACCAGGTGTTTTATACTTTGATTATCTTTATCTGTCCAGCCACTGAATTAGGGGTTAATTACTGAGAGTAAATAGGTACATTTAGACAAAGTGCCCCATCATTGCTCTTTCAGCTGATCAGCACTGTTACAGAGAGAAAAATTAAGTGGCTCGGGTTGGAAAAGACTGCAATATTCCCTAGGTCTTGTTAGGGATTCAGCTGCCTTATGAAACAGCAGGTCTTAAATTGAGACAAGTGAGGAAATTCAGTTCTCATTCCATGGGGTTAAAGCCCATTTCCAGGACAAACAACTGCACAAAGGGTTGGAAATCCCTAAAAGGCAAGCCTCAGTATCTCATAATCTAAATGGCCACAGATAGGCAAGTACTATTCCTTCCCTCCCCTTTATTATTTAGTGTAATCCAGATATAGCTTCTTTCTGGGACTTGTTCTATTTTTAAGAGGAGGTTTTGGTTGGTTTTTTTGTTTGTTTGTTTTTAATTTTGGCAGTATTTTTTTCAAGCAGGGTTTCTATCTCCATTTTTCCTCACTGATTCCTTCATTCTGGGTTTTCTTTTGAAGAGAAAAAATCTACACTGGTAGATTTCAGATAAAACTCCCATGATCTGACCTTGAAGAAAACAGCAGCGTAACCCTTTATCCTTGTTAACGTTGCCAAAACTCATGTCCCATCTCTTTATAGAAAGCTGAATTATATTCCTGATCAATGCACAGGTGTGTAGGGCTGACTGTCCCCTGATCGGAGGACGTGTGGATTTACACTGGTGTACGCACTGCCTGACTGCAGCTATTCCACCTCTGCTCTTTGCCGACCTCCCTGTAGTAAGGACCTCTCGTGATGGAGAGCAGAAACACATCCAGCTGCTGCTGACCACATGCAGCGATCTCTCAGCTCATCTTTCCTTTTCTCCTTTTTTTTTTTGTTGGGAAAAACAAAACTTTAAGCATTTAAAACAAATGCTTTAAATAACCAGAAAAATAAAGCAATACAACCTTTTGTCAAAAAGGATGAAAATATTTTTTCCTCAATAATGCCGATTTTTTTTTCATTTCTTTTGCCATGTTTTGTAATAGATACGTGTAAATATCCAAGAGACGTGCCTGAAGCAGGCAGACGCTACACAGGACCTATGTGCAACTTGCAAATCAGCAGCTGGAGGCCAGCCATGCTCCTCTAGACCAACGGTCGCCAAAGTGGGGTGCATGCACCCCAGGAGGTGTGCAAGACAATTCATTGGCATGTGTGAAGAAAATATTTTTTGTACTGTTAATAAGCAAAATAAAATGTTTTAAAAGTAGTGGTTATTTCATCTTTCTCATCCTTGTTTCAATTTTTTTGTATGTTTTGTAATATACAGAATATATAGGTACAGTAGTACATGCACATAATTTATAAATAAATGTACATATGTTGGTGATGCGTGCTCAAAAGTTTTTACCAATACAGGTATACCATCAAAAAGTGTTAAAGTCCACTCTTCTAGACCATCTTGAATGGCTCTGGCTGCCTATGTTTAGGCAGTTCAATCATTTCACTGAGTATAATGGAAAATTAAGTATCTAGCTCACACATAGGCATCTGAATTTAGGTGTTTGAACTCTGGAGATTATTCTCACACCTTATTTTTGGGTGGCTAACCATAAGATCCTGACAAATTCTTTAACGTACTGTCTGTAGTAGCACCACAATCACCTCTGTTCTGTGAGATGTTAGTAGTAGATATACTGCTTCATTTCCTTCACAGAAAAATCTTGTAGGCGTTTTTATGAGTGTGTGAAATCTGTTGAAAAGACATCTTCAAATGTTTATAATCTGATTTTCATTTGCATTAAGCATACTTTATACCTTTTGTGGTAAACCAAAAATCTTTAATATGTCACTATGAGATGTCTGCAAAAGACCCTTAATGAGAATGAGAATATGGTCCTTGAATTATATATAGAATTATGAAATCAGAGAGTGTAATAAAAATATTGAACTCCTATTGTAATTTTTTTTTGTTAATTTAAAAATGTTGTAGTTCACTATAAGTCTATAATACTTTTCACATTGGCTAGCTGTTTACTCTAAGCAGAAATAATCTCTCAGATAGTTTCATGTATAGTTTAAGGTATATTTTATTAATAATAAAAATAAAGTTTCAATAAAATAAAGAAGAATTATATTAATTTTGTAAGTGTATGTGAAGAATGTTCTAAAAGGGATAAAACAATCTATTAAATACAGAAAGGTTTAATTTGCTACTAAATTCTATAGATTATAAATGGGATGTTTTTTTTTTTTGTCTTTATTAGGAAATTCTGTTATGTTTCTACAGAAACCTATTAGTTTTGTCTCCACTAAATTATGTAGCAATTTTCAGGAAAAGTTTGTAGATTATGTTCAGATATATAAAAGCTTATGTAAGGTAGAAATAAGGCATAATTGGGATGAAAACTATATTCCTCAATTCAATAATTTTGTAGTTTAAAATTAAGTTCTTATTTCAAATCCAGCAAATAAAATTCATCTGTATATTCCTTCCTACAAAAATAAAGAAAGAAATTAATAGAAGTAATACTACCACTCCCCAAGACTATGTAAGGCCAAGGATGCCTTATTTTTGAGCCATTTATCTTTCCACTCTTTGATCACTTCTCTGGATCATAGCAGGGGTTGGGAGCTTATTTGCAGACATTTAGTTTGTAGGAATAGCAAAAAGGAAAGCATTATCTTGTGCCATCTGACTTATGCAAATTCCTGTCTCACAGCAGAAGGCATGCATGCCCCAAAATTTGTCAATAAAATGAAAAGGGAGAGATAAAAATTCTTATAGGTCGTGCTTTTGTATCTATCAGCAAAGCAGAGGTTCATTCTTATTCACAACAAATCCTCCGTATAGAAGAGTAAAAAAAAAAAGCTTCTGAACTTCTCTGCCAATTCAAAAGGAACCATAATACATGCAGCAAACACAAACTGGATTATCATTTCCCAGGTTAGTATACTACTTCAACTTGCTCACGGGTTATATATACATAAATATATAAATGAAAGCAAATTAATCTTTTATCCTGGTTTCAGCTGGGATAGTTAATTTTCTTCCTGGTAGCTGGTACAGTGCCGTGTTTTGGATTTAGCATGAGAATAATGTGATAACACACCGATGTTTTAGTTGTTGCTAAGCAGTGTTTATACTAAGTCAAGGACTTTTCTGCTTCCCATACTCTGCCAGGTGCACAAGAAGCTGGGAGGGGGCACAGACAGGACAGTTGACCCAAACTGGCCAAAGGGACATTCTATACCATGGGACGTCATGCTCAGTATATAAGCTGGGGGGAGTTGGCCGGGGGGCAGCGATCGCTGGTCGGGGACTGGCTGGGCATCGGTCGGAGGGTGGTGAACGGTTGCATCACCTGTTCTGCCCCTTCCCCCCCCCCCCCCCCCCCCCCCCCAGTTCTCTCTCTCTCTCTCTCTCTGTTTTACCTTCCATTACCATTTATTATTATTGTTGTTGTTGTTATTATTATTATTATTATTATTACTACTACTACTACTACTACTACTACCACTACTACCACTACTATTATTATTATTATTATTATACTTCAAGTATGAAACTGTTCTTATCTCAACCCATGAGTTTTCTCACTTCTGCTCTTCCGATTCTCTCCCCCATCCCACTGGTGGGGGGGAGAGTGAGCGAGCAGCTGTGTGGTGCTTAGTTGCCGACTGGGGTTAAACCACGACATCTTTTTAAACTATTTGATAATGACTAATGTCTCAGATCTTGAACCCTATGCCCAGCACAGTAACAAAAGTCATTAATGTCCCAAAAGCAGCACCCAGGTTTTGCTGTCACAATGTTATGAACCAACAAAGGGTTCTTGGAGAAAAAAATGTCAGTGGAGGATGTTCCTACAGGTGAATAAGGAGACCCGTTTCTCCTTTCTTCCAGGGATGTGACAGGGTGTGCTGCTCACAAGAGCTTGTCCATGGAGGAAACACTCCTGATGTGCCCAACAGACACCTAGGACAAAATAAGATGCTTTTTTTTTTGCTTTTTTTTTTTCTTTTTCCTTGGAATGCCAGGGTGATCCCTGTCTTCTGGGACCGTTTGGGCCAAGCTGTAACATCGGATCGCTGTTGCACGTGACTGGATGGAGATCAGTGGCAGAATACAAGTAGCTCCAGGTCAATGGGGGCTGGACACAGGCTTTTTATCCTTTATTTACTTTTGGTCTGTGGTGAATTTTATGATCCATTTCTAGGCCGTGCCAGGTATCTGAACTATGTTTAATGAAGCCAGAAAGGAGATTTTCAATATATTTTAATGCGTTCTGTGCTTTCTCTAGCATAGGTAGGCTGTACTTTTGCCACTCAGCTGCCAAATCTGGCACAACGATGTGCTTAACCCTGAAGATGACTGAGTTGTTTTTTTGTGGGTTTTTGTTGGTTTTTTTTGTTTAGGTTTTTTTTTAATGAACATATAATTCGGTTAAGCCCTGAGTCTTTTCATCTTTAATAAAAAAGATGACTTGCCTACCTCACTTTCCTCAAAAAAGCAAAACAAAAAAACTTTTGCAGCTATTTCTGGAAATGTTTAATCTAAAGGTTTCTTCTACAAGAACAGCATTTTATTACATTTCCACAGAATGGTATTTTTAAAAAAAAGATTGTGATATTGCTTTTCATTTATAAGATAGTTGAAAGTCTCTCAAGTACTTGGATGTTTAAGTTTTGAGCGAAGTGAATTGAAATGAAAAAGCTTCAGGATTTTTCATTAAAAATATTATTTGGGGGGCTTTTTTCTTGTGCTTAATCCACCTCTAATTACCAGGCTGTTGCCATGTGCAACACGGAGAGCAGAACTGCAAGGCCTATGTGGGTTACTTAGAATAAGTTGAAATAAGACTGTCGCAATAAACAGACGCTGTTGCACATCAAAAGCTTAGAGCAAAACCAATGATTTTCTATACCATTTCACCAGATAATAGGTTTGAGTCAAAAAGCCTGCATGAAATTGGCTTCATTCCTACTTATCCGGAACCAGCTATTTGAATAAAAAGACCAGTTTTACCAGTTAAGTATCCCTCTAGCATGCTGGCACAGAGAAAGGAGCTCAGCTTTTGCTAGCTGCAATAAAGCTGGTTTTAGAATTTAAACAAAACTTCCCTGAACATGCTAATTCTGCCTCTAACACCCATTTGATCACTTTCCCTCTTTCAGAAAAGTTAGAGAAAAGAAACCAGCTCTCTGTTCCAGTGGTCTCCAGAGCGGGATGCATGCACCCCAGGTGGTGCACAAGGCAAATCGTTGGGGTACGGGGAGACAACTTTAGAACTTCAACAGTACATGTCCATAAATTATAAATAAATAAGTATAAATCTACCGAGGATGTGTGCTCAGACGTTTTTTACTGATGGAGTGCGTGATTAAAAAATTTTGGAGACCATGGCTCTCTTCTGTTCTACAGACTTTTAAAGTACATACTAATACATACATACATTTCCACACCCGATGAAGAGCGAAGTTCCTACCTTAGTATGGGATGTAACTTTGCTTTATGTGCGTGTGTACATGTGAGTGTATGCATGTATGTGTGCACGTTCGTGGCGAATACTGTTTATGGTGACTAATGTGTGTATTAGTCTGTGGAAAGAGCGGGTGCTTTGCACACCTGCATGGTGGTGAGTAGTTAAATATAAGTAAAGAGATCATAATTTTTGTGGGGAAGTGTGATGACAAAAATGCAGCTCTATTTTGGTATTTGAAGCCTAGTATCATTTATCGGGGGCAGGGGGGAAGGTGAATACTCTGTGACTGAAGCATTTAGGATCTTCATCCCTCCCAGTGTTTCAAACTGGAGCATGGCTTTGAAAGATGTGTTTAAAATTTGAACAGAACCTGTTGTTTAGCCTGTAATGAACTTTTCCCATTAAAATATTCATTTCACTGGTGAAATTTCTTTTCCTCTTCAGTTCTTCATGTTATCTCCCAGGCTAAAACATCAATTAATTTAGATGTGTAAAGTTCTCAATACCTTCCCTGCACACCAACAAAGGGGCTGAAATACCATAGAGGGTTCTTAAATGTCACAGGCTTTGACCATGACCATTTTATCTAGCACAGGCTCTAGGAAACGAAAGTCCCACAAATATCCACCCATCTCCACCACAACCCATGGCAGAAGAGGACAGACAGATAGAGAGAGTAATAGGTAAAGGTAAACCTCTTTTAGTGGAACTAAAAAGCACCAAGAAGAAAAGATGGGGTTACCAAAAGAACTGCATGATTTTGAATAAATTTCTGCTTGGAAGTCAAAGGGCAGATGCTTTCAAACCCAGATACACAAATTTGAATATTGATTCAGCTTAAATAAGAACAACAGCTGATTAAACTAATTTCAATCCTTGCATTTTTTTGGCTTTGCTATTACTGAAACAGGAAAGAAGTGCTGATAAGAGAGGTCTGCTGTGTGCTATTTATGTCCTCACTAAAGATTTTGCAGGAACTTTTATGGAGGTGTCCAGCTGACTTTGCAGATCTTAGTGTTTGGAGGTGACTTCTGAAGGGCCATGAATATTTTTGGCCCAATATCCAATGAGGTCGAGATGCTGAAAATATTGAGTGTTTACCCATTATGAGCTAAAGTGCCCTGAAAGCAGATTTCAAACTGGTATATAGAACAGAAGGAGAGATTAAAAACCAAAACCAATCTGCTTTAACATTATAATTACTGTAGAGAGACTAACGAACCTCCATAATTTCTGTTGCCTTGAACAGCTTTCCTGAATCCACCATTCTAGTAAGGAAAATGAATGAAGTGAATTCACAGGAAAAACAAGGGGTTTTTTACAAGTCTATACCTCCTTTCAGGTATTAAAGTATGTGCAAATCTTTCTAGCATTTATTGCACTGTGATTAAAAGTAGTCAGAAAATTCTTTTCCTCTTATGGAAAATACTGATTTTTATTAGAGAAAGGAAAAACTATATCCACAAAAAAACCCCAAACATTTTGCTTTTATAATATGGCCATGGTGCCATGTGTATTTGGGTATCTCATGCTTTTCTTCTCTTCCACCACTAGGATTTGACATAAAGAGTTTCCCTCCTCCAAGTAGGGAAGATATTGCATTGATAGACCTCTTCAGGGTACCATGTAATTTGGCTGGAGTACATACCAAATGCAGTATATTAGGACCATGAAGCTCCTGAATTTTAACTGTGTATAACCATAGAGTATCATTTCTGAATCAAGTATTTCTCAGGGGTGGCAAAGTATACTTCATCTCACCATAGTGCAAACAAGTCTGAATATCTCTAGATCTTTTCCAGGTCTACATTTCTATGATTTTATTCCTCTGCACATTTTCAGCAAAACCCAAACAAATTAACCCTAAAAAAATACCCCTACACTTGTTAGGGGGAAAAAAAAAAGGGGGGGGGGGGAAGGAGGACTAGGCATTTTATACTAAAAAAACCCCAAACAAAAAACAAACCCACAAAAACTTATTTTCCAGTGATGAATTTTTTTCATTAAAAAATGAAATCATTGGTCTAGGACTAATCCCAGTCCCAATGCCAGAACACCTTGGTGAAACCTACAGACCAGCTGATGCAAAGCAAGCTCAAAGAGGAAAGAAAAATCTAGCAGATGGCAGCAAAAAGATCACATAGCAATTTTCTGACCCCAAATCTGGAGAATCCATGGTCAGGCATTCTGAAAGAGCATCTTACTCTCTTTCAGCTTACTTCAGCTCTGGTTTTGTGTATTGCATAGTTTCCTGCCAGTCCTTAAATAATACGCCAATGATAATTTAGCAATTATGAAAGTACATAAGTGTATACCTATAATTGCACTTGTGCATACAGATTTTATATATATATAATATATATGTAATTTCATGTGTGTGTGTGTGTGTGTATAAAGCCTTACGTGATCTACTGTGAGAAACTAGAGGTGCTCCAGAGGTCAGAAGTTTTTATTTGCAGAGAATAGTTGGCTCATCTTTTTCTGAATGCGTAAAATCTTTTTTGCTTTATGGGTAGTGGTTCTAATCCTTGTCTTCCACATTACTGTTATTCACCCTATTTCCCTAGACACATTTAGTTAAATGGCTATCAACAGCAGACGATTAACGTAAGGGGACAAGTGGATGAGTCAAAACATAAATCAGACAATAATGCTGTCTTCAGCAGAGAAGAGAGTATCGACCAACATGACAGCTTCTGCAAACTAATTATCAAAGCAACATTCCAGTGTAATTGTGAAACAAGCCATATCTTTTCCCCCCTTTGCTACTTTAGTTAATGGCCATACATTAAAAGAACATGGAAAAGACAAAAGTAATAATAGTAATAATCTCGAGCATGAAAGCAACCCAAACAATAATTCTATTTCACTGACGTGGCTCTCCTTGTTTATAGCTTCCATATGCCATGAGCAAGTGGTATAAGAAGCTGCAACTGCTTCCACGGCCTTTTGATTCGCCTACATCTTCCTTCTGTCCACATTCCCCACATTTTTATTTTACTTTTTTTTGTCTAACTTCTGAGGAACTGTGGTTTATGTGATCACAATACATTTCTGGTTGTCTGTCCTTCCTTCGGGTAAGAAATGTGCTGACTAATTACAACAAAATATTCCAAGGTAGGAAGAAGGACACAGAAGAGAATCAAGTAGGTATATTTGTCTGTGTTTCAAGAGAAGAAATGGCCAGACAAGAGAGAATATGGTAGCGCTTTCCCATATAAAAAAACTAGCAAGTTAAAGCTCTGATAGATGGCAGAAAAATATGAGACAGTATAATAAAGTCTGGCTTCATTAGTGCCTCCTTACCAGTTTTTCCCAACAGTAATAATACTCCCTCAGTTTGGGGATAAGTGGATCAATGCCTGCCTCTCCTTGTTAGCCTGCTATATAGATGAGAACTAAATGGCATGTAACGTCTGGCTGCAGATGCAGATATCCAGCACAGATGCGGTTCTTCCAGAACAGGGTTTTAATTCAGCAATAGAACTGGAGGATCCTGGGTCATGGTCTCCAGCCCTAATACGTAGGAGACCTTGTCACATCTGAAAGACAACATTAAAGGTGTGAAGAGAGCAGTTAATGTGGCTATACTCGGTGTATGTCAGAACACTCACTCTTGATATCAGTGTTGCATATTAGAGACTTTGTAAAAGGCCTGAAGAAGGTTTATTTCTCATTTGAATACATAAGTAAAGCAATTATGGTTTCTCATGGACTTTAAACTTGGAAAAATGTGGGAACATTAAAACTTAAAACTATGTAAATAAAATATTTCAGTGTGTGTTTCTTAAAGACTGATGGGCATGAAGGCTGAATTTGAAATGGAGGTTCGAGTTCAGGGAAGGCTTACATGTACTCTGCTGGCATCAAGAGGACCGTGAACCATGCCTGTGAGCACTTTGGTTAGCAAGCTTTAGTAAGCAACCCTATATGCACAGTTTGGCTGAGTACTGAGTTTCGGTTTAGACATGGGATTTTCTTGGGATCTATAATATCAAATGGGATTATCTACAATGAACACCAAAGATATATCACATTTAATGGCACTGGGGCCCTGAGGATCTTGAAATTCAGAACTACCTAAACCTGAAATCATTATTCAAGTGAGTAGCTCTCACTCTGAATAATATCAAACAGGAATACTTGTCTTCAGAGTGAATGTTTCCACCTTCTAAGCAAAATACCAGATAATTAGAATTGGTTTTGGTAAATATAGCTACTCTAGCAAGAATTCTGATGGCTCAAGTTAGACGACTTCAATCCTCATGTGAGTGTATATCCAAAGTTTCATTGTCATGCTATCCCTGAATCTACCTTTACACAGACATTTGCTTTTTTACAAAATAAAATGTTGCAAGTAGTAGTTAGCATACAGATGAAAAAGGGTGTCTAGATTTGTTCTCAAAATTTGGGACACTTTATATTCTCAAGTCACTGTTCTAGTGTTCATAAACTAACAACTGACACAGTCCAAAGCTGTAGAGAAATAATGACATGTAAGGATGTGGCTGAAGACATGTAGCCTCAGACTGCAACTGCTCCTGTATTTTAATTATTTTTTTATGAGGAACACTATTTTTATGACATGGCCAAAAAAGTTTCCTTTCAAGAAAGCTGAAAATCTCCAATAAAAATATATTGGCCAGTTCATCAGTTGGTGTAAGCTGGTGTAGCTCCACAGATATCAACAGAACTTAGCCAGCTTATACCAGTAGAAAATCTTTTCCTAAAATTAAATACATTCAATTATTGTGCTGAAAAAAGAAAATAACCACATTCGCTTTTAATATATTTATTATATTTTTCTGATCACACACCAGATTTAACAGCAGTAAAGTCACAGATGAATACATCATCCACTCCCAAATTACAAACTATAATGCTGTATTAACATGTTTCTAAATTCAGAGATTCTAAAAATTATGTTATTTCAAGATTAAAAAAAAAGAAACTTATTAACTTCCTCCTAAATGAGTTAAATGAATTTTCCAGGCAATTCAGCTCAATAATGAGGTAAAGATGGCTTTGTATCTATTTGCATCCAATCACCAGATTAACACTTTCATAACCTCTTCCCAAGAAATGTTTCTGTCACACTTGACCTACTCATAGGCCTCATATTACCCAATATACTTTAGGAATAAGCAAAACTATGTCATCATCACCCTTTCTCCCCACCATGATTCCTTTTGTTATCACCCCTTGTTAAGTTCTGTAGAATTTTCCTGCTCTGTATTTTACCAGAAGTTGAATTTCTGCCCTGAAAGGCAACTGGCCCTCAGCAAAATAACATGCTGTCCCTTACTGATCCACTGAACAGATGCAGCAGAGACAGCAAAAATGAAAACATTTACATCACCTTTGTGCTGCTCTAAGCTTTTCACAAAAACACCAGTGCTTGGGAGGAGATTCCTCCCCAGATGCGGTCCTTGGTACTTCCTTTTGTTGAACTTAAGGAGATTCCCATGGGCCCAGTTTTCCAGCCTGTCAAAACCCCTCTGAATATCAGCACAATCTGCTGATGTATCAGCTAATCCTCCCAGTTTTGCATTTTCTGCAAACTTGCTGAGGGTGCACTTCATCCCATCACCCAGGTCATTAATGAAGACATTAAACAATTTTGGCATCAGTATCAACCCTTGGAGTACCCCACTAGTGACTGGCCTCCAGATGGAGTTTGTGCCACCAATCACAACCTTCTAATCCCAGCACACCAGCCAGTTTCCAAGCCATGTCAGTGTCCATTTCTCTAGTCTATATTGCTCCGCTTTGTTTATGAGGATGTTATGGAAGACAGTGTCAAAGCCTTGCGAAAGTCAAGATAGAGAATAGCTACGGCTCTCACCCAGTCCACTGAGCTAGCCATTTTGTCTTAGGTGGCTATCAGGCTGGCCAGGCATGATTTCCCTTTTGTAAATCCATGCTGACTATTCCCAATCACCTTATCCTTCATATGCTTGAAAATGGTTTCCAAGATTTTTTGCTCCATCACCTTCCCAGGGACCGAGGTGAGGCTGACCTGCCTCTAGTTCCCTGGATTGTCCTTCTTGAAGACTGAAGTGACATTTCCTTTCTTCCAGTCATCAGGAACCTCTCTGATCACCATTACTTTTCAATGATAATTCAGAGTGGCCTCACAAGGAACCCTGATCAGGCAGCCTGTAGCAGACACCCACAACGTAAATTGGACTGCCCTCTGATCCTGACCCATAAACTCTCAACTGGATCATCATCTGCTCCTAGGTAGTGGTCCATGCATTCCCACTGCTCTCTCCCATCAAGGGTAACTCCCCCTCCTTGCTGTCCTGGCCTGTCCTTCCTAGAGAACCTGTATCCATCCACAGCAGCACTCCAGGCATGTGAACTATCCAATCATGTTTCTGTAATCCCAATGACATCATAGTCCTGCATTTGCACAGGAGTCTCTCACTTTCTCCTGCTTCTTTTCCATGCAGCATGCAGAATTGTACAGGCACCGCAGGAACACACCCAGTCATGCTGATTTCCCAGAAAAGGTATGAGTAGCTTTCCCCATAACGCTATCTTGCAGGCACTTCCTTATGTGCATATGTACAATGGCTTTAAACTAAAGGGCGGTAGATTGAGACTAGATATAAAGAAGAAATTTTTTACGCTGAGGGTGGTGAAACACTGGCACAGGTTGCCCAGAGAGGTGGTGGATGCCCCATCCCTGGAAACATTCCAGGTCAGGTTGGACGGGGCTCTGAGCAACCTGATCTAGTTGAAGATGTCCCTGCTTATTGCAGGGGGGTTGGACTAGATGACCTTTAGAAGTCTCTTCCAAACCAAACTTTTCTATGATTCTATGATATGCTTGAGGTGAATCCCTTTCAGCCCTTTTTTGTTCATTTGGACATCTCTTGTCCACATTACCCTGCGCCTTTTGCTTGCCAAGCTGGTCCACCACCTCCTCAGTTGACTGTGGGTCATCATCTCACCCTTGCTGTGCCTCATTTAAAGTTCTCCTTACCAGCTCAGCCAGCCTGTTGGCAAAGATGTTTTTGCCCCACTTATTTGTCCCTACATAACAGTCCTCAATCCTCAAAGAAGGTCTCATGGTCACAAAAAACAATCCCTGTTGCCCACACCAGCTGCAGAAACAGTTGTTGATACTCAGGATCCATCTGTTCCTACTCAGGTTCTTCCCCCTCATCAACAGAATCAAGGAGAAAGCCATCTGGACCCCCAAGCCCTTGATCATTACCCCCAGAGTCCTCTGCTAGCTCAGATGCCTCAAATTGCAGAAATGTAACCTGCAGAGGTAGTGCTTCATCCCAAACTTTCACTCCGTTATGCAATTACAGTATGGTTTTCAAAAGGGTTGAGGAAATTTCCAGTGGAAACCAAAATCTCTTAGAATTGCTTTAAAAAATCCAACCATACTTATTCTGTTGCAGGTAAAATGTCAGAAGTTGTATGTACCTTGCCTGTAAAAGTCAAGACATTATAAGTTAAAACAAAGCTTTTAATACTCACCTATAAATCACACATCTGCAAGTCTTCACATAAAGCAACTATTCCACAGGAAACATAATGAAAAAGCAATATTCCTTAGTTCTCAGGTTTCCTCTGGAAAATTTGCACATGAAATCTATCAAAACTTGTATGAATTGAGATAATTTTGGAGATAGTTTGGAAATGTCCCCCTTAATCTAAACTATTTCAAACAGTGAAGGTAAATTAATTTTGAGGTTTCAGATGGAGGATACTCAATTGTAAATTAGCTCTTTTTTTATTAAGAGGAAACAGATATGAGGCACTAATTATTAGATAATCATTAGGTCTAAATTAAGATTGAACAGAAGGAAAAAGAAAATCACAGAACACGTGAGTAGTCCACACATGGGAACAGTGGTGACATATGTTTCTGGTGAAAAGCTCTGAGGTGGCCTTGTCGTTCACAAATGAATTAGGAGGTAGAAGATACGGTCTTTTCTATAGATGCTAAAGACTAATCCCACCAATAAGATTTATGGTTGGAGAGGAAAACATTGTGCCCATGCAATTTAAATACACACATACATAAATACATGTATATGTGTGTGTGTGTCTGTATATATATATGTATGCATATGTGTATAGATGTATGTACGTATAAATATATATATCTATGTGTATACATATCCTGCTTGGTTACATTTGCTGTTTTCTCATTTAAAGACAGAGAAAAATCCAAACAATTCCTCTAAGCTTTAAACAACTGCAGTAACGTAATTTGTTTTTTACATCTATATGTGTTGACACACATACACATATATATGTATATTATTATGCATATGTGTAAGTTGCTACAGTTTTATGCAGGGGCTCCATCGAAGAGTCTGCGTGCCTCTGCAGACTCACCAGCACCAGTGCAGCCTTCTCCATGCTTTCAGCCACGTGTCATTCATTCATGCCCAGACTTGCTCAAAAGCTGGTTGTTCTCTGCAAGCCTGGTGAGAAAAATGTACAGCTTAGGGCTGGCAGTACAGTGAGAAAAACTATCTCCTTAGTAACGACCCGATCCTGCTCCCATGGTGCTACGATTGATTATAAGGGGAGTTGGACTTGGTTCTCAATCCCCTCCTGGCCTTACATACACATTGATTAACGCACAATAGACCAGTTTCCCAGCCCTACTTATTAAAATAATACCAGAGGAATGAAATCTAATCTGCCTAATGGAAAAAGTTAACCAAGAAAGAATTTTGATGACTGCAAAGTGAGTAACAATTAAAAAAAAAAAAAAAGAAATCAAAGAAAATAACGTCCATGTTGTCTTTTTTCTTCCTCTCTGTTTCCTTCTTAAATAGCACATCAGCTGTCATCTCTTCTCACTCATAAACCCTAAACCCCACGAGATCCTGCTTACTTGAGTAAATCAATTATTTAGTGAGTGATGGATTACATGACACAGAAGTAGCTAAAATGCCCCAAGGAGATGATGAAAGAGTAAAAACTGTGAAACCATCTTTGGATGAAGAGAGCAGAAAATAGGCCATTTGTTTCTAAGCCTAGTCCCGAGTGCTCCTTCTTAGGGCAGTCCATTGTGTACAGTAATTACTGTATTTTGGCATTTTGCATTCAAACTGGATTTCTCCTGTGTACTCTGTTCCCCAAGGGATATTATTTTGATATTGAATAGTGATTTTCTTCTTGGGAGATAATGTCCACAGTGTGTTAGTATCTCTGAGATTTCTCATGCAGTGTTCCAATTTCTGCTCAGTTTGAAGCATGTATTCCTCAGTTTGCTTGATGAAAAAGGTCAGTCAGTTATGAGTATTTACACTTCATGTGAGTTACTATGTACAACCAAGAAGGATCTTGCAACTCCAGTTGATATTAGATTTTCTAGTTGCTTTTGCTGTCGAGTTTTGGGTAAGAAAAGGAATTATTTCCCTAAAGTAGCTATGTTTTTCTGCATAAATAAAACCGGCAAATAACACTGAACAGGTGTTCATCGGACCATAATATGCTATTCCAAATCACTTGGATGTCTCAAAGCTATAAGAAAATTTAGGCCCATCACACAAAAAACCCAGTATTTCTGGTCAAACTCGTACTTTTTTTTTAAATTTTTTTTCCCCCCAGCGTCCTGCAGATCTGGCTCTGAAAGCACAGGTTGGCTGTGTTAAGAGCACCAAAGGAGGACACAAGAGCACATTGAAACAGGTAGCTCTTCCCTAGCTAGAGCAGAGCTCAGGACTCCTATGTGCCCCTGCACACAGTCGTACGGTGGGCTGGTAACTACCGCTTGGGAGAAGAGAGTAAGCACTGAGAAACGCTGATTAATAACTACAGGTAATTACTCTGAAACCCCCACAGGGGATGTCACTGAGTGGGTAAAGCACTTAAGAAAAGTAACCGCAGTCTTCCTGTAACTGAAAAGATCTACCTTAGTTAGACCTGATGTGCAGAGAGATGGAGGAGCACCTCTGGATAGAATATAAAAAGCAGTGGGGATGGTACCAGTAACTTGGTTAAAAGTCTGGAAGCTACAGGCCTGTGAAAGCAAAATCAGGAAGCCAGTGGCCTCTATGACTAAATTAAAATGGGATCTTAAAGGTGGGCATATAAAAGATTTATCTTAATAAAATAGACGAAAGGAAATGAGGGTTGATGACTGCTGTAAATTGCCACTGACCCAGGTTCACAAACTGTGTCCTTGGCTCAGTTCCTTGAAGCACCACAAATACCCCTGGAGTCCCACTGAGATGAGAAGTTCAAAATAAAGGGTCCAAAATATGGAAACTGATACATCCTACAGTTGATCCCTGCTTCAGAGATATCAATACTTTCTGTGACATTAATAATGCAGAATACTGTGAACTATATGATGGGTAGAATTGATAATGGATTTTCTAGCAGAAAATGCAGTTTAAATGCACTTCAGGTTAGGAGGAAGGAGATTCAGTAAGAAATCTTCAGGTTTTGCCTAAGACTCCCATTCCATGCCAGCATCTACAATTAAACACATTCTTTCAGATCTGTTTAACTGGAGTTAGGAATGAATGAATATTGTCCCAAGCTAAATTAATTAATCAATAATTTGTTTGATGTTACAGAAAAAAAGTGAATCTCGACCAGGGCTGTACTCTCCAAAATGTACTGTTATCTGTATGTGCCTTTGTGTGTAGGCTGTTTTGTTGATCCTTTCTATAGTAATTAGCTATGTGATGATTTTGGACAGTCCATAAACTCTTCATCACAATCAATGAACACCGTAGAAGGACAGCTCAGGAAGTTGTAGTGGATGGTAGGACACATGATGGTATTGTGGTAGTGTTTGTATTTCTTGTCAGCAAACAAATATAAGTTCTGGGGTTTTTTTAAATCTTTATTTTTGATTAAAGGCTGGAATCCCAGTGGTATACCCACCTCTATTCTCTTGTTTTAAGAGTTACACAGAAGGACATCTCTGGTGAGTAGGCTATGGTGGAAGAGAAGTCTGAAGTTCACCTGTCAGACTGCATCGAGGACTTTGTGCAAGCTGTTTGCTTTTTCATTTTGAATGGCAACTTGTTCTGGGACCTTAATACATACACATATATTTTTCTCTAAAAATTAGCAGTTATTCCCATTCTCTTCTCTATTTTCATGTATAAGACATGAAGCTAGTAAAATAAAAAAGTCAGGAATAAAACCAGCATTTTTTGCCTTAGTGAAATACCGCAACAAGATGATATCACCAGGTTAAACCCTTTTACCTTGAATTGGACATGAATAATTCAAGCCTTCAAATTATTGTTCAGCCACATAACCTTGTCTGTCAGTCAGCAAAGGCCACTCTTTCTGTCCCTGTCCAAATTTAATAGGTGTTGATTCCCCTCCTCCCCACTCTGCCTTTTCTGTCTGAGACTTAAATTTACATGGACATGCTGCTTAGCTGTGGCTACTTGGGTCTGTGTGGGTCTCCACCTGACAAACTTTGTCTCTTCCTATTTCATCAGTAGCTATCAACAATCAAGACATATGAAAGCTTTGCTGATTGTGCATTATTGAAGTAATAATGATACGCCTTTTTTGAGCTTGCTTCTTTCATGAAGAAAAAAAATCCAACACAAAATTATTTGCAAACTGTAACATCTCCAAATGATACCAAGTGTGGTTGCAAAATTTACAAAGAAAAGACATTCTAGCTCATAAACACTTGCAAATGATTATTTGATTAGCTCTTTTTATAAACACTGCTGGGGTCCAAAAAACAAGGGCGATAATCTTTCAAGTTATAATTTTTCCAGGTTTAGATTCTGTACAAACTGTAAACAAGGAAAACATATGAAATAAATACACAAAAAGGAATTCACATCTTCAGTATTCGCATTTGTTTAGATTGAAGTCTAAAATCTGATGCCATTCAAGTGCTTATCAACATGAACTGAAAAAGAAAAACAAACCCCATCCCTATTTTTTGGCTCAGATACAACTCACCAATCAATTATCTTGCTTGATTTTAGTATAAGATGACATAAATCTGTTTGTCGTTATGTTTTTACAGCAGTTCTCATAATGGGGTCCTGGCCCACAGCTGGGATTCCTGGGTGCTATTGACACAAACACAGTAAAGGCCTTATCCCGAGCGATCTCTTGCATGTCAGAGCAAATTCACAAGACATCAAAGGCAACAAATCAAATCTGAATGAGGACCCGCATCCAGACAAAACAACTTACCTGCCCTATCGCTGCATGTTACAATGTGTACAAACTGTGTTCAGGTTTCTGCATTTCAGCTTTAAAATTTCTTAACAAATTTATCCTTTCATGTTTTTCTCCTCTTGCATTTATAGTGGCACAAAGAGAAGAGGGAATATGGCCAAATATAATTTCTGTGATTTACTCCTTTGTCTGGATCACCAACCAGGAAATTTCAACGGTCATCCAGTTCATCTCATCTAGTGTAGCAACATGACTGATGTATAGAGGGTACTTTAATCCTAGTTATCCCCAAGATCAGAAGAGAAGAGAGACAGATTACAGGTACTTTTTCCCTGTCTTAGGCAGTGACAATGCCCAAATTGGCTAAATCTTGAAATATAATTCAGTTGCCTTTTCCTGACCCATTTAGACTGGTTGTATACTTCCTCTGCCACTTCTGGTACCTGGAATTCCTTTCAGGTTGTAACCACAGAGTGGTTCTGACTCTCCAGACTCAATGCAGTACAGCAGCGAAGCTGTCCTCAGTGACAAGGAAACAGGGAGTTTTTGTAGCTTCCCTTCACTGCTTTTACTGGCAAATAAAAAAAGGAGACAATCTGCATTACAAAATACTTCATAGCTCATTTAAAGACACAGGAAAATTATTAGGCTGTAAACACAGGTTTAACTTATATTACATGACCTGTAATAGCAGCTGTAAACTTATCAGCTATTTGGAAGCAATTCAAGTCAGAGATGAGGAGGTGAGCAACGTGGGAGAGAGAGTACAAAGGTACAATGCTTGGCTTGAAATCTGAACTCCTCCAAATTTTACTAGACAGGAGAAAATAATAATGAAATTTTTTTTTGTTTGTTTCAAAATCTCACAGACTAATTAATGAAGCTAAGGCAGACAATCTTGATGCCTTCTATTTCAGGCTGGGTGATTTTTTTAAAATTTTTTTTGGTAAGCTACACTTCAAGCAAATACAAGATTTTAGGTTCACATCAAAAGAGGAGTGGGACAAGATTATTTTATATATGATCCTACTCAGGATTCAAACTTTTGGTGTCCTGGCCTTACAAATGCCTTACAGGTCTTATGCAAGCCTACTAAGCCAGGGTAAAATGGGGACCTCAAAATGTCTTTGATTAATATTTAGCTCATTAAATATTCTGGCTGAGAAATGAAGACTAAAAATCTCCATTTGATCTCAGTAAGCCCACCTTACTCTTTAAGTAGTTTCTCACACAGATGTTAGAGGGCAACGTTTGGGGCCAATGGAATGGTTCATCTTTACATTATTGACAGCAAACTTGGAACTTTAAAATAGACATTTAAATTTATATGCATTTCTTAAAGGGAAAAAAATAATCACACTATGATATTGGAACTGATGTCATGTTTCTAAAGGAAAAGAAAATGCTCAGCGTGTGACTTCGTAGATGAAACAGTGAAGATGATTGCCATGCTTAAATAATAATGAGAGAGCTTCATTTTCGGTTTCTGCATGTCATGTTAGACCTGCAGATTTAACATGAGATGCAAGAGTGAATTTTCTCTAGAGAAACCAAGCTTTCTTTGTGGTTTATCATAATGCTGAAGGTGTAACTAAAAGTAGACACCATTGTCAAACAGCTGTCAAGGTGCTGGAAGCAATAGCGATTAGAAATCTGAAGGTGAGTTAAGAAAACAGGAACAAAATGTCACCTGCTTGCTAAAAATTAAGAATTCTTACTTTAGGAATAGACAAGGATTCAAGGGAAAGAATTTTGATTTGCATCTAAAACAGAAAAAGTGGGAAAAGGGAAAGAGTGGAAAAAAGAGAAAGGGAAAAACATAAAAGGAAAAAACAATAAAATACGAATACAAATACAGAAAGGAGAAATATAAAGAAAGTTGAAAGCAGAAGTAGAGAGTGGGGGGGAAAAAAAAGGACAGAACAAATATATTCTGTCATCTCTATGACCCAAACAAATGACCCAATTAAATACCATAGAGCTTGCATAAAAGAGTTGTCAAAACACTAATAGTACAGCTAATGGAAGTATGAAAATATGTAGGTACATGCGCAAGGACACAAAAAGTCTAGGGTAGAAGTACACCATGAAGCCAGTGAAACCCTACACACTAACACAGCTTCCAAAGCCTCTTCTGTTTCAAGATAAAATGGAGAAGAGGCAGTGCACTGAAACAAGGAAAGAACTGACAAAATCTCAGCTCCTGAGGAACCATCAACTTTCAATTAAAAATGAAATCCCGGACTTGAGACTTGTCCCTTGAACTGGAAAAATAAACACTGGGAAGTGATGAAATCCCGCAAAGTCCCCCATCCAGTTCTAATTTTTCTTTTTTCTGTGATTGCATTATCAGACGGTTCTTAATATTCTAGTCTTGAGTTGTTTTTCCCCATGTCCTGGTTTCAGCAGGGATAGAGTTAATTTCCTTCCTAGTAGCTGGCACAGTGCTGTGGTTTGGATTTAGGATGAGAACAATGTTGATAACACACCGATGGTTTAGTTGTTGCTGAGCAGTGCTTACACTAGTCAAGGACTTTCCAGCTCCCCATGCTCTGCCGACTGAGAAGGCTGGAGGTGCACAAGAAGCTGGGAGGGGGCAGAGCCAAACTGGCCAAAGGGACATTCCATACCATGGGACGTCATGCTCAGTACATAAACTGGGGAAAGCTGGCCGGGGGGGCCGCTGCTCAGGGGCTGGCTGGGCATTGGTCAGCGGGTGGTGAGCAATTGCCTCGTGCATCACTTGCTTTGTATATTCTTTTATCATTATTATTATATTTATTATTACTATTTTCCCTTCCTTGTCTGTACTATTAAACTGTCCTTATCTCAACCCACAAATTTTACTTTTTTTCCCCCCGATTTTCTCCCCCATCCCACTGGGGTGGTGGAGGGTGAGCAAACGGCTGTGTGGTGTTTAGCTGCCTGTCGAGTTAAACCACAACACACCACAAACATTGCTTCATTTTGCACACTGGCGGGGTAGGGCACATGTCATACCTTCAATATCACATTTTTTTCTCCCTCATGCAACATGCAGGCCTGGGGCTTATTTACCTCACACCATCCGAACCCTCCATAACTTGTCAAGTCTTTATGGACTTTTCCACGATACTCATCTCTGTAGTATCCAAATGTCTAGCAGACATGCATGAATTCACCTCTGCAACCCCTCTGTGAGGCAGGGCAGCATTTCTCATTCTCTTTGAATCTGATACTGAGATGAGCCACTGGGTGTTATTGATGTGCAACATGATTCAAGGGCCTGTTTCAGACTGAAGGAAATCAAAGGAGTTTCTCTGTTAACTTAATTGGGCTTTGAATCACCCTGTGTATCAAGAAATTGTCATCGTTTGGTTTACATCAGCTCAGAATACATCTGGGTTGGCCACTAGAATGCTAATTCCATCATTTTATGCCATACAATACTTAAGGGAATACTGTAAGTTATTTCTATAATAATGAAGCCTAACTAGTACTCTAACAAAAAACTTGAGCTGAGACGTGCTTTGGGAGCAAGACCAGTGAGGGTCTATTCCCCGGAGGTAGTTTGCATGCAGTCAGCCTGTTTTGAAGCCTAAGATAAATTACTGACCTTTCTGTTTGCTTACTCCAGCAAGCAAATTGTTGAGTCCACCCTTACAGATGCAGCCTGAAGAGACTAAACTCAGGACAGCTGCATCTAACCCCGTAAGTCTGAATTGCTCAAAAGAAATGACTGCTCACAAAGTGATGCACCTGGCTATACATGGCTAGATTGACTCCGTAGATATCATATGACAGCTGGAAATCATCTTACCTAACACACATGTCTAAAAGCTCATTGTTTAAGCTAAGCCAGGTGTCTGGGCTTTCCCTGTTGTCACATGAAAGACTGGCATCATGAAAGAGTGACTCATCTGAAGTGTGGTGCCTCTCTTTCTCCATCACAACTTCTCTTAGTATGCATTATGGGATACTGGTCCATTATAAATAATATTAATACATTACTCCAGAACAGAGTTTTGACTCTTTCCACTAAAATCTGTTCCTCTCTTAAATGAAATTTTCTGTGCTGCTCATACAAAAAGCAAAACAAATGAATAAGGAAACCTTCATGCAGTCACATGAAATCTTATTCTCTGTTCTGATTAGGGACTGTTTTAAGATACTGATTTGCCCAGAGCTGGTGATAAACATTCAGTGGAGTCTGTTGTCTTTAAGGAACCTTGAATTTAGCATGAGGATGGCTTGCACTTCTAATTAGGGGATCTCTGGCATCTGGTCAGAGTTTAATTCACATGTCTTAAAACAGTTAATATATAGTGGCATTCAAGCTGAGGCTAATCATCCACAGTCTGCCCATACAAACGGCACAAGTAAAAAAATGTGTCACCTAATGAGCCTGAATCAAACCTCAGTTAAATCAATGTACAACATATGCAAACAACTGTCCCTGACATTAATAGGGTTATTTTGGATTTACCACTGGTGCAACAGATTGAGATCTGTCCCGCTATATTGCATTAATTATGCATTGCTGTTACAATCTAATTATCTCCCTGATTGTCTTCTGACCATTACAAAGGTATCTGTATGCCCAATCCCAATCCTCCTTGTCATCCACACTCATTAATATTAGATAATAGCAGAACATGAGGATGAGCTTACATCGTCAAAGCAGCAAATCATCTAGCCCAGACTTCTGTCTTCAACACTAGCCATGAATAAATGTCTAGCAACAAAGTGAGCAAGGCAAACATACTTGATACAGAAAGGTGTCAACAGAGCAGGAAATTCAGATAATTCCATCTAAAATAATAATATTCTGAAGTTTACAAGACTGTAGGATTTGGTTTTCACAGAGGAGAGATTTAGGGTGGAAATAATAGAAATAGTCCTTTCAAAAATAATTATTACTTCTTTTCTGACAGTTTGAAGAAGGCCAAAATCATGGGTCTAATTTTTCAAATATTTCGAACAGGAAAAATAATAAAACAGAAAAATAAATTTTTCAGGTTTTTTCTTCAACATTTCACTTCTTCATTTCAAAATGCAGTTTCTTCTTTAAAAAACTGCCTAACAGTAAGGGGTTTAGAATATAAATTAGAAATAAATTGCATATATTTAACAGAACAAAATTTCTCCTTAAGCCTGAAACTTTTTTCATTTTTGCTAATTAAAAAAAGAATAATCATTTGACATCTATTGTAAACCATTCTTTGTTATTATTAAGCCGAGTATTTTGTGGCTAGATGGTGAACCAAAGAATCAGTTGCTCCCACAACTTTCCAAACAGCTGGAAGATGCAAAGCCTTAGTGTCCCAAACAGACAGGTATTTGCTTCTGGTAGATGAGAGGTGAGGGAGTGCTTGAGGGGACGGGACAAATAAGCTCATTCTGTGGCACACCACAGGGATGTGTATGAAGGTGAAAAAGTCAGACAGAAACCCCTGTTTCAGCGTTGCCTGAGCACTTCTCTCTCAGCACCTACAGCCGATGCTGCCCGGCTCCTCGGCAACTGCTCCATCACTGGAGGATGATCCCAGGGAACTTTCAAAGGATACAGGAAGAAAATATTTTGAGGAAAACAGAACTAAGAAATGAGGAGGAGGAAGAAAGAAAAAAAAAACTGGCTTGTAAGGGGTTACAAGAACACAAAGAGCAGAAACGGCAAGTGTTACTCTGTGCCTCTGGAGAACCACTAGCGAGGTGAGTATGTGAGCAAACCCAGCAATGCAATTCTCATCGTGGACAGGCATCGGGTCTGAAACCAGGGTCAAAGTTACTTTCCCTAGCCTCTCTCTCCTGAAAAAAAAAAAAAAAAAATCAGGACCTCTATATACTTTTAAATACAAGTTATAACCTAAAATATTTAAGATAAAAATATTATTAAAGAATATGAAGCTTCTGATGCATGCGACGAAGTAACTTGTTGAAATTGGTGGAGTTGTTCTGCTATAAAGCTGCATTATCACAGTGGTGAATAAGGCTTAGGTTTATGCAGTGATGAGCTTTTAAGCTCACAGAGGCAGGCAAATCAGAGCTGAGCAAGTTTAATGAAGTCTTTTTGTATATGTGTTTTGAAATTCAGGAGCTGGTCTTATAACTAGAAGAGCTGCCTTAATGAAAACGGGGAAGGGAAGATCAGAGAAAGATTTATTTCCTGTATACTTACCATATTTTTCAGTTATATATATTTAATTTCATAACCTCAAGACTAATAGCAGGAGCAAATATTTTGCCAGGCTAATGCATTATTAATCGTAGAATAAAGTCAGGGAACCAGACAACTTTGGCACCTTATTCTAAGACCACATGAAAAACGTTGCGCATAAATGACAGGCAAAATAAGCAACCTGGCATCTTATTGAACACAGAACATGATGTGTTGCAAAACCGAGAAGCAGCCCTGATTTATCCAGTGGAACTTGACATTTCCTACAGGCCAGCATTGGCTTAACATTAATTAAAGCTTCGCATGAAAGCGTTATCTCTTTTTCCCCCTATTGTTCTCACAGTCTGTAACCTATTTTTCTAAAATGCTGCAGTTTGTGGATATGTATAAAACTGAATGACAGACCTGAATAGCTGACTCCAAATGTCAATATGTTCCTGGTAATCAAAACAGAGACTTGTCCTTTATTAATAATGGTACACAGTTTCATGGACGTGCATGTTAAACCTGTGGCCTTCAGAAAGACACTAAGATTTTGAGAGAAAGGTGGATTTTAAAGAACGAAGTAAGTAAAGGTAAGAAAAAATTCTTTTTTTTTTCCCCTCTGACAATTACTTCCTTTCCTGTTGATGGAGAGGCAGAAAAGAAAGAAGGCTTTTTTAAACATCAATTGATAATATTATGACATTTTGCTTGGGCCTTTGAAATTCAAAATACAAAATTGGTCTACTCTTGAATAACGCATATATGCGCAGAATTGCCACTGCTTCCTGCCTAAATAATTAGTGTTCTTTGTACTCCTGTACCAAGGGTTAAATGACAGCTTGATTTTTCTATGCTTATACAGCAGTTAGCACAATGAAGAAAAAATCCTAGGAAAAAAGTGACTAACATTTATCTTGTCTAACTCTAGCCAGTTAAAACTACGTGTTTCTAGTCATAGCCCATTATTTAAACTGTCTCCACAGTCATGGGAGAGAGCAAGGTACCACCAGAGAGGAACTCATCCCATCCTAAAATAGATATTTAAAATGTGTGCGATGAATCATTCTCTGAAGAGACCTTGTTCTCTCCTTTCATTAGAGAGGAAATTTAGGTGACTACCTTAATTAAATGACTAGTTTTTATATGGCTAAAGTTACGTGAGGTGAATCACAGATGAAAGGAAGAACATTACGGAACTAATTACATCGTTGTTTTTTTTTTTTCTTTGTAAACCTGGAAGGAAAAATTCCATGCCTGGGATCTGCATGTGTTTCTGCTCTCTGTGAAAAGGGACACAAGACAGGTACAACACAATGAGCGCTGCAAGAAAAGAGATATCAGGAAAAAGAAAGGGACAAGTGTCAAAAAAGTGATTTCTATGGACCTAGTAAAAACCTGGGACAAGTATAAAAGTAAGCTTACGCTACAAAATCCATGCCATACTTGTATTATTCAGAAATAGGTTTAGGTTTCTAAACGGAAGATATTTTGGTGGGATTCCCATTGGTTAAAAGCATACATCTTGTCAAAGTGTACCTCAGATTCCTCTCATGGCTTTGAGGAAGTAGTCTGGGATATGTCCAGACCGTCTAAATTCCAGCCAAGTCCCTATGCTAGTCAATAACAGAAATCTTAGCTCTTCAAACACCTCATTCAGAGAGCTTGTGGAAGGTCTGTGACACAAAGCAGTTCATGTCCCCAGAACACAGCCCTTGTATCCTTCATGACCTAATTTCCCCATCTGTAAGACAAGTGCTGTGATACTGATTTCTCCTGCAAGGGTGTTAAAAAGCTTATATCCTAAGTCCCAGCGTTTGCTTTTTATATACCTTGTATGGGAACTGCTACAAAAATAAAATATATTGTAAATTATTAACGCAATCATATTTCTGGAGCTTGCTTTTATGGGACAGCATGAACTAGTAAAGAATAAATATCAATTCATATATTGAAAAAGCACAGCATATTTAAAAAAAGAAAAAAGAATCACCATTTTCAGGTATCATTATAATTATCTATATATTATCTTTCAAAATAATTCACCAGCTCTGAGAATAATGACATAAATTTCTTTGTGATTGGACAGAAATTGACAAAATATAAGGATTTCAGTCGTCAGCATCTTTTTCATCCTGCAGTTTTATTCATATAGTGTTTATACAAGATTATAGAAAATTAACAAACATTACTCTGTGACAGTAGAAAGATTTCATGATCAGTGAAGAGCTGGAACAAAAAATGAAAGAATTATTTTCTCTCATATTTATTCTGAAAAAACAGAATTGGTATGAGCACTGCCAGGTAAGGCACTGTATTCCAAGACACAGAAAGTTTCTTTTCTTGCAGTGACTGAGTGAATGCTGGAGTCAACATCACCTCTAGTTACCACCTATGTATATTTGAAGAAATGTAATCTGGCCCCAGGAGTCACATTCTTCTGCATAGAGATGGAGACCCATAGATGAACAATTAACTGAGTTTTAGCATCCATATTCAGGTAAAAGAAAAAGTGGCATTTGTTAAAAGATGGTTTTGTTTCTGTGCTGTCTTAAAGTGTGGGACATGCAAGGTGTTAATGTGCAGATTTTCTGAGAGAAAAATATCCACAAGGATGACAGGAGAACATGTCAAAAAGACATAATAATGTGTATTCTAGGAATTGTTCACATCAAGAAATGGATCCCTATTGTTAACTTCTGTATGAATGTCATGCTTTAACCTCAGCCGGCAACTGAGCACCACGCAGCCGCTCGCTCACTCTCCCCTGCCCCCAGTGGGATGGGGGAGAGAATCGGAAGAGTAAAAGTGAGAAAACTCCTGGGTTGAGATAAGAACAGTTTAATAATTGAAATAAAATAAAACAATAATAATAATAATAATAATAATAATAATAATAATAATAATAATAATATAATACACAAAGCAAGTGATGCACGATGCAATTTCTCACCACCCGCCGACCGATGCCCAGCCAGTCCCCGAGCTGCGGCCCCCCCCGGCCAGCTTTCCCCAGTTCATGTACTGAGCATGACGTCCCATGGTATGGAATGTCCCTTTGGCCAGTTGGGGTCAGCTGTCCCCCCCGTGCCCCCTCCCAGCTCCTTGTGCACCTCCAGCCTTCTCAGTCGGCAGAGCATGGGGAGCTGGAAAGTCCTTGACTAGTGTAAGCACTACTTAGCAACAACTAAAACATGGGTGCGTTATCAACATTGTTCTCATCCTAAATCCAAACCACAGCACTGTACCAGCTACTAGGAAGGAAATTAACTCTATCCTATATATATTATCCTACAATAATTTAAGCAAGTCTGGAAGTACAAGCCTGACATTTGACATTTGACTGATTTTCTTTCTTGCTAGACTTTGTGCTCAGCTACAGGGTCTAATGTTCATCATAGAACCATAGAATAGTTTGGGTTGGAAGGGACCTTTAAAGGTCATCTAGTCCAACTCCCCTGCAATGATCAGGGACATCTTCAACTAGATCAGCTTGCTCAGAGCCCCGTCCAACCTGACCTGGAATGTGTCCAGGGATGGGGCATCCACCACCGCTCTGGGCAACCTGTGCCAGTGCTTCACCACCCTCAGCATAAAAAATTTCTTCCTTCTATCTAGTCTAAATCTACCACCCTTTAGTTTAAAGCCATTCCCCCTTGTCCTGTCACAACAGGCCCTGCTAAAAAGTTTGTCCCCATCTTTCTTAGAAGCCCCCTTGAAGTACTGATAGGCTGCAATAAGGTCTCCCCAAAGCCTTCTCTTCTCCAGGCTGAACAACCCCAACTCTCTCAGCCTTTCTTCATAGGAGAGGTGTTCCATCCCCCTGATCATTTCTGTGGCCCTCCTCTGGACCCGCTCCAACAGGTCCGTGTCTTTCTCATGCTGAGGGCTCCAGAGCTGGACGCAGGGCTCCAGGTGGGGTCTCACCAGAGCAGAGGAGAGGGGCAGAATCCCCTCCCTCCACCTGCTGGCCATGCTTCTTTGGATGCAGCCCAGGATACGATTGGCCTTCTGGGCTGCGAGCGCACGTTGCTGGCTCATGTCCAGCTTTTCATCCACCAGTATCCCCAAGTCCTTTCTCCTCAGGGCTGCTCTCAATCCCGTCATCCCCCAGCCTGGGTTGATACCAGGAGTTGCCCTAACTCAGGTGCAGGACCTCACACTTGGCCTTGTTAAACCTTGTGAGGTTCACACAGGCCCACTTCTCCAGCTTGTCCAGGTCCCTCTGGATGGCATCCTGTCCCTCTGGCGTGTCGACCGCACCACTCAGCTTGGTGTCATCTGCAAACTTGCTGAGGGTGCACTCGATCCCACTGTCTATGTCACTGATGAAGATATTAAACAGTACTGGTCCCAGTACAGACCCTTGAGGGACACCACTTGTCACTGATCTCCATCTGGGCATTGAGCCGTTGACCACTACCCTCTGGATGTGACCATCTAACTAATTCCTCACCCACCAGACAGTCCACCCATCAAATCCATACCTCTCCAGTTTAGAGAGAAGGATGTTGTGGGGGACCATGTCCAAGGCCTTACAGAGGTCCAGACAGATGACATCTGTAGCCCTTCCCATGTCCACTGATGTAGCCGCTCCATCCTAGAAGGCCACTAGGTTGGTCAGGCAGGACTTGCCCTTGGTGAAGCCATGCTGGCTGTCTCAACTCACCTCCCTGTCTTCCATGTGCCTTAGCATAGCTTCCAGGAGGATGTGTTCCATGATCTTCCCAGGCACAGAGGTGAGACTGACTGGCCTGTAGTTCCCCGAGTCTTCCTTTTTGCCCTTCTTAAACATGGGGGTTATGGTTCCCCTTCTCCAGTCAGTGGGAACTTGACAGGACTGCCACGACTTCTCAAATACGATGGATAGTGGCTTAGCAACTTCATCCGCCAGTTCCTTCAGGACCCGTGGATGGATCTCATCGGGTCCCATGGACTTGTGCACCTTCAGGTGTCTTAGATGGTCTTGAACCTGATCTCCTACAGCGGGTGGCTCTTCATTCTCCCAGTCCCTGTCTTTGCCTTCTGAGGCTGGTGAAGACTGAGGCAAAAATGTCATTGAGTACCTCCGCCTTCTCCGTGTCCCGGGTAACCAGGTCTCCCGTTTCATTCCGGAGAGGACCCACATTTTCCCTAGTCTTCCTTTTGTCCCCAGTGTACCTGTAGAATCTTTTCTTGTTGCCCTTGATGTCCCTGGTCAGATTTAATTCTCTCAGGGCTTTGGCTTTCCTAACCTGAACCCTGGCTACTCGGACAATTTCTCTGTGTTCCTCCCAGGCTACCTGTCCTTGCTTCCACCCTCTGTAGGCTTCCTTTTTGTGTCTGAGTTTGTCCAGGAGCTCCTTGTTCATCCCTGCAGGCCTCCTGGCGTTTTTGCCTGACTTTCTCTTTGTTGGGATGCATCGCTCCTGAGCTTGGAAGAGGTGATCCTTGAATATTACCCAGCTTTCTTGGGCCCCTCTTCTCTCCAGGGCTTTATCTCATGGTACTCTGCCAAGCAGATCCCTGAAGAGGCCTGAGCCTATGGTTTACTGATGTCAGAGTGTTGACACCTCATTTCTAATTAGTTTTCTGCTAAACAATTTTCATTAAAATAAAGTTTATTTTTTAATGTATCACATGCCTAATCTGATTTCATGAACCTCCACAACATGTAGAAGTTCGAGAAGTGGGCCCGTGTGAACCTCATGAGGTTTAACAAGTCCAAGTGCCAGGTCCTACACCTGGGACGGGGCAACCCCCAGTATCAATCCAGGCTGGGGGATGAAGGGATTGAGAGCAGCCAAAGTCTTCTCTCCTGAAGTCCAGGGTAGTGAGCTTGCTGTGCGCCCTCCTCAGTGCCCTAAGGATCTTGAACTCCACCATTTCATTCCCTCATTTACATATCTGTTCTCAAGTCTTCTACACCTTTCCCAGGCTTGTCACATATCTTTAATCTTACTTATTCCTATTGTTAATATTCCCCATGCAAGTCTTCTTCCCTGTCATGACACATGAAGCAATCTCTGGGGCATCTCCACTCTCTACATGCCCCCAGTCCATATTTAGGGGAAGGAAAGAGACATATTTAAGGATCTCTAAGAACATAAAAATGTAAGATCAGCTATAATGAGTCAAAAAGGTCCAATGTCTCCAACAGCAGTCAAAACTGGATGCCAATGAAAAAATACAATATCAGAGCAACCATGTATAATTCCACCTCCAATCTCTCTCTTTTTGCTCTGGAGAAAAGCCACGATCCCTAAATTACAGACATCAGCAGGATTATCCTCGAAATAGAAGAAATAACAAACCAACCAGGCTAACATGGAGTCTGTGTGTCCTGGTTTCGGTGATTAAACCACGACATTGTGTAAAAGCTAGGAAATGTAAAATAAAATGTCTGCAAAATAACCTTATGATTTTTTAGTCAAAGGATCAGACTCACTTGGAATTATCGCATTAATGCACATTCACAGGGCAAGAGGCCTGCAAATATAGATGCCAAGGGAAAATTAGAGCTATGAAAATATCTAACACACAATGAAGAATGGGGGTGGGGGGGCTCTTTGATAAGGGATCTAGAGCAGAAAAAAAGAAATGCTGTCTTGGTTTTAAGGTGATGTTTCCTGTCACCCTTTTCCCTCCCTTCCTTGACTGAATGTAACCATTAATTGTGTGAATTGAACAGTTGCTATGGCTAAATTGGACAGGAACCTCAGGAGGTCAAAGCATTCCTGCTTGTTAAAGCTACTGACACATTTTACGGTTTTACAAAATGTCAGGGTCCATCATGCTGTAACTTTGCTGCTGAGGATCCTTTCTCTCGTAAAACACTCACAGCTGCCTTATGAAACTTTCAGGTAAAACCTCGAATCTACAACTGAGTCAAAACTTCCCCCTCCTCTCCTCACTTCCCTTTACATTTTTGCTTACAAGCTTGTCATGAGCCTGTGGAAGTTTCTTCTCCTTTTTACTACGTCCATTTTTATTTTATTTTTTTTTTTTTCCCAGGCAGAAGTGTAGGTTCAGAGATCTTGAGTGACAGCAACCTCTGTTGCTTTCCTACCATTGCAACATCTCAAATTGGTGGAAAGGGGCAATTATAGTAACCACTAGGGTTTAACAATTGACATTCAGCATCTGCTGTGCCTCTATGGCCATGCACAGCTGTCTTTCTTCCAAGGGAAATGCAGAAATGTGTATCATCTGGAATCCCAATGAACTGAGCTCTCTCTGAAGCACTCTGTGATGGCAACTTCATTTCATTCTGCTTTTTTCAGCTCCAAGATAGCACTGCGCTGAGGGCGATTCATACAACAGAAAGACTAGAGAGGTATTTTAAGGACTGTCCTAAATAATGACCTCCCTAATCCACAGCATAACACAACCAGTTCTCAAAGTTTCTGTGATCTAGTAATAGTTGTAATATTTCATCACATAAAAATTCTGTTTGTGTTTGTCTGGAAAAATATGTTTTTATTATGGTACATTGTGCTAGGGTTTCATAGAATCATAGAATGGTTTGGGTTGGAAGGGAGCTTTAAAGGTCATCTAGTCCAACCCCCCTGCAATAAGCAGGGACATCTTTCACTAGATCAGGTTGCGCAAAGCTCCATCCAACCTGACCTTGATCCAGGCACGGGGCATCCAAAACTTCTCTGGGAAACCTGTGCCAGAGTCTCACCACCCTCATCGTAAAGAATTTCTTCCTTATATCCAATCTAAATCTACCTTATTTTAGTTTAAAACCATTGCCCCTTGTCCTATCACTACAGGCGTTGGTAAAAAGTCTCTGTCCATCCTTCTTATAAGACCCCTTTAAGTATTGAATGACCACAATAAGGTCTCCCTGAAGCCTTCTCTTCTCCAGGTTGAACAACCCCAACTCTTTCAGCCTTTGCTCATAGGAGGCATGTTGCAGCCCTCTGATCATAATACGATTTTCGATTTTATAGGTGCGTGTTTTTTTTGCAGAAGAACTTTTTTTTTTGTCTTAGTAAGCCTGGAAGTTGATATCCTTCACTTTTCTTTACATTTCTTCTTCATGATCATTTTAGGAAGAAATTTGTTCTGGAGTGTGAACTAGGATCCATTTAACAGATGTCATAATAATGTGTCATAGAAAATGTCCTCACTATCACCTCACAACTTCTAACCAAGCAGCTAAAAGGTCTCTATAGATAATATCTTTGTACTATGACTGTGAGGAAGGTATTATGATGTTCATTTTGATAATGGAAAAATGAGAAAGGAGAAATGCTTTGCTGCACTCCCACACCAAACCTGGTGCAGAGGGTGCAGAATAAGAAAAAAGACTTCTTTTTTCCTGTCCCGCATGTGATTTCATCTCTTTCATGCTTTTCCAAGGGACAGATATTAATGTATATTTTCAGGAAGATCATAACATGACCTTCAACATTTTTTAGCTTTTGAGTTGAGGCTGGGTGCACCGAAATGTTATGAAATCAAGTGCCGAGTCCTCTGCTATGAAATATACTTCTTTCTAAAATTTGTACTGTGGAAAAAGTTATGAGCCCCACACTGGGCAAGGGTTTCATTGCTCTGAGTATTAAACAACAGCTGAAAGAACTCTAATATCCCTGTCATGAAGAGCAAGACCCTAGAAATGAGCTGAGCATGCTTCTGTGTCCCAGGAGCTATGTCTACACTAGAAATCTAAAGAGAACCTGAATACTGTGCTGTATTCAACTATGTTTAAGTTACAGTAGTTAATTCCTAGCATGCTTCCTGCATGGTTTTAGCCCATGAATACTTATCCTGGTCTCCTAGATACTCAGAAATAGGTGTAGCATGACAAAAAAATAGGCAGCAAGAATCAGGTCATGTGGATCTGGGGGAAAAGCAGATTTAGCTGCACAGGTGCAAGTTGCTGCAAGGTTGGGGAACCTTGAGAATGGGGTGCATTATTGGGTAGTACAGATGGAGGTAGTGTCCCACTACCCAAGCAAGCTCCAAGGGTGTTCCAAGTGAATAAAATTAAAGGATACCTTTTCACCAGTCACTTTGCATCTGGGGATAATTGGTAGTGAAAGGGTCAATGTTTTCCCCAGAAAAATCTCCTTAAAATGGTGACCTTTGAGAAGCTCCAGTGAGCGGTAACAGCTACGAAATTAATCTCCTGTCACATCATTCTCCAAGCAGAGGATGCATTTTTCAATATTTGTTGAGTCACAAATTGGGAGATTGAAGAGAATATACATTTTCATTATATTATTATTATTATTATTATTACTATTATTATTATTATTGTTGTTGTTATTATTATGCTGAGCATGTGCATATGTGCATGGTGGGCCCATTTTTAGGAATAACATCACAAGACATTATAGAACATGTGCAAAAATTTATCTGTAGAAGAGTGGGTCTTTGTGTGCGTGTGTGGTAATCATAATCAGTCACTGTATTTCTGCCTTGGGGTACACGAGCTGAAAGAAAGGTTGAGAACCACTGTTGTAGATAATCCTCTGTAATGATTTTCCTTTCTTCAGGACAATCTTGACAACAGCACCTTGCCCTAGGAAAGTTTTCTTTGATCCATTTTGTGACTGAAATACAAATTCTCTATTTTTCATTTGCCTCTCTTCAAATTAATGATCCCTGCAATAAGGATGCCCTGCCCAGGAGTGGTTTCTCCAAACAGATTAAAAGAAATAACAAAGCTAAAACTCAGAATTGGGAATTAAGTCTGAAAGGTGGGAGGGTCTTTATTTGCTTTTCTTCCTGCTTTTCTGATGATGCTGTCATGTCCTGTTACACAGATTGTCTCTTTGATATTATTTCACTTATCAATATAGGCAATCAGCACTGTTAGCAGTAGAGGAGATCTGAGGATCTTTAAGGCATAACACTTCATTATGGAGACAATTTTCATGAAAAAATTATGCAAAGTAGTGTACGAACATGCATACAGAAAGCAAGCAGTTAGCAGATCGCTGTGGCGTGGTAAAGTTATCTACAGTTTGGTAAAAAAATGTCTCTTTGTGGCTGTGTTAAAGAATCTGATAAATCTGTCCACTGCTGATACAGCTACACAAAAGTCAGCGTGGCTGCAGGTGCTAGACAACTGAATCCCAATCAAATATGCTAAATATGTGCCTTAAGATGCCCGATAACATTCAAGAATTTTGCACGGGTATGACAGATTTAGCGCAGAGTCGCAGGAGACCCAGGCTCCTCTGGAGTAGATGCAGGAGACAAGTGAAATATTTCACCCGCATACAGGTATGGTGCATACATGTGCAGGTAATGGCAGCATACACCTATATTTAGGCAATTTAATCCCTCCCTTTATGGCCTGGGTGTACTTTTCCATGGCTTTCTGCATTCTTTTGTCTTAAAAACTTAAACATAACATACTTAAAAAAAACCCTAAACCAACAAAAAACCACCCACCCACAGGACTTTCCTAATGTCGAGCTGTGTTTTCCTGGATTTTTTTTTTCTCCTTTTCCTCAAAAAGGGGCAGCTGATCAAGACTGCAGGACTGTCAGTGTGAGGACCCTAGGACTTCTTGGCTGACTACCTGCTGTCCCTCAAATCCCCTCAAAATCCATGCTGTAACTAGAAATGAGGACAAATATTACTTAACCATATCTTTTTCAAGTTCATATCTCTTCACCTACAATTTTCCTTTAGCAAAAACAATAGGACAGGGCACCTGGAAATGTAAGTCTGAATTCCCACAATGGCTGAGGCTAGAAAGATCTCTGGAGACCGTCTAGTCCAAAACTCTGCTCAAGCAGGGTCACCTAAAGCAGGTTCCTCAGGGCCGCATCCAGCCAGGTTTTGAATAGCTCCAAAGATGGAGACTCCACATCCTCCCTGGGCAACCTGTGCCAGTGTTTGACCACCCTCACAGTTAAAAAAAAAAAAAAAAAAGAAAAAGTATTTTCTTACATTTAAATACCATTTCCTGTGTTTCAGTTTGTCACCCGTCACTTGGCACCACTGAGAAGAGTCTGCCTCCATCTTCTTTAAGCCTTCCACATCCCACCAGATATTTATGCACATGGATAAGATCCCTCAGAGCTTTCTCTTCTCCAGGCTGAACAGTCCCAGCTCCCGCAGCCTCTCCTCATACTTCAGATGTTCCAGTCCCCTCATCATCTTTGTGGCCTTTCACTGGACTGGATCCAATGTGTCCATTTCTCCAGTACTGGGGGAACCCAGTACTCAACACAGCACCCCGGGTGTGCCCCACCAGTGCTGAGCAGAGAGGAAGGATCACTTGCCTCAACCTGCTGGCAACGCTGTGCCTAATGCAGCCCAGTGAGGCTCTTTTTGCTTTCTTTTACCACAAAGGCACATTGCTGGCTCATGGTCACCTTGTTGTCCTCCAGGACCCCCAAGGCCTTCTCTGCCAAGCTGTTTTCCAGCCAGTTTGCCCCCAGCTTGTGCTGGTGACTTCCTCCCTAAATGCAGAACTTGGTACTTCCTTTTGTTGAACTTCATGAGGTTCCCATGGATCCAGTTCTCCAACCTGTTGAGGTCCCTCTGAACAGCAGAACAACCCTGGTGGAGTGTAGTGCTGTACGGTCAATAGACTACTCACATGCCAATGGGCTCGGACAGAAAATCTGCGAATAAACTAAATTCAGATTGCTGTTGTTGCTGTTATATTCATTATTATTTTTTCTTATACTTGTAATAAGCCAGTAATAGCTCAATGCAAATCATCAACTGACACTTGAATGCAATAAAAAATAATATAACAGTGTTTGGGACCAAATCAATCTCTATCCTGAATTGTATAAAAAGAAAGAGAAGTGGAGATCTTCAAGCCCTTCCAAGAAATGGATGTTTTTCTGTTACCACAACTATTTTCACCAACCACTTGACAAATTCTTTCTGAACACTAGACAATCTGTTTCTTAAATAATCACAGTGATTTCCTGGTCCTAAAGTTAAAAAAAAAAAAAAAAGAAAAGAAAAGAAAAGAAGATAAGAGGCATGTATTATTTCCTTTGGTATTTTCTTGAGACAGATGATAGCAGATTCTATGATTTATCTCATTGTCTTAACTCCACTGTTATAGGAACCAAAGTTAGGCTCTCAGCACCTTCATTGACTCTGGAGTGACGAGCACATATAAAAAGAAAATCACCACTTGCAGGTGAACATCTGTCAGGTATTTTTCCCCAACTAGCAGACATTAATACTGGGTTATATTATTAATAATTATTATTATTAATTTTTATTAATCTATTCCCAAATTTTAAATCACTGTTTCCTTCTAGCATAAGATACACTTCAATGTGGTAGATGCTCTCTTTGGCTTCAGCAGAGCATGTCAACCTTTAACTAGAGGACAGTGTATTGAGAAGCTTGTTCACTTTCCATGCTCAATTAATCTTAAGTCTCTCTTTGGAGCACATGCTATAAAATGTGTCAAACATACAATGGTTTTCTGATGTGGATTCCAGCTTATTCAACATTTAAATGGGGTCATCAAACTTATTTTATCAATATTTTTATTAGTTAACACTATCTAATCATTCTTATTTTGCTGACTTTGGTCAGGCTAAATTCAAACTGCTCTACATGGAAGAAAATGAATGACTAATCTGGCGAATATGATATAGCTCTTTTACTACATAGCTGGAGTAAATGTAACTTTCATGAAGGTTTACAGTTTATTGCTACAGCAAGAAAGTCAGCAATGCAATTAACTGGCTTTTAATTTTTTTTAAGCCCCTTCTTCCAGTGCCTGACTTTACAAATTAAAATAAGCTTGTTCCAATATTAAATTTTGGGATGTTTACTGCCTTAAATCCGGAAAAAAGCAGAGAAAGCAAAGCAATTTCATGTGGTAAACAAGTTAAATGACTATTGCCTAGGGCTACCAAATAAGTGTGTGGAGCCATAGTGACAATTTGCTGTATTTGTAATATTTTGTTTAGAAAAAAGAACATTATGTTGACATGTAAGTAACAAAGAATTAAATCATCATGGAAATTGTAGTCTCAGGGAAGACTGATCTTTAGGAAGTAAAGCTGACAACATTAGAGTATTGAGCTAGCATCCCCAAAAAGGAGATGAACCAAATTTATATCCCAGGAGCCATTTAAGCTCAAATTGCTGCTGACAGCATCATTATTGAACTACTTATTCATGTGATGGTAGCTAATTAGAAGTGGGGTTCACGTCACTGGGTGTTATCCATAGTTAAAATACATGTCTACATGAAGATTTTTGCTCCAAATCTTTGAGGTGTTTCACAGAAACAACTCCTGAGTCAGCTCACTCTTCCTCTGCTTGCAGCAGAGCTGTTGGGACAGGTAAAAATCCAACCATACAGAGCTGTTGGCCAACAGGTTTTACATTTAGCTGAGGACATAAACAGGACACATGAACAGGCATTAGGGTCAGAGGACTGTTAAATGATAAACCAGATATTTTAGCAAAGCAAAGATGGTTGTGAGCATCTGAAAAGATCAAGACCTTATGATCTTTATCAATATCTCCCAGTGTGGAAGGTGGCCTCTCCTCAAAAAGCTCAGCTGGTTTGCCTTTCCTTTTATTCTCCAAGGCATTGCTGGGAAACGATTAGAAAACACCGAAACAAAATGTCAAAAAATTCCCACTGTGACACTGTGAACTATTAATCATTCAGGTCTGTTATATGCACAAGGGGTGGAGAATTGTGTTTATATTTTTTCTGTCCTTTTATCATAAAGCTGAAGTGCAGTAGATTTTGTAACTAGGCTGATAAACTTTCAAGAAGAATTTGTACAGCTGAAATGGTAAACTATATAGCTCAAATGGGAGTCAGGCTGAAACTCAAAAGCTAGTGAATGGAGCTGAAGGAGTAATGTGTATGCACACATTAAAAGTGAAACTTCTCAGATGAAGTCAAGCAGTTCAGGGGAGACAAGGCTAACAGCTCTAGGACCATAATGTTGCTGAGCCTTTTGTTGTCACAGCAGCCTTGACAACAGACAGTCAAGGACTGAACTCTTCATTTATGAATCACGCAAACCCTTTTTTCAATATTCTTTTGACTAGCACAGGAAGTTTGACTTGGAAGAGACTTGCAGCTTGAGAGAGCATCTGGGAGCATCTGGAAGCATCTGGGCTGAAAGGTGAGACTTTCCTACAGAAAGCAGAAAATTATGCCTTTTACAAGTCCTAGGGAATAACTGAATGCTTCAACTCAAGCAAAGAGGGAGGTAAGAATAGAATAGAATATTTTCAGTTGGAAGGGACCTACAATGATCATCTAGTCCAACTGCCCGACCAATTCAGGGCTGACCAAAAGTTAAAGCATGTTGTTAAGGGCATTGTCCAAATGCCTCTTAAACACTGACAGGCTTGGGGCACCAACCACCTCTCTAGGAAGCCTGTTCCACTGTTTGACTACCCTCTTGGTGGTCTAAACCTCCTCTGGTGCAGCTTTGAAAGGTACCTGACCAGGGGACTATTGAAATATGTTTTGATCTCCAGGCACAGAAGCAGGGTCTTGGCAAGGGGTTGTACTCCCTTCCTTCGCCCCAGTTCCTGCTCCCCTACCACAGCTCTGGCTACTCCTCCAACTTCTCTTCCAATACTCCAAGCCATAGGAAAGTTTCCACTCTATATGGCAACCAGAAGCGTACAAGCAGCACATCCTGCTGTGCCCAGTCCCTTCCCACAAGAAGCTACAAAAAGGATACAGGAGCTGCCATCACAAGATGCAGTGTGAGCATCATGCCTCTTTATAAGACCGAGCATGAGGAAATGGCCACGTTTATGGGTAGAGATGTTTCAATGTGTGCCTGCCCACCCCTCTTTGATTATAGTCGGGCCACACCTCTCCCAATTTCTAATGAGTTATTCTTGGTTATTTCACTAGAAGCCTTTATTGAAAGTCTTTTGTTTCCACACACTGCAGCTGTAACATGGCAAGAGAGAGTCCCTCCTCTGCAAGATTTACCCTTGACTAGAGATAGGGCAGAAAGGGACTCAGTGGCACACAGACATGAACCCAATTTCTAAAATCTCGATCCATTTACTGGGAAGGCAAGTCATTCCTTGTAGGAAACATCACTTTGCCTGTTATGGCACTGCAGCTGTCTACAGGAGACTGTTTGCTCACCTTCAAGAGTTTTGGTGATTCATTAGCCACTCAGATCCCAGAGAGCACAAAGAGGTCAAAGCCTTAACTGTGTGACCAATTAGTTTACAAAAAAAGTAGTACTTGAAAGCGCTCAGATGGGAAAAGCTACAGCACTGCAGAGTTTAGTTGTTAGATGATGCCTCAAGGCATCCCATACCAGGAATTGTATTAATTCCATCTCCCCCGCAGGAGGCATTTCACCTCCAGCCTCTCCTGCGGAGAGCACAGAAGTGAATAGGGTGCTGGAGGAAGTATCCAGAGCACTAACAAATACACACACCTCTTGGTCGTTCTGTACTTCTTGGTGCAGGAAGGGGAAATATGAGTTACTGTGAACCTCTGGGATGGTTTCATGTGTGAAGGTGGCATTGCATACGTATGGACTCTGATGTTGTGGTTCTGCCCAGCTGATCTCTGAACTTTAGCAGAAAGAGGGCATTCTTATATCTCCCAAACAAGAAACAGACAGAGGTGCTTAATGAGGAGAAAGTGCTTATTGAATGCCTTTTCATTGGAAGAGGGATTAAAAAGTGTTAAATCTTAAAAAAGTGGAGGGAATCACAAACTCACTGAAGAAAAATCAGCATGAAGTTTCTCAATTACAATTAAATACCGTACATGTGCATTCCTGTCTCGCTGTAGCTGGCGCAAGGTCTATCCCTCCAAAAGTTGTTCCAAAATTAAATTTATAAAAAGAGGAATAAATTGAGAGAGAAGCAGACAGAGATGCTTTGATGTCTTTGTTTCCTTCCCATAAATATTAATGCATTTCCCATTGCTGCCATTGTGACATGCCATGGACGGGGGCAGAACGTGTGCTTGCCTGGCTCTCAGCCTTGCTGCATACAGATGAGCGCTTTCAGAAAGGCTGCAGGTGAAATGCACGCACAAAGTAAAATTAAAGCTGCCCCTTGTCAAATGCAACAACATGGGCCAATAATAGCTGCTTATTCCATCAGTGGCTAATGCAGTCGTTGTGTCAGAGACCTATTCAATGATGTTGTAGTATTAGGGGGAAAAAGGTAACGCAGGTTGCCAGAGAAAGGGTGAAACTGGCAGTTTATCACTAATACTTCCCCCCACCTTGACTTCAGAAATGTTTCCCTTCTATCACGCTAGTTCCTTTACAACTTTATATCCACAGCCTTTGTCATTCTCATCAGAAAAAAAAGAGTACAGGCTATGCAACAGACTGAAAATGCATCAGATGATATGAATAAATTTTCATGTGTAAAAGCAGATTTAACTTTAGTTGCAAGAAACAAAGGAAAGGGAAAACAATACCAGAAAAATCTTTCAGAGGTTATGATTTCTAGAGGTATCGTTATTTTGATGATGACACCGTGGGAAGTTTTAAATCATGAGTTAATTGTAGTAGCTACTTTTATAAACAAAAGACAAATGGCAATCTTGCCCTTGAGAATCTGAAGTATGACAAATAAGAGGAAATAACAGGAGACAGATAAATGGGTTTTCATAAGGAAGTTCTGAGACAGTTTGTGTTTATGTGAAAATGCAGTGGACTTTTAAATTCAGTTTCTTAATACCACAAGTAGCTCCATACCACAACTGTTTTACCTCCATTCTTTAAAAAAAATACAACTTTTAACATGTCTTCATAAATGGTCGTGTTAACTTAAGGGGAATTTATTTGGCTTTATAAATCTTAGAGAATCAGTCTAGCTTTGTCACATAAATAAACCATGGATTAGGTTTTCTAGAGATAGGTAACACAAGTAGACAAGTCATCTCAAGCTTGATGAATTCTATCTTAGAAATGCCTCTCTGTCTTTCCACTAACTATAGAGGGAGACTAGATAATTTAGCTAAACCTTCTTCATATGGCTAAAATTAAGCTAAATGAATCCTGACTGGAACAAAAATGATGACTCTGAAAAGACCTTCTATGAAGACATGGAAGTTAATTCAGCTGATATGAAAGGTCTCATACCTGTTAGAGTTAACCAGGTATCTGGATTTCCACGCATGTATCAGGTCCATTTATCGTAACAGAGTGTTCTTTGTGATGAAGATTGCTTTGGTACTTTGTATATAAGCATTCCCAATCTCCTGCCTCCTAACAAGAAAGAATTCTTAACAAATTGCTCTCCCCTGTAGCCAAGCATGTCTCTCAAACCTTTTTTTCCATTAATTCATCTAATAATTTAAAATACCTGATCGAAATGTTTAATCTGGGATTATGGTCACTATTTCCTTCCTCTCGCAGCCAATGGAGGGAGATGGACCAAAGGGGACTTCAGATCATACAAAGCTACCATGCATACTGAACCCTACCTTCTCAGGTACATGTTTTGATCAAGTTTCAAGTATGTTTAAGTATCAGCTGAATTTAAAACCTGGACAAACTCAGATAAAGTGAATTCAAAATCAACGCCTCATGATCATCCTTTTTTCTTACTTAAATAGGAGATCACATACTAAATTGTTTGCCCAAACCTTTTGACATTTATTTAAAAGTACATGAAGTAAGCAATCTGTATGAGAGCTGAGAACCTTAAATTTTGGAGATATTTTCCTTCAGGTGCTGAATAGAGATGTTTTCTCCGAAGTTAATAGGATCTTTAAGGTTACAGCCTCTAAGATTAACTGAATTTGAATAACAATGTGTAGTAACCACCAGCAGCATAATAGCAGCACCAAATACACAATCATTTCATAATTACTGAGTGTTAAATACAAAACCTTTGCAAATGCTTTCTTTGGATCCACATAGCAACAGTATTTCAGTTAAGTTTATACCTAGCTTTGAGGTGAGAAAGATATGGATATATATGCAACAAAATGATGAAATATGAGGAAGGATCTTACATGTTTCAGTGTATAACTGCCCAGGGGAAAAAAAAAAAAAAATTCCTTCAGATCTTGCACATCTCTCAATGCATTCCAGAATATTAAGATATGAACAAATGATTATGAATAAATCAGTTGGTGCAACATAAAAATGAGCATTTCTCATATAAACTAAAGTGTGTCTAGCCTACACGATTGAATAGCTGGTCTAAAAAAAAAAGGTGGGGGTGGGGTCTTTACTTCTCTAGGACCTCCCACAAAGTCAGTTACTAAGAAAAAATGCTTTGCCAAGAGCTCGTAACTCACAGCATCTTGATTTGAAATATCACTGGATTTCATTTTATTTGATCTGTCTAACCTCAAAATATAACAGTTTTGATTGATGTTTTCTGCCTCCTCCTCAGTCATCCCCACTTAAGATCTAATAATATATTAAAGAAGTTCAGAGCCCCTTTTCCTGCACTATCTTCTTCCTCACACTGTTTTAGCACTTTTAACTTTAGAACACTTCAAATATCACAGAAGATTCAGAAGTTATCCTAATTGTACTGATATTTCTTTGTTGAGGTTGCAATTATTAAAGCCTTTTTTTTTCTGTTACAAAGTCCATCTTTTATTAAGTTTGGTCAGGATTAGACATGATCAACGAAAAGCAAAATTGAAACTGCTCTGAATAGCTTATGATTAATAAACTTCTTTTAAGTAAACAGTTCACCCAGCTGCATATCAGAAAATGTCAGAGGGGAGCAGTCACTGTGGTGCTACTGGAATTAGGTAATAGCATAATTAGTAGTGGTCACCTGGATCTTACGGTTCTGAGACTAATAAGCACCTAACATTTTAGATATCTTCTTCCTCACTATTAATGTCTGCCAAGACCAAGCCAGAAGTTTTTCATAAATCATTCCACTGAACTGTGAGTGAAAAATCCTTCCTTCTCATTTGTAGCAATTGAGGTCTACAATCAGAATCACTGGGAAGTTATAAGGTAGCTCACAGGACTAATTTCTTCCATGCCTGGAAAAATTTTAGGCTTCAATCATCTGCTATAAGGCCTGAGAAGATCTGTCCCATCCAATAATGACATGTAATATTGAAAGCATAAGGTTCAATTTCAAAGAATAAGACAATGACCAGCACTGAATAACCTCTCAAAACATCTTATGCATATAAAGCAGAAGGGAAATGAGGTTGCAAAATGTGCTTTCAAGGTCTATGAAGTTAAAGATTATCCATACATCTAAGCCAATGCTCACAGAACTTCTTTCTTTTTTGAGAAAATAAATTTTCCATCATGGCCCTGATCCATTCATTGTGCATGATGGCATGAGTCCATCTACTTGATTTCCAAATTGTTATAACCTTTTATAACCTGCATTCATTCCAGGATCAAATTTTGTTATTTTCCTGCCTAACATTTCCTCATCTTGCTGTGATATTCTGTAAATACCTTTCATTATTCAACTTGTTTAATATCAAGTAGTCATCTCCTCTGGAAAGTCCCCATTTCATGAATAGAAATATCTACAAAAATTCAGAAAAGTAGGAAAAAAAAAAATAACAACTCATTAATGCCTAAGAAAAGGGTAATAAAATAATAATAAACTTACAAGATAAGGCTAAAATATGGCTCAAAACAAAGAAATTAGAAGACACAGAGAGAGAAAGGAGCTTTGTGTGATTATTAGATCAGAAAAAGATAAGTAATTTATAAAAGTCAGTCTTTCCACTGCGTGATGTCCTCTGTGTCACATCTGGTACCTACCAGTTTCAGTCTAGGGCTGTATATGTTTACATTAAAAAAAATTTGTTCCTCAGCTTCACCAAGTTATTTGCTGTTTTATCCTCGATAATTCACACTGGACTTGTTCTTCCGTTGCCCCTAGAGATGTACATGTTTTCATGTCCATTTATGTCTCCAGTATTCCCCAGACAATATTATGTCTCAGTTGGGTTGGTGTACAATGAGAAAATAAAAAGTTTCTCAGCGTTTCTCTTCTTTCTTGTTGATGAGTAATAGAGGCAAAAAGTTAGAAACAGTGTCTCTGGACAGCTTCTAGAGATTACAGAAATAGAGGTTATTCCAAAGCCCAAGGAAGTCAATTAAGAGATTCATTGACTTCAACAGGCTTTGGAGCAACACGTAATGAATGTAGGTTTATCTCACTATCTGATGGAGAGCCTCAGATCAATCAACATTGCAGCTGCTCAAGAGGAGAAAACTATTTGTAAATAAATTATTCACTGATTAGTTATGATACTCTCCCCAAAGCATTTAACTACTCAACTGACAGTCTACAGAACTGATTATAAAGTGGCAAATTTTAATGGTGAGTAATTCAGGGAAACAAAAGCTCTATCTCTCACAAATATATGCTAGAAAGCTGATTCCATAACCCTGATGTATCCTACTTGCATTTTTTCTAAGACTTTTATCTGGCCTTTCTTATTATATCATCTGAATGCTTTACAAGTCTTAATAAATTTATCCTCATAGTGTCCCTGAGGCAACAGCTATGTGAACAAAGTTGCCCAAGACAAGGAACCTTTAGGCAAAAGCCTGGAGGAAAATGCTGCAGGCAATCACATGCAAAGGAACAGCTGTCCGGAGAAGAAAATATTCTGCCCCAGGAAGAATTGACCATGGGACAGAACTGGGGAATGTCCTTGATCAGGTCAGATTTACTGGGCTATGTGGCTCCAGTTTTTCCTTTCTTCCTTCTGACAGATGACAGATGGGGTTTTCCCAGAATTTCTCATGTCCATTTCAGAAGTCATAAAGATTTTAAAACTGTAGACTGCATTTTTTGATGCTGTCCTTCCGAAAGCTAGATCTAATAAAACGGTTCATGGAGTTATTATGAATATCAGTTTGTAGTGCTGCAGCCCAGTAAATACAGTATTGTTATTGCTACTAAGAGGCTTTGTATTGAGTTTGCAGGGCCTCAGGAGCAAGGCTTGTCAGGCTCGCTTTGTCTGAATTTGTGTTCACTTGCCTGGGGCTTTGTCTTAGCTACTTTAGCTGAAACAGTGTTTTCTAACAACAGATCACTGGCTAATTTGTTTTACTTTGTATTTGTATGGTACAATCATAGTTTTTAAGCAGATAGATGCAAAAGGCAGTTTTGTTCATACTGAGACTCCTTCTGTAGTATTTTTCCTTTCTGTTATAATCACATCTGGACTAATAATAATTTGGATTAGACTGTTAAGATGTCAATTATACCAACAATAAATTCCTGGATTTAGACATAAGGCGTTTTCCTTTTCCCTAAACAAGACTGAGGGTAACTGGTTCAAGTCTGTATACAATGCAAAGCAAACAACATAACAGTTGTCCTGGGCCTTCTGGTGACAGATGCTGCTCAGCTGAGAAGAGCAAGGTGTTCTTTACCCAGAAGTTTACAAGATCAAGGGTAAAAGATTACTACAGGCAACTTAGTATGTAATAAAGGAAGGAGGCAAAGTATCAGAAATATAACCAGTGAATGAAACTGATTTAGCAGAGAGTAAAAACTCTTGCTGTGCATTAAGTAACCTTTGTACACATGCAGCAGAAAGTACAATTTAATATTTTGTACCTGCATCTACTTAGGCTTCTGAGTGAAGAAATCATTGATCAGCATTAAAAGCAATTATATCAGTTTGCTGATATATTTTTTAATTAATTTATTTTTCAGCAAACGTGCCCAGAGGGAGTTTTAGAGAGATTTGCACCTGCTCAGAATCCAGCCTCTAATCTTCTGCTCCCACTGATATTTATAAAACCTTCCTTTCCTTATAAAGGGCTAATGCCTTTTAGAAGTGGTACTTCTTTGTAGCCAGGGATTAGGATTCAGAGATGATCCTTAAACGTCCTGCTGGTCTGATCTTCCTCCTTTTCCACAGCACGTTGCTTAACGGACTTAGAGGAAGTAAGTATCTCCTATTCTTACACAAGTCTTACACAGACCTTTAAATGGTGCAAGATGGTCAGTGCTGCAGGGCCAGCACAATGCTACGCTACGTGTTACAGTTCAATAGACTTTGCAATCCATCTTCTGCTTGTCTTATTGTCTTGCTCATTCCCTATCAGCCATCACAGTAATTTTCCACTGTCAGCTCATACATATTCCAGCAACTCCCCAGAAACCACACATTGAATAGTTTTTCTCTTTTTGCAGTCATTTATTTGTAGATTAGCCTCTCCAAAGAAATAAAGACCATCTCATTGCCCTCATTTAAATGGACTCTCAAGGCCAACTGATCACATTTGCTTCTAATTTGTAGGGCTATCTTCAATGGTATTGCTCTGTTATATTGTCCTACTGCTTTGTAAAGTGCATGAATGCTGCATGGGAATTTTGCTTAAATTATTTGTTAATACCTCAAGTACAAAAGGAAATGAGAGCAGAAAACCTTTGCCAATCTCCCCAATGGGGAGGGGTGTTTGTGCTAACTATGATGTTTCTTAAAATTTTGATATAGCTTGAGAAGCTTTTAGGTGGCATAGTCTGTTCAAGACTTCTCTGGGATATTCTAAATTTGCAAGGAAAGACACTGGGGCTTACCACTAATATCATCATATGCATAATACATTAAAGCTTTCTTGTTAAAGATTCTTTATAGTATACTTCAAAATTCCTTTTCTGAGATGATTTAAAAGCATTATAATACAAAGTCAGTCTCATAAAATTCTATAAGTGTTCATGCTAAGCCTTTTTTAATGCTATTGAACATCAATATGCCTTATTTGAATGTAACTCCAGAAAATTATTTGTGCTTTTAAAATTGCAGCCAGACTGCTCAATGCAGGAATGATTTCCTGCGTGTATTTAGAGCAATTGCTACATGTGGATTTGACTCGCCTCCTTGCCTGACACTAAAGAATGAATTAGCGTGGCATAACTTTCACTAAAATCCCCAGGCTCAGTTGACTTTCCCTAAGATTCCAGAAATTGCCTGTGCAATTCACACGGATGTATCTAAACTTAGTATAAACCATTGACTTAGGCATTGATACCAGAAAAAGGGACAAAGCATAGCTCATTTGACAACAAACCCCACAATTCATCAGCCAGGGGAAATTTCTGGCAGTTGACCTGGTGAGTTACGTGCTAGCCTATCATCTCCTATGTTACCTTTCCGCAAGGTATTTTAAATTTAAATATGTTCTATCTTTACAAACTGCACTTGATGCAATAGCTCTAGCAGAGCTCAAAATGTAAAAGCGTCTTAAGAAGTGTACGTCCCTCCTCTCATGAGATAACTACTGGGGTGATTATTATGGTGACTAAGGAGAAATTAAGCATGTATGGAACTTGATGATTGTCAGGAAAAAACTAAACGTGTTTGAATTACTCTTAATATGAACATACAAAACCAATATTCACAAGTAATATATATACTTAGTGATTCAAAAGGTCTGTTTTCCCAGAACTGAGGAAAGTTATAAGGAATACTGATTGGAGGAAAAAATAAGCAAGAAACCTGAAGGAAATTTAGGACTTCATGATAGTTTAGTTGTGTACTATTCCATAACCACTGAGCAGAACAGCTATGCTTGCAAGCTCAGTGGCAGAAAAAGGGAGCAATTCAAAGAAAGAGTTGTATAACAGAGAAACATCATAATCTAGGTGAGTAGCATAAACTAGATAGTAATTCAGACTAGAACTAGTAGGCATCATCTAGTTCTGCACAGTGTTTCAGTACAGCGCTAATTTTCCCCTTACTGAAGTAGCAAAGCAGCCCCGTTAGATTTGCATGCAAGGAATCCCATACTTCAGTATCCAAAAAGAGATATCAATAAAATGGAAAGATGACAGCTAACTTCAGGTAAACCACATTTTAAATTTGCTATTTATAGCAGGGATTTGCTAGCCTGACTGGATGCCCCAATCTAGTGTTTTCAGGGAAACAAAGAATTTACTGTAAGAAAGAATTCAGGTTCATCAGTAACCAATTAAAATCTGTTTCTTTCCTCCCAGCAGGGATACAAACAGCTGTGTTATCAACATAGAGGACAGAATAATCTGTTAACATTTTTGGCACACATTAATGGGCTATCCATAAAGATCTCTTAATAAGGCATTTGAAATCCCAGGGAAATGCCTCCCAACAAAAGGCAATATTTATTTATTTAAACTTGCACTCTTACCCATTACCTCTTTGGACCCGCTGCTGCATTCTTCATCTAACTGAATGAAATCATGCATGAAATAGTATTCTATTTAGTTTAATGGTTAACAGAACCTGAATGGCTACGTGCAATGCATTAGCTTACTTCTGAAAGACTCAGTAATTTTTAATACAGCGCAGAACTGTTCAGTGTATAACCTCAGTGAATAGGCCAGCCTTATTTCCATCATCAGCAAATATATTCCAGAAAGTTGTTCCATAATATTCATTCTTATATATATAATTTCATCTTTTACAAAAAGAACCCTAAAAATCAAACTCCCAAAGCTCCACATTCTCTGATTTTATTATCAAATATTACCTCTGCTAGCAAGAAAATTTTAGTGTTATTTCACTTTTTATCCTCACTTCCTTTGAAAGAATAGCAACCTTTGTCACCATTTGCCCAGTTATCTCATAAGCAAATTTGTCTTTTTCTGAGATTCCTCTTTTGATAGAACACCTTCCTTAAATACTACACTTTCCTTAAATACACTGCTATTAAGGATACTTTCTTTAAAGTTATTAAAGAAAATTTCATCTGTACTCTTTATCATCCTCACATTTCAAATGAAAGTAAAAGAAAACAAGATCAGTGATAGCATAGAAACTGTATAAATACTTGAATTTATCATTTTTATTGCAATCCAACTAGAAAAAATAGTGTTGAAGTAGAATGTCGCTGTAAAAGGTGCTGCAGAAACAGTTTAGCAAGAAGATTTTGCCCCAGTGAGTCTGTCTAATAATTGATATGCATGTAGCAATCGCATTAATATCCATGAGCTTTGTTTGTTGAAACCCATCAGGAAACATAATGGCATTCCAGAAAATTGCGCTTTTCAAGGTCAAAAGTTTTTTAGAAATTTTTCTGAATTTTAAATGACTAGGATTTTAGAACTGGGACAGATTCATCTCTGCAGGATTCCATGTCTTAAAACATCATTAAGATGTACATAAACACGTGTCCCAGAACATTTCTTGTTCTTCTTATTCCAAATATGTTTCCTATCAAGCCTTCCTCAACATAGTTAGCCCTGCCGGCTGTGTCCCCGCCACCAGTGCAGAAACCCCAGAGGCAACACTGACGAGATATTCTGAAGTAGGTTTTCTTTGCTGCAAGCTAAAGCCAATTATCCTTGTTGTAATGTCATGCTGATGCGGCTATACTGCTTTTGGGATTGGACCTCAATGTCTTCATATGGTTTTTGACTCTTGTTTGGCCATCTCTTAAAGCGGGCAGTGTTTCACCACTGACTTAAGATTTCTTTCGGTTGCCCACACTTAGGAGACCTAGGACCATTTGAGATATCCTCGGGTATCCAAAACATCCAGATGGCACTGGCAGATCTCACACAGGACCTGAGGGAGATTGTGCACATCTGGAGCAACAGCTGGAGACCAGATAGCACTGCCTGGGTTATCTCAGATCGTAGAAGATATCTAGGTGAGGGCTACTGAATAAAGTCCTTTACATTTACACTTCAGGCATGGCTTATATTTTCTGTTATGGGTGTAGAGAGGTATCCTAGGAAACAGTAACCTGAGGACCAATCCTACTGCATTTTTTTCTCTGGGTATTCTTCCATGTTAACCAGGGGTGGTAAGACTTCAGCCTCTAAATCCTGTGAAAGTCCAGTGAAAGTTCTGTTTTTTCTCTCTTCTATAGCTGACAGTGTATTTATCCTTCTCTTCAATTCTTCCCTCTGAAATAGTCATTCAGCTCCTTTTGAAACAAATGGGCTTAGCTCTAAGGTTGATACCTGACCTCTTCAAAATTATTTAAGATGCCCCAGGGCTTACTTGTTCATTTCTTGACTTTCAGCTGCAGACAACCGGAAGATGACCTATGTAACTGTACTTTCTCTATTATTCCTACCTCTATCTCTTCAGAATTTTATTGCCACATGGAATAAAGGCTTTGAAACCTTCTAAAACAAAATACTTAAGCCTAGCTTCATCCAGCTTAGCTTGATTCATTCTACTTACGATTCAAAACTTTTGTGGATGGGTTTACCCACCTCCACTTGGCAACTAGACCTCTAACATATAGATATCAATTAGATTCCCAAAGGGTATGAAACCAGAACTGAGAGCCAGATTCCAGCAAGTGTTTGGTAAGAACAGGATAATTGGCTTCAAATACATTAAAAAATGCAGTAGCGAGAAAGGGAACAATATGTGTTCTACGTCCAAGATAGGACAGCCGAGAAATAACAACCACAGAGAGGAAGCATGAAGGAAGTCTTTTTAACAACAAACGAATCACTGGAGTTCCACAGAGGTTGCTGCATAGGATTGCTGCACTGGAAGTCTTTAAGGAGTTTGGCAAACTACCTTGTTAAGGCAGGAAGGTGGACAAGATGACTTTTCTGTAAGTCTCTGCCACCCTTTTAAGTCAGTATCAAATTATATTTTAATTCATGAATTGCTCCTCTGGGAGAAATAGGTTTATACCTAGAGTGAGGTGTCTTGGCATCTAAATAAGCTTTCATAGTTTGGCCTTAAGAATTCAATTCAGAGGCCAGAGAAACTTTTAGATCCAGATATTATGAGCTCATCAAATCTAACACTTTTTAAAGAGATAAGAACTATACTGATACCTGACTCCCTTGACAGAAATTCAGGGATATTTCTTGGAGAAAAGAAAAAAAGAAAAAAGAAAAACGTTTAATCTGTAGCTCACCACTAACTAAACAAAACCTTTCCATTTCTTTGCTGCTTCTTATTTGCATCTGACCTTGAGTGTCTCTTATACCTGAAAAGGAATGAATATTTTTCATCTACCCTAACTCTCATTTCTCACACTCATGATTGGAGGGGTGGAGCTATAATAAACATGAACGTTTAATCAATAGCCTAGTATGAACCGAACAGTAAAGCGCAGACTGAATAATGAAGAAATACAATTCTTACTCCTGTCGCATCTTTAATTAGAGCTTTACTACATGACGCAAATTGCTTCGGTCCTGTGATATTACCCAAGATGTTTAAATGTTCTACAGAAGTATTGATTTTGTTTTGAATGTCAGATCTTGCGCTTGGCAGCTTTTTCCATGAAACAAATGGATTACACTTGGAATTCTAATTAAGCTGCATTTCTAAAATGAGAAGCAGATAAACAGCAGTATAAGTATACAATTATTGGACTATACTTATCAACCTTCATATGGGCAAAACAACCACAATTTTGAGTAGTATCAAATAGCACATGATTTGTTTTGAATGCAAGCTTTTACAAAGATGAATGTCTGTATTCTCAGTATATAATTTGCCATCTTGAAAAAGACTGGTTAAATAGTTCAAATGGTACATTATTTTTATTTTTGTTTAAATAGGTTTGGTGACTTAGCAGTGAGAAGTATTAACCTTTGGAAAAATCAATTGTCTTCTCATCTCATCTAGTTAAGAAAAACACACATGCAAGAAAAACTCCACAGAAACCTGATAAAATTTGTCAGCAGTGAACACAACCCTCACTCTAAACTAAGCTTTCAGCATCTGTGTGGTGCAGTAGATGGTCTACGGCAAGGAAAATTTAGAGTGGAGCTGAGTAAGAAAAGACTGTGACTGAAAAGCTGAAGGGAAAGACCTCAACTGTTTACCATGACCAGTGAGTAGCTGATACTCAGCACTTATTCTTCATTGTGTTTTGAGCTACAGGCTTCTTGTGTCACTTCTTTTGAGTACATTGACTTTGGAGACCTTCTGAGATTGTACGAGATGTACCTGTTAGAAAGTTCCATCTCACATTCATCAATAAGATATACACCATTCTAACTTTATTTTCAATTCTTTCATCATCTAAAGACATAAGCTTCAGATTTATGTTCAGGTCTGTTGTTGCTACTGGCTTCCTTTTTTTGTGTGTGGTTTTTAACTTCTTCCCCACGCGCACCAAAATTGCCATCACCCCTTCATTGGTCTTAATAGTGATATGACCCAGACAAAGAAAGAAAAGTCTTTACCAAGACATGGCTAGTTCAAAATTGCATCCTACAGCAAATTGACAAGAAACATAAGTAACCCAATGTTCTAGTAGCTTCTATTACTAAACATTTATGAGGTTTCCAAGTTTATTTAGTTTCTAAAGAGTTGACATAATGTTTCCAAATATTGGAAGAGATCTTAAAATCCATGCTCCAGGGATTAAAACCATAATTATTAAATCTTCCAATTACTCATATGCGCCTAACTCTAAATTGTGGCAGGTTTTATCTCACACACTCATACATACACACACACAGAAATATACACACAGAGCTAAAGGACAATCTCTGTATTTACAATATCTGCCACATAAGGAATTCAATCGCAAAAAAAACTTTGACCTCTTAGTAAGCCATTCAGGTATTCATCCAAATATTACTTGTTGTGAGTTCATTATATTCTCCATAGTTACTGTTAACTAAAATCCTCTGAAGCATCGGTGTCCTGACCTGGTCATTACACTCACTACACAATAAAGGATACTACATTTTAAATGTATGGGAGTGAAAATAAGATATTTCATAGAAAATAGAGTAACTCTAGCAATGATATTTAACAGAAATCATTTTACGAAGGAAAAATGCGGAGCTTCACTTTTCAGGAAAGGTAGTAGGCCTCACTACTGCATGAATGATGTAAAAAATTCCTCTGTAATAAGGAATTTTTCTTCAACTCACTTTTTGGGAGTTCGTGGAATTAATTAACAATTAGCTTAATATTCCTTGCAAAACAGTAGTATTCCTCAGACCTGAATATCTTTTAGTTTGCTTTTTATTTTAAAGCCATTTCTAAGCACTAGTTTTCCCTTCAACAGCTTCTTCACCACCTAGCTTTTTAATTTAGTGTTAAAATTTCACAATAAGGCTAGTAGAATACCTAGCCAGACTAGAATACTTAGACCATCTATTTAAATTATTTGCCTGCCCCTGATTCCTGTATGTTCTGTAAACCCCCTTCTCAGACTAAATCACAGTGACTGTTATAGAGCTCAAAAGCACAGCAATGAGCACCAGGCCCATGGAGAGTAACAGAAGCCATGTAGGAAGCCAGGAGATTATAGGAGGTGCTACAGTAAGCTCAGAGTACACAACTGTAGTGCAAGATCCACTATATTGCTCCCACTTTTATCGCAGAGCGTATCCTAAAGAAAAAAATTGTAAATTGGAAAATAATTATTCTCTGTTTATGAATAACCTATTGTTCTGACCTTTTTGCTTTGAAGTCAGTACTTGCTCCAGGGTGATTCAACACTATGCTTTGGCTTTGATGTACAATCTTAAAAGCACCATTACAGGCATTTACTGGAAGGGAATACCTTGTTGCCATGGCTACTAGTGCATCACTTGAAATTGTGATATAGCTGGATTTCATCACTATGACACTAATTTTCTCCAGTGCAGCAATGGAGGGACTAGATCATAACTGTATTAGATGCAGCAGGGCTGCATTTCCTCCTTTTCACTTCTTAAAGTTTGTGTAGGTGAAACCCATGACTGTAAGAGCAAATCTGTAAGCCAAAGAAAACCATGCCAACTATTTTTTATAGGGAGGAAAGAAATAGAGAGTATTTTTGGCTTTGTTTCTTACTAGGAAAAAATGAAATGCAGAATCCTGTAGGAAATCAGCTGTCAGGCTTACCATATCTCCACTGCTACGAGATAATGACAGTCAAATTAAATGCTTTCCTGGCAACTGCTTGGCCCTAATCCAACGCTCACTGAGTGTTCTCAGCTGAATGTGGTATTGTGAGTTGTGGTGTGAAGAACATTTCTTGGGGCATGTCTTTATCACAGACAGAGCAAGGCAAAGAGGACCTGCACCAAAGAGAAGGAAGCATCTGTACAACTTTTGTATCCCCAGCAGTTCACATACAGCCAACTTAGAGCAAAAAGTGTGATGAAATTGCCATTGTGTTTGGAAATAACCTCTAGTTCCAGGTTCATCATGACCCAGTCCAGCTCAGTTGTCCCTATACCTGCCACACAGATGTGCACTGAGACAGCTGTAATGTCCCAGATATAAGACAGATCTATGGAGAAATGTACAGCAATTGAGTGTGAGATTTGTTTTCAGCTGGGCTGAATAGAAAGGAACAGTTTTATCCCAGTACCTGTCTTCATACCTCTTCAGGCTACAAGCTAAACCTTTAGAAGTTAACTGAAAACAAAACTTTCTACAGCCTTCTAGTTAAGGGATTTAAGGGAAAGAAAACCCTAAATCCTTCGTCCTCTCAGTCACGCTTTCATCCTCAAACATTCAGCACACATGAAGGATCCCAACTGAAATCCCAACTTACATCTTATTCCTCACCTAACTTGAACATCTAAGTAAGAGTCATCTCACCAGAAGTATAAACAAAGGAGGAAGCTTCAACTGTAGGTTCAAGCATCTACTTTCAGAAATTTACAATAGAGATACCTGCATCTGAGTCCCACTGTAAGAGCAGGATTCACTTTCTCACAGATAGAAATCTAGTACCATTAGAAATGCCTTCTGATTGAGACATAGCTGGCCGATACAACACAGGTCTTATGGAAAAAAAAACAAACAAAAAACACTTGAAGAGGGAGCCGGACACTCAGCAGAATGCACAATTCATAGACAGGCAGTGAATCACTCCTTAAATTTGACCTAAGGTCATCATCTAGGTTCAATGTGTCTTCAAATGAGAGCTACCAACACCTTCAGGGTATTAGTGGCCTCAGATATCTGTATTAGGATAGGATGAGGAGCGTTTGGGAACATTTATTTTTCAGCATTAACTATTGAAAGGAGCTTAAACAACTACTTAGGCTGGATGCCTTCAGGTAAATACAACCAAGATGATTCTGTCCTCAGCGTTTTGGTTTCATACAATTTTAAAAAAAGTATTTATTTTAATTTAATATGTTTCTGTGAAATAATCAATTTCTGCAAGAAAAAAAAAGTAAAATAAAAAAGGACCAGCTTAATTGGTTTCATTTTTATCTTCATTATTACCTCTGGGTAATCACAGTTATTCCCAGTTCACCACAATTTTGGTGGAATGCATGAGTAGCAAAGTCCCCAGTGAACTCCCAACATACTTCCTAATCTTTAGCTTTCAGCTGCCAGATGTTGTAGCAAAGTAAAGATAATTGTGTCTGAGAAGTTGCTAAGTATGTATTTACATAAATTTGTCGCTATTAGGAAAGTTTGGTCCACTGCATTCTTAATGCATAAATTCCAAAGTGACTGATGTGCAAATGTTTTTTTTTTTGTATGGAGTTTGGTTCAAACCCATTTCTAATTAGAATAGCCCGATTTTGAATCTACTATTTTAATCACGTTTTCTTTCTGCTTTTAGCACATATATTCCCTATTTTGGTCATTCAACAATGGGAGATTGCTCCCCTCCCCAGACTATCCTCGTCTTTAATATTTAGAAGACCTTATAGCTCAAAGTGACACCAGAAGCAGCTTTAAGAAATACCTGGCTTACATCAGGTAGGTGTTACAGTGTTTGAAATTATATTCAAATTTTACAATCAAACAAATTTGCTGCAGGAATTAGTGATCTTAGTGTGATATAAGGTTACATGTACATCCTCTAGTCAAATTTGAACCCATAAAAGTTAAGTTCAGTTAAAAATATTAGCTTGTAAAACTGTTGTGGTGTCAAAAGTTTAAAGAGTAATTTTTTATAATGAGTTCTCTCTGTAAGGCAGACCGGCTTTCCTCTTCTGCTTCCAACATTTAGATGTAGATTTACCAAGCAGCGCTTAACATCTCAAAGTAACTCTGTATCTAAACATACCTATTTGCTTCCACTTAAAGTGCAACATACTTTTCCTGCAGAAATGACTAAACAGAAAAATGACGCTTGGTTTTTAACTTTAGTTAACCTATGATACACAGCTATCATTACCCACAGAGAATGAGGAGTATTGATTTTAATTTGTCCAATAACAAAGTCCTACAGAAGACTTTGAAATAAATTCCTCCCTTACCCCACATGGTAGCTGTTCAGATTTCTCCAGTCTTTTCTCTCTCTCTCCTGGAATAGGACTTTCAGATTTAAGTAGTGACTATTCGACATATATGTGCCTAATGTCATTGATTCTCAGTGCTGCTATTTAACTGCAACTGTTGACAATTAATTTGAGAGAGCTACATAAAGCTATACATAAAGCTACAAATACATTTTTAATGAAAAATGTTAACAATTTTTTATTATTCTTGATTTTATAGCAAAAATGCTGCACTCCTCTAAACAAACGCTATCTAAATTTTACGCACTGTTCATCTTGCCCATAATTTGTATGTATTAGTGGTGGCAGAGTTTGTAATTGAAAATGTTTGCTTTATTACCTGAACATTGTCAAATTTTGGTTGCTAAAGTGACTTTTGTAAAGAATTTTTTTTTTTTTTTTTTGTAATTAGGAAGATTTTTCCATTAAAGATTTTTCAAAATATCAAAAAATTACTTTAAATTTATTGAAAATAAGGTAACTTAGTAAACAGTTTTGATAATCTAACAAGATCATTTTCTTCATTTGCTATAGCCTAGAAGACTGTAGTAAGATGTTATTTTTATGAGAGTTTAGACTTCCAGACATTCTGTAAGATCTTTGTCATATTTTAGCACTTCTCTCTCTCCATTTAAAATTTGGCAGATCAGAATATAACTAGGATGAACAAACATCGATGGAGAGGGAAGAGAGGAGATGCTGATTCCTGGAAATCATTCAAACCTCAAAAAAAGGGTCAGGTTCAGGGTGCCCATTTCCTTAATTAAAAATCTAGTCAATCAATCCCAACGTCTCTCTCGTTCACATTAGAGTGACAAACCATGTCGGACCAGATTCTTCTCTGTTTTTACAGTCACGTAATTGAAAGCTGAATACACTACTGTATGAAAGTTAATGTGCCATCCCAGTGGCTATTCTTAGTCCCTATTTTCTCATCTTCTACACAATGGTTTAAGAAATAAAATCAAATAGTGAAAAATAAGGCATCATTTGGGTTCATCTGGTGAGCAGAGAAGGCTTCTAATTTTACAGAAAAGGATAAAAAAAGCAGCCTGTCCATTCCTCAAAGTGGTGATACAGAGCCAAGCTCTATGGGGTTGCTGACTGGATTTATTGTATGTCACACAGATCAAAAGTAAGTGTAGGCAGCGAAAGAGTCTTGATACCCAGCTGGGTAGGATGGTTTGTGAGCGTAACAGACACTGACTGTGCCACAGCACAATACTTCTGCTTGCCAAGTTAATTAAGTTAGGATTGAATGCCCATGGATAACAGATAATAATATCAGCCACATACAAAGGATATGTGATATTGTAGATTAGTTTTATAAGAACTGCTTTGTCTCTCTGACAGGGAGACAAAAATGTGCTGCCGTTAAGCTCGGAGAGATGGGACTCCTGCCATATTCAAGAACATGCCTTAGTTTGTATTTTTTTCCTTTATTATTTCTATTTCCCATTTAATAAAAACCTGTGCCTTTGAGCTATATGCAAGGGAAATGGCAGAAAAGGTGACAAGCCCAGGAAACTGCCAGAGGTGAACTTTTCAACTCACAGCAACATCTCAAGGCAGGCTGTAAATAGGATTACTTTTATTAGAATGCTGCCTGCTACAGCTGCTCTCGTTAAGGGCCTGTCACTCTGCCCATTGTGCATGGCAAAGTGACGGCAGCCCAAGCCTTGGGGACCCAGCGCAGGGCCCCCACTGCCAGCCGTCACTCAGGTGGAACAGTCCCTTTGAGTCAATAACAGCGTCTGTCTGAAGCATAAAACAGGATTTTAACGTGCTTTACAGAAGATAGGCAGGTGCTGGGATTACCCTTTCAATAGAAACACAGGTTGTCAGTAGAGGGCCAGTGAACCACCAAGAGCCATTCCCCCCCGCCGTGGATGTGCCTCCAATGAATTAAGGCATGCACCAGCATGTCACCATGTTGACCACATTGGTGGTTAAGCCCTTCTGTTCTAGAGATTTTTTTTTTCCTCTCACCTCCTAGTCCAGTGCCTGAATCACAAGAGGCTTAAATAAGGCAATGCTCAGTCTGGGCTGAGTCTTAAAAAGGAATTATCAAGCTTTCAGGTAAGCTCTCAAATGTTTCCAAGGTCTGGGCCACTGCAATACAAGGTGGGGTGTAATGATCAAACCACTCGGAGGGAAGCACAAGGATTACGGTGGTCTGCACCTAAAATTTATGGAGATGAAGAACAGATAAGAGCAATGGAAATAAGGAAATAGCAATGGGGAGAGCTTCCTGGAAAGACCAAGAGTTGCAGCAAATTTTTTTGTAGGATGTACCTGTTACTGCAGCTCATAGTCAGCAGATGTGGATGGAACACTACATCTGCAAGTCAACCTGAGTTCCCAAGGGAGGAGAAAGCTCCTGTGAAATTATCAATTCTCCCCACCGGAACCTGGAATACATATATATATATATACACACACACACACACATAAATGTATATGTTTAAGCACTTGCAGCTCCAGTTTCTCCAAGCCTCTCTAGTGTAAAAGCCCAGTTCAAGCTGGTAAGAAGGTCCCACGCTACAGAAAGCAGGAAGTCTAACTGAGGTCCTCATCTCATGCATTTTACTCTATCTAAGCAATCCTCCATTTCACAGGATGTTTTGAAGTTGAAGTTTTGTTCTAGAGGGACATTGCAGCAGACATTGAAACTGCATCAACTGAAATACTTTTAAAATATGAGATAATTTGAATTCCAGACCCAGTGTAGCAAAAGGAGGAAGCTGGAAAGCTTTAGGCCACACTGGAGAGAGAGTTAGATTTTCCTCGTGTACTTGACCCTAACTCTGCAAAGGCATGTATGTACTTCTGTCAGGGACTAGCACAAGTGTAAACACTTTTTAAAAAGGATATACACTTTTAGGTTGCTATTCTGCTAATTTTGATTAACATTACTAAAGTATTACTGAATTGGATGGGTTTATAAAAATATTTAGTCTGGACATATCTTGCAGTAAGCACTTGCAACGATATATTTGTAATACCTTTTATTGTTTCCTTTCTCAGAGAGGTTTATAGGAGTGCACATCTCTCAAAACATACAAACAAAAAGCTATTTAAAAGATATTATAAAAGTCTATTGTGTTTCATGATCTGATTATACTTATTCTGTTTCAGGACAAGCACGCTATTTGGAAAATTATAGTCCAGTCACCTTCTTGAGAAAATTCTTATTTATATTCCTGACTGGCATCTCCTATTTCTCCAAGTGATTTTGCTCAGTTTGCATGAAACAAATCATCTATACAGAGGAAGACCAGGTCCAAATTCACTCCTGATTTATCTCCACCAATGCACAAAAGGGTAAAAAAAATCCATTAAAAACAAGGTTAAAAAGAAAAAAAAAAAGAGGCACAAGCATGAGCTAGATGGAAGATAAATGCCAAAGACCTGATTGTCATTTACATTAAGGCAGAATAAAGAAGCTGTGAATAAGAACACAGGGCAGGCTGTGCTTCTGTTTATTTCCAGCTAAATATGTGATGGATATTTTTTTTTGGGGGGTGGGTTCTCATTTGTTTGTGAGAAATTATTTTTTGCATTAACAGGAGCTGTTTTTTTGGAGGACTAGGTGAAAGGTTCAGAGTTGAACTGATTTTACAAATCCTCCAGCTCTCCAGGATTCACTTATCTCTCTCTGAAAGGATCTGTTTATCTCTTCATCACAGGTCTCGCAATCACTGGCTATTATGCGAGGGTCAAGCTCACTCTGAGAAAGGAGAATATACTAAATTAAGATGTATAAGAGATTAACCAGCTCAGGTTAATTGTGTTTTCATTTTCTTAAGAATTTATCAACGCTGTAAAATAAATCTCATTATGTTTTTGCAGTTATTAAAAGAAAATGGGACACTGCATAATAGTGACAGTCATTATCATCAGATCTGAAAACAAGAACAGAAGAGCAATTCTTTCCAGTTGGAAGTATAACCAAGTGGCTGCATTTAACACTGTTTCTATAAACTCCCTGCTATTTCTTCATCTTCTTTTTCTGTTACTATTCAGCAAGAGATCTTGTCACTCTTGCTTACAATGTCATCAAGAAGGCATCTGCGTGCCTGTTGAAACTACTGTTCCTGTGAGCTTTCCTTTCCAGGCCTTGTAACATCTTTTTTGTAACTGTGGGTTAGAGACAAGCCAGCTTCCTTCTGTGAAATAACTTTCTGTGTCGATAATGGAAAGCATAGAGAAAGTTAGACACTGGCTAAGGGGATGGGGGGGGGGGGGTGAGAAGGGAGGGTAATAATAAAATAAAAATAACATCTATCTCCTTGCTACCTGAAGTAGACAAGGTGCTTTGGATCAGCATCTTTGTCATGTTTGAGTCTGCCCACAACCAAAGACACTCTTTGAATGAGGCAGTTGCGTTTTACAAAGGCATCGTTACACACCAGAAGTACTCAAACAGTGGTCACGGGACTTTCCCTCAAGTTGTACCTTACCAATAAGAGGTGACATGTACAACCATGTTGAAATACCAATATTCTGCCTTACTGGAGAGCTGGGTGCACATGTTTTTGTGGCTGAGCTTGGTTTTATTTTATTTTCAACTTGAGCTGCAAACCCAGAGCAGTAACTGGGTCTCGCCCAAAAAACCAGTAACAGTTCCCAAGGTACTCAACCAAGTTCCCAAGGTACTCAAGCCACTCATTCTCCCTTGCATTATACTAACTACCATAAAATACATATTTAGTGCTATTTAAACCGTTGTAGGAAGTGCTGGGGAGGAGGCTGTGCAACCTTCATTATGGTGACTGAGTGTTTACAACAGCAATCCTTTTAGCAATAATGAATTTCCTCATGTGAATGAGGGCTCCCCAGGGTAAAGGGAGTATCCAGCAATCAAGAGCCTTGAATTTCCTTTGTGCTCATTAAAACTAAAAAAAAAAAAAAAAATCCTGCATGGGAAAAAAACCCCATAATAAACAAGGTGTCAATCTGAACACCACAAACCAGCCTCTAAGCAGCAAAAGCTGTGCAAGCACTCCGTGCTTTCCATTTTGCAGAAGATAAAACAGGAACCAATTTGGAATCAATATTAGCTCAATCTTGATTGAACTTCCTTAATGTTAATCTTCCCACTTCAGTCACCCAAAGGACTCTTTACAGTTGATACTAGAGAGGGATGCTTCCAGATCTTAAGCCACCTGAATAATTTTCAGACTAAGTCCAATGATCCTCAGATATTGCCAAAGGAGTCTAGAGTGAGTAGTTTTGTCATTTACTTAACTCCCACGTTTTCCCTGATGTGACTGATGGTATTACAAATCTAAAACAACCTAACTCCAATGTTTTCTTATCCATGAATGATCCTCTGTGAAAACATATGTTATTTTACTTTTTAGCCTGAAATGAATGGAAAGATATATTGGAATGAGAAACTGAAGTATTGTACATAGCCCTAATTAAATGGGATTTTTCATAATTGTAGAAAAATAGGATATAATCTTAAAAATTTATTCTGTTGCTGTCTGATAAAGACAATGGTTTGGGACTTAAAAATGCTGGGGAGAAGAATTGGTGAACAAGGAAGTCTTTGCTTTAATGGTGCTTTTTCTACTTTGCTTCTGAGTAAAAGTTAGTATTTCAAATCATTTTCAGGGTCTCAGGTCTTCAAAAATATTTTATTACATTAGACGTTGGGACACTTCAAAATAAGCACTGTTTCAAAATGGAGAAAAAATAATGTGGATAATCTGCAGTTCAGATTTTTCTCATGGCTAAAGTGAGTCACACAATTTTTCAAAATTTGGAAAAAAACCACCAAAAAAGGTCCTTTGTGTTTTTGCTAGTAGTAACAATTAAATAAATGGTACAAGTAAACCAAACCAAGTACATGATTAAGTAAATAGTCTTTAATTAGCTCTACTAGCAAAACCTCAGCTTGATTCCTTACTCTGCATATTACTTTGTCATTTCTACCTCTTACAGTGCTTATGCCTCACTGCAAGAGACCCTCATCTATTAAATGGGGCTAATAATGCTTTCCAAGCACACAAGAACAAATGTGTCAGGAACTGAGAAGTCTACGTACTGTTGCAGTGTGACTGGACAGCAAACCCCAAAATTTTCAAGGATTTTTAATCAAAGACTTATGTGTAAGATTGTTAATATGGATAAGTGTTCATTCCACTTTTAGCAAAACACTATAGTTACCTCACCATCTAATGGCACGGTTGCATATATTTTAAAATATGAAGATATTTCATTGTTTGAATTAGAATTTGAAATATTTTTTCAGTTAATAGTTCATGTGATTTGTATCAACAGTTTCCTAGATAGAAACAAAACCCACCTAAATGGAAAAGATTTGTTTTTTTCCCCAAGATTATTTGTGGTTTTGTGTCTTCCAGTACAGCAACTGCTTTCTTCTAATTTTTCATTTTGAAGTGGCACCTTCTTAGACAAACAACATCTATATGGCTAGAAATCTAAAATGTACAATTTACACCTGACCTCCTGCCCCTAGTGTTAGCAAGGGGATTGGATTCTATTCCCGCCCCCCCCCCAAGAATAAAGAAAAAAAAAAAAAATCCCTAAAGTATTACTCATTTTTATAGCCAGAAAGAGCATTTCTTATAACTAGGCTAAAGCTACTCAATTGTGAAAAATGACACTGAGCATGACTGAAAGATTAATTCTCCTCGGAACAGAAAAAGAAAAAGACAAAGAAAGAAGATAAAAAAAGTGTATAGGAACTTTTCATGTCATGTATTTCTATTCTTTCATGGCCTGGAGCTACACACCAATGCTTGCATTTCAACAGAGAGTAGGGGACAGACTACTTAAGCTAAATATCAGTTTTTACTTGCTTTAGGGACCAGCAGTTATAGTTGCCCATAAATGTTTTGTAATAGGCAGGCTCATAAATCCAGGTGACAACCTTCCACTTTCAGCAGCTGTAGGAACAGGCCACACTTGGACTGGGGTTTAAAGCACATTGCCTAAGTAATTACAACAGGGTGATTTGGAGTTTTATTTCTTTTCCTGTATTTCAACATTGGTCAAAGAAAATGCATCCTTAATGGAAACAATTTGTTTTTTCTAAGTGTTTTATAGCCAGAGATAACAAAGCACTTCTGAAAGCATTTGTATATAATCCTCCCCTAAAGCTATTTATGCCCAAAGTGTCAAACTTGAATATTTGAACTCACACACCTAAGCCTGTACTCATGCATGTTTGCAAATCAACCTGAATTTCAGAGGAGCTTCCAAGGCATTGCTGGGGGAACAACTTCAAAGGTGTCTCCAAGATGAACGCTGTGGCTAGGACTCGATGGGGCTATTAGGTGCTGCATGGTGCACATCAAACTACTCACTCTCTGAAGTGTATTTGGGTCTCTTTACCTCAGCAATGGTATTGTTAATAATTGTAGACTCCATACTAGGTCCTACTGGCCTTTTCCTGAATTACCAGCCCATTTCTGACCACGACTGGTGTCCCTGCTGGCTGGGGCTCTGCTACGAACCCCAGTCTTTCCAACAGAAAGAAGAGGGGAAGGAGGAATTGAGGCAAATTGATATTTTAGGCATGGGACTCAACCAGAAAGCCTCAACACAGAAATGCATAGCACTCTTGTCAAAGATAAAAACCAGGCAGTTTACCTTCACAGTGAAGAAATCAGGTGGGGACATAACAACATAGACCCATGTCATTTTTCCTTTGTCTAGGCTCCTCTCCTTGTCTGTCTATTTTATAGCCTTTCTCACCTCTTTCAGACAAAATTCACTTCCAAATTAGGGTAATGTTAGCCTAGTCTTTACCTAATTGGCCACTTTTTTCTTTTCCCCTTGCAGTGGGGAGAGGTTGAGTTTAATGAAATTCAGCTGAAATTGAATTCCCTCATTAGCCTTTTCTATCAGGTTGCCACATTTTTGTCACAGTGACTGAGTGTCTTCTGCTGTTACTATAGCAATTCTGCCCTTATTTACAAAAGGTAGGCACAAATTACTTAACTTTGTTCTCTGCCTATCACTGAGTCTATTATTGATTTAAAGATCCAGGTGTACAAAGGCGAGAGAAGAGGTAAGAGTCTAGCAAATTTCTAAAGACTCGGATATTTCTGAAAAAAATATACATTACTTTCTGAAGATTAAATAAACTAACACCTCAGTGGTGCTGTGCTTAGGCGTTACAAGACTATCAGGGATTCTCCTGGAAAGGAGGGCCTTTACTTAGTGCTAATGACCTTCACCAGCTAAGGGTGGCCTGTGAGCATAATTGGTGGTTGATCTACCCAGCTTGTATATATGGGAATTGCAGTAGCTCTTTCCTACTCTTTCTCAGTGTGTATGCTGGCTGCAGCAGTGCTCAAAAATGTTCCTTCTGAAGTCTGGTTTCTTATTCTTTACGCTATTTTTGGTTTGTTTTGCTTTAGTCTCTAGTTCATGTGCTCTTTCTCCCCGTCTTAGGTTGCCCTTTTGTATAAGCCCCCTTCTTTTTCCTTTGGTCATTTCTCTATGTTGGGTTTTATTTTGTGTTTTGTTTTTTTTTCCCCCTGCTTCCTTGAGTGCGTAGTTACGTTACCAACTATTAGGCCATTATTTCTTCCTGAAAATTGCTGTGTAGCCCATAATGTCTTACTGGGTGATACAGCTTAGTACTGAATTCAGTCATACAAGAAACTAAAACTTAATTCTTTCAGTCATCAGCTGAAGAGTTAGATGGGAGCTTAACAGTTACCAAGGGAGAAGACTTCGCAATAACTTTTGCAGCCATTTCAGAAGTGACACTGATGGCTCTAAAAGATTTGGTGATGCTGATTTATCAACATTATATTTTGGTAGAAGAGGAAACAAGCCATAAAAATGACAAATAGTGAAGAAGTTTGCTGAAGAATAGGGGTAGATGGAGGAAAGAATATAGAAGACAGAGAGCACAAACTTTGTTGCCTGAAATACTGAAAGCAAAAAGAGTACATCTGTAGTTTGCTTAATTGGTGCTATCCGTACAGAAACTTTTTCAAGAATCTGGAGACAACAAATTAACTTTTGACATATATAAATATACAAAATATATCTAATAGGAAGGGAAGATATGTATGATGAGGAGAAGGTTGAGAATTTTTTCTCCTTTCTTCTTCAGGAAAGCAACATGTATCATCCTTCATTCAAGACACATCCTGAACCTGTCATTACTGGTCCTGACTGTAATTTGCTTCTGTAGGTGTCTATTAACTCGGTGTGCAATGCTCAGTGGTTTAGATACCACTATAGTCTTCAGTCAAAGTCTACTTATAAGTATTCATATTTCTGTCTTGTGCTTGGGGATCTCTTCTCCCTTCAAGCTTTCTTCCATGGACAGTCAACAGACTATGCTGAATGCATAGGAGCATCATTATATAATAAACAATCATCAACTGGTCGCTAATTGACATTATGGGACTCCTCTCAGGCTGTGACATGCGGAAAAAGAAAAGTCAGCCCAGTGTTGCTCTGCTGCCAGGAGGTTCACCTTCAAAGGCTGCTTCCTTGCTCTGCAGTAGCCACCCATCCTGAGCTGACCCTCTGCACTCCTTCCTCCTCTTCAAGGGTAGTCTTAGCAGCACACGGGGTGCCTCCTAGCTAAAACATCTCCAAATTGCCTTTTCTTTTTGGTTTTTTTTCTTTTTTTGTTATTTGCTCCAACATTTCCTTCATTACTGTTGTCTTGTCCTGTTGGCGACAGCTTTGCCTCCGATAAAGACATGTCCCCACGTCTTGATCAGGGTCCCCTGCAGAGCTCCTGAGTATGTCATGAAAACATTTTTAACTTTTGAGTGTGAGCTACAATGGCCAGCAAAGAACATAAGCATTTACACAATTTAATTTGAGCCCTAACAACAATGGTGATGGTAAAATAATAAAGTTAACAACTGCCAAAAGTAGTTGAGGTTTTATATAAATGAGATAGGAACAAACCCTGGCATTCCACACAGGAATTAATTATTTTTAAAAAATACAAAGACAAAAAAAAGAATGAGAGGACCAGAACCTATCCTGCTTAGGAAAAAAAAAAAAAGAGAGAGAGAAAGAAACATTGTTTAATTTATCATCATGGTCTTTTGTGTCTTTCAGCATTCAGCATAAGTTATTTTCCAGAAACAGACTACAAATGAAGAGACTGGAATATGACTCTCTGATAAACAAAACCATCAGACAGTAAATAGGGAAATGAGAAATAGAATTACAGGTGCAAAGTAATTATTATTGTGCCACAGCATTTCAACTGCTAACCATTTTATTCCTGCATATTCTATCAAAGGGATCAGCATTTGGCTTGCAGAGCCACTGATGTTTTCAAGGTCTTTGCATTCATTAGAATTTAGTACTGTGAGATTTTGCTTTGCTTTTGTTTTTTAACCTCTTTTATTCCATTCAACTCATTATGGAGGAAATATTTGTATTGAAACACTGCCTAGGAAAGTAAAACACACCAGAATATGATACATTTTAGTGATTATTTTAAAATGAATTGTTTTCAGTCTCTAGAATGTGTCATAATTTTTTTATATGTGAAGTTTGTGTGGAAATTTCAAATTCTGAAAGGCTTACAAGGCTTTTGCTATAGGTAAGCCCTAGAAATTACCATTTGAAATATAAATAGTGACTATTTCTCCATCTCAGACTCAAACTAGGGTTAAAAATACAGGAAATTTCCGTTAAGAGAAACTACAAGGATCCACTCTGAATAAAGCATGGAACTGTAGTCATACCATGGTCACAGGTCATGCCTGAGACTGAGGATTAGATATAAGTCAATACAGCATAAACTTGATCTCTAATATCATAGAAAAGGCTTAATTTAAAGGACGATTCACACCATTATGAGATAAGCATCTCCAGAGATTCATCCCTCTGACCTATTTCTCTCCATTGACAAAAAGAGCCTAGGGTGACCGTCTCAGATTTAGATGCCTAACCTTTAGATATCTCAAGTGAGATAAGACAAATCCCATACATAGGATTCCTGTGCTGTGAATGGTGATAGATCAACTGCCCCAAATGGAGCAATCCAGAAAGGGGATGTGTTGAGTGGAGGGCCGTCTCCCACGAGCTGGCGGGGAAGGTGGGTGGATGGCAAGGTGGGCAGCTCCGACTATCTGCCTTGCTCTTTGGCTCGGGTCCCTAATGTGAGGATGGGGACAAAGTGCCTCTGTCCTTACAGGGCAAGACCTTCCTGGGGTTTGGTGCAGCTCAGCGATACTAGCAGTGCAATTTGTTCACTAGTAAGTGGGTCAAAATCAATACATTTAGAAGGGCATAAAATAATATTCTATAGCAATGAGGTTCTGCAGCATAAAAGACAATCTCTTGGCTTAAACTTCTTGTTATCTCTCTGCTTAACATCAGACCAGCAAGGGAGTTAAAAAAAAAAAAAAAAAGGAATCACCAACATTTTAGCAGAAACAGAAATTTTGAAGAGGTGCCTGACATAACACAGCATTAGGCTCACTGACTCTTCCCGTCCTGTGTTTGGTGGGTTTTAATCAAGTAGGAGGATTTCACTGAATGTTCACATACCCTACGGAAAGCTGCAGCAAGCCTATGTTTCCCTCCTCTACAGGGTAGTTATTCTGTGGAAAATAATTTCCAAATATATTCATTAGGATTGGGAATTTTGGGGAAAGCAAACCTGGCCCACTGAGACCTGTAAACCTGTCTGATTTTACTGTAGGTTAAAATTTAAATTTAGTGCTCTGACTATGTTTCCAAAAATATGGTGAATGCCAATGCTAATTCTTATGTGCCAACTCTTTGCTGCCATCTTTTTGTGTGTGAACATCAGAAGCAGAGGACACAGGGGTGGAGGAGGGGATGGTGCTGACGGGATCTCTGTTCCATTGCTGGGTGGTTTTTTTGGTCGCTTTGTGTTTTTTTTCCCCAAACAAAGATTTTTGCTGCTCTGTGGCATGTTTTGATGACATCTGTATTCTTTGTTCTGAGTGGGCTGGAAGTGTCACACTGAAAGATTGACCAGTGTGTTGTGACAGATATGTAATCTACTGAGCAGGAGCACATTTTGCTTTCATGAGGTGAACATGATGCTCCTTAACTCCCCAGGGAGCACACATAACACTCGTGTCCTCAGCTTCACAGAGCTGTGGAGGAGACACTTCAGACAGGAAAAAATCTGATGATTGATAGTTTTACTTTTCTAATGGGGCAACTGATTATTTAACATTCACTTATGAATACACAAAGACGTATAGAAGTATAAAGTATTGTGTGTCTTCAAGAGGATTTAGTCCTGCAGGTAAAGTGGAGTTTGGACTTTTAAGTGGTGGTGTCCTTGCTAGAAAATAGAATTGTTAACTAAAGCACAGGAATGGTGTTGATGCCAATAAAACCTAGACTTCTTTTTTCTCTGAATCTGCCTATAAAGTACCTGTCACTGTAGGATCTGAGCATCCCTCTGGACCTTCATCTTCACTTGTCCTTCCCCTGTTCAAAAAAAAAAAAAAGGAGTGTGGGGATGTTGTCATGCAGGTTTCAGTAATGTCTTTGTCAGAGTCCCATGTAAGACATCAGTTACCCTCTATGCACAGACTTTTCTCTGCTAAACTCTCTAGGAGCCTGACCTTTATTTTGCTTCAGTTCATGCCCTTAGCTCTTTAAGCACTTTACCCTTTAAACTGTTTTGCCGGTTTGTATGCCCCAGCATGCCCTTCAGCTCTTCTTAAATTTCCTGCTAAAAAAAAAAAAAACAAACAAGCAGATGTACAGAGATTATCTGGTAAACTGATACAGCCTCTTCATGCAAACTAAGAATTGCTTTCAATATTCACCAAATCTAACTCTTACTGGACTATTATTGGAAAGGAGTTATTTTGTTTTGTTTAACTATGATTTAACACTTGTGTTTTCATGGACTGCAGCTCCGAAGTTCTGGGCTGCAATATAAGTCATACATGGAAGTATTGAGCAATGTTTTAAAACCTTTTATTCTTTTGTTCTTGCTTAGAAAAATGCTGGAAGTATACGGTGTCTCCAAAGGAACCAAATTTCCAAATCTATCTAAACTTATTGCTGTTAATAGTCGCTCTTTGAAAATCTATCAGATTTGTTCAAGGGAGCCTTAAGCTGATCATTGCTAGTGATCAGGATGCTAGCAGACGGGATCAATTATCCCAGTTCTTCCCCTTGAGTTCTTATGCTTTCCCTGCTGTATCTGCTTTTGGTGTCTGCTGACGAGATAATACTGTAAGATGTGAGTTTGGATACTATAAATCAATTCTTACGCAGTTAATTCCTTTTTTTCAAGGATGGTCTCTGTAAATCTTGGTTGTCCATCTCTTTCCTTAGCTTCAGAGATAATTTTGACCAAATAAGGTTGTTAGAACAAGGCTTTAATTTTGTATATTCTGAAGATATATACTTCAGGCAGTCTGAAGGAAAGTTTCAAAATAGCATGTGCTAACTCAGTGAGACTTTCAATGTTGACCCAGTGTCTTTTTTATTGCTTTCAGACTGATGCTGTTGGATATTCTTTCCTTTTTTATTTTTTTTTTTTTTAAACACAGGACTTTGCTTGCTGATTAATGGCATTCTAGAAGGAATTACTCTTCTATGATGACAGTATGAGAAACAGGAGGGAAATATTGGTTTCCTATTAAATTAACACGTTTCCTATTTCTATGTGGATTTGCATCAAATACATTGTACCTTTTGTATGTTCAATGACACATGAGCATTTGCTTTGGGTCAGTTTGTGCTTTTCCCAGCAGTCAAAATAGCAGTCAAAAAATGTTGAACGCTGAAATTGTAAGCAAGGTGAAAATTAAACTTGGAGCTTTAGTCTCCTGTTTGGGTTTTGGTACCATTCAAAACCATCTTTCCAAGAGAAATATGTTCAGACAACTGTGAAGCAGACCTGAAGAAAATGTTTGCCTAAAGCTTTGTGTTATTGAAGCTAGGGCAGCAACTGATACAGTGTTAAATAGGTCTATTAAGATGAAAAACAAAACAGAAATTATTGAGACATTACACGGAAAAGAATGGAGTCCTTGACTCCCACTACATGTTGTAAAACCTCTAAAATCAGACTGAGATCAGGTACTGTTTGCTTTACATCTGTCTTTCTGCCAGCAAATATTTGCATTTGCAAGACTATTTCAATCTTATCATTAAAACTATAGCTCTTAATCCTTTTTTTCCAGTATACTTGACAGGAAGACAGTGATTTGTCTTTGTTACCTGACTATATGATGAAGTGGCAGTGGTTAATATAAAAGCCCTCCGTGCTTAGGCCGAAGTCCTGGTAACTTAGTGAGAACAAGACCTAAGTGTGAGAAAAGGATTTGACTGCTTTGCACCTATTTCAGAATAATATAATTAATCCCACCTTTTTTTTTCCCCTAACACTTTTTATGCTGATATCTTAGTCTGGATGCTTATCAGCATCTAAAACCTTTATATTCTGTAAGTTTTGCATTCTCACTGCTTCAGATGAAACAAAAGGGGCTTCTTTGTCCTACCCTCAAAGTAGAGCTCCTCAGAAATGTGATAATAAACTCAGTGTCTTATCTTGAACCGATCACATCATCGTTTATGTATTTACCTTCTTCTAACGGACAGTAAAGCACATCAGACACTAGTATGGAAAAGATAAAGAAGCTGTAGTTTATGGAGAAAGTATATTAAATCCAGTATCTAAAACAATGCATTTTAACGCGTGGACTTCTAAAGCAAAACTTGTGATGTCTAATGATTATCATAGTGTACGTAGTGTATCACATCCTTTAGTATCTTGAGATAAATTCTTTTGGTAGCATAAGGCATTTCCAACAATATTAACGCTGTAAATTTTACAAACTTCAAAATTATTCGCCAAAAGTATTAATTACTTTTTCCTTTTGCTTGGAGGAGAGATGAGAAAGATTAGAAAAGTGAAAACTAGAAAAAGCTTAATCCATAAATAATATTGCCAATGAAAAAGTTGGCATCCGAGCGAATGTGAACACCTAGGCAGCACAAAAGTCGTGACACAGTCAATAGCCTGTCAGACTTGTATGGTCCTTGTAAATCAAATGCAAAGTCGTTATGAATTATAATCATCATTGTGGGAAAGGACAAAAAGCATGAATCTACCTACTGTTACTACAGTGCACCCTGATGATCTGCAAAGGTGGAGGTTTTATACTAATTAAAAAAAGGAAAGGCACTCTTATAACCAAGGCAGATAAATGCGTGTGTTTGTCAGACACATCTCTTCCACTCCTCATGTGAACTAATGATGTTGTCTGGAAGCAGAGTTCATTGTATGCAATAGTAATTTGAGACTAATCCCTATTTTCCTCAGGCATATTCATCATTTGCTCTTGAGTAGGAACCAAGCATTGTGCTCTGACCTTGATTCAAGGTGTCAAAGTTATAATCGGCTTCAAAGATGACTAACAACTAGATAAGCACTCAGCTTTGAGGGAGAGTTCTCTCTTAATGAATCCAAGTTTTAACAGCAATATTCCAACTGGTCAATACGCAATATCACCTGTGGAGAACAGCAAAATTAATGAAAAAGAAGAAACAAAGTGGGGACCTACAACAGATTTCAAGACTTCTTAAATATATGATTGCTATCTTAGTTAAATTTCTGCTAATAGATTATCACAGCCAAATAACATGAATAATTAATCACAGAACCTGAATTTCAAACTGAATCAGAATTATATGGAACCATCTTTGTTGTATCTGTACACACATATATGAATAAATATATGTGTTTCAACCTGAAGTAAGGTATTTCATTAGTGTGGTGGTGGTGGTGTTTGGTTCTGTCTTGTCTCACGTTTCTACCAGCCTCTGCATCTATTTCCTTCTATGAACACTAGAAATTTAATGATAGGTCTATCAACAAGGTTAAAAGAAGTCACCTACTCCATCTCTTTGCAATCAGGACAGTTTTAAGTGTTTGAGAAACGCACTTGATGTGCCTAATTGCTTAAACTGAAGCTGAGGTAAGTATTTTTCTTACCAATAAACAAAAACTAGATTTTGTATGTCAGTATCCATGATCTACTACTCCAACAGATGAGGCAGAGAAAGTTCTTTCATTTTTTATCACAAGAATTTGTGTCCAATTCCACTTTTGGCACAGCATGATCAACCACATAATCTAGTCTGGTGCCTCTCACTTCAGTTAACTTTGGGACTGTTTAAGTTGTGCTCATCGTGTTTGGTTCCTTTCACCACAGGAATTAGGAAAAAGAAATCACTCCCTGGAGGCGTCTGTTTCTCTCCTCAGCTGTAGAAGGAGCAGAGGCTGCCTGAGAAGTAAACATCTCATTTTGGACACGGGTGTCAGGACCAGTGAATCGCAACTGTTGCTTCAGGCGTTGGCCTAAGTTGGTTTAGGGAAGCGTCTTTTTAAAATGTTAATTGTTATTCGGGTAGCTGGCAATAAACAATTCACTGATCTGAAACAATGAATTGCACAGGAGGATGCAAAAAACCCAAAAGATTGGCAAAAGGCCTGGAATCAGAAGCCAAACAGACAGACAAGGGGGATAACTAATGACTAAGTGACAGCAGGTTTAAAGACAGCAGGTATGAAACCTAGGGAGAAAAACATATTAATTACATTGGAAAACAGGTAGGAGTTTAAGACAAAATTTGAACATGATTTAAATGGGAGACTGTACACCAAGAAATACTATTCCAGCTTATTTTAATCATTTCCCTATTTCATTCATAAGGGCTGAATAAATAATACACATCAAACATCTCCAGCTTTTGTCTGAACAAATGACAAGAACAAAAAATAAAGCAAAAGGAATTGGGTAGTTTAACATGAAAACTAAATTCTTTTTCTAACCTGTACTAAATAATCAGCATCAAGTGTGCGGTGAAGAGAAATGCCAGAGAGACTTGGGGGATGAGATTTTTTTCGTGTTTACCATCAAGTAGGTAGTTTTGGAAATTTCTAACAATATTGAAAATGGAACACACTGTACCTGAAAATAGTCACAGGAAATTAAATGGTGTCTGCTACTGGTACCATATATATGGATTGACATCCAAATACTCTGTGGGTATAACTAGGACAAGGCAGATGTTAGCATTTATTCACTATTGGTAATGTCAGATATTTTACCACAAAACAATTCATGCAGTATTCGTTTTTTTTTTTCTTTGCATGGAGGAGAATTCATTACTGTTTTTCGTTACAGTCTGATTTTTCAGTTGAAATTTCTCCTTTTTTCTTCATCATCTACAATGACTTGGAGGGATATTAAAAGCATATTTTTCAAAAACTCCTGATGCATCAGTAAAATTACACCCACAGACAGTGCCCTCCGCTGGATCCCAACTAGACTATTCTAAAAGGTGGGATGCTGGCATTTGGGGATTTACTCTAAATACCCATGGCCAGCTACATGACTTGTTTGATCAGTAGTGTTACACTTTGTCTGGAGACAACGTGGAGATTCAAGTTGTGTCTTTGTTCCTTAATCTTGCCTATGAGAGTTTGAATCCCCTGTCTTTCCTTCTATAAATTTATCATACGTAGAGTTAAATCTGACCGCGTTCCTCTCTTCCTTTCCACATAATACTGTGAGTAATGATATCTGCTTTCCAATGTATCTCTATCTCAGGCAACCTGATAGTTATTGTTACTAGAATTGCCTGTCACAAAAGTCCAACGTTTAGAGTAAGATTTATCCCAACAAGCTTTATGCACATAAAAGTCTGGTGTGTAGTCTAATTTCTAATTGGCAAAGAGATGGAAGTACCTCCAAAAGCGATTTATCCCACCTTGCACACCTGTCTCCGGATGGGTTGAGTCACCCTCGGGAAGTGCCTATTCCTTTCAATTTCCTTTAACTGCATTGCTGTGGTTGAATATTATCATGACAGCGCTTACTGGGAGGAAAAGTCTTCTACAGGAAAATTGCCTGCCAGCTGGCAATTGCACTGGGATATAACAGATTGTCATACAGGAAAATGGAGCATTTTAGGACAGTGCAATACCTTGCAGGCTCCAAGGGTTAACTGCATACCCTGTGGTGATGTTTGTAAGCAAAAGTCTGTGCTGACTTTTGGGCTCAACAAGACTTGAAAGATGAAGCCTATTAAAGAACCTCAAACTTTTCTGCTGTCAATGAAACCAGGAATTCTATTCTCAGAAGACGAGCTTCCATACCTCTGCTTTTGGGACTTTTCTGTGATTTTTTACTATATTTCTATTTTTTTAATACAATAAAGGATATCCAGATTACTTTTTAGCTTTATTTCTGTGAAGAATGTAGGTAAACTCATTAGTGTCTAAAAGTGGGCACGTGGAAATTAAGATAAATGTTTACATCATAATAACCTAACACTATAGCTGTTGAGAAAGACAGAACTGCAAAAATGCAGATGCAGATATAAGGGCTACCTACTTCCAAAGTTAATTTCTGAAAATGCTAAACGGATAATGCAGACTTCATCATTTCAGAAGGGATAAAATGATCATTGAATGTGCAAAGAGAGTCTGAAATTATAAGACAATACTAAAATTCTACAAGTTAGTTCACAGATGAGTAGCAATGTGGGCTATTTCCAGGAAGGGAACTCAATGGTGGTACAGGAGCTCTGAGATTTCTACTGGCAGTAAGCTGAAGAGCTCATACAATGCAGAGTGTAGAAACCTGCAAAGCTGCAGTATGAAAATCTGGTTAGTAGATGATTCTCTGTGTGATGAGCAAAAGTTCAGCCACTTCTCTTGAGCAACACTATCACTAGTGTGATATGAAAGTGGGATAAGCAGCATTTACCCCTCTGAGGTCCATTAACCACTCATTCTGCATCCTGACTAATTTGCAGTTTGGGTAACTACAGACTGGCCTGAAGAAGTATTTTCTAAACTTTCCACCACAAACTGTAAGCAGCTGTCTCTTAAACATAGCTACCCAAAGGATTAGGAGGACAGGAGATACAGTGTGTAAAAAAACAAACTGGAAATGAGGATTTTTAAAAAGCTGTGGTTTAAAAAAATGCTCTTTATATTTACCAAGTGAGATCTCCTTGTACTGTTTCCTGCAGCGACTGCAGATTGGATGCTCATCTTTCTGTCAACCATGGGAGGGAGGATCTCCAGGGAGGAAGAAGCTTTCTGGCAATGAGAAGCTTTGGTCTCTCACAGGACCTCTCTTCCTTCACCTGAACACCCCTAAAGTGGTTCTACAGACACATGAGCTTAGAGAGAGATCAATATATATGTAAATATCCAGGGACAGAACCGATTTTACTGAAAATGTAACTTCTAAGGGCATATTCAGTTATCTATGAATATAATTTTTTTAAAGTACAAATTGGGGGTTTCATCTGCTGACATTTGGGGCCCACAGGGCAATTCAATAGCTGACAGAGATCCCCTAGTCAAAAGATATGGCAAAAACTAGTGACAGGGATAGCATTAACATTCCCAGCTTCTCCCATCCTCACAGACACAGAGATATATTGATGTGGGGCCAGGAAAAGAAATATGTTACAGCCTATGGAAACAATCAATGACTATATATTTTGCACATTTTATAACGTATGCCATACAGCATTTGTCACAGGCCCCTTGTACTGTAGACAGAGCACAAAGTAAAGGAAAAGGAAAATATATTAACTTTCAAGTAGTTATTTTCATGTAATTGTCTGGTCTCAGCCCAAGTCTCAATCAGATAAAACCCACCAAATTCTCCATTGATCAAAGTCTCTCCAAGAAGCAGTGCTATATTCAACATTGATCTTCCATTGATTTAATGTTATTTAAACAAGGCTAAATTTAAGCTAGCATTTTCAGACAGATAATCAAAACCAGAACCAAGTTTATTTGGCTTCTTAATAAATTACGGTGAATTAAAGAACTCTGTTAACCAAAGTCAGCTATATTCTTGTTAAAAATAAGCCCAGAAATGGTGTCAAACTAGACACTGTTAAGGTGTTCCAAACACATTTTGAACAATGTAGCTCTTTTTCAATGTTGAAATCTTTGTTTATATTTTTATGAAGGCATTTGTTTTTGCCATCAAGAAACCATGGGAGAAAAAAATGGATGTAGTACAATATACATAGAAAAATCGTGGAGTTAGACATCTTTTCTCCTTTACCTCCTCCATAAATATAAAGCATCAGATAATAGAAACCAATTCATGTGATGTACTGTAAGTCAGGTGCTATTAGAGTCAAAGGTGTTATCTGCCTTAGTAAATAGTTGCAATAATCTATAGCTTAATACATTGTAAACCGTGGTAATAGATAAGAATAAAACCAAGAATACCTCTTACAAATAGTCTCTGCTGTTTATTTGAGTTTTCAGGGAGCAGCATGGAAAGGTTTTCCTACCCCATCATAACCCAAGGAGTGATTTACATTTCAACCTGTGCAAATTAAGCAAAATAAATAACTACTTAAAAAAAGATAAAGAAGTAACAGTCTGGAGAAGTCAGAATCTCTCAGAACTGTTTCCCTAATAAGTCATCCTTTATGATACTAATAAACCAAAAATAAGGGGGAAGGGAATGACAAAGTTTGTTTTCTCTTCCACCCATTAAATTTGAGGGAAGAGGAACAATACATATAGACTCAGTTTCTAAATCAGATATCCACAGAGACCAATACCAACGGTTGGCGAATATTGGAATCGGGACTTTATGATTCAGTAGCCTTGTGGAAGCTTCTCCCAACGTTGTATTGGCACCCCAGGTACTTACCTTACATATCCAATATTCTGACAAGGAAGCAAAGCACTAACAATGATCTACCTGGCAGAAGAGTAAAGCTGCTAGTGCAGCACACTCTAGCTAATTCTGATTTTTACAGCCAAAGCCTTCTACCGTCTGCAACCTGAACTGTTTCCATTCATTGATAGATGGAGATCTAGTTTTCTAAGCATTTATAATAGATACTGCTTTGCACAAACCCCACAACTGTACCAGATATATAAAACAAGTCTTTAAACACTTAATGATGTGTCTGGTTGTATCAGAGATAACTTAGTAATACTACAAATTTAGGAATCTCTGTTCCAGAAAAAAACAGTCTTCAAGAAGAAATTGCACGGGACCAAACTAAAGGTTTCTTGTACATTTTATTTATATATTGTTTTAATTATGCTTCTTTTTCCCCACCTTCATTTCTTATGTCTTCTCTAGTCCATTCAGTAAATTTCTGTATTTATATTTCAGTTCTTCAATGTGTAGATCTTGTAGTATGTGCTTTCCTGAAATTTAGGCAATTTTCATCAGTGGCTTCTCACTTGTAACAATTTGGAAATGAACATGTTGGTCAGCTCTAGTACATTGCTCAGCTGTGATCCCTTTTTTATGAGTGGACTTTGTTTTTAATATATTTCTAGATGTTTTGTACTCTCTTCTCTTACTGATAATTCTTATATCCTTCATGCAGCTGAAGTACATTTGGGGGGTCACAGACATGCTACAGAAAGGAAGGGCTACATTTGGATTGAATTCAATGAAAAGAGAGGATAAAATTGAAAGCAGATGATTTTTTCCTTTTATTTGTAAGTCCAAGTGACAGAAAACAGCATTCTCGCTATAATTCTGTTCCATGATACTTCACAGAATTTTTAAGGTTGAGGGATGCCGAACACCTCTGAACATAATATCTTTCATCCTGCTTTCACCCAAGATAGAAAGCAGATTCTCCTGAGGTTTTGACATATTCACATCACTTTGTATAATGATTGTAAAGACATCACTTTTAATTATCCATTTAATTATGCCTTTTTTTTTCCTCAAGTAGGGACATGTGGCTGTGACAAGAAAAGCCAAAATACCATAGAAAATGCCAGTTAAGGCACTTTCTGATAGGAATAAGAAAAACCCCATCATTATTTCTACTCAGCTTTCCAACTCAAGTTTCTAAATAAAAAAAAAAAATTCAGGCAATTCAGCTGAAAATCCACATTGCTAGAGAGATATGTGAGTGGATCTGGAGGATTCTTCCTTGCTAATTGGCCAGTGATGCTGTTGACCACTTACATATGTTTGCTGATAGTGGCCTTAACCTCCTTTCACGTACAGTCTCATGAAACCACATTTGGACTAGTTTTGGTGAATATTGCATTAGGACGTCTCAACAAGTGTGACTGTATTTAATTATCTATGAGACTTTCTTCTGAAACTAAGCCAGTAAGAATATTTTCAGTGTCATAATATGATTTATATACCACTGTTTCAAAGGTTTTAGACTGATAGCTGTTTGTTTTTGGTTGCATTTGATTTTGATAATGGTTGTTTAAACTTTGTTGCTTTAAGCAACAACAAAAGTGATGTCTTAGTGCTACAAAAGCACCCCAAACCTGTGTGAAGTGCTATGAAGCATGGTTTGAGCAGCATGCTCTGGAGAGACCCAGGCCTGAACAGAGCCACTCTTCACTAATCAGCCTGGAGCCATTTAAAACATCCATTATGGGATGCAATACCAGTAACTCAAGGTATTTAACCAAAAATGACAAAAAAAAATATTGTTTAATCTTCACAAAAGAGAGAGGGAATTAGTTGCTATATAATTTTTCTGTGATCATGTACTCCCCAAAAAGTTGAAACCTTGCCACCTTCTTTCCCTTTCCATCTTTGGGTATTTTTCCTCTTTCCTTTTTGGAATGGGGGGTGTTTATGTCTTTATTTTTGATTTGTTTTGCTTTTAAACTTGAAGCCCTACAACCCGCTCCCAGAGAACAGACAGTACAGACTTTTACATGCCCACAGGTAAACTGCAGAACAAATCAGGCCTGAATTTTCAAGCGATGTTATATGTGACTATCTATCCTTCTGCCAGCCTTTGCAAATGCTTAACAAAGGGCCTTATAAGGACTAAATAGGCAGTTGAAATATTCAAACATTTCATGGCTATATTATTCTTCTACGGTCAAACTACACAGAAATTGCCTATTTCCTGTCTTTCTGGTTCAAAGTAAAAAAAAAAAAAAAGGAGAAGAAATGGCCAAACTGCTCATACCCATCATACCAAACCCATCACTGAATTCACCCCATCAGCAGAAGCTGCAAGGGTAACGTAGAAATGAAAGCCTTCATCATCTTTCCACTTATTTTTTTTTTTTCTTACATTTTCTGAAAGCCTCATCAGTTCATTTTGATTTAAATTTGGCAATGGCTACTAAAAGTTTCAGGAAAAATCAGTTTATATAGGAAGCAATCATGCAGTTTACCAGCATTTCATTTAGCAGGCAAGCTGAGACCTTGAGGTGGCCAGCAGTCATTGAATGTGGCGGGGATGCAGTGGTGGGCCAAGAAACCAAAAGACCAGTGAACGCAGTGAGCAGATGGAATGGTAAATCTCCCACACAGGTCGTGCAAGGCAACTAATCTTGTCAAAAAGCTTCTTTGCAATTATTAAGATGATGTCTGGTTTTGACTGCTAATTTTGCTAATGACATTCACCCTGCATTACCAAAATAGGGAGGCCAACATAAACACTAAATCCAAATCCGTATGTAATCCCCTAAATAATCACAATTTACATTTCAGTCTTTTTAAGAGGTATCAATTCACTGGTTTGAGTGGATTAAGTCTTTGTTGGGTTGTAGAGTGTGGGCTGCTGTAGTCTGCTCTTTCTGGCTACTTCCACGGCATTGCGCAAGTGAAATGTCACAGGGATTCTTGGTGCCTGCTTTTCCTGGCTGTTTGCATATGTTTAATAGAGTCAGATTCACTTATGATTTCTGACTGCAGTTTATTAGCTTTGCCAGGAAGATGAAAATGCAAGGCAAATTCATTCGAGCAGATGTGAATGTTTTTTAAAAGAAAATGTCAGCCTTCTTTTTTTGCCCCCCTTACTGGTCCAAACCCATAGATTTCCAGGAAATCTTTAGGGAACCCCAAGGAAATTAGAGTAAAATATTTATAACTGAGTTAGAATAATTGGTTGATTTGGAGATAACTGGAAAGATATCCCTGCTATTTTTACCCTATAACCTGGAATATCCTTACTGTGACAACCATTTCATATTCAGCAAAAATGCAGTCTTAGTAGATGATGGAATATGTAGACAGTGGCCACATCTAAGTATTTTATGTTAATGTGCCACTGGAATGATTTTCTCTTTTTTGCTAAGGACTTCAACCCTGATTTTTTATATAAATTATGTATATCAAAAAGAATGAAATTGCTTGAGTAGCTCTTCTGAAAAACTTTTTAAAATAAATTGTTGTTGTTGTTAGTGACCTTCTCTGTTTTCCTAGTTCTAATTTTGATATTGGAGGTGAAATGTTGAATTTTTAAATGTTTTATTCTTGTCTTCATTAGCATCTGCTGTGCAGTGATAATGTGTCAGCTGCTTTAGAGAAAGGCTTGACGCATGTGGCCTTGCTTGAAAAACTTGTAAAGTTGATAGCCAAAATGAACAGCTGATGTGTGAACACAAGATATAACATCAGAGTTAAGAAGTCACAGATTGGTAGCTTCTCTCTGTCTTTACTTTAGGGAGAAAAAAAATAGATCTATTCTTATAGTTTTTAGACATTCTTTTAAGGATGGGATTGAGGAAGAAAGGGCATTGAAATTATTCATAATCAATGATAAATCTAGTTAAAATGGCCTGAGCCAGGATAAATTTTAAAGTTTATTGTTCCAGCTTAGGTCATATCATATTCATATTCATATTCATATAACTGATACACGTGATCCCAGCAGACTATTTACCTTACCACCCTGAATAATCCACTTTCTTTCCAGTGCTATTGTTGTTCCTGTATCTTGGAAAAAGCCTCAAAATTAAAAAAGAAGTAAAAGCTCTCTTGGATTTGACATAGAATAATTACTTTTAATAACCAATGTAAATCATCATAGATTCTTGATTCAATATGGTGACTTCTGATTTACTTTGCCTGACTGATGGGAGAATCAGGCCAATTGCACTTGCACTTTAAAAGGCCAGTGGTTTCATTTTCATAAGTAAAATAGAGGGATTCCTAGGAAGCAGCTGTATTTCTTTATTTGTGGGTGTTACTGCAAAGCACAAAAAACTCTACAAATGTTGCAGGGCAAACCAGCCTGATGGATTGCTAGTGTAGAGTGCCCTTAATGTGAGATGTTCAGCTTTGCATCTCCCCTGCTCATATGTTACCACTAACTTGGTTTTATGCTTCATTATTAATCTGTAAACTGTCTGCAGAACAACAGGAGACGAATGTCCAGGCTGCAATGGGCGGGGGTAGTCATTGATCAAACTGCTCAAGACAGTTCCCATCGATTTCTTGAAGATATGCATCCCTACATGTCTGCAATAATATGGGAATGGGTTTTGCAATACAAAAAAAAAAAAAAAAAAAAAATCCTTTGTGTTTGGATTTTGCTTAGAAAGTAGAAAATTTTATAACATTATATGCGTATATTGTGGTTTGGTTTATTGGTTATGTTGATATCAGTACGTTCTGGGGACTAGCCTGCTAAGAGCTTTTTAATTGTGGGTAAAAAAAGCCTAAACAGAATAGTGACTATAGCCTTTGTAGGTGAGAAATTTAGATGATTGTTTTTGTGTCTCTGAAAAGAAGCTTCCAAAGACCAGCATTTTATTGTAATGGTGCAAATAGGTTGACTCAATGATTTGGATAAACAGGCTATATAACTCATCGACCTCTATGTCTATGAAGATTTATACATTATATGGCTAGGCCATGACACAACTAGGTGTGGTTTTCTCCTGACAACATGTTCTCTTCATCAGGGAAGAAAAATATCCAAAATGTAAAATTTTACTGGGAGATTCTCCAACTATTATCTTTACCTAAAAAAAACCCCAAAACAACAACAAAAAAACCCAAAAAACATGATCCTGCACAATTTAGCTGGAAACCTCTGAGGGGAAATAACTTCTTTCTGGTCCTGCTGCATTCCACCTCCAGGAATTAGACTGAACTTTCTAACAGGAGATTGGCTGGAATCTGGAAAAATAAATGAAAAAATACAAGGAATTGAAAAGCACTATGCAATGTCCTAAAAAGGTATTTAATTTGGCTTAAAAGATATCCAGTTTGGTTTCAGTAGAGAGAGATGTATATTTATATATACATACATGCACACACTCACAGAGTCACAATATGATGAATTATTGAGAATTAGCACTAGAGATTAATTCTGGTGAAAAAAACCATTGAATTAGATTAATTAATTTTGTGATACTGTTCATTTCTGTCTCTTGGCAATATCTAATTAGGGATTTGATACAAAGCTGGAACAGGAAAAGTTAAATATTTCTCATCAAAGTTTTATGACTTGCCTTGTTATATGCTGCACCTTCGAATTCTGAGGAATGAGGAATGTTAATAGCTGGCAGAGATGGTAACCGGTGCTTTTGCAAAGTTCCTCCAGTCCACTCCAGATCAAACATGAACACATTATACTTTCTTATAAGGAATACACAACTATGCTTTTTCACCGTGCCTACCATCTGAATCAAAGTTAATTTAAGTAGAAGAATATGGAAAGCTATGTAATAATTTGCTAGCATGGAAGGAAATTTGCATCTTTTCTATACAAGGACTAATTGTCATGAATCATATAAACATAGTGAGGAAAATTGGTTTTGTTGATGTTATGATGCCACTTCTATCTTCCATTTCTTCCTCTTCAGCAGCTCTGTTAATTCAAAATTTACTGGAAATAAAGATTTCAGCTTTGCCTTGCAGCATTGATCTGAAGCACAGTTGAACCAGTTATTAAAACACAGAGTCTTCTGAGCCAAAGAAATAATCAAAATTCCAATTAATGCTGCTGCGGCATTACACTATTGTCATAGTAACAGTGGCATGAAAGTTTACATCAAAAGCCTTGTTAGGAAGTGCCAGTCTAAAAGCAATCAAATCCCTGGGAAAGCATTCAGAAGTTCAAAAGAAACTAATGAAAGAGGCCTTTAGGATGTAATTTCATTGACAGTTATTCTTAGTTAATAGAGGCAACCCAACCAGGGTCTTCTGTTACAAGGAAGCTCAGTGGTTAAAACAAATGTATTAGAGCAATAGCGCTAAGATTAACAAAAACAAAGAGGCACTGTGCAGAAACAGCAAAGCACAAATCTGTGCTTGTAAAAGGTAAATCCACAAAACAGTAATGGCATTAGGAAGATTCTGGAAAAGATGCTATATGGACTGAAAAAATGGGTAGGTAACTTGGGTTCAGAGCACATAGAAGAGAGGACTTCCAGGCTCTTGGAGATCGACCAAGTGTTTTAAATGCTTAGGTGAATGGTCCTTAGCTTGTGACCTGTGTATAATATGCTGCCTGAAAGACCGCCTGATCTGTCTTGAGGGCACAGAGGGAGGAAAAATACCAACTAAAAATAAAACTAGGTGAGCATATTCTGATGTTGGTCAGCATGCTAACTTTTACGTATTTTCCATCGTAAAGTTAAGGAATGTGTACTAAATGCTTCTTCCTATTGTATGTTTGGGGTGGTGGGGTGGTGGGGAAGTGGGTTGTTGTTGATTACAGTTTGAAAGCAGCTGAAATCCCAGAAGAAAAGCTGTTCTTTCACAGTGTTCCAGGAAAAGATAGAGGCATTGTCATAAAGATGGATATTCTCGTGGAAGTTCTTCTCCTTGCATGAAGGGAAGAAAAAAAACCACACAGGATCAGAAAGTTATTCCAATATCTCCTAAACTCACTAGGTTGACAGATTCAAACTGAGATACAAGTCTTGATTTACAATCTAACAGAAAACTTAGTCCTCATTTTGAATCAAATTTAGACTCGGTCAAATTTTGCAAGCTTGGATAACTAAAATGAAGTGAATGTGACACACTGAAATAATCATTGGTCACATCCCCAATATGTGCAATGCAGTTCTGTCAAACCAAAAGCAGACAAAAAAGAATAACAGATGTGAAATAGCATCTAAAAGCAGAAAAGAGCAGAGCAGTGAGTCTTGGGAGGAAAGGGGGGGTATAAGAGATTCATGCACGTTCAGGTAACGTTCTTTTGATCTTCTCTCACTCCTGTATTTCATGTTCATCATTATTGCCTGCACAGAGGGGAGGAAGGACGGAAAATCAGGTAATTAGTTACACATGTACTTTGATCAGTATTGCATTTTTCTTTTTCAAGCTGTTTGCCAAAGTGCTAACAGAGGAGAGGGAGGGTTTCATTTACGGCAATTGTTCGGTCAAGCACATTCTCAGGAATGTTTCCTTAATCTCAAAATTTAACCCCGTATTTCTCTAATGATAACTTAAAGGTGATTTGGATTTGATTTTATTTCCACATCATCAAAGCTTTCTTCCTGGTAGAATTTCTGTATTTCCATGTCCTCAATCTCAAGACACTGTACACAGGTATTTAACTAGCACGCTTTTGTAGATGATGAACACAAGGTCTGGAAAGATAAATAAATGGTGAGTAACTTGAAAAGTTAGAATTAGATTTAGAAATCTCCTGTTTAGTGCTCAGATGTTGACTTTCCATAGAGGGAAAAAAACTTCCCCTGCTCTTTCCTGTTGGTAGTAGCTGGTGCTATACATGGTCCCTTGTGAAGTGACATAGTGTCTGTCATGCAGATAGGGTCCCCAGCATCATCTTTGGCTTACCATATCCTCCCTTTACCATTCAACGTAAGAGAGGGAGAAGAAAAGAGTGGGAAAATACTTCTGTAAAAGAGGCAGGGTCTTTTATCTCAGATATTCTGCTGGAGCGAGCTATTTTTAGGCTAGTGTTGACATTGAAATAGGGATATAATCTAAAGAGGGGCATGGCTGTACCCATTCAGTTTGCATCTGGAAGGGGAAGGGGAGCGATACACAGTCAAATACCACGAGAGTGCATAGCTCAGTTTTTGTCCTTCCCTAAAGCTTCAGACAGGGAGCTGATCGGCTTGTGAGATGAGACATGGGTGGTTTCCCTTCACGTCCTGGCTGGGGGCAGCATTTGAAAGCGGGGTTGTGTGTTAACTATGACAATTCTCTGTAGGAACTCTTACTGGAAATTTAAAAATGTGTTCTGTAATAGACTTAGACAGCAGTCAGCACAGGTCTGGCTTTATGATCCTTTTCTTCTCCATCACAGAGTCCCAGGACACCTGTCCATAGAGCTCCCCACATCCACTATAACTAATGAGGTTGTGGAGCACAACAGAACAGCATAGGTCACTCACTACCAACAGTATGACAAGTGTTGGTTCTGTATAAATTACCTTGTAGACATGTTTTGTAGAATATTTCATTATTTTGTGTGGCAGCTTCAATAGCAGCAGTATGGGACACATCTCCCATTAGTAGTGTACAATATATTTTCTTGTCAGTTAATCTTGAAAGCTGGCTACCGTTCCTCAAAAAAGCTGGATCTTTCATTTCCTTCTAATAAATACTTCACACTAAATGCATTATTGCTAGAGAGATGTCAGTAATCGAATGCTTATCATCACATTTTCCTTGTGGCCTATGACAAAAAATTTTTCTGTAGTGGATGCAAAAGGAGAGTAAGAGAGGTGATGGGGGTAAAGTAAGGAAAGGAGATCAAATCAAGTGATAGATGAATAGCCCCCCTGAACAGCCAGATCTCTTGCAGACAACACAGACTGGAAGGCTCAGAGAACTGAAAGAAAACACAAGTCTAAGGGGCCGGATGGGATCCACCCGAGAGTGCTGAGGGAGCTGGCAGAGGTGCTTGCCAAGCCGCTCTCCATCATTTATCAGCAGTCCTGGTTAACGGGGGAGGTCCCGGACGACTGGAGGCTTGACAATGTGACGCCCATCCACAAGAAGGGCCAGAAGGAGGATCCGGGGAACTACAGGCCTGTCAGCCTCACCTCGGTGCCGGGGAAGATGATGGAGCGGTTCATCTTGAGGACGCTCACAAGGCATGTGCGGGACAACCAGGGGATCAGGCCCAGCCAGCACGGGTTCATGAGAGGCAGGTCCTGCTTGACCAACCTGATCTCCTTCTATGACCAGGTGACCCGCCTAGTGGATGAGGGAAAGGCTGTGGATGGGGTCTACCTGGACTTCAGTAAGGCCTTTGACACCGTCTCCCACAGCATTCTCCTAGAGAAGCTGGCGGCTCACGGCTTAGACAGGTGGACTCTGCGCTGGGTCAAAAACTGGCTGGACGGCCGGGCCCCGAGAGTTGTGGTGAATGGAGTTACATCCAGTTGGCAGCCGGTCACGAGCGGTGTTCCCCAGGGCTCAGTTTTGGGGACGGTCTTGTTCAATATCTTTATCGATGATCTGGATGAGGGGATTGAGTGCACCCTCAGGAAGTTTGCAGACGACACCAAGTTGGGCGGGAGTGTTGATCTGCTCGAGGGTAGGAAGGCTCTGCAGAGGGACCTGGACAGGCCGCATCAATGGGCCGAGGCCAACTGGATGAGGTTCAACAAGGCCAAGTGCCGGGTCCTGCACTTTGGCCACAACAACCCCATGCAGCGCTACAGGTTTGGGGAAGAGGGGCTGGAAAGCTGCCTGTCGGAAAAGGACCTGGGGGTGTTGGTCGACAGCCGGCTGAACTTGAGCCGGCAGTGTGCCCAGGCGGCCAAGAAGGCCAATGGCATCCTGGCCTGGATCAGAACTAGTGTGGCCAGCAGGAGTAGGGAAGTGATCGTGCCCCTGTACTCGGCACTGGTGAGGCCGCACCTCGAATACTGTGTTCAGTTTTGGGCCCCTCACTACAACAAGGACATCGAGGTGCTGGAGCGTGTCCAGAGAAGGGCAACGAGGCTGGTGAGGGGTCTGGAGAACAAGTCTTCTGAGGAGCGGCTGAGGGAACTGGGGTTGTTTAGCCTGGAGAAAAGGAGGCTGAGGGGAGACCTCATCGCTCTCTACAACTACCTGAAAGGAGGTTGTAGCAAGGTGGGTGTCGGTCTCTTCTCCCAAGTAACAAGTGATAGGACGAGAGGAAATGGCCTCAAGTTGTGCCAGGGGAGGTTTAGATTGGACATGAGGAAAAATGTCTTTCCTGAAAGAGTGGTTAAACATTGGAAGAGGCTGCCCAGGGAAGTGGTTGAGTCACCGTCCCTGGAGGTATTTAAAAGACGTGTAGATGAGATGCTTAGGGACATGGTTTAGTGGGCATGGTGGTGTTGGGTCGATGGTTGGACTCGATGATCTTAGAGGTCTTTTCCAACCTTAATGATTCTATGATTCTATGATTCTAAAACAGAGAATATGTTTCAGTGGCAAAAAAAACCAAGGTCTGAAGAACAGAAGTATGTAAAGTATTAATAGCTCCTTGAATATTTTGTGAATCTTCCATGATGCTTACTCTGTTCTATGTACTTTATAACCTCTCTGTGTGTGTAAAGTGTGAGTATTTAATCCTGGCATACTTATGCACTTTAAAAGACAGTTATTGGAGACCTGGCTCTGCTAAAATTGTTGCTATGAATTTTTTTGTAGCATAACTGTGTAGGCCAGAGCAATAACCCACTATTTATTTTGCATCGTTATCTGTTGCAGCTCCTTACAAAAAATTAGCCATTTTAGACATGTTGCATATGTTTCAGTTTCATATCGCATGCAGAAAAAAAGCACAGCAGCAGCTTGCATTATATTTATTCCAAGCAATTATGATGCAGCTGCCATATGAGTACTGAGAACACAGGCTCATCAAAAATTGAAGCAAATGAAGGAAAATGCAATGGACTCCTACAAAAATGATTGTGAGGAGGTGGTGAGTGGAGGAGTAAGAAGTGACAGGCTTAGGGTGTGTGTCTGTTTTTTGCCTAAAACATTTTGAAGATTGGAGATTCATGTAGGTTTCTAAAGAAATGTGTCTGCAGATAATTTACTCTGCAAAGCAAGATTTCAGCTGATAACTTCTTATTGACTGAATCCTGTTTTTCCAGTTGCCTTCCAGAAAGGAGCAGGTTTATATCCTTAGCTGCAAACTCCCAAAGGCTCCAGAAAGCCAACTCTCCTTCAGTTATGGCAAAGCAAAAAAAGGAATCAACTTAATCCTTTCACAAGCCAAGCCCCGTGCCTTCCAGTTCTCCAGGGTGTCCATCCACCTCAGTGCATATCCCCATCCCTTCTAGTTAGCGCGTGGAATCAACCCCGATGGTTCAGAGGGAGGATGTTGCCGTGTTTGGGTCTCAATTCTTCTACAGGCTGAGAAAATCACTCAGCCTTTCTATGCCTCTTTGCCCTGATGATGGAGGTAAAATCTATTGTTACTTCTACGTTTTTTCTTGCCCTTATCATGTTTATATAAGTTCTTAGACTGAGCTTCTTGTCAATGATAAAATGATATTTTGTAAATGGGGCCAATTCCGGTGCCAGAGGTCCTCGGTGAACTGTTGTACAGGTATTAATGAGGGAGTGAGGTGAACAGGGATATTTGCCACATACTGGGCCTCAGAAATTCAGAAGCTGCTTAACTGGAGAGTTTTTAGGTATTTTTTGAGACCTCAAAGCCCACTGATACATTTAAGGAAAATAAAAGTGAAAATTCAATCTGCTCTAACGTATCTGCCTGTCTATCTGTGTGTTGGTTTTACATTACCGTCCTATCACAGTATCTGAACAGTTTTCACAAAAAAAAAACCAGTAACAGTGGTGTTATCTCTCCCTGCCCATGCTGGCTTTTCTCCTTTTCACTCCTTCTCTTAGGCTGGGTCTGAGTTTGTCACCTCCATGCTGTGAACACCAGCACTGCCCGTTAGCCGGCTCGGCTAAGGAAGGGAAGCCATTTCACTTGAAATCAAGAGGCCCAGCAAGTGCGATTCATCCTTTTTATCGCAACCACTGTGTACCCTGCTGAGATGCAAAAGTCTGACTTCCCCGCGCACGTGGCGGTTTTGGGGGATGGGAAATGTGTCTCCACTGGCGCAGAAGGTCTGTGTCCCACCAGGGGGAACGTGTCCTCGCCTCCTCAGGAAGAGGACAACCAACCAATATCTACATGTATGGCTTTGCACCACTCCGGGGAGGGGTTTATCTGCTCGGTTTGACTTCAGTCACCTGTTGAGCCTAAGCAGTCTGAAGTTCTTGTTGTCTGGGTTTTTTTTTCTTTTTTCCTTTCTTTTTTTTTTTTTTTTCCCCCCCAAGCTCTCCTGACTTTTGCATTCTCTCTGTGTGCGATGAGGGCGGTTGTGTGAGTTGCTCAGAGAATAATTATCCTTGCTGAGACCTGAGGAGGCAATTCATCATGTCAGACTAACAATGGCTGCAGATAGCGCAAGGAAGCCTACATAACTAAGCATTGAAAACTAAGCACAGAGTGCACTGAATTTCCCTGGTGAATATAGAATCTGGGGTCATTATCTCACATTTTTGCTGATTATCAGTGGACGTATTTTGAGGCTAACAGATGCATCACTTTGGCTTTATTTCCATCTGCCAGGCAAACAGAGGATTTATGGCTATTTCACAGAGCCCACCAAGCAATGCTATGAATAGTATCAAATAGTCTTTTTGCTAAATTCTGCTTGCCTTGGGGGTATGTGTAATTATCTCTTCTGATATATTGCATATTGAATTGTATTTATTTTTATTGTGATGTGCAATGGTATGTTCCTGTTCCATTTATTGGCGTCTTGCAGATTGATGGCAATTTTGTATAAATTTGTTGTTTGTTCCAGAGGAAGGCTGCAGTCTTCTCCGAGTGTTTGGACCTGGGCAAATAAACTTCATTTACAGCTCTTGCAGGGATGGGCTCTTTCTTCCTTTCAAACCTGGTGTACAGCAGGAATACCCACACCACCACCACGCCTCCTCAAGGCCCCAACTTCAAAGTCTGCTGAACTCAGGGGGGGCATTTTCTATAAGCTGAGCAAGCTTTGTTTAGGGCTGTGTGGAAAGTAGGTTTGAATTAGTTCAATATGTTTGATAGCACTGGAAAGAAGGTAAGCCAAGCCCTGCCAGAGATCTTTTTTAAAGGCAGCTAGGATATACATACATATATACATACGTACATACATATACATATTTATTCAGTGATGTTTGTGAGTGTATGTGTGTTTTTATTCTTTTTTTACCACAGCTTTGATAATTTTGTGGAGAAAAGCAGATTTTGAAGACATTTTCAGCCAGATTTTCTGGGAGTAAATTCTCTCTTGTCAATAAGGAGCAAGGAAATATTGGAAATATTCAACTTGGAAATATTAAAATATAAACTGTTGTAACATAAATTAGACTTTTTCTTTCAATTTGACTTCACTTTACTATGAAAAGGAATTTTTAAATTTAAAAAATATAATGAAAGGAGTTTGTAATTTTCTGATTATTAATTTGAGATTGGACCTTTAAAATAAAGCTGTTAACTCACAAGAATCTTGTTTCAGATGTCCTTATAAGCTACTGGTAGAAGTCAGGTCTTTTCTGTATGTCTTTTTGCAGGTTAAAGAATATTTTCACTTTTTTTCACAGGAGTGAGACAGAAAAGGCAAAGAAAATTTTTCAAAACCTTAGTGTGAAAAAATTTAAGAACCAGGTGTTGAACAAAACTTTTTTTGTTGTTGTTCTCAAAGCAAAACTATATAAATACAACCGGAAATAAAGCCATTCTCAAAATACCTGTTATAATGGCCCAAGGAAGTTCAGTAGGGGAAAGCTAAAATACAAAGTGGATTTAAGATTGAAAAAATAATACCTGTGCACTCGGGATGGTCTGCACGTGAATGAGAGCTGTGCCAGGGCAGTATCCTGGGGAAAGTGTAATGACAAGAGAGGGAATTTCTCTAACCAGCCTCTGTGTGCATCGGTATCCACCTGGGTAAATCATTCTCTAAGGGTTCGGTTGCAGCGTAGATTATCTACCCGTAAAAGAGAGAGAAGACATGTCATAGCTCTCTCATGTACTCCTCTACAGGGTACAAAGAAGAAAGGTGAGGTCTTGGCTCCATCTGTCCTTCTTGCTGCCTCGTGCAGGGTGCTGACCAGGCTATCCATAAATCACTGAACCACAGAGGAAAAAAGAAAGAGTGATGCCTTAGAGAGGGACCTCCAAAGCAGAACTTTGGATTTGCACCTTGTTTTAAGACTGCACCTAATGCTGCCGACAAGTTTCTCACTATTATCACCTCAGAGCTTGTTGGGTCAAGACATCATTGTGCCAAGGAGCAGACAGTGTGACAGCCTCCACTTTGGCTTGGTTGAAGTGGGAGCCTTCAAAACTTTGTAACTTTCCAAAGCTTGATCTGTAGATTCACACAGTTTTGCAGCTCCTTTGCTTCTTGCTGAACTGAGAGGCTTTACGCCGGCTGGTCAGAAATCATTTATCCGGAATTCACACTGGTTTTCGTCTTTTGCAAGACTTTTTTATTCTGTCGTTTAGTGAGTTTGAGAGATTGGACTATGAGTCTTCATAAAATAAAATCAGACCTGGTCAGGTACTAGAAGCTTTGTTCTTTGGAAATTTAGAAAGCACACAAAAAGTTATATTAGATTTCCTTACAATAGGCTTATTGGAATGCAACAGGTGATGGATTCCTCATGAAATTCCACAACTGTGTTTAGAAAATGAAAGCTGTGGTAATATTCCCCGTCAAGATGTTAAAACCTGTCTGAGGCTGTACTAATTACAGGACTAATGAAGAATTAGGCTTTCTGGAGAGCTGCAAGCTTCAGAGCCCTGCGTACCTTGCTGTGTGGCTCCTGATTTCCAAGCCACCCTGCAGAGTTACTGATGCGCCAAGCAGGGCCAAGCAAAAGCCATCTGACTCTAGATACTCTTGCATAGCAAACAACAAATTCCCCCAGACCTTTCTAATTTTTGCTAAAATTATTTCTGATGGCGTAAACAATGCTCTTTTTTATGCAAAAGAGTTGGGTTCAGAAGTGGAAAGTCGGTGGATAGTCTCAGTCATAGGTTAGGATATAGGGAGATGTATGTACCATATACTGTCAGTGCCTTCTGCGAATGGGGAGTCTTCACTCAACGAAGCAGTAGTTCTGAAATGTGTTGGACACATGATCTGGGATTTTGTTTACAGTGAGAAAGAGGGGAAGGAAGTGGCAAAATAAATACAACTTGATACTAACCTGGAACGAAATTCTAAGAAAATTACATTTTCAAGATAAAATAAACTACCTGGCTGCAATACTTCAACACCCTTCTCCATTCTGTGACTTCTGAAATTGCCAGCATGGTGTGAAAACCATGGTGATTTCTGTGATGTTTCTACTTAGCTGTGATGCAGAAAATGCATCTTCATTCTTTCTTTGCTGTTTTCAGACCCCCAGTTTAGAGAAGTTAATGGTCTGTTGTAATTCTGTTATGAACTGAGCTGAATCACCACACTTTCCAAATTCGCAAGGCTGGGTTACATTTTTCAGTTTCCCCCAACAGATGGTAATTTTGGAAAGTCAGGAGGATGCCCAAAGCGTACATTAAAAACAGAGTTGAAGCACTTGTTTCTCAATTCATGCTCCAAAGTTCTGGTTATAGTCTAGTCCCTATCAATGTCCCATATAGAAATAAAGGTTGTTTCTTTTGATGCATAAGATATTTTATTGTGGTTGAGAATTTCTTAGCTTCAGAGAGAACTGCTCCTCCTTCCCTTGCCAGCCCAGGGAATTACAGGAATCCCTCCCACAATCATTTGCAGGCATAATGAATTTTATGACTCAGTGTATTGAGAATTTGCTGCTAGACTGCTAGAATAATACCGTTTAGCAAGATGCTTTGGAGGAGTTCATGTTTTCGGGAATATTTTATTAAAATTTTCACTTCAGTGAAAATGAACCTAATTTTAGGATAAAGAAACAAAACTTCCTTGAAGAATACGCTTTTTATCCTGCACTATCTTCTACATCTATGTCACAACTCAACCAGCTTTCAGGCTCCACATGTTGACTTGAAACACATAAAAGTTCGAAGAGGTTTTGCGCTCTGCTAAAATGAGAGTTCATTGCTGAAGATCTGGCTGTTCAAGTGTGTTCGTCCAACAATCACGATCAGAGACCTAACAGTTCTCCTAGCGCCTAGGAACAAAAATCATCCAGGGCTGTACTCCTGAGTGCAGTTGTCTCCTGTTCATACTTTATTCACTTGGAAGTTCCTCAAGCAACAAACATTGCTCTATTTTTCACAGTCCAAGAGTGATAGTCCTTAGGAACAGTGCTCGTCCCTGTCCTGTCCCCACCATGTCTCCTACGTGCCATCACTACCCGCCTGTTCTAAATACTGAAAACTAATGCAGTAGGTGATATTCACTCAAGAACAACATCTGATGTGAACGGACAAGTGAAGCATGGTTATTGCTGTTTAACAGCTGGAGACATTGGGACAGTAAGAGGTTCGGTGGTTTATCTAAAGCTGCAGAGGTAGTGGCAGAGAAGAGAGAAATGTCAAACTCACAAACCCAAGTCTTACATACCAGGCAGTCCTTCCTCAAGACTGTAGGAGTCACATTTAATTGGTGAGCTGATTTAGGATGAAGCAGAGTTTGCCATCAATTACAGAGCAACATTATTGTGCCTAACTTTGCTAAGCCCCTGAATGAACCAAAGGTCTGGCAGGGCAAAAAGGGCCCTAGTCAATTCTGCTAACTGTGTAATTCTTAAACAGAGCTGAATTCTCCTAAACTGTATTTATGCTAAATTTCATGGCATCTGATGACCTCAATTAAAACCTTTCAGAGGAAATCAGAAGTGCCAGCAAGGTCCTGCAAGATGAATGTCTATGGCTTTCTCCTGTTAACTGCTGATATAAACTTGGCGATTTTAAAGAAGATTTTATAGTGATGCTGCTGCTGCTCTTTTTATTGAAGGTGTCAGAATGCCAGTAGTGATAATGTCTCACTGAATGAGCAGCTTGCTTTCTCCGGTCCCTTTCCTAAAGCACATAATAGACATCATTAGCATCCAGATAAATCTCCCTTTATGGTACATTTGGTCGCAGAGAAGAATAAAGTTGTGTTTTCCTAAAGCTCCCAAGATTGTTTCTGTTATGAGCATGGACAAGGGCACAAACTTTTGTAACTTTACTGGTCTTTATTGGACAAGCCAGTAATTATCCAGAAGAAAAAGATTTCTTAGGAATGGACCTAGCTTGACAAACAAGATGAAAGCCTGCATACCATTGGCTTTAAAATACATATATAACATAATTTGTAGGGTACAGAGAACTGTACACGGCAAATTCCAGGTGTAAACATGAGCACCAAACCCCACACATAATTCTCATACAACTGAATAAATGTATATACAAGAGTTGGAAAATAAAAGGCCAGGTGCTTTGTGTTCCTGAATATCGCCTTCTTGAAAAAATAAATGCATGCATCTGCTGTTCTTCTGGTGCCTTAGAGATTTCAGCTTAAACTTTTCTAATGAATAAATATTTAAGCCCTGCCAAGGAGTTTAGAAATTTCCTTTTTTTAAAATTTTGAATAGGAAATCAGACTGAAATGACCGTAGAAGTGGTTATTTCATTTGCTTCAAATTCAAGTCAGGACTTCTTGAAGGTTCAAAAATGTTTTCATTATTGTAATTGCAAAGAATGGTATTTCAACATTTCTTGATGCTTGTGATAAACAAAGGCTTGGTAGAATATCCACCATGGCAAGAACGTTTTCAGCAATGATGGAATTAAAAAATGCAATTCTGAGGAGAATATATTTTTAATTGCATGTCTGCTGTAAAATTTAGGGCTTGAAAATTAATTGTCTAATTAGGATGAAGCTTAGGCATATTTTTAACTGCACTGACCCATAACATAAATATATTTTGGTTGAACATAAGATTTACTTGAACAATTTTAAATCCCCACAATCACAAGTATGCAGCAACTGCAGTCTCAAATTGTTCATTTAATGTTAATCACAGCCATTGTAACGTGGAGCCAACCAGCTCTAAGGGACATGACCTTATCACAGTGGACAGATGGCAAAAAATTTTCAAGCCGTGTTAAACCTTTTTCTTCAACACTTTTTTGTTCTTAACATATTTATTGCTGACACCATATATCAGTGTTATAGCTTCTGTTCAGGTGAATACGATCAGTTGGCAGTAATAGGTTCAGCTCTGGGAACCTTTCAGCCATTGCTTTTTGAGTTGTTTCTGTAAACTCACCGTCTGGAAGAAACAAGGGAAAAAACAAGAAAGGGAGGGAGAGAGGCTTTTGGAAACCCTTCAGCTTGGCTTAATTCCCATGCAGAGAGGAGAATAAATTAATGCAGACACTGTGTTTTCCTGGCTTGGATGTCATATTTTCTCGTGATTGGAAAGATCAGTGGCAGCACAGGATGCGTGGAAGAGAGAGGGGGAAGCAGAAAATGCGAGAGGAGAAATATATTTGAAAATGTTAAACTCAGCTCTAGCAGTATCTGTTAAATGTCTCCCGCATTTGTAAGAGAGCTGTGTTTCCCCACATTAGCGCTGAGCCTCTGCTGCTCCACTGATGTCTGTCATCCCAGTGAAAGAATCAAATACGGTTTGAAGACACAGTAGGAAACATGCCTTAATAAATGCATTTGCAATTGTATCATATGACTTTATGAATGCTCTGCATAACTGTGCAAGCTACGAACGTATTTTATGTGTGTCAGATTTCCTGTTGCCTTGCTTTATCCACATTTCTCCTCTGTTCTTGAAGAGAGTAATATGGACACCTTTCTCATTATATTTTTGAGGCGAAGAATTATCCCTGCCTAGCTCCAATTCAGCAAGTCTGGGAAGAGCTTTCTAGGTTCAATAGCACTTTTCCACAGGTAAATATCCTTATGAAATGACAAAAGATTTTTTAAAGGGACTTTGTGTTTTCTCTGTGACAAAAACAAGCTCAGCTGCAGCTACTCTTATTTCCTATTTGGTAAATAACTTGGCTGAGGTGACCTGGTATACGTTGGACATACGTTCCGCATGAGAAATGTGAATATCAGTAGGAAAAATAAGAGCATCCCACCCAGAGAGTCATCACTCAGAGGTCCTGAGAGCAGATTTACTGGGATGAGGATGGAAGGAGGTGCGAGAATTGCCTCTCTCAGCAGCGAGGAGCACTCATCCCTGATAAGTGGCATCCCTGCGAAGTTGTGCAGTTATGGATGCATCAAAATGGGAGTGCACAGCACGTGCTCTGGGCTGAGAGGCTCCCAGTGATTAAGTTGTGTGTTCAATTAAACCTAATGCCCCAATAACTTTGAAAAATGCAAAAGGCCCATGGATGCAGGAAGGAACAAAATCCTCAGGCTCTCTTTACTGGCTAATAAACCTACTATAAATGCCCGTGACTGGAGGCCCAGATCTTTATATATAGCTGCAAAGCAGCATTTCCATTAGCTTTAGTGGTGACAAGCTGGTTTCTGTTTGTTTCAGATTAGATCATGAAAACTCTAGATAGTGCTCCTGTGCCACTCGGGAAGGAGGTGGGGGGCACTTGTTCTTGGTTACATTTCGGGAGTCAGGGACGAACTTTTAAGCTTAGTTCTAAGCATTTTTTAGTTCCTTAAGGCCTTTCAAAAATAGACAGGGAAAAAGTTAAAAAAATAGTCAAAATTAATGCCAGCATGCTCTACTATTTAGAAAGCATTACTTGATCTCTCTCACTGAGGGTTCCTGAAGAATTCGCCAGGCTGACTCTGTAAAACAGGTGAGATTTTCTCACCTAACTTTAGCCCTCTAAAAATTAAGAAAATTGATGGTGTGGCTGACTACAGCACCTGTTTCAAACTGAAAAATAATTAGGCAGATGCACCTACCGAGTATATTAGCTGTAAAGAGAAGCTCACATAAAGGACTTAGATCGGTTTAAGATGTTTATATTTAGCAGACTTGAATCTCGCCCAAAGAGAGGTGCAAGGTCTTCTTAACTTTCTGGCAAGTAACATCCCCTCCTCCCTTCCCTGCCCCAAATCCTGTGCTTATGCAGCTCATCAGAAAGTGACCTGCCAACCGACGATAGCTCTGGTAATGTAGGGGTGCCAATACAGATATTTTCATTAATTGCTGTTTTCTCATGCTCTACCCTGTCTCTTTTTTTTTCTCTCTGTGTCTCCTGTGTTAGGTTTAGAAGGCAAATTGTAGGGAACGGGCCCTGTCCTTTCATTGTACTAGCAAAGACTTCCCGGGAAATCTGAGCCTACATTTGAATAAAGACTCGACTACCCTGCTGTATTTATTACTGCTGCTGTTTGTTTGTTTGTTTTCCTCAGACAAGTCATCTTTGGGTATGGAAAGTAGGAATCATCCATCATCCCCAATAAAACACAGCAAGTGAATGAAAATAACATTCAGGCAGACAGCAGACCAAACCCGGAGCCTTTGCAGAGAGGTTTCCTTTTAGATGAGAAATCAGTGACCTGGGACGCGGAGGACCAGGATGGGGGCGAGGGGAGGAGGAGACTTATTTCTCACGGCAGGCTTTGGGATGTGGTATGACAGTTATTAGCCAGAAAACACAGCTGAATGCAAAGTGGCAAGGCAGACTGGGGAACTGCGGTGCTGCCGAACCAAAACTGAAGGAAAAGGTGCTGGTGAGTGAACTGGAAAGATGAAATGTGCACTTGGCTGGAATAATAAAGCACGCTGCATTCGGTTTGGCAGCAGACACCAAGAGCTTATCAAAAACAACATATTCTCGTGTAGCAGAAGGCAGTACAGTAACTATGTGATTGCTGAGCAGACTATGTAAAACTGTATAAAAAATTTCTTGTTGTACTTAAGTCAACAGGAGACTGAGATCTTCGCTGGCCTTGCGGGAAGAGGGGAGACTGATAGAGTCATCTTGGCTTGCACAGAGTAGAGCATGCTGCAAATGGGAATTTCACAGAGAAGCATTTTCCCCGTCTCTTTTTTTAAAAAAAAGAGATTTTGACAGTTAAGTGCAAACTGTTCTGAAAAGTGTCAACTGTTCAAATAGTTTTTATAAAAAAATAAAGCCAATAAGACTCTATAGAAATTATAGAATGAAACTTTTACAGTAACTTTTAAACCAAGAAATAATTTCAAACATGTATCTCTCCAGTCAGGATTTAATGGTCACAATTGTAAATGAGTGGATGAAAATCTTCCTAGCCTCTTTTAAATCAGCAGAATCATCTATTACAATTTAAAGGTCCTAAATGACATCACACGGTCATCCACAACTTTTATATCTTATCTTAGACTATGTCTAAGGTTAGAAAGCAGTTATTCTTCCCCTGAATTTTTATGATTTTGTAGAAGGGAGTGAAATAGAAAATACAAAAGGAAAAAATCATTTTTCCTTGATGAAACTCTTTCTTAACCCGATGTACAAAGCAGCTAAATTCCTTTGGTTTTGGTAAACAGGAACAAGTGGTTGCTAACCATTAGTATTGAAAAAGAGCAAAAGATTCAAGGATCCAGACCTAAGAGCAGCCTGATTGTTGGAGGCCCATTTGCTACAAATTAACCTGACGTTGACCCTAGTTACAGAGAGAGATCTAAAACAAAGCTGAATATTAGCATATACATGTATATGCCTTATAAATAAATATGCACAATTTATTCACTCAACCCACAGCGCCAGGAACTCCTTACCGAATGCACTGACCCACCAATACAGAACAGCACTAATTACAAAGTGGTGATTGTCTCTGATTTCATGACAAGATTAATGAGTTTGATTTTCCACTGTGTGATTATTGATTGAAACTGCGTCTGGTAATTTTGTATGGATTTAGTACTCCAGCTACTCAAACTTAGACAAAGATACATATAAGATATGGAAAAACTTTTTGCACATTAAAGTCAAAGGCTTGCTGTTTGGCTCATGCAAGTAATTACACAACTGATATTGAGCACAGAGAGGTGTTTGTTGCAATAGAGTGGCCTGCAAGAACCGCCAGCTGCTGAACGCTTGCAAAAGATAAGAAAGATCCTTCAAATCCTCCAAACCTGCTATGCAGTTACTGAAGATTTACAGGATATGTTTTTCATCTTTTGCAAAACAAGGGTTTGCAGTAGAGATGAAATTGGATTGGACCAGCAGTTGGCTCCGTCAGGCATACAAGCTGAATTAAAAAAGAGAAAAAGAAAGATTCTTCCCCTTTAAGCTAAGCCAGATGGTTGACAATCCAGACTCATGTCAGAGTGGAAATATATGGCTGATTTGTCCATGCATTTTTTTATTTATTAATTAAAATTGCCAGTGGAATAAAGACAAATGAGAAATGGTGATATGAAAACACAAGTTATATAAATATTAAAAAAGGAGCATATCAGAGAAGATAGTTCAGTTGTACTGGCATCACACACAGCCCAGAGGAAGAGATGTTGTAAATTGTCAAGAAAAATGTGTTAAAAAATGGATATGCAGCTGACTTTAAAAAAAAAAAAAAAAACTATTGATGCCTCAAAAAGACAAAGAAGACATGCCAGTGAGATTTCTACAGGAGGAGAGAAGCTGAAAAAGAGGTGGCAAAGAGACAAAAGATGCTGCACATGTTGTAAACAGTGAACTGGGTAGAAAGAGACAAGAGAAGGGCATCAGAGAATTGAAAGGAATAAAAAATGTAGGTGGAGAGGAAAGAAACATTAGGAAAGCATTGTGTTCTCTGTGTCATTAGGAGTTTGATCAGCTCTCAGGAAACGAGCTCACTCTGATGCAGCCCACACCACTACTTGTATAATGGGTAAAAGAGGTAAGGAAAAAAAAAAAAAGATAAATGTTCAATCAGCAAGAGCTATATAAAGGGTACTGCATTTGAGTTGATGGTAAATGGAGAGAGGAGATGTCTGAGCTGTAAAAAGGAGGATGTTTAAAGAGAGAATCAGCAGCCGCATTTTGCTAGTCAACAAAGACCGGTTCAAGGCCCAAGGGAGACGTTTCGGACTGGACACTGATAGAAACCATCTCATTTCCTAGCAAGAGAAAAACACTGAATAATAGAAAAGGTGAGTAATGTACATTGCAGAGTCTCTGGGAGGAATGTGATAGAATAAATAGCAGGAACAACTGAGTACAGGATACCAGCACATAACAATGATGTTGATCACATCCTTGCAAAAAACATGTCTGTATAGCACTGCACTTCCATAATGATCCAGAGCCAGCACAAAAAGGAGAGGAAAATGGTCTTTTTATGACAGTCACTCTCTCTCGCATGGGGGATCCTAACAAGCAAAAAGCTGGTGTGACTGGTTTCTATGCTACCTCCCAACACATGAAAAAAGTGCTTTTGGGGAAAAAAAAAAAAAGATACATAAAAGAAATTGCCATAGCCAAATGCTCCTCAGCTCTCTCCAGCTGTTATATAGCATTTTGATCTGGACTTTAGCGGACAACCCGGCGGCATTAATCTACTTCTGATAGCTTCTCCCTTTAAGCGTGGAAGCAAATGATACATCCTGGTAGGTAGTGGTAATATTTTTCCCTATCTATTATACATAGTTTCATGGCTATCTTGATAAAACTATCCCCTGCATTTAATACTGCACTAACACAACCCCCCTACCAAAAGGTCACCATGTCTAATTGTCTTATTTGTAATTATAACAGTAAAAATCCAATACAAAACACGTATTTGCAAATAAAATGCTTCAGCTCAACAGTTATACTTAGCATGAGGACCAATTCTTGACTCGTGAAATAATGCAAATGGATCGAAGTCAAAGGTACAGTGGTAAACTCTCTTGTTCAGTGGCCTTCTCCCACTAAAACAAAATCATTGCTTTTTAGCATACTCTCATTTATACCACTTGTTTACATTTACAGTGAGTGTTAATTTCTCTCATATTTTCAACTTGTTAATTTTTCTCTTTTGTTTTCAATATCTCTACATTTTCCCTTCACTCCCTCTGCCATCAAATTAAATTACATGTTTATGCCATAATTTGTCTAATTTACCAGAAAGAACGAACTTGGGAAGAAGTTGCAGAAACGCTTATTATTAAAAAAGTCTGCAATAGGTAGAAGTTGGTCTGTGAGTAATGGACCTAATGAAACTAATGGGTTTGTGTCCTTTGTCTCCTTTGCCACTTTTCTGGCAATAACCCTGAGTCCTTCCACTGTTCCCAGTGATTCTCAATTTCCCATTTCTCTCAGTACTCCTAAACCTCTTCATAAGTGAGCACCATCCAGTTCCTCTCGTGCCCCCAAAATCTTCTCGTCTATTATAGAATCATAGAATCATTGAGGTTGGAAGAGACCTCTAAGATCATCGAGTCCAACCATCAACCCAACACCACCATGCCCACTAAACCATGTCCCTAAGTGCCTCATCTACACGTCTTTTACATACCTCCAGGGATGGGGACTCAACCACTTCCCTGGGCAGCCTCTTCCAATGTTTAACCACTCTTTCAGTAAAGACATTTTTCCTCACGTCCAATCTAAACCTCCCCTGGCGCAACTTGAGGCCATTTCCTCTTGTCCTATCGCTTGTTACTTGGGAGAAGAGACCGACCCCCACCTCGCTACAACCTCCTTTCAGGTAGTTGTAGAGAGCAATGAGGTCTCCCCTCAGCCTCCTTTTCTCCCCAGCCCCTTCCTTGACTCAGTGTAACACCCTTTGTACATAACTCCATAATTTCTCTTCAGATTGCCTAAGCTCTTCCCCTTTTCTCTGTCTATATATTTTTTGGCTTACGCCTGGGAAAGAGTTGGAATATATTGCAGGCAACCTGCAAATATATATCTGTTGATTGACCATCTGCTATTAGCATCCAAAATTAAATGGATAAGAGCTGAGTTTTTTCTACTTTTTCTTCAGTATTCAAATTTTTCCTTCCTCACCTAGATGTATAGGAACTTGATATCTTTTAGAATTCAGCCTTTCTCTCAAATTTCGTTGAGTCTGACAAGAAGATTAAAGGTTATTAGAGGAAGTTAAATTTACTGACAGCTGGACAGGCAGAATGAGACCATGACTGCAGGAACTCTTTTCTTTTAGGAAACCAGGCTAAAAAGCTGTCACCTCAAAAATGCAAGGCCTGACTCTTCTGGTCAACTGAAGGATTCTTCCAGAGATGAAGCACATTGCCATGATGGTGCAGTGTTGATACAAAACTGGAAGGAGTGGCTGATACACCAGATGATTGCGTTTCCTTTCAGAGAGGCCTCGACAGGCTGGAGAAATGGACCCACAGGAATCTTGTGAAGTTTAACAACGGGAATTGCCAGGACCTGCACCTGGAGATGACTTTCCTTTGCAGAAAAGGACTTGAGGGTCCTGGTGGACAGCAAGTTGAACAAGAGCTGTCAACGCTTCCTTGTAACGAACAATCTCCAACAGCCTCCTGGGCTACGTTAGGACCATAAGAAAAAAAAATAAAATTGCTGTAGGTTCTATGGAGCTGCCAAGAAAACTGGAAAATATCGAGGGACTTGCATTCCCAAGATCTCTAAACATCAGAAGCAAACTTGGGAATAAGGGTCCTTCCTAGTGAAAGAATTAGTTCATGAGAGCTAGAATATATATTTTATATTCACATTTTTTCTGATACACCTAGCGTATTTCTGAAGAAGTCTTCTTCTAGAGAGAAAAATAATAAGGAAATCATTTCAGCTTTTAATAAAATTTTGCCTTCCATGGTACATTTGTGCTCTCAAATGTTTTAAATAGCAATTTTGGCTTTTTTCTCATGCTGCTTGCACACTTAGGAAAAGCTCAACATAATGAATATTTGCTGAGACACTTTGTTAACCTTTTTGAAACCATCTTAAAACTCACCCTGATGTAGAAAACTGAGAAGATTTCAACAGCTGCATGCTGAGCCGGCTGCTATAACTTTCTTGAACAGTCTTAAGTAAGGCCTACCAGTGGTGTCCTTTTGCTCAATGGCTGGCATTTAAGCTTTTGGGGCAGATTACTCTCTCTTTTTCCACACTTTAAGCAACAGTAATTATAATGATCATCATCATAATAAGCATAATAATAGATTTTCTGCAACTCTGCATGGTATAATTTTAAGCATACTATTTGAAGGCACTCCCATTAACTTCCAAGAAGATTACAGTCAAAAAATGCAAATATTGGTATGAATGGGCCCCTCTAATTGCTCTCCATGCTCCACTGTGCTTCCCCAGATCTACTTTTCTTTTCACATTAGAGTTACCAGGCTCTTTCATCTTCCTGCCGTGCTGGGCAGTGGCATATTTGTTACGTGGTTTCTTTCTGGCATTTTTTTCTCCCTTCTTAGCTCCTGGGGGTTCCTGCAATTGTCAGAGACACAATTTATGAAGCTTTTCTGATGTCAGGTTAAAGCAATGCCTTCAAGGTTAAAAGTGTAATTGGACTGTAGCATGAGGGGTAAAAATTCCTGTTTCCCTTGATTTGTTTTGTTTAATTAGAGATTCTTGGGAAACGTCTCCATGTGTCATTCTACATTTAAATGCTAGAAAGGAAAGGGTGCCTTGCTCTTGTAAAAAGACACTGACTCTTGGTCCCAATATGGAATACACCAGTGGAAAGGTTGGTAGTGACGACTGGTTGCTCCACAGGATAGTAAGACTGATGATTAAAGTCTGAGAGTGTGACAACCCTAACGTTTATGTTTTGATGTATACAGATTAGGCCACAGTGAGGCTGTAACTAACTGCACGACCTGAGGGTGGAATAAGGAAACAGGAAAGTCTTGTAAAAGATCCTAAAGTCCCCGTGCCTCCAAAGCTAGGAAGGCAGAAAAGCTTGCTGCTTTCGTGAAAAGCATTTGTGCACTACCTGTAGGCAGAAGAGATTTTGTACCCCCTTATATTAGAAAGGATATGTATATTATCCTTTTTTAAAAAAATCATTTTCCCTTCCTTGCTTTTAGTCAGGCCATGTGGTCTTAAATCACTGCTGGAAAGGCACAGAATTAGAGTAGGAGGGTCACAAGCAACGACCACAACTTAGGCTTTCTCTGCTTCTCTGTGGTATTCTTCAGTTTGAGGAAGATGTAATGAAAGATTGCGGCATTCCCTGCTCTGGTAAGCTTTTAGGGTTTTTTTCCATAAATGAAGAGCTTTGATATAGACTCTTGCATTGCTGAGAAAAGCTGTGGCTCCTCTGCCACTTCAGGGAGCAAAATCAGGAGACTGAACCCCTGAGAAAGTGGCAGGGAGGGAAGGAACTTTCCCTGAGGGGAAGTGAGTGAAATTAGAAGTCCAGACATCATAAATTTTAGTGCCTGTTGTTTTATAGCTGTTGGTGATTTTTTAAATTTTTGTTTCCATCACAAGCCTCGTTATAAGCAAGTTCTTCTTGCTCCTTTTAGGAGATAAGTACCACCTATCAGCTTCACGGCGAGAAGACATTAAGTCGTTCCAGTGAGACCTGGGATGAGAACGCAGCTGGCTAATAAAAGAGTTACTGCTCAACCATTTTATCACTCAGGCTTTTGGCTGGCTTGATGCAAATTAGGTGCTTCAGTAGGCCACAGGGCATTATCCATATGCAGGTAAATGATAGATGGGGACTTTTATCATTAAAGTGTGCCTAGGCTTAGGTGGTAAAGGTCTGAGATCTGAAATTTGTCCTCCACAAATAATGTTTGGATGTTCTTTGTCTGGAAATGCGTCATCCAAGTTTGCTTCTAAATTTAGGAAGTGGAGGAAAAGGAGGTGAAGGAAAAAATAAGACAACAACTAATGTCGTACTGCTCTCCATCCAACAGTTCGGTGAGCCTTCTCCTTACAGAGCAGGGGACTCGCTGATGGATTTTGACCTTTGTTATTTTGTAGCTCTAAGAATAATGTCTGGAAATTGTGTTGCTATAATATTTTAAATCTAAAAATCATGAAGTTTATCAGCAAGTTCTTAAAAACAAAAACAAAAACCCAACAAAAGAAACAAAAAGATCCCCCCAAAAAACCCAACCAGTTTTGAATATCCAGGGTTTGGATGTCTAACTTGAAACATCATTACCAGGTATCATTTTTTAACATTGGATGTCCCCGCCTGCGTTTCTGATACAAACAAAAACTTAATGGCTACAGGAAAAACTAAAATGCCAGGTTAACAAGTTATAGATACAGAAAAGTATAACCATCTGGTTTAACCCCCCTGTATTAACAAGGACTATAGACTTTCCTTGAATTGACACCTGTGTGAATTAGAATTTAATTTTTAGGAAAAAAAATGAAACAATAGAAAACAGAACCACATCCAGCCTCCATTAAAACTATTGGTGATGGGATCTGAGGAACTAAATCAGCATGCAAGTGAGGCTAACAGCAGAAAAGGTCAATCTTTTGCATATATTCCTCAGGATAAATAAGAAATAGAAACGCGATGCCTTACTAATATAGAGATGGTATATTATGCCTTGCACAGAATACACAGTACCGTATCTGAGAAAAAGGAAAAAGTTCCATTTTTTACAACAGCCCATAGGCCTGGTAGCTTGCCCTCAGAGATTTAACAAATAAAGGCATAGAAAGAAGCCTTGTTATAATATTTAACATCAGATTTGAACCAAGTAGAACTAGCTGGGTATCTTTCACTGAGAAGATAATTGATTTCCTCCAGGGAATATGTTAGATCTCATTTGTTTGGACTTCAGTAAAACATTTGATATGGTGCACATAGGAAATGCCAATGATATTTGAGAAGAAAGGGATGAATATTATAATTACATGATGGATAACGAGCTGGCTACCTAGGCACCCATTAGCTTTTTGAAAGCTGAATTGTATTACCAGAGAAGAGTTATTAATGGTGTTTCTCCAAGACTAGTCAGGACAGGGATTGCTGGGGGGAGGTGTTATTATTATTTTTATAAATGACTTTGGTATAAAATCAATCAAATTAACAATATATGACTAAGTTTAGTAAAACAAAGGTAAATACACTGTACAATTACTTTCTAGTAACACATAAATGTAACGTCTGGATGTTATATGTTTTTTAAGAGTAAAACTTGTTTTTCAATAAGCACTAATTAATTCATTAATAACAATTAATTCTCTAAGGAAATAATTTAATAAAATTCCTACTGATCTTAAATATAGCCTTTACCACCCATGGGTCCTGGGTCATGAAAAATGTACCCTACAGCATACCAGGAAGGGAGAAGAAAGGTTTATGCAAAAGGACAATGATAAGCTGAGAAGAAATAATAATAAATGAATATATTTAGGCTGAAAATTAGAATGTTTCGAGCAATAAACCCAGTGAGATTCAGGAAACAGTTGTCCATTTAGCGTAACAAGAACAGAAATTTATCCCATTTAAGAGGGGTGTGGATTATGAAAGGGATTATATGAGACGGCTGCTGGAAAACTGGGTTTGTGGCAATCCTTGCTTCTCTCTCATTATTTTCAATGCCTCTGTGTTTTGCAATTACTAAATTCCACAATGTTTCGAAAGAGGCTTATTTCTAGAGGACTTTTACTGACTGATTTACACCATGAGATGTTCCCCACAGTAATTAACCTGCCCCAGCCACTGCTGGAAATGAATTTCCATGGAGCCATCCTATGACTGGTGGGATCTCTGCTCTTTCGCTGTGTGCTGGTCAGCCTTTGGCAAGCCATCAACTCTGGGTACTTTCAGTGGAGGCAAGAAAAAGGCACATGTTTTTATTTTCTTTTGAGATTAGAAAGGTTTAGAGATCGTAGGTGAGTTTCACTCTCAAGTCAAGGTAGCTTTATTGCCTCCAAAACATGGCTTAATTATTCAAATGTTTGGCTTAAACAAAACCCAACTTTAGGCTTGGCACTAATATATGTATCAGCATAAATTATTACCTGCTTATTTCCTTACTGCTTGTTTGCAACAGTAATTCAAATTACTACAGTCAAAATTATTTCAATAAATATAACAAATTATGGATGTAATTATTACAGCGTGTATTTTAGAACGTAGCTTTATTTACAAAGGACACAGCATTGATTAAAACAGCTTGAATTATGCTAACTACAACACTGAACTCTCTTTACAAAACCATCTGAGTAGCACAGTAATTTGAGTTCAAGGGAGAGGCAGTATTACAAGAAGGCTAATGATAATCTTGTTTAAGGTCATTGGCAACTAAAGTACTTACTGTACAGGAGCCTTCTGTCAGAGACAATTATAGTGAAGGGCCTTTGAATGGGGTCGAAACACTCGGAGTGTGTTTCTGTGACACCTTTGTTCTTACAGTATTTATTCTGTTTTTAGTTTATCTGTAGCACAGTACTAAATTTAGAGTGTCACGAGCCAAGAGGTTCATGCAAAACTAAATTGACAGCATGCAATAATGTTGTAGTTACACTGCAGCCTTTCTAATAATGGCAATGCCTTGTCAGATCAAAAGCATCCCCCAGGACCTAGGAGGCAGCGCCAGTAGTCCTCTTCACACAGATTAAGAAAGTACTGCTGGCTGCACAAGGCTGTTGGAAATAAAGAAAAATCTTCTAGGATCACATTTGTTTGTAGCTGGTCTTCAGTCCACAATTTATTTGTTGTACATCTATTTTATTGCATTTTACCTTTGTTTGTCTGGAAAAGGAGGAAGTAAATGAGCAATTAACTTCACATACTCTGCTGTATCTAAACTTCACAGAGTCTTTAATTTGTTCAGCCTCACTACAAACCTTGATGGTGGTGTGAATATTGCAGAAGGGAAACAGAGTCACGCAACACATCAAGTAACTTGAGTGCTGTTGTTGCAGCGTGTCCACTCTCCAGCATGGCAGCCTGGGGACCTAACCATGTTGCCATCCTATCCCAAATAATACTGCTCTCCACTGGGGTGGCCTCAGCACTCTGAAGTGGCAGAGGAATCGAAATAACTCCAGTCTGTGTGGCAAAAGCTTGTTTCACACAAGCAGGACGTGTAACCAGTCACTTGGGTCGGGAGTAACACACCATCAGATTTTGAGTGACACGCGTTACACATGTGCCTGGTGATGGGGGTAGGTTCAGCATTGCCTTCTCTCCCTCTTTGTTCCCATGGGTTGGTGATGGACAGTCAAAACGTATCTTAAAGCTCATGGGAAATCTTTCACAAGAACTGAACTTTGGAGATTATTGTTTATAATATTAGTCGTCTATTAAATAATATTAGTTGTCTATCAATATATTATTATATTATTATTTGCCAGTTAAAATCAAAAGCAGAGCCAGAAAAATGTTTTCATGGGAACCTCATTAGATGGAGGCTTGTCTTTTTCCATTTTTACAGCAGCCTTTTTGCAAACTTTGCTCTTTGCTATTTTCTTGAGAAAAATTAGCTCACCTGGGTCCTGTCCTCTATGAGGATTAGTTAAAATTGAAAGGAAAGATTAAAAAAACAATCTATCATTTTGACAACAGCTTTTTAATTAACATCTGGATTTATGGATTAAAACCCCCTTAATATTTTAATGAGAAAAATAAGGAAACTCGTAATAATGTTGATTCATCTTCAAATAGGTTTAGGATTAAATTTTATACAAATAATGGAGTTGGTCAGATATTTGAAAATGCTGCTATCTTAATTTTTTCAAGTGTTCTGTGCAACCTAGTGTAGTTTGAATTCCTCATGCTTATATCACATTTATGGGCCAAGCTGTCTTATCAAATAATAATTTCCATTATTTTACCCTTTTAGAGAAGTGAGGAAAGTAACAGTAAGTTAGGCATGGTGTTCTCTTGAGCACGTGCTTCCCCACAGACTGTACCCCGAGAGACGTGGGAAGACAGGAACCAACAAAACTACCATTTCCAGAATGCAATGCAAAATCTTATTAAATTTGCCACCCTCAGTCTTCAGTCAGATTATTGGTGTTTATTTGAAATAAGGCAAGTTGAGTTAGCAAAATGATGTTTTTTCATCGTGGATATTTTCAATGGAAAAACCAGCGTCATGAAAAAAATAATTTTCCATCAAAAAACCACAGTGATAGGCATTTTGTTACAGAACTTAATGTGAACACTTACTACTTTACAGCGAACATTGATCCTCTTAAGGATATGGATATGGCGGATTATTCTGCTTATTTCATTTTAAGCAACAGACAAGAAAAGCAACATTTAAAGCACATACATTACAGTGCGCATTAAACACAGATATATCAAAAATCAGCCTCTCCTACTTTAGCAAATTCATACAGAGTGCCAAGCAAAAAGATGGGGTTTTTTTCTAATGTACATAGGCAAAATAAAACCCAGCCAGATTTGCCGTTCCCTGGTGAGTGAACATAATTTCCCCTTGTTTAAGTCTGAATACTTTTCATACTTCCTATGCATTAACATGGGCCCATTTACAGGGTTTTGAACAGATGTCAGACTTAAAAATAATACACAGGGACACGGGGCGATTCTTCCATCGAGTGATCTATTTCCTTCTCCAATGGGGAAAAAACAAGGGGGAAAAATAGGAAAAGAGAAGGCAAGGAAAACCCGATCCTTTAGTGCTTGGTCATAAAGGCTGAGCTGTGAGGGCAGAGCCATTTGAGGAGGTTTCACAGCAAGGTTTCGGGCAGCTCTGGGATGCACACACAACTACTGGCATTTGGTTTCACCCTTAATGGTACCATCTCCTCGGCACTGACTGAGGGGCATTAAATATTCATGAGTTTTTTAAAGGCTTTTGGAAAGAAAGTGCTAGAAAGGAGCATTAACACGCTGATCTTTTTACTAGCCTGTGTCAGCAAGGGGATATTAAATAATTAAGTCAATTTAAGCCATTTTTTGCACAGAAGGAGGTTAAGATTAGCAGCCCCTGTGTGCTGGGACTTGCTGCCTTTTCCACTGCTGGTGCTTTTAGGCCTAGGAAAACAAAAACAGAATAAAAGGGCCAGGTTGATTCTCAATAAAAAAATGCACTAAAGCACCATTTGTTCCATGTTGTAACTCCTGTGTTAGATTAGGAGCGCCTTTTTTACAGCTCCAGATGGAAATGTGACCTCGTAAAAAACCTCTCCGTACACAATATGTTCTCCAACCTCTGCCTACGAAAAGGCTCATGCAAAAATTAAACAATCATGTAGAAATTACACAGTTTGCCTGTGAAAATACAGATTCTCAAAGGGCTATCCTCCCAATTCCTGCCTCCTGACACCCTATGTTATGTTTTCCTTTTTGTGCTGAGCCTCGGAGAGTTGAGGTGGATGGCTGTCATCGGCTGAACATCACTGAAGCTGAATCTCCAGGAGGGTGCTTCACCTTGGGGCATTTGAATCAACAGGACAAGGGTAATTTTGACGGAGTCAAAATGGGCAAAATGTGCATATCTAAGTCGTGAGAACACATTTTGGGGAGGTTTACTCATACACACAGAGACACACACACAGAAAAAGGTCAGAACTACGGGCTGTAAACCACCAGGCACCTTTGGGGAACATACTTTCCCATTTGAAATTTTGGGTCCAGAATGGAATTGAGCTAAAAAATGCCAAAGATTGCCTTGAAATAATTTTAAAACCTTATCTCACTTGGAGATCTGGGTTTAATTTCCATCTATAATTAGTATTTAACTGTTTGTACAAACTGGGAACGTTTAAGCTGGGAGAGTTAGAAACCTCTTTCTTCTGTAGCGCGTATTTAGGAGTTGATACCGCACATCAGAAGGTTCAAGGCTTTGATCTGTAAAAGGCAGAAAAGAAATGTAAAATTGCTCTCTGACATGGCAGGTGGTGGTTGGGCTATTAGCCGTTATGGGTAGATTCAGGTCTCTCACCCTCATTTTTCACAGCAAATTTGACAGCTCTTGAAACAGTCCTGAGACAGACTGGAAGGGGGGAAAAAAATCATTGGATGGGAAATGCGTTTCCACACAACTCTTCCAAATGGTGTTCAGCACTTCTTATCGCAGAACAGAAAGCCTTTCAAGTCAATTAACACATTTTTTCTCAAATACATTTTTAATACTTGCTTTATTTATATCCAGCTCATTAATTTCCACATACTGAACTCAGAACACAATGGAAAACTTTACTTACAGGACCTAACTCTAACTTGATTTATACCAGGGTGGAAGGAGAAAACAAAACCAAAAAAAAGGTACCTATAATAAACACAATGTTAGCTATAAAAAAAGAAACAAAATCTCTGTTTTAAGCAAGATCAAAGCCAATCAAAGCCAGGTTTGTGATGTGGCTACAGAATCAGTCTTTTTGTAACCAGGCTGCTTGCTGGAGAGGTTGATTCTATGGGTGTTATTTTAATGTTTTCTAAACATGGGATTATGTCTATACCAGCCACAGGAGCACAGGTACATATTAATAAGGAGTCCCTTTTACACAGCTTATGATTTTTATGCAGCATTGTTTCCTTCAGCTTTCTTTTTCATTAATATTTAAGGAGAAAGTCACTTCACTATGATATTCAGATTCCAGTGAGATCATTCCTAAAATATTTAAAGTGAATAATGCAAGTTTCCAGAAATAGTGATAAATATAACCTCAGTTTCCTGACCCCATAATACCTGCAGGTGGGGAAATATACTGGAGGCATTTTAAAGATCCGCATGCCAGACTGACCCCATTTTTTATATCAAGAAAGAGAGACAAACAAGGACAAAGCCATCAGAAGGTTGTCTGATGTATTCTCCTGGCCACAGTGAAGGTCTTTACAATCTTTTACTGAGAGAGTATCTGCTAAGAAAGAAATCCTCGCTATGAGGGCTAGAAATATCATCTCTCTGTGCTTCGGTTTTGCATCAGAAGTTGGTGATAATAAATAGATCATGTTGGGAAATGTGGATTTATTCATTTTTCTTAGAACGAGAAGAAAATAACAAACTTTTTTAGAGATTACCTGTTCTGGATGATCTTCAAAGAAATTTTGAAATACAGCTTTTCTTTATCAGAACCCCCCCTTCCCTACTTCTTTCCCTGAAGAGAGAGAAAAGAAAATAAAGAGAATATTTTATGTGCCAGTGGTGCTTTTTGGTGCTCTCTTACTTTTCTTTTTCTCATGAGTTTTTTACCGTAACTCTCCCCATATACTTTTTACCTGATCATGGTGAAATCCCAGATATTAGAGTAAGAAATAAAAGTTTCAGAGATGTGTCACCATCCATCCAAGAGGGTCTAAAGTCATGGAGCAGAGCTCATTCCCTCTGGAGCATGCAAACTCTCAAACGGCATCCTGAAATCTGAGTCTCACAAACTCTCTTAATGGGGAATATAGACCACTTCCTCGCATCCTTTCTGGTCTATGTGAGAGAAGGACTTGATATCTGACTGTGGAAACTGTATAGAGGATAAACAAATAACTGGCTTTAAAACTAGCTTTACAAGCAAAAAAGTAAATAATATAATTTGGGATATTTTTCTTCCCTTGTGGCTAAACAAAAAGTGGTTGGCTGAAACCTGTTTAGTGCTATAGCATGTTCAGAGAATCAAGTGGTTAAAGACAAGAAACTAATTTCCTCTATCCCTCTCCTTATCGCTGTTTCCCCCCTTTCTGATCCTGGATTTTTCTGGTTGCTGGGCTCTGGCTCACTTTTACCAGCTGCAGGTGTGAGACGGTATGAAACCTTTACCGAACATATCTTTGGCTTGTGACTATATGGAGTATTTTGCACTCAGCAACATCTCATTTGGCTGAATAAATAAAAACCACTAAACAAACATCCTTTCTAAAGGCAAAGTGCTACTTGTATTTTGGACTCAGCACTTACTGCATTTGTAAATATGCATCAGCGCGGCTTGTGGTATAGAAGATTAGATGCTACATGGGGAGTTTTATTGTTTTATAGTTACTGCAGCAGCAGCAGTGGAGCACAGAGTACATGAAATTTAGGTAATTGTGGATGGGAACCAAGTAATTTTAGTTACAGCTATTCCTTTATCCATAAGTGAATCTATGTTATTTTCTTATTTTGTTTGCAACACTAACTTTAAGGAGAGTAGAGCTGGGACTCTGTGCTACTTTCCCTTTCCACTCCTGTTTGAACATGCAAGCATATCTCATTGCTACAAAAATATGGGTCACTCTTCTCATGTAATATGAAGTTGACAAACGACCAGATACGTACATAAATCCTTTAAATGACTAAGGAAAGCTCATCTAAAACTCTCAACTGACATCCTCATTACTGCTGTTCAACAACACAAGGCTATTCATGCAATCTGGCTCACATACCATTGTTTGAAAACCATCAAAACCACAGACAGCCGCACGCTGAGATACAATAAATGTCAAGTCTATATTGCATATTTTCTGGAATTGTTTAATGCTGACACAGTGTGTGTGCCAAAGAACGCATAATCAAACAGGCAGCGTGCTTCATTGTGGCCATCCCATTGGGGTTTGAAAATTACTTAAATTCGAGCCAGTAGCAGAAAATGACAAAGCGGAGACATGTTAGGATTTTGGACACAAGCTACCTAGCAGAAAGCAAGTAAGCATACTGTTATGTCAGAAGGTTTTTGATCCATCAGTACAAAAAGTCACCATTGCATGCCGATGACATCAACTTCTAGTAAGCAAGGCTGAAGGAAAGTCTCTCAAATTTCAAGTTTAAAAGAACAGGTGGAGGTCAGCCAAAAATATCAATTATTGTCACAAGTCCCCCGCGGTGCCTCGGTCAGGATTTTGTGGACCATTTCAATGATTAATACCCACTGGCAGCTGGTATTACTGGGTGGTATGAGCAGATCTACTTGGGGTTTGCACACAGTTTGGCATCTCTGGTTTGTTTGTCCAGGACAGATTAATGATTAGTCCCAGAACATCTCAGCTCATCCACATCTGGGGTAAAGGACAGAGTGACATTCATTACACTCCTCTTCTTTCTAAGACTGTCCTTTTTGTAACATATTCAAGTAAAAACTGAAAAATTAGGCATGTGTTTATCCCGCCTGTGCAAAATCTAAGACAGAAGAGAAAGGAGCGCAGGAGCATGCTTTCCTAAACAGCAGTGTTGTCCAACGGGCTCCAGAAGTTTTTAGGATCCCTGGAAGAGGAGGAGCAGGTAGGGAGCAGGGATGGGAATTTTTCAGCAGCACGCCCTTATGCCTGGGCTATTTTTTTCTCTACCTGAATATCCTGACTGGACGCAAATGGAGATTCTGCTATTTGGCTAGATTTTTCCCTGGGATGAAAAATTTCTTCAATAAGGCTGCCAGATATGCAGGAATCTGGGACATATGCACAGCATGTGTGAAAAACAGCTCTGCACATTCACAGTTAGCCTGACACATCTGGGAAATGTCAGACTTGCAGAACAAATGATCTGTGCATCACGGATGTCTTGGGTTGACTGAACACAAAAAGAAGATGTAGCTAGTAAGTGTCCCACACCTGCAAACTACTGGACTCACTGAGCACCCCATGAACGAACACACGTTTCTTCCTGGGATTAAAAATGGCACTTGTGAGCCAAGAGAAATTTAGAGACACCATGCGCAGTCTTCAGCTGGGACATACCTGACCAAGATCCTGACTCAGCACAAATACGACTTCATCCAGCCCTTCCCAGCTTTCCCTCTCATTCAGGCTATTTCTTCTTGTGTGATGTCAGAAACATGAACTGGAAATTTCCATTGGCATTGAGAGTCTCCAAAATGTTACTATTTTGAAGACCATTTGTCTATTACAGTAGCAAAAGTGACCTCAGAGGATTTGGCCCAAGCTCCCTCTGACAGCAATGTTACATAGGCATGGGACTGCAACTGGAGAAGCTACTATTAGTATAAACCAGCAAAGCAACTAACAAAATGTAGATTCCTTTCAGTGGATACATTTTTTGGTTGTTTTAATGAAGAAAATAACTAACTCTCCCCTTAAAAATGACAGGAAAATGGAAGTAATAAGAAGTAAATTTACTTTTTCTGGGTTACTCATCTAGACAGAAGTAGGTCAGAAGCTACAGCTTCACTGTCTGGAGCAGTGTTTCTCAGCCTTTTAAAGCTAAGAGCCTTCTAGCTCCCCCCAAAAATAAAAAGCCCACTAACCATCTCAGTAATACTGCCAAACTTTATTTTCTATTTATAGCTGAATAAGAACTATGTTAACCTTTGACTTGTAATTTTATTATTTGCTTTCATTTTCCTATATATGCTTTGGGTTTTTTTTCATTTGCTTCCTACCTTAAAAAAAAATGGCTATTACAATTATTTAACAGACCAATTTCTCTTACATAATTAGCCCACAGACGGGGATAGACAAACACCATCCAGTTAAACTCCATCAGAGGTGTATAACTGAATGACAGAAGAAATAGGACTTGCATGTAAAACTGCAAGACAGAGTAAACCAATTACTAAACTGCAGAAATGATGGAAAGGGATTTTCTCTCTCATCTAGAGCAGCAGCTCTCCAGGAATAATCAACACAGACATCTTGTTGCAAATGTGGATACTCATTCTTTGCATAAAGAACTACTGGGGGTAACCAAAAAAAAAAAAACCAAACAAAAAAAAAAAACACAAAAAAAAAGAGAGAGAGAACACACATTTAATAGTTTGAAGGCTTTCAGATAATTCAGAATATACTGGAACACAAGTATAAATTGCTATGGAGGTGAGATATTAAAGTGCCTGTTCACCCATGTGTAAACCTAAGGTTAATAATTCATACTTGCTCCACAGAGTTGTTGCAGTAAGATGTGATTAATTAATGTTTATAAAATACTTTACAATCCTTGGGTTTCCATAGCTATATTATACATAAATCTAAGTGATGATGGACATTATTCTTAGTAATTTACTACTGCTGTTTTTTGTGTATGATCTCAAGAAACTTCTGAAATTTTAATCTCAGACTGAAATGTTAGTGCATCATCCGATTTTGGCATCTTTATATATGATTTCATGACAATTAGGAGGGCACTAGAAAAATAGATGTAATTCCAAAAAGCTGAAATGGCTTATGTTAACACTGCAGTCCTAAAGCATGACAAAGCTCTATACAGACCTGTGATAGGATGTTAACAGTATGACAGCATAATAAAGTTAGTTGTTCACTACACTGTATTCTACATCCTTACACTTCATAACTGATGCGATCCAGGACCAGAAGTCAAAGATGTTTGTGACCTTCAGTTGTGGACCTCCAAAGGAAAATACATGACAGGGTGAGGTATTTTCAACGATTTTTTTTCTTTTTTTTTTTTTTTTTTTAAATTTGTACTTTATGTATCATAGGCTAAAAGAGGAGCTCATAATGAACCAGCAACATGCTAATTTTTTTTGAAACAGTTAATGAGATCCTTAGTGTTATCATCTTGGAAGAAAAGACTCTGAATAAACTAGATAATAGAAATAGTAAGAGGAGTTCTCATTGGCTGGATTTCCTAAGAAAAACAAGGCTTGTGTGGTACAGCATGAATGTACACGTGTCCATGTATTTGTTGGTTTACCTGCTGTGCTAACAACTTATAAATCAATTTGACAAATTTTAACCATATTTGACAGCGGAGTGGGCACCTTAGATACACAAATTTTTAACAAGATTCATCAGAATACGTGGGCAGGGAGAAGAGAGAAAACATGCCAGTATTCCAGCTGAGGTTCAGGCTACAGTGTGAGCTTTGCTTTCCATCGACACCAGAAACTGCGCACAAGGAACAACCCTAAAAAATTATCTATATGCAAGAAAATTTTTAATTCATGCATTCATTTTTGGAATGTAAGAAATTAAGAAATTAATTGCCAAGATCAAATAATGCCAGAAAGTAAAATTACAAGAAAACAAGACTCCATAGTTCTGTTCCTTCCTCATAGATAGCTGTTTTGTTTTGCTTTGTAAATCGATGTGGTTTTGTTTCCTTAGAAGATCAAGACATTAGTTTTCCATGTGACAAAATGTAGATACTTGCAGAAAAAGAATTGAAGTCAAGAAGGATCCAGAATAAAGGAATTTGAGGTGAATTCTATACTAATAAATTGAGTGTGCATGGGAATGACATGGAGGTCAACAGGAACCAAATACTCCATGTCTATGCCAGGAAATGGATCAAACTTTAAAAACAGGGAGGCTGCATGTTTGTTGTTCACAGGGAAAGGTCCTTCAGCTATTCTAATTACAAAATCATGTCCAGGAATTATTTAGGGAAAGTGCTGGTTGGAACAAACTGGTAAATGTTCTGCCAGATTAGCAACGTAAAAGATCATATTCCAGTGCCTTTGAGTATTTCCCAGCTCATCTCAATTTCTGCTACAGGCAAAGACATAGCACATTAAAATATTTTAAACTTAATTTAGCATTTATTTATCCTGATGGCCATTTGCTTGCTTTTGATTGTTTTTGTTAGCTTTAATGAAAAAGAGCGAAACAGGAGGATGGAAACCCACCCCCCAGTGTTAGGAAATCATGAAAGATTTTGACATTCCTGCCACCACCATGACAATCCTTCATGGGAAGTGTGATTGCATTTCCTTCCCCTCCTTTGAAGCCTGGGTTTGCCGATGGGAAAAAAATAACTATCATGGATTATGACCAGACACACTCAGAATTTAAACTCAGTGTGAAGGAAGCTGGACTGCCCTCCTGAAAATAAAATGTAAATCAGGGACTTTTGCACATTCTCCACAATCTTAGGAATCCAGTGTTTGGAATATGCTAGCAGAGTGGTCTTAGCAATGCTGTTGAAATAACTGGGTAGTAATAGTTTAAAGCATTCCCAAAGGTGGTGTAAAATGAGCCAGGATAGTGCAGAACTAATATTTGACTCAGCTTTATTATGTGATGTCTCAGACACAGATCCCTTGCTGGCATTTAATCAAGGTTATCGAACATTTTGGACCCAACAAAATGAAGCTGAAATTTGGAAGTCCTAACAGATCTGATTCCATATAATTATTTGTATCAGCACTGAAGAGAATAAAATATGTATTAGGGTGTTTTTGGATTATAACATCATAGTCTGCTTGGATAAGGTGATGAGAAAGCTGAATTTTCTCTGCATTTTTCGATTTATTGTTAATTACTATGATGTTTTGCTCTAATAAATCGTATTCACACTCAGAATTTTCAAATGGATGCCAATTTTCTATAATAATTTATCAGAAAATGTGCAGAACTGCTGCATGGAGCAAAATGATAAAACTATTTAGAAAAGATTTATTGCACTGCTCGTGGTGTAGCATCTATGACTTAAGATCATTAGTATTTTGCCTTCCTGCTCCCACATCTGACAATACGCGAGGGCATATTTAGCAGTGGATATTAAACAACTAAGGATTATAAACCACATAAATCATTTGTGAAAGGCTGTTTTCCATGAAAAAACAATGCTGAAACCCAGCTCTTTTCCTCTGAAAACTCTCTTGCATATTCTCACATTTAAGCACTTACAGATGTGCATAGACAGACAGACAGACAGACACATACGGGTGCGCAACTGAACCCCATCATGCAAAAACCCATACTGAAATAGTTCCTTAGCCACCCGATGTGGCTGGAGGCAGAATTTCTAAATAATGTTTTATTACCACCATCAACCCCCCCAAAAAAGACAGATAAAGGAATAATTGCAACTACACGAGGAAGTTAAGGAAATAATGATGATAATGCCGTTGATAACAGTGAAGTCCTGATGCTCTTTCTCAGGATTCACTCATGTTTTAGTCAGAAAAGAAAAAATAACAAGAAAACTAGAGGACAGAACTGGCAAAGTTAGAAAGAAAAGGTGAACTTGTAATAAGATTTTAGGCTGAAATACAGAAGAAATTGATGGGTTTTCTGTGCAGGATAATTTGCACAGCTTTCTGACCTTTACAGGCACAAAGCTCAGGCGAGACACACCCATACGGCGCTGCCCCACACTGCAGCAGGATGTGAAAACATGCCAAGATCCCGGTGAATCTTCCTCAATATATTTCCTGTGCCTAATTTCCTTAATATATTCCCTATTTTCTGTGCTCCTAGAAATGCAACCTGTCATTTTAATGATTCTATGATTCTATGATTTTTATAAGCAATTTTTTTACTCCTTTAAAGCTGTCACCTCTGTCCAGTGCCCACTTGTGGCCAATCTCTGCCACTTCAAAGACAGCTGATAATAGGCAACAACCTCAAAATACACCCAGCCAAAGGAGAGCTTTGTAAGTGCAGTCACATAAAGCACTTGTCTTGATTCCTTTCATACTGATGTCAATAAAAAACCCACCTATTTACTTTAGTGAAAACAGAGTTAAACCACTTATCAAACCCTTATTATAGGAGCACAAAATATTTAGCCAACATCAACTACTACCAAGTGCTTGGTTTAGCATGTTGGCTGAGCCGCAGGAAGTATACTAATGAAATTATTGTCATTTGGGAAACAGCCCACTCTCTGGAAGCTTGCCTGGATGATTTGATCTGAATCCAACATAACTTGGATTTTTTATTTTTTTTTTTTTTAAACAGAAGCATACAGTAATGCAAATATGTTAACTAACACTATCTTCATAAAAACCTGCTGCTGCGCTAAGATATTCCAGGCTGTGCAAGAATTTTCATTTTGAAGTCTGTAGAAAAAGCAACCATTTTTGGCCCTTTTACCTGAAATTATCATAGTAATGAAAGTCCCAGTTTCTCAGTTGAGAGTTGAAGTGTAGCCTTTGTGCCCAGCAAGATTTAAGCTTTTGTGTTATAGTGGTTTTGTCTCACCATATGTTTAGAATATCACAAAAACCAGAATCACCTTGGCAACATTATTTCTACTGGTCCAGTGAGATAATGGTTTTATGTAACTGTTAGTACTGGTCAGTCCCTTAATCGCAGCAGAGCCCTGATAAAAATGAAGCACGGTTTTATAGCAGGCCGCAGCGTACTTACGAAGAACTCCTAATCTTCATCTGCAGATATAATTGTTTATGGTGTTCTCTTTAGGAGGATGCTCATCCAGACAATGCGTTTTGAAACTTTGACAGAAACAGTGCAATAGAAATAAAACACTCCAAATCAAGACACGTGAAATGGAGGGTAACAATATCCCACTTGTAACATGAAATTTAAAAATCTGAATTCATGCACCGAAATCCCTGCCCAACTCCTTCGTCGCATGCTACGCTTTAATAACTTTCATAGTTGTCTTAATGCAGTGTATGCCCAGACTTCTGAGACAACAAATATCTGGAGCCATCTCAGATGCATAAATTTGGGTCTATGGATGGATGAACTCTCTGCCTCACAGCCCCTGAATCCTGAATTCAGAGTGATCTTCACTTACTATCCTAGTCTGCTTTTCTCAGTACATTTCAGGAAAGAATAAACATTTCTAGGTGCTTAAATATAGAAGACAACACGAGCCTAAGAAAGACAGGTGTTTGACTCAGAGTTTTAAGTAGACCACTAAATCATGAAATAAGCAGGATCTCATACACTCCCCTCGAACACCGCTTTCTGCTGACTAGCTCAATTATTTGTCAGTGCCGGCCTTTAAATCCCATTGTTCATCTCCAGCACTGCTTACCCTTTGATTAAAGAATTTGGAAACCCACTTTGGGCACCTGATTTAGCAGACTGGGAGTAAAACCTTCTCACATGAGGTCTGGTTTGTTCTTCAGCCTTCGGTTATATGTGCTGAGGACAGATCTGAAATAAGGTGTTCATAGATGTGTGTGTGCATGTGTGCTTTTTTCTAAGTTATTCACCTCCATCAGCTGGCAGGACTGGTAGAAATTGTGTGCCCATGCATGTATAGTTCTTTTGGGTTTTTTTCTTTTTATTCTTTTTAACTAGGATGTATGAGATATTGTGGTAACTAAGTGGGGGGGGGGGGGGAGGGAAGAATTGAAACAGCTTTTTTTATAAGAAATGTCTTTTTTTGTGATAAAACAGAAATATTTATAAAATCATACCAAATCTTGTTTTAAAACTTAAATCCAAGCCTTATGTTGTAATTTAGGTTCTTATCTTCTTTAACAATACTACAGATGCCAGCAAGTAATGCAGAACTATATTAATGTCATTTAAAAAAAAAAACAACACCACAAACCTTTTATCTGGTGTAAGTAGGAGGCTCCTACAGACATTTTCAAGCAGGAGTAAACAAAGTTTCTATAGATATCCTTGTTCTCTTAGTGCTTAACAAAATATCTCATGCTCTCAGAGACAACATCATGGGATGGCGGGGGCCTTGTCTGAGCCCGTGCAGAATTGCATCTCTTTCTCTCTGAAAATGGTAGGACTTCCTGTGAATTTTATGTTATCCTCCTCATTGTGGCTGACTCCACCCATCCTGTTGAAGGTTTCTCCAAATATCTAAGAGAAAGATTTCATTACAGCTTGAGTCATTTGAATGCCCCCATACATGTTTGGACTCGATGATCTTAGAGGTCTTTTCCAACCTCAATGATTCTATGATTCTATGATTCTATCCTTTTTCTAGACTATGTCTTCTAATCTTTGGGCTGAAACATGAAGGAAGGTGGTAGCACAGTGCTAGGACCATGGCAAAGGTGCCTGCTTTAGAGGAGCGGTGCATGCTCTGCCTGAATCTGTTCTCTGCACCCCAAAGCAACGACAGCACCTTAGCTTGATGTCCCTGCTCATGGCAGGGGGGTTGGACTAGATGACCTTTAAAAGTCCCTTCCAACCCAAACTATTCTATGATTCTATGTTTTGAACAAAAGCTATGTAAAGATAAACGCATTTTGGACAACTTCAGCTTTATAATTTCTTTTTGCCTTCAATGTATGAAGCTGAAAATGCACCTATGGCACTGGAAGATTCATTATAAACTCAATTGTACTCCAGATTTGTTAGTCGAAAGGTGGCGTGTAACAATAGCGACGGTATGTAACAAACGAGATGCTGTCCTCCTGGATAATGGCATAAAAATCTAAGTTATATAACATCAAGGATGGAAAAAGAGTTTCATAACAAGCTTCCACCATTCTCTTCCATTTCAAATTATCCTTTTACCATATTTTAAGCCAAATTCCTAACAAGCCTAATTAGAAGAGATAATTATTTGTAAAAAAAACCTTTACAATTTCTTTATTGTCTATAATGTTTAAACACATTTGCCAAGCACAGAATTACTTAGGGCCCAAGGCTGCATTTCTAAGACAGTTGGAGGCAATCAAGTTACAACTGCCACAGCCCTGCCCTCCTCCTTGTGCTGCCAGATTTTGAGTGCTAAATGGGCAGAAAATGTATCATTTTGCTGCTCTTGTTTTGCTGAGTGACATTTCTGCTCCAGAGGTTTAGCTGATGTGGACCGGTTCGCAAAGGGGGGTCACTGAATATTGGTTCTGTACAAAGCAAGAGGCAATACCATTGCTTTAAGCCCTGCCTGGTCATCTAGGAACATAGGGGATGTCACTGCCATAAAGAAAGACTGTCTGGACAAAGCCCTTGTAAATATGAAGACAGATTCTCTTGATTCCCTGGCAACCATCAACCAGCTCAGATTTTAAAAAAGGAAAAAAAAAAAAAAAAGAAAAAAGAAAAAAAAAAGGGAAGAAAGGAAAAGAAAAAAGTTTTTTTTTCAAAACCCTCAAATTCTGACATGGCGGTTTGTTTTTTTTTATAGTTTTCCATCAAAGCTACCTTCAAGGAAACAAGAAAACAATTATTCAGTGTTTACTACATAGAACTTGAACTGGAAACAAGGAAAACATACAAAGCATGCCTTCTAATAATAAAAATTAATATTTTCTGTCAAGAGATTACAGATTTTTAGTTACGGTATTAATTTTATATATAAATAACCTGACAAGTTTGTAATTTTTATACATGATCTGCAAAACTTATTTATGTTCTTAAATTCGTATATGTCAGATAGCAGAAATAATGTGGTCTAGAGCTATGTTTAAACAGAGGAAAAGCCTCACTGAACATGGTATAGCCATGGGAAGCCTTCAAGAAACCAATCTACTGCTCTTAAAAATAATTTTAAAATCTTCTATTTTTTCACAAAGGGTTTCCTAATGGGAATGGTTCTTAAGTCATCAAGAGTTGATTAAACCTGAATATTTCAGCTTAATTCTTATTTTGTCAAAAAAAATCTTGCTGTGTTATGATACTGCTGTGCATTTATCTTGTGTACGTGTTTATGGGATTTTTTGGGGGGGTGGGGTAATAGCAGAGAGCATCCTTATCGAAATGACTTGGGAGGTGATCTTATTAGACTATCGGCTTGTCCTCCAAGAAAAGTGATTGGTTCAATGAATATCCTGGTAATTTTATAAGACTTTGAAAAAGCCCGAGAAAATATGGTTTAGACATTTCAGAAATATCCCTGAAGCTTAGATTACACATTTCCACACAGGTAATGCTTCATTTTTAATTTCTATGCTCAGATGAGGAAATTAGGACGAAGGTAAAATAAACGTAGCTGGAGAAAAGCATGTAGAGTACCCAGAGCCGATGCGGAACAGGACATCCTTCTTAAAAGTTCAAGATCCAGTCCAGTAAATAAGTAACTGCTTTAAACATTTTTCTCCACTGGGGAAGGCCTTTTTTCAAAAAAATGAGCTTGTCTAATGCATTGCTGCTTCTAGACTCTGTAACACTCATTTTCACTGCAAACTCAAAAGTTACTTATATTTCTTCCTGATGGCTCATAGAAGCTGAACTTCTATCACATCTCAGAGCAGCTGCCACAATTCTCTAGAACTTGTTTTTATATTTACAAGGCAACAAAATACACATTATCATCTCTGACATAGTCTAGTGAGTTGAAAATATGCCAGTAATAATTTTGTTGGCTGCACTGGTCCCATCTTACTTTGCTGTTTCACACACACAGCTCAAAATTGGTTCAAGCAGCTGCCAGGAGGAATGGGAAATAGATTGCTCCCCTTGCAGCGGGGAATTACAGGTTTTTCATTAGTGATTACTTTAGAGGGCAATCTTGTAATTTTGTGCTGGAGAAGAGTATGTGGCCCAGAGTCACAGAGTGATGTGGATATATATGGACCTGTCTGTAAAATGCATGTATCGAGAACATCTCAGAGTACTCGGAGTACCTGGCTCCGTATTCCTTCAGGGCAAACCCAGCTCCCCAGAAGCAATGCCCTGGCACCATTTGGACATTGGCATGGGTCAGGAATCATCCCATGCAAATAATTCGCAATAAGACACCTTCTTATGGTGGGGTTGTGTTTGTCTCCCATATTCTCATGAATAGCTACCTGCCCAAGGAGTCCTCGTGCTGTTGGAATTTCCCGGGGTGCCCTGCGGGGCTTCCAGCCACTGCTACAGAAGGGTTGGGGTGTCTTCTTCATGACATGTCTGTCAGCTCTATGTGGATGCTGCAAGTGCCTTTGGGTCTCTCAAGAGGCAAGAAAAGCCCACATTTAGCTAATGAAATCAAGCCCTAGCAGTCTAAATGCTGTTTTCTACAGAAAATGTCCAGAGAAAGTCTATGAAATTTTATGACACTCATAAAATACCCTTTCTACCACATAAAAGGCAAATCATTCGTGTTTCTCCAGGTTTCTCAGGAAAGTCTTGTGCAACTTAGCCTGGAGTCACCCTCTTACTTTGAAGAGGTAAACAGAGTCTTCTTAAATGGTGGGGGGGTAATTCTTGAAGAATTCACAAAACCTCTACTTTTAAATTTTGGAGTCCTAGCCATTGGATGTTGTGATGTAAAAGTTTACAGGCCCAAAAAAGGTTTCCAGAACAAGTTTATGAAAGAGAAGTCAACTGAGGATCACTGATTTTACAGAAATAATTTCTGACTTGGGAAGTTTCTGATGAATGATGTCTGAGAGAGCACATGTAACATATCTTAATATGTTTTAATCCTCTTTCCTGGGATTCTGCTTTGGCCTCAGTAGGAAACAGATATTTGGTTGGCTGCAGTGTAGAACATACATTCTTCTGTATGTTATGATGTATGTATGTATGTATGTCTAATTAAGACAAAGCAATATGAAGTATAGCAAAACAAGAATATACGGAGAGCGTTTCCTCCCATAAGAAGAGGGAAACCCATGATAGATGTTAGTCATTTTACCTAAGTCATTGCAAGTGCTTAAATTCAGAAATCTAACCAAATAATATCCCACAAAAAATACTATGAATTGGCCAGAATAAACTAGACCCCTATCCCTTTCAACTTATTATTTTCTAAAGAGAAATGTTTTTTATTTCTAGGTAAATAATACTCATACTTCTTTCAAATCCAGTCATTGTTTTGTAGTCAGCAGCACAGCAGCCCCTGGTAGAAATGTGAAAGCTGGAGAGACAAATGATCTATTAAACTGGGACAGTTCTTAGTAGGACAACACATAGCACTTTATCTTGTCTACATATAGGTGAGCTAAATGTAAAGGCCTTTACCAGTTCCCTTGGAAGCTTTACCTACCATCAAATGTGTCTCATCAGGTGGAAGCTAGCCAAATATTGAGCTTCTATTTACTTCTTTCTATTACTACTGATTAATGTACATACCCAAAGTCGTCCCAGCAGACTCCTCTCTCTCTCTGGCCCATTTTTATTACACAGATTAGAAATCTCTAAGATAAGTCATATGCAAGTACCCCACCAAGTGCCAACAGCCTGCTCATCCTCACTGAATTATTACAAGCCCAAGCTGATGCACTTGCATGTTTAGTACTTTTTTTAGGTAAATATAGCCACATAAAAGTTATACATTTTATTTAAGCTAATTTTCCTGGGTTTCTCTACAGTGAAAGTGAGAGTATTATGATTTGTATGTTTAGTAAAACAGCAACTGAACGATTCCAAGTGAGGCACACAGAAAATACATGCTGTGGGTATTAACAGTAATGTTATCAAGAACATGGCCTCTTATTTTCCTCTGGTGGCACAAAAATGTGGAGAAATAATACTTTTTTTTTTTTTTTTTTGCCTTAGTTTTACTTCAGACACAAGCTGCAAGATAGATGGGGACAGATGAAATTCTGGGGTTTGAACACAGTATGTGTTTGTATGATTATACACATGTCTGTGAGATTATTTAGGACGCATAGAGTATATATTTCCCAGTGAGGAAGCAGTCATATAGTGCCCACCCTGCTTTACAAGATGAAACTAATACATATAGTTCCAAAATGGTAAAAAGCATTTTATTTCACTCTAGCATTTTGACATTTTTTGCAGGGAAAAATGTGTCAGGAAGAGCTGTCATTCCCCTGCTGTTTGATCAGCACAGCTGAGGGACGGTTGGGGAAGCGCATCTGCCTTCAGATGCCTTCCCAGCGGTGATGGTGCTCCTGCTCCTGCTCATGGCCGCTTCAGGGGGAAAGGACCAGCCACAGCCCAAAGGGTTGTGATGGGTGAAACAAGAGGAATTCCTCCTCAGGGTCCAGCTCTGTTAGCCCCTGCCCTCTAAGTGAGACCCGCAGGTGACCATGGGCCCAATATCAGATTTGTAAGGCAGAGCCTGAGGTTTAGCACTCAGCATCAACGCAACTCTACTGATGAACCATATGGCAACGAATTAATATCTAGGGCTGCAGTTTCTATATGGTATCTGGAAGGTGTTGTCCAAGGAGGACAGTCTGCTTCAGTATCAGGCTGAAGATCAGCACAGACACTTGAGTATCAATGAAATTATTGACACTGATTTACGTCCATAGTATACTGAGGGTTTTTAACAGTGGTCTTCAAACCTGGTCTTAGTTTACAAAATCTGACACAAGGTGGGCAGCCTGCAAACCAGTCAGACCTCCTTATACATGAAAAGTGAAGGTCCTTTTGTGTCACAGTATGTCTTTTCTTTTCCTGTCTATTTAAATCACTGTGATTCCCTATAAGGATTTTTATCACTCAGTGGCAAGTGGATTGAAAAGTCTCTGTCAGGTGAAAGAACTGATATGGTACTGACTGTTCTGAAATTTCTCGGCAGTCCCTGGAGGTCTATCTTGGCTCAGAAGTTTTATCACAGCAATATTTACAGCTACTATAACTTAAGTCTTTCTGAAGTTTATTGTTGGCAGGTATAGCATATTCTCCTAGGCTTTGTGGTTTCATCTATTTTTCTTCTCATCTTTCATCCACATCATGGTAATCAACTCCGCACAGGTTGAAGAACTCTTCAAAGTACTCTTTTCAACATCTGCCTCCTTAAAGACATCCCTGCTGCATTCTCTGATAACTTGGATCTCATCCAGTTTTGCTAGATAAAGACAGGAGTATTTGGTGAACACCTTATTAACTAAACAGGAGAGCAGACACAGGTTCCTACATTTTTCATTAACATCTGGTCTGAGAACAGTGGGAGGGAAAAAGCCAGCGGCGAATGATCTGCATGCACTGGTTGCAAACTGGAAGCTGCTCTCCCAGATGAAACCACATATTTGAAGTACCATTTAAAATCTTCAGCAGGGAGCTATCATACCATCTTTTATGTTAGTTATGAGGCATATAAATGAGGGTTTTGCTACTACCCTTCCAAAATACAGAGCTGAGCATCCTACTTTTTCCCCAACTGTTCAGTTGAAACCAGCTGCTTTCAGTTTCTGAAGCATACACAGTACGGGGAGCCAGCAGACACCACAGAGAGATAAGTAAGTATTCTCATAAGCATCCAAAGAAGCTTCAGTGAAGGGGCAACTTATTCCATAGTCACCTGTAGCCAGATCCTCATTTGAAAGCTGATGCATACTGCAGGGAAGGAAATCCAAACTTCCCATTGACTTCACTGAATTTTGATATTGTTTCTTCCTGTTTAGTTTTCCATTCTGTGCTGTGTTCTCCATATTTTTTTCATTAAATTGTGTTCCAAAACTGTCTTGCATATTCACAGCAGTAGTAATTTCTCTAACCTCTTCCCTTCGTTTTCTATGCCAACCCAGTTGCATCATCCACAGGATGAAGCAAATGATCATCAATTTCTATTGCTCTTAGTATCACCCATCTCGTCTTAATATCCTCCATCAAACTCCTATGGTATGTGCACTTGACCCAAATCTCTGGAGCTTGTCTTGTATCTTTTTGTCATTATATCTGCTCTTATTCACCTTCTAGAAGGCATTGAGACACATCCAGAGTGGAGAATGGTGTAAGGCTTTCCAAGTTCACTTGATTTTCATGCATTTACTCATACTGTATTCTCCTCTACTGCCTCTGCCTATCCTTCCCATTACTAAGACAGTTTATTCTGTCTTCCTTAAATTGTCTTTTGCTTTGGGTTATGGCCTTTGTAAGTTTTCAGGGACAGAAATCTCATCTTCTTCTGTGTGAAGTATATTCATCATCATGCGATAACGTGTAATTCTTTTCTGGAGACGGATATGAATCAACTGTAAGATTTTCCATTGCCTTCAGAAGAGCTGCCCACTTACACTGACTGAATACCTTAAGTGTTCAAGCTTATTCATTCAATGTCCTAGATAAAGAGGCATCTGTGATTAGTGAGCAGTGCCTAGCAGTGGAGGCAAAGTCAGTTTGCAGGAACTGTCAGCTTCTTATCAGAAAGCTGAGTGACTTTGCAAAACTTTATCATTAAAAATATTACTCATTCTCCCTAGTATGAACGTTAAATTAATGGGAAATTTATGGAAAAGGTAGCAGATGCAGTGTCTTTAGTTTGTCAAAAGCACCGAAGACCATCTTTTACATTGCTCAGAGTGATGCAATAGAGCAAATGAAATAAAAATGAAAAAGAGTGAGTTTATCTGGATGGAGCTTAAGATGGAAGGGTTAGCCTGGATGTTTTGGGGTTGCAGAGAAACTAATGGAAGGAACTGCCTAGGAATCTTTGTCAGGCTACAATGTTGGAAGGGGCTGACTGAAGTCACAACCATCATTTACGAAACAAATCTTGAATCTACAACCTCTGTCCTGATTTATTCTTTCCAGGACCGGGAATTCCAAACTATCTTGTTTGCAGAATGCAGCAAGAGCAGACAAATATAAAACTTTTGAACACTGAATTTCATAGTTGTGAAATAGACTGCCTTCCTCTTCTATTAATTATACTTAAACGAAAAGGGTAAAATGATATTGTTTTCTTTTATACAAATAAAGGTAATGTAATATTAATGTAAAAGACTTGCTTTACTTTACCTTCCTAACATTGTTCTTTAACTGGAATTCTGTTTCAGCTGCAGCCATGAAAAATAATGGCTTTTGAGCTTGGTCATGTAGTTGTTGAAACAGTTGTAAGTCTAAAAGCACTGTAAAAAAAATGATGCATGACAAAGTGCGAGAATGGGAAAATCTCATTGTCACATTAATTATCTATTGACAGAAGATATACAGTAGGTGATGCAATGGCTTTGTATGTTCTTGTCTTTATTACCTCTTGGGGGAAAAGTTCAGATCATGAAATGAGTCTGGTGCTCTTGAGTGGACATTTGTCCTCATCACAAAACAACCTCATAATTCAGCACGATGTAACAAAATTGGAGGGCTCAAATTGAGGAGGCTTAGAACCAGGAGCATCAGGGAGTGATAAATCAGGCTAGAGGTGCAGGGCAATGCCGCTTGGGGTGACTTTCACAGCATCTGTGAGACAATGCCATCCCCATTACAAATCATTTTGCCAGGCAGACATCCTAAGGAGCTCCACATACTTGAAGGGACAGATCAAGCTAGAAACAGTGCTAAAAAGGAGGCTGGTCAGAACTGGTCTAAGACGCTATTCTGTTCAACTGCCATTCAATTTTATGAGAAAGAGATTCTAATACTGTATTAAAGACACATTCTGTAATTTTGCCTTTCCTCTACTAATTTTCAGGGACTTTTTCAGAGTCATAAGCAATGAGCAGTGTGCATGATGAACACTTGTGTAAATAAAAGTCCCTGAGGGGGATGTCTAAATATGGCTAACTACTGTAAATGTACTTAATTGAATTATATTAGCATAATTGTCCACATTAGACATCCATCTTTCAATTGCTAGTACAAATTCAGGCAAACACTGGTGCATACTTATAGCTAACTATAAACTTCTTGTGATTTATATGAAATGAATTGATGGTCTTCAGTTTAATTTTTAACAGTCGCCATTGTTGTTTCGGTATCACCTTCTGAGGTGGCTGCAGTGGGTACCTTTGTTTGCTGTCTCTACAAGAAGGCCCACTGGCAACTATTTTGCTTATCACAAATATCACAATCTGGCCCACAGAGAGTAACGTTCAACTTGGGAGAAGATGTTGACACAGTTGTAGAGTGTAAATCATCACTATGAGACAGTAAACTCTGCTGAGGCCCATCTTTTTCTTGTTGCATATGTTTTTTCTATCATCTGTCACGATACAAGGAGGGCTCAAATATCTAAGAAAGGCTAAGAATGAGACATATAGAAAATATGTATATTGTTTATATATTGTTTATATATATTGTTTATATAGAGTGTGTGTTTATATTATATAATATATATAGCGGATAAAATGAGGAGAATTCCTTCTTTTCATTCTAGCTATGCGTTCTTACAACTCAGTCTCAAAATATACTTTTTTTGTGTGTGTGAAGAAATTATTTCCAATCATTTGTAAAGACATCAGACCGTTAACGTAGTTCATGAACTGACAATCTGATGGAACACAGAAGGTTTCTGTGCTTAAGCCCTAAGGCCTGTATGCAAAACCCACGAAAAAGGAAAACTTAAGTACTGCAATTTTCCACCTTGACTTACAGCCTTCCCCAGATTACTTCTCAACTGTATACAACATGTGATCTGCCATAACTGGGAAGAAGGATAATTAACTGCCACATATTATGTATTTGCAAGAGACACCATGGATACATTTGCAAAGCATTATTATTTTATTTTATTTTATTTATGAGCTGGCTTTAATTATAATGCTGAAGGAGGCTGAATTACAGTCCAACTGCGACACAGTCTGACGGTGGAGTAAGTTATAGCTGCCACCTTCATGGGACTGTAGGTAACACAGCAAAATAAAGTGATCAGTTTCCTTCTTCAAATCTTCCAGACGTGATTAGATGAAAGACTAGTCAGAGATGGAAAAGTCTTTAGACACAGAGCTGCTGTTTTTTAATTCTGTCAGCTAGGTTTGACAGCTAAATACCATCTTCTGTGATGGAATCATAATGATTAATTAGGTAAAGCAGCTGCACCCAGCCTCTTGTGCAGTTATGACTTATGTTATCTTCACTGACTATAACCTCCATCAGCCTTGCTCAATTAACTGAGGTTAAGCATTATAGATTATTGAGGAATTGGGTGATGGTAAATCAGAGTGACTTTCCCATTTTAAAAATAAAGGATGGTCAGGTGTTTCAGAGACAAGATTCAATGCCAAGCATTTACAGCACCATTCTCTGCCATAGGTATTGGGTGGACAAATCATTAAAGATAGGGTTTATCATACCTGAATTTAACCATCAAAAAGTTAGGCTTGGAGACCAAGCTGCTCTTTATAGAGCGACATATAGTCACCGGAAAGAGGTAGCCATTTCAGGGGGTGAGACATCCTATGCTAACCATCCAAGATAGACGGGACAAATCACCAACCCGAGGAACCTCTCTCTCCTTATTAACCAAAGAGGGACTCTTAATGACTAGATGTCATGCTCAAGTTTTATATGATCAAAGTGGAGTGAGATACATACATATTCAGATGCCTGAAATTGCTCATGGAAGATGTAGCAGAAGATCCTCAGAGGGTATGCTGCCTCATTCTTCTTGAAGAGACTAACCTAGTACCAAATATCTTTCAAAACATTGCATGTATGGGCTGGTTCTGGAGACACTCAAAAACCTGGAGATTTGGTTGGGCTTGGTAGACCTAAAAATATGACTATGTAAGCTGTGTCTGTGCTAGTAATTTGAACATACGCAGGGAGGCACCCAAGCACATCTATACTGTTAAATTGTTTAAATGATCCCTAGCTTGGTTTCAGACCATGTCAGGCTACCACTTTTGTAACCAGTTGCTAAGCATGGTGCAGAACCTAGCATAGTCCAGGGACCACTTCCAACAGCAGTTTGTGTGTGGTAGCCCTGCTGTGAAGGCTAAAAGAGTTTAATAGTATGGAAGGATGTTGCTCCATGCCAGATGACCTTAATGCCAGAGAATGGGCATGTTTAATTTATTAATCCATTTAAGGTTTAATCTTAGACTGTATCTATGTCTTCTTCTGCAACCTTTTCTATATTGCAAACTGACCAGAAGCAAGGTACCCCTAAAACTATGAAGCCAAGCCAGTGTTGATATAATATGCCCCTCAATAGGGTGGGTGAAATGACATCATAACCAATACTAAATGGTTTTCAATTGACTCAAAGCGTAGGCATCTGCCTGAAAAATACCAATGAGCGTCCCTCAAGGTTTCTCAGAATAGTAATTTCTATGGTCTTTTACGCATGGAACGACTGCTTCATCCTTCTCTATGCAGTGTGCAGTATTGGAACAGTCACAGATGTTTCCCCTTGTTATTTATTGTCTCATAGCTGCCATCTGTTCAGTGCAGCCTCCTGTTGTCTCTCCACCAATACTTAGCTCATAAACCCTTTGGACAAGCACATCGCTTTGTCTCTAGGATGCTTGACCTAAAATCTCTGTGGCAATACAGGTAAAATAATAATAGTAATTACAATAGTATAAATGCAGACTTCAGCAGTTGGAGGCAGGAAATAGAAAATTCACCTTAAATGCATGTATGTGTTTATATTCCTCTGAAATAATCTTTCTGAAATAGAAATATAGCCACATATTATCTAACTATATACAGTAAAGTAGTACTTTTGATGGGGAATTTTTGACAGGGAATTTTTGACAAGTCAAAAAATATCACTGGATTTTCTTGAAAGGAAGGCGAAGCGGAGAACAAAACACCAGACTTTAATGAACTGAAATTCTTCATGAAACCATAACCTTTTCAAATTTAACAGAGAAAACAAATCAACTGCTCCCCAGATCATCCAAAATATAATTAATTTGAACCCTGCAAAATAGCCAAAGAAGGGAAAAACTGAACATTTACTAACGAACATACATATCTTTCTAATGATATCGATTATCACTCCAGGACAGACACAAATGACACTGACTACTAGTATGGTTTCATGGAAATCACACTTTATTTTTTGACAAAATGTATGCATGTTTTAATTGTAAACTTTATAAATAAAGTCAATAGTAAAAGAAGTCTGGGGGGAAAAAAAGTTGATGAGACTATACTCTACTTCATGCCAGCTTTAAAAAGGAATATTTAAAAGACCTGTCCAACCAATCGATCAAATGATTCACTCAGATGGTCAAGGACTGTGAAAGATGGCGACTGACCTGATGCAATTCTCTAGTAAGTCAAGGGCTGAATGCTACATCGCAGATGTTATTACACGGTGGAACAGAGCTGCACCACTCTAGGGAGGGCTCTGGGAAGCATCAGACAGACAGTGCCTTTGTGCGCTCCTTGGTGGGGTGCAGGAGTGTGGCCAATGCGTTGTATGTCTGTAGGACACTGCACCTCTGCTAGCCAGTCCTGGTGAGTAGTGAGCAGAGGAGACAGAACAGTAGTCCTGCAGCCCCTGGATGGCTGGTGCATGACTTGTGCTATGCTTGCCAACCCTTCTTGCTAAATGGAAAGGACACAATGAGGATGGGGCTCTACAGGGTCAAAATCGGGTGCTTGCAAGCGTTCCCTTTGGGCCTGGTTCATACACACACATTCACACACAGACACGCGCACGCGGGCTGAGCACAGTCTAACCCTAAACCTACATGTGAATGCAAAGCTGAAGGTCAAATCCTAAAGTCCTTAAACAGTTAAAATGACCATTGAGATGAAATGTTATTCATTCCTGGGATGGTGAAATGATCCATGCAGGTAAAGAGGAGGCAATAAGTGCATCCCTTGTCCTAGAGCTGGTGGAAGCTGGTTCTGCCTTGGATGCTGCCTTAACTCCTAGCATTTGAAGACCAGCCAGGGACCATAGGGAAAAAAACCACAGTATTTTCTCCACTCAGATTTGCAAAGAAGGGATGAGAGGGTATGCTAAGTGACTTTATCTATAATACAGAGGAGCCACAGGGCAACCATGAATTGGGCCTTCAAGGAGCTACTTCTGCATGAGGGCTGAAGGGAAGGAACTCCAGGACCTGGTCTGGAAGATGCTGTGTCAATGCTGCCTTTTTGAACGGTTACAGGTTACTGTGGTCAGCCTCTGATGGGTGGCTCATGGGGAACTGCCATCAGGTTGTACTTTCCTTCTTTTTCTTCAGGGAACCTTTCAGCTTTCGCCACAGACTATCTTTCCTCTTCATCTTCTTCTCTACCATGGGCAGTGAAGACTCTTTCCTTCGGATTTCCCTCACTAGTCCATGAAAGACATCATCAATGTAGAAGCGGAGAGCAGCTGAAGTCTCAAAAAAGGAGCAGGAGTATTCTCTGGCTAAGCTCATTCCTTCTTCAGTTGAGACCTAGAAGGAAAATAAAAGTCCATAAATGTTGCCTAATGCACAGAGCGTGAATCAACACGAGACCATCACAGTATATGTAGTCTGACTTTGGATACTGCAAATCACCGACCTTTAATTTTACAGGAAAGTATTCTAACAGTACCCCACAGAGAAGATTCAAGAGCAAAAGGATCAGACTGAATCCATGAGATGTTTGAACAGAGCACGCTGGCAATATTCATGTGCTCAGGTATATTATTTCCCTAATTCTGATGCATCAATTTTTCCATGCATTTCCACTCTTTAGGGCAGTAATCCTGTACAGTTTGATAGTGCTGGTACCTTTATTCCACAGGCTGGAACGGATGGCCAAAAAGACTTACATAGAATTAAGGTCCTAGAAAATCCCTGTTCAGCATTAACCTAATCCTGGAGGCAACCTGACTCCTTAAGCACACCAGCTTTCATACCTCAAGAATTTTCAGTCACATTAATTTCTGAGCACGCCTTTAAGTGTTTTGGTCTTGGCAGGCCTGTAATCCTAACACTGAGCTCATGCCTGAGCTGTACAAAGATCCAAAATCTATTTGTTTTTCAGCTCATCTTCCCTAAGTGGCTTCCTGTACTTACTGTTCTCAGAGAACGTGGAGGAAATGCATCTTTGTACTTTGAGGAATCGCCATGAATCTAGAGGGAACCAAGGGAGCTCTTTTTTAATTTGCCTGAATTTTGAAACAAGGATCCTATTCCTAAAATTTCCATGTTGGCTACCTCTTGGCATTTGACTTGCCAGCCTGCTAAATGGAAGGGTGCTCAGCATGCTGATTAATGTGTGGTTTAAATAGAGTTTAAATGCTTACCATAAGGAGTACCACTGCCTACCACTTAAGGTACTTTTTGCATTTTGGGAGCTCATCCAGTAACATGTAGCAAGTCTGCAGCAAAACGAGGAGCAAACCCTATGAGCCTCTAAATATTAAGCTAGCTTTCCAGCCAGTAGACTATACTTTCTTTTCAGTATTTGAACATAAAACTGAATGAATGAAGTGTGTCACTGAAATGTATGGTGTATATTCAAATTCTAGGTCAGAAATTTCAGCCTTTTTTTTAATTTGTATTTGGATATCATGATTTATTCAAGTAACTTTCCAACCATCTGGATAAAAAGGCAAAAAAGTACTTTGAGACAGCTTTGTGAAAGGCTACATAATAGGCTATGAAAAGTCTCAGTTGCTACTGTCTACCACAAGACTAATCTTGGGTTTTTTTTTCTTATTTCTACCTTCATGCACCGAATGTACCATTTATGATTATCAGGGAAATAAACCCTGAGGTTTCAAGATACAAACAAACTTTCTTATACCTACCATGAGAAAAATGCCTTTTATGATAAAGTTATGACATCACCATGCATTTTTTTGTACCTGTCTGTAAAGCTGGACACAATGAGAAACAGGATTTTGGATGAAACAGAAAATCAGTTCTTTCCAGCCTGGAGGTAAATCTGCACCAAGCATGTACCCGCATAGCACAGACCACAGAATTCCTCCCCATCGCCTTTGCATTGAGTCACAAACTTTGTAACATTAGTAGGATCATTCTTCTATGTTACAGGTATAATCTTAATTTAATTAGGAATATTGTAAGGGTAAGCAGGGAGGTTGTACGCCAACCTGAATAATACTCACTGACACAATGAAAGATTGTTACCGCTTTCCAACTGCTATAATTGCCAACCTTTAGCAAAAGGAGATGGGTAGCAATATGGTCCTTGTTTTTCTCTGGGCAGCTGTGTAAGCAAAATGCGTGATTCAATATGTCTATTGGGCACCATTGAGAAATTGATTGTCTGGATAGAAGACTATTTTGGTCTATTTTGGACTTTATAATCATTTTTTTTCCTTGCTATGCTTTGCTTGAGCTGTAGGAGTTTTTTATTTTATTTTGTTAAAGACTGCAGTTCTGAGCAAACGATTACACAGAGCTGCAGTTTCAGTGAAGATTTTATACATTCCTTACCTAAAAGGAAAAAAAAAATGCACATAAATTGAAACATCCTTATGTTAAAGAATGGTAAGGCTGTATATATAATTAGGATGCAAGCACAGCAATACTCAAATATAAAAAAATTGCCCTTCCCTTTGCTCAGTGGTTTTCTAATCTTTGCCCATCTGATTCCTCCTTCGTTCCACTCTTCCCCCCCCCCCCCCCCTTTTCTAGGATCAAAAATATGTTTTGTCCCACCTGCAAGGAAGAACAATTGCAGAGAAGACATGCTATGCTCCGTAATGAAAAAAGACTGCTAAGAGCTGTAAGAACTGGAGAATACTCAGGAGAAATAAATTGCGCAGAAAAACTTCCTCCCAGTCTCTATGTGGCTGGGGGCTTGTAACTTGGCCAAATTTGGCTGGATTTCTGTAAAAAGCAGCAAAAGTTTGGTTTTGGACTTGTTTCCTACCAAATTACAGAGACAACATTAAAGTTATTAATGGCAATAGTTCATTTCAAAGTATGGTATTTTTCTTAAATCTTGCCCTCAGGAACTGATTAACTGCTTTGGTGAAATTTTATGAACTAATTCAGCATGAGGAAAACACCTGGCACAAACAATTTCAGGATGTTTAGTTGAAGTTTTTCAGCTTCAAGGCTGAAAACAGACTTCTCTGAAATCTAATGCTGTCATAATTACCACTACTGCTTCCAGCACCAATGAAAATATAGCTATAGTAACCTAACTAATCTGTTTGCTGAAGAAACTGTAAATATAGAGAGATGTCTAGAAGAAAAATAGACATTTTTCTTTTGGTTCATATTTCGGTCAAGAGGCTAGACACCTATGGAATGAGAAACAAGGGATAAAGCCCTTGATGAGGTCACTGACACCCACATAATTCCAGGGATTTACCTTGTTCCCATCTTATTGCCAGAAGAAAAACTATATCATAGAAATCCATCCCAGATCTGCACAGCTCAGGGACTTGTTGACAAATTGCAGCTTCCGCGGGTCTGGATCAGCGGAAGATATGATCTGTCAGCATGACACGGACAGACAGGTCAGGGAGCGAGGTCATTCTATTGAATATATATCTGAGAAGCAGAGTTTTATATCTCATCTTTAGAGTAACCCTCCGTGATTGAATCTGGCATTGTTTCCCAGAGTAGAATTCTGGTTATATTCATTCCTATTTAACTCGTTTCTTTGCTGGTAAACCTTAAGAAGGGAATGAAGGAGGAAGACTGGTGTAATGAAGATATTGAAAAATGAAAATTTAGGAGCTGGCAGAAGCTTCCTGAGTTTAATCCAAACTTTAAAAACTGTGATTGTCTGGGAGGGGTTTGGTTTAAGACTTACAGAAGCAGGGCATGAAGCTCGCTGTATAACCAAAGAGCAAGATCCCCCAGAAGGTCAAGTCCATAAAATGGGCAATGAAGCCTCATGAACATGACGTGTGAGCCCCAGGAAAAAAGTCTTTTCACGTCTTCCTTGCAAAGTGCATGGTTCTGAGTGCCCATTTGGGCACATGTGAGTTGAGAGGGAAGATATACCGGTTATGACAGCATGTGGACTGTGGATAGCACATGGGACTGTAGGCTGAATTTGGGAGTTTTTCATCTCCGGATAGTTCAGGGCAGCTGGAACGCAGCACAGCTTCACACAGACAGGAAGTATTTACTGGCTACAAACCGCATTTTATAGCATTAAGATTCTGTTTGTGGCTTTTGCAAACCTCCCTTGGAAAATTACAAGTAAGATTAAATGCAATGCTGACAGCCTGTGAAAGCCGTGATGGATGAGCTGCCATCTTTAAGACAGCTAGTTCCCCACTAAGGTCAGCTCCTGCACAACCAAAAGGAGAGCACAAAGCTACCTGGGCTGGATGGTGGGTGGGGAGACACTGGCAATCATTGGCCCCCATAGGCAGAACATAAAAATATCTGGATCGGAGAAGGAAATTGCAAAGAAACTAAACAGATCAATAATCTACCTCTGCCCTTGGACTGTCATTAGCTGGCAAATCTCCATCAAGACGAGACTATTTTGTGTTCGGCTTTGTCTCTCCTTTGGTCAAAGCAGCAACAGAAGCATCCCAAAGTAGATTTCATTGCCAGAGATTGTATTAGTAGAGTCAACAGCATCACCTTGGGTGAGCCAGTGGTGGCCTTCATGCAGGAAAGCAATGCATTTCCATTTGTGCATCTCATCCCTGCAACAGCATGGTCTACTTGAGATGGCTTTTGCAGCTTTCCCCCTGTGATTTGGACCTCCAGGTTGCCATGGAGAGGTCTGGAGGCTGTAGGTGGAGTGCTAAGGGTTGCAAGGATTCTCCTAAATTTTTTGTTACAGACTTCCACTCTGGCAGTCCTCATTAACTTTGTAATGGGAAACAGTGTAATAATTATAGATCCAAAAGCTTCGTTCTGCGATATTTTTTTGCTGAAGACATGAGGTCTTGATCACTAATCAGAGACAGAAGGGGACACGTTGCTGAACAGAGTGCTCATCTAAATCCCACTGAGGCTAGTAGGAGGAATTCCAGTGGTTTTTGATCAAGCTCTGTATTTTTGACAGGCAATAATTTATGTCAGCTGTAAACAAAAGATAACTGTTTAAGAACATAGGGGGAGGGATGCAGCATCTTTAGCAGCCTTTTTTGTACCACAGCGAATAATAAGAGGGGTAGGAAAAGCCACGAGTCCTCTGAATGATGTCTAGGAAAGATCCACGTCTCTTCCCTTCATCTCCAGTGGATTTTTTCTGCTTCCCGACAGGCCCTATTGCAGAAAACAAGCAACCAGATGCCAGGTTGTGTATTAGCACCTGGATATCAGTTTAGAGACAGGCAGGCAATCCAGAAGAATCCACACAAATGTTCACATCCCTTCACAGTCCATTCCCTCAGCATATCAGAACAAACATCATCAGCTTTTGGTACAGGCGCAAACCTATAATATGCCACAGGAAAAAGCTGGAGAGATCAAAGGTATTGACAATTTCCTAGGTCTCCAATAAGCAAATTTGCCAAGAGAAAAAGAGAATAATCTCATGGGTCTAGAAAGTGAATGTCATCCTGGACAACAAAAAGCAAAAAATGGGTATTGCCTATCTGACACGAACGATAATTTTATTGATCCCAGCATTGATCATTGAGTTTATGCCAAAGGCACTCCCACACAACACCTGCAAGATTTCTCGTTAATGACGAACAACAACCAGGACTGACCAATTTTCACTAGTCTCAGTTCATCACTCTATGTCTAAGGTACCAGGAAGAAATTAGGTGGTTCCCGGCCACCCAGCACTGACAAGCATCAGGGACCTTCCCAGTAATCTGGACAGGGACAAGCTCTGTATTTTGATAGATGGGAATGGGTCCAGCGGAGGCTGAACTGAGCATTCCTATATTGCCACCTGCCCTTCCTAGAGCCAAAGGCTTTCACTGGAAGCATTTGATTCCTGTTTTGAGAAACATGCAACCCAATCCACTAACCTAAAAACAGCTCTATTGTATCTATGTCATTTTTGACAGTTATTCATTTTTTCCTTGGACAAGTGTTGTATCAACAGGCGTGGTGGCAAAGACTTTCTACAGGCTGGAATAAGGGTCTTTCCAAGTGTGAAATGCTATTTTTCAGGTCAAAGCTCAAATACTCGGATATTACAGCAGTGGTTGGGGTTGAAAACCTGAGCAGAACCAGATAAAACAGAAAAATCAATCTTTCTGTCTTTTTAAGACAAGCAGCACTATTGCTGCATCACATAATATTTGTCATGGAATATTTTTTAAAAAGAAGAAAAAAATGTTCCAAGCCCTTTTACCCTTCTTCTCTTTCTTCAGATATTTACATTTATAAATTGCCCATCATATTCTTGCCACTGAGCAATGACATCCCTGAAAGGAGGGGAAAAAACAAGATCAAGTGGAAATCAATTCAGGCTGAAAGAAATGTTGACGACTAGGCTTTGTGAGTAACCAGTGTTTCCTCTCTGTGGCCAGACATTCAATATGACTATGTTTCAGGTCTAAACAAAGGCACAGTAAATGCAAAAGTAAAACAAAAATCCTTGGTGTTAAAATCTCCAGTTCCATCTCCCTCAACACAAACTTTATACTTTGTTTCAGAATTTTAAATGAATTTTAAAGTGAATTATTGTTTAAAAATATAATGTTGAAACTTCTCCTTCTGCAAACAAACATTTTAATCTTTATGTATGATCACATTTGCAAATGTATACACTGCAGTTACCAAATTGATTTGGCCAAGATTCCACTAGAATTCCCAACTAGTTTCTTCTGACACAAACCAGCATTTTTCATTCAAACCAAACATGTGCACCTTATTTTTTTTTTCCTCAGTCCATTGGGAAGCAGACACTTCTTTTCAACAGCCTGAGCAGTAAATGAGTAACACACTGCAGAAATGTGAGAAGAGAATTTCATGTCAACACCATTACTCTTAAATCCATTTGGAAGTCTTCAGGAGTAATTAGTTGAACAAACCTTACTCCAACTTCATGGCAGGCAATTCTGCAGGCTCAGCTCTGCTGGTTTTCTAGATTACAAGGCCAGATGAGATAAAAGCTGCCATACAATTAATCGTTATTGTGAGAGTATTGCAATTAGTTCTGTTCCTCTTTCTCCCTCCCCAGAGTTACATGAAAGCTGGTGTCTTATGAGTTTCCCTTCCTACCTCGCCACTCTGTGACACTTTTTACTGGTTTCACACTTAAGAATTATTGGTGACCAGAATGGGGTCTATCATGAATGGCCATGGGAGTAGACAGGATTAGCAGACTGGGCCAAAGAGTACATATGGCCTTGTTGTGTGAACTTATGCCCTGACAGATGCCATGGAAGTAGCACATGGCACAGTACTACACATCTCACGTCCTCAGCTGTTCCAACCTTTGAAGGCACTTGCATTACAGAGGCTCAGATATTCTTTCCCTTCCCCTCGTAACCTGGCCTTTGCATTTGGACAGGGAGGAAAATGCGGTTTTAGCAATGCAGAAAATAATAGGATTGTCTGGGCCCTCTGTGATGAGCTTTGTGTCTTATTTTTAGGGGATGGAGGATGGAGAGTGTGGGATTGTAAAACTAATTTGCCTATTTTTTAAAATATATATTAGTCTTGAGAAAAAATAAATTTCTAGACAAAACTGGAGAGATTCATCTATCCCAAATCATGCACTTCTCACCTGGTTAGTCACTAAGGCAGGACATGAAACACGGCTTAAACTCTCTGTTCTGTGCCAGGAAGAATCATACTCTCATTCGATCCGAGGGAACTGCAAATTGTTGGGGGCTGGGCAAGTAATCTGATGAAGCATGACCGAACACTTGTTCGTATGCTCTTCACTATTGACCACTGTTAGATTAGACTGACATTTCCTCTGACCTGCTATGGTCATTGCTACACTCTCATATGAAAAATCTAAGCTATTCCTAGCTATTTCATTAAATACATCTGTCTCACTCTTTTTCATATGAAAAAATTCTAGATCCAATGCTAATTCACACTTGAATATTTTCTAGAGATTTTTAGCATCTTTTGTGATGGAGGTTATGGCCCAACACTGATTTTTGTCTAGTCTTTCTCTTCCTGTTGAATTTTTTTTCCCCACACACTTTGGATCCACAGTATCCTTGTAACACAGGAGCTATGCCAGCAGGTAATTTCATTCCTGCTTTGGGCAAATGTTTTGAGTAAAGAGAAATATTCTTCATGCAGTTGCCCAGTTGCAAAGCAAGCGAAACACATGAGGCTCCTAGGTTTATTGTTTCCAACTTGTGATAATGTTGCTTCATTATTTCACAGATGTAATGCTAAATAATTAAATCAACGTCTCATTTCATGTAAAAATCAGTATGGAATCAGGGTGCTGTCTGCAGGTTAGAGACTGAAGTTGTTCTTCTCTACTACAGACTGTACTCTTTTGGCTTTATCTTGTCAAAAACAAGACTGATGAGTGGGTTAAAGCATCTTTATACCAGGAAATGTTTCTAGAGAGATGGCCTCAGGATCTGACTGAATTGGGTACTCAAAGCCACATGATCTTACATCAGTCAGCAGTAGCTCTGGGTCTAATTTGAAGAGAATGTGGAAGTGTTAAATCCTTAGCATCAGTCTTCAAGATGAACAAGTACAAGTCAATTGCTCAAAGCATTTTTCAGAGATCTGACAATTTTCTAAATTGTCCATCATCTTTAAAGGTACTTTGATTGCAACGCTCAGCTGAAGACATAGATGGCCATAAGATGGTTGCAAAAAGCAGACGTTTCTATATCAGTTCAGCTTGGAACACCCACAGGAAGAGACCAGGTTTTTGTAGGGAAAAAATCTAGGAATTGCAGTTTTAAGTTCACAAGAAAGGAAAATCTTTTCAATTTTTTGTAAGCAACAACAACAAAAAATCAATTATCATGTGTTAACAACAGCAGATGGTTATTAAAAAGTGTACATGTAAAAGAAGCTGCAAATGTACCTTTTAGATTTTTTTTTAAGCAAATAGAAAGTTAGTAGTGTTGAACTTTTAACACTGCAAGTGATTTCTATTGCCTTGTGAGCACAAGTTAACTATCAGTCCAGTAGAGCCAGCCCCCATATCTTTTATCTATATATAGACTGGTGTAGGCTATTTTCATTTATGTGTTAGACATTAAAATTCCACTAGTCACTTGAATTCAGTTCTTCATTAGGACTCAGGCACTAAGCAGACTGGGTACTGAGTAAATCCACTTACCACCACCTGGTAACCTATGCAAATCTCTCTGTCATTATGTTACTTTGAAGATGAGAGTAACACAGCCTCTAACAGCAATATTTTGTCCTGAAAACACTCCACTGACATGAGAAGATAAGAAAACATAGCAGGAGTCAGTGAGGAGGGCAGAGTAGGACGCTGCTTTCAGTGTGCTATTTTCCACAGTTGTCTGCTGAAGATTAGGAAATGTGTTTCAAGAAATTTGAAGGAAATCAGAAAGAAATTTGGAGAGGTAAATAGAAAACAAGGAAGAGACAGTGTCGTGGTTTAACCTCAGTTGGCAACTGAGCACCACACAGCCGCTCGCTTACTCCCCCCACCCCAGTGGGATGGGGGAGAGAATTGGAAGAGCACAAGTGAGAAAACTCGTGGGTTGAGATAAAAACAGTTTAATAATTGAAATAAAATGATAATAATAATGTAATAATCATAGAATCATAGAATCATTGAGGTTGGAAAAGACCTCTAAGATCATCGAGTCCAACCATCAACCCAACACCACCATGCCCACTAAACCATGTCCCTAAGAGCCACATCTACACGTCTTTTAAATACCTCCAGGGATGGGGACTCCACCACTTCCCTGGGCAGCCTGTTCCAATGTTTAACCACTCTTTCAGTAAAGACATTTTTCCTCACGTCCAATCTAAACCTCCCCTGGCACAACTTGAGGCTGTTTCCTCTCGTCCTATCACTTGTTACTTGGGAGAAGAGACCGACCCCCACCTCGCTACAACCTCCTTTCAGGGAGTTGTAGAGAGCGATGAGGTCTCCCCTCAGCCTCCTTTTCTCCAGGCTAAACAACCCCAGTTCCCTCAGCCGCTCCTCAGAAGACTTGTTCTCCAGACCCCTCGCCAGCCTCGTTGCCCTTCTCTGGACACGCTCCAGCACCTCGATGTCCTTGTTGTAGTGAGGGGCCCAAAACTGAACACAGTATTCGAGGTGCGGCCTCACCAGTGCCGAGTACAGGGGCACCATCACTTCCCTACTCCTGCTGGCCACACTATTTCTGATACAGGCCAGGATGCCATTGGCCTTCTTGGCCGCCTGGGCACACTGCCGGCTCATGTTCAGCCGGCTGTCGACCAACACCCCCAGGTCCTTTTCTGACAGGCAGCTTTCCAGCCATAATAATAATAATAATAATAATAATAATAATAATAATAATAATAATAATACACAAAGCAAGTGATGCACAATGTAATTGCTCACCGCCCGCCGACTGATGCCCAGCCAGTCCCCGAGCAGCGGCCCCCCCGGCCAGCTTTCCCCAGTTTATGTACTGAGCATGACGTCACATGGTATGGAATGTCCCTTTGGCCAGTTTGGCTGTGCCCCCTCCCAGCTTCTTGTGCACCTCCAGCCTTCTCAGTCGGTAGAGCATGGGAAGCTGGAAAGTCCTTGACTAGTGTAAGCACTGCTCAGCAACAACTAAAACATCGGTGCGTTATCAACTTTGTTCTCATCCTAAATCCAAACCACAGCACTGTACCAGCTACTAGGAAGGAAATTAACTCTATCCCTGCCAAAACCAGGACAGACAGAAACAGCTGTATGTTTATTTGAGTGTGTTGGTACATACAGTCGCAAAGAAGAACTGTAAATGAAGTAAAAAAACCCCACACAACCAAACAAAAATATTGGTGATTCACAGAACTGAAATAATCTTTTAAGCCAAAGTATCCAAAGCTTGTGTTCAATTAAATGTATCATTTTTAGACATATGAACAGACAACCGGAATGAAGCTCTGAAAGTTCCCTTTATGTTTAAGCTGAATATGAGTTTCCAACACTGGAATAAAAAGGTCACAAAAAATATCTGTTCCAAATGCAGTAAATAGTGTTGTATGTCCTGACACCACATATTGCTTCACACTACATGGAGTGCAATACACCTATATTCTGGTGTACAGTTTTCACATCTAAACATACTCCCAGACTCAGCTTGCAGGTAGACAGAGAACACCATGCTAAGTTCCTGGCAGTGAAAAGAAAAAAAAAAATTGCAACAAATCTCTCCCTTCTCCCTTCATCTCCATGCAATTGTCATCTGTTGGGATTCAGGGATTCTGTCCAGGCTGCTGAAGTGGGTATTCAACAGAAGGGAGGCAGAGAAAGAATTTATAATGGATTTCTAGAGATTTGGACTGAAATGGAATTTTTTTTTTTTTTTTCCAGAAGTTGTTTGCTGAAGTAAGCAAGTGCTGAAATGTATGAGGTATCAAAGTGCCTTATGCACAATTTACAGAACAATGTTTCACCTTTCCACCTATTACTTGGGTTGCTTTCAAAGAAAAAGTTACTCAATGCAATGAGAGGGGGATGTTATAACAGAAAATGGGAGTGGTGAACTTTTTTTTCTTGGAACATGTAATTAATTTTGAGGGTTTAGTAATTTTGAAGTTTATTGGGAAGGTTTGTCAAACAATCCCATTACAGGAAATACTTGCACAGTATCTTTATTAAACTGATGACATTGATCTGCCTCATGTCAATATTAGTTCAGGCAAAATATTACACTTTTGCAGAATATGAATTGACTGAAAAAATTCATGGGAGCTTCACTGGAGTCTTCCTTTTCAGCTCCTTTCTAAAGTGCTGAAAGGAGAGCTCATGGATGAGCAAAGGGTCTTTTCTTGATCACAGGAACATTGAAAGAGGGAGGCCCATGACATAGGAACCTTAAAATGGGAATGACAGCTGCATAAGGAGCATCCACTTAGCTCCATCATCTGATGTGATCTGCCAGCGTGGACAATGCATAATAAAATATTGAGTCTGAAGAACTGCATATGAAGGGGATAACAATGAGAAATGAATGTGCTGAGGGAGAAAAATTAAAAATCTTAAATGGCCAGTGGGTAGGAAGAGCTGTAAGAATGCATTTAGCTAATTAGACATAACAAGCTCTCTTATTGCTTGCTAACCTCGCTCAAATTACCTCACTTTTGCTGCAGGCTAAGAACATGCACTCGGATAGTTTCCGTGGTAACTTGTTCGTACATCTGTGGTTAGCTTGTCCTCTTGCAAGCTCCCCATTTGGCGGGCGGTTTCTTTGGATAACTGTTCTACATTTGCTGCCTGTGGGCTTTGATTTTTACTCAGAAGACTGAGCACCTTAAAGTGAGCAAAGTAACAGCTAACAGCTGGCAGAATCTTAACTTTGTTGAATATAGCCCCAAACTTCCTTGCATACATCCCCAAGACATCTTGGATACTTTACTAACAGAAACTTAAGCAATGATGATGCTCAAGGATTAATCAATAGGGTTTTTTTCTAGAATCTTAATTTTTGACTGAAATCAAACAGGTTGGCTGGGATGCTAGTTCTTGTTTATTGCCATAAAGGAAAGGATATAGTGAAGAGAGAAGAGAGAAGCAGAAGGGTGAAGGTGGAAGGATGGTGGAGGGGAGGAAGACAGATTATATCTTTATTATGCTAGCTCAGGGGTAGAATGAGAAAACAGACTCTTAACAAACAGAATGGCAAAAACTCCTTGCTAGAAGCATCTGTTTAACCTCCTCTATCCATGATGTATCCATCCAATTATGCAGATATTCTTTTGATGTGTAAAAGATGCTGTATTAATACACCCTGGAAGCTCAAATCATGATTACAGCTGATAAACTCATATTCTTATCCAGAGTAAAAGACTTTTCAGTCCGCCACTGATAAAGCTGGAGCTCAGTTTACCTTGCGGCATGTGTGAATATGCGTTTACTCACATAAAACCACACACACACACAACAAATGCTGCTGGGATCAGATCGAGCCTCTCCAATATACCTGGCAGAAAAGGTTGGCTTTACAGCAAAACTTGGATGTGGAGGCTGACAAAACACTGCTCTAAAGAGTCCCTTCAGTACCGGGAGGCATTCAGCATCAGCTCTTTTGCAGATTAGAGCTGGTTTCTGACATTTATTTATTTCCCATGTTTCAGTCAGCTAGCTAGTTCAAACCTGCAGTCTGGCCAGACTCTGGAAATGGCACTGAAAAGATGAAAAAACAGTGTGTGTAGTGCGGATGCCACAAGCCAGGCTGCCCTCCTGCCTCTTCTCAAGGTTTTCCAGAAATTCTTAGAGGAAAAATGGTGGGTCACAACCTGGAGTACAAGCAGCCAGGTGAACCACTGCTTCTGCATCCTCCCGGTCAGAAAAAATTGAAAATGAAGGACAGGAAACAGGTAACACATAAATTACAATAAATGCATAAATAGTACTATGTGGGAAATAAATAATACCTTAAAACATAAAGAGTATTAAGGGCAGGGGGGAAGAAAGATGCAGCTTTTCAGGAGTAACCTAATCTGGCTGATGAAGTATTAATAGTATTTTATCACTGATCATCACGGTGGCTGGTAGATAAATCTGAAACCGGTGCAGATCGTCATGCATGCCTGGATGAGCAACACCATGGTTCAGGGCACAGAGTGGAAATGTGACATCTTTACCCAGCTATGCAGGTATAACAATGACAAAGACAGACAATAACTCATTTGATTTCTCTCAGGAAGCTTGCTCACAATTTCCTAATGGCTGTTTTTTGGTTTTTTTTTTTTTTTTTTTTTCTTAAATACATAAATAAGCCTAGGTTTGGGGGAATAAAATTGCTGGTACTAAAAGCAGCAGCTGGTGAAAAACAGTAAGTGCTTGAAGCCTTAACAGTTACTGTCACTAGCAATTCAGGACATGTTATCACCCCATTATTTTTTTACCCTTAGAAATAAAATGAGTGTTATTAAATGGTTTAGAAAACGACAACTGCCTGTGGTAAAGTTTTGTTGTACTCGATGGAAGGAATATTAATAAGACGATAGGTATGATATCTTGGAGAAAAAGGTGTGGAAAAAGAAATGTATATCCCATTTCTGAGAGAAGAAGCAGTTACTATGGCTGACACAAATTATTCAAGCTGGAATTAATATATTCTGCTAAAAGATGTACAGAAATCAGAGAATCATAGCATGGTTTAAGATGGAAGAGATCTCTGTAATTCATCTAGTCCAAACTACTGCTCATAGTGAGTCCACCCAGAGCAGATTACTCCTGTCATATTCAGTCAAGTTTTGAAGACCTCTGAGGAAGGACATCTCATTGCCTCTCTGGACACTTGTTCCACTGTTTAACCACTCTCACGGTGAAGAAAAACTTCATAATTAATCAGATTTTCTTGTGCTGCAAAACTTTTTTAATTTCTTCTCATTCTTTCACTGTGCACCCCCAGAAAAATCTGATTATTAGATGGCTGAAGACAGCAAGATGGTCCCCCTTTGGTGAAGGGGGACACACCATCAGCCGTCAGGCTGAACAAATCCACAAGCTCAGATGTCTCAACCTCTCCTGTTACTTTTTGTGCTTTATCCACAAGACCATCTTGGAGATTTCTGCTGAACTCACTCTAGTATGTCAAGATATTTCTTGTACTGGGGAGCCCAAAACAGACACGATACTCCAGATACATTCCCACAAGTGCTGAATAAACATCCAAGGATCACTTCCTTGAACCTGCTGGTTACACTTTTACTAATACAACCCAGGATGCACCTGGACACCTTCACTGTAAGGGCACATTGTTGATTCATGGTCAACTCGTCCACCAGGTCTTCCATGCCCTCTTCTGCAAAGCTATTTTCTCTCCAGTAGTGCTCAACTGGTACTGCTGCATGATGATGTCCATCCCAGGTGAAGGCTTAGCATTGCTTTTGGTGAACTTCATGCAGTTCCTGTCAGACCATTTCTCCAGTCTGGCAATGTCTCCTCTGTGTGTATACCCTACCTGCCAGTGTATCATCAACCACACCACTCAACTAGGTACCACTCAGGAAGGTACCTTCTATCCCAGCACTCAGTAAAGATATTCAAAATACTGCCTTGCAATTGACCTCTGAGGAATGCTACTAGTAATTCGCTGTTAGCTGGACTTTGTACTTCTCTTCACAACCCTTTGAGCTTGGGGATCCAGCTAATTCCCATCCACCTTGTAGTCTATCCATCCAAACCATATCTCACTTGATTGGCTACAAGGATACTATGAGAGACTGAGTTGAAATTCGTTAGAGTCAAGGTAAACATAATCTGCTTTCTCATCCACAGAGCGAGTCATCTGAAGGCAATCACAGAAGTCAGTCGGTTTGTCAGGCATGATTTGCCCTTGGCAAATCCATGCTAGCTGTTCCCAGGCACTTTCTTATCCTTCATATGCCTGGATGTGGCTTTTTGGAACGATTTGCTTCAAAAACAAATCATCCTTTTTTTTCAAGACAACTAGATTGAAAAAAATTTACAGACATTATTGATTTAGCTTTAAACTACTTAGCTCAGGTATTGATATTTAAAAATACAGACATCGGCACAGGCTGTACAGTCCTGTCCAGGAACCTGAGTGTACACCCACCAGCTGAGCCCCCTGTTGCTTCAGTCTCATTGAAGCTTCTTCCAAGGCTGCTCAAAGAATGTACATGCAGATGTAACTGCTGAGTTGAGACAAACATAACAAGAGATAACCCTGTCCCATGTAAGTAAAGACAGGTGGAAGTTTTTGATAATTATAGATTTTGGGTCACAACTTGAATTTTTCTACCTGCTGAATTTTCTGCCTTGCTTCTTTTAGTTTTTGTTTTTCTAGCCACTTTTCATGTTTTAAACGTTTGATTAGGTACTTCCGACCCTTTTGCTTTTTCTTACTAGTATTTTATTGAAAAAAGTGCAAAACCCAAGTAGACCGCATATTATCAAGAAAGGCAGAATACAGCCTCACAGACTGAGACAATGAAAAAGAGAGTAAAAGTACTCAATTCTCGTGCCATATGGGCAAGAAGGTTCAGCAAATAAAGCAAAACTGCTCAAGTAAATGGAAAAATTCCTATTCCACCTCAGTTCAGGCTCTGAAGAAAACAGTCTGGTAACAAGCAGTCATCCATCTCTGAACAGGTGGTATACCTGAGTATACAAAATAAAAAGTGGGGGGAGGAGGGGGGCCGTGAAGGAAGGGAACAGCTTAGACCACAGATGGCGTAAAATGATCCAAAAGATTATTTGTTTTTAATCCAGAATGACTGCACCTTTTCATATACAGCTCTGGACACTAAGACCTACCCATGAAAAAGGTGGTTTGCTGTTGCTTTCTTATGTAGGTTTGACATTTATGGCAATGGTTACTTTTCTCTGGTGTCTCTAGTGAAAGATGGACCGTTTTGATCTATAGCCACTATTCAATACTGCTTTCATTCTGGAACATGTGCTGAACTTTGCACTCCATAATCTGATGGTGGGGCACACTGCAGACTGCGGAACAGCTGTACCTATGGGAAGAGTAAATAGCTGAAATGAAAATTACACTACAGCTCATCCGCAATAAGATTTAACAGTTTTCAATTTCTTTGGTCTTCTAGGGATTAAGCGTCTGATGTTGACTCACTTTCTTTTCTGTTACTAGTGTTCTGTGCATTTGTAAGTCATGTAGTCCTGTGAAATCAGTAGGGCTACTCACAAAAATACAAATGTTTAACTCTGCCCATCAGTTGCAATAGTTCTCTTGTCTTGGGTAAGGATCTCTGTCCTTTCAACATTCTTGGGTACAACCAAAACGGAAGTTTGCTGAGCTGGGTGTCAGCAGGCTGAGTGCACTGCTAACAGGAGACCGTGAGATGTACGTCAGTGGCATTCCACCTGTGTAAGTGTTCCTAGTTCTTGTATGAGCAAACGGATGGGCAGGAAACGTTACAGCTGGAGTGGTACGTAGCCACAGCTAAAACATTAACACTCCAGAATTTATAGCTATTTTTGATGCCCAATTCAAGGATTCAAGTAGAATATGCCAAATATGGCATCTCTTCCTACCTTTCTCTTCATCTTTGTTAATTAAGTTTGTAGCTTAATAGTTCTAGAGCAACATTTTCAGATGTTATAAAAGTTTTTCTGAAAGCCCCCCAAAGATCAGAAGACAACACAAAGAACAAGATGAGTAAAAAATAAAAAATAATAATTGAATGGAAGCCTTTTGAAGGTAATCCTATTTTTTATAGAACTTAATTATTTTTTTCTTTTTTTATTTTTTTTTTTTTTTCTTTTTTTTTTTTTTTTTTACCTACTAGCACTGGCGGTCATGAGTATATGAAAAGCTATATTTAGTATTCTATTTTAACACTCATTGGTACAGTCCAGAAAACAATGGAGATGCAGTATTTTATCTGTCAAATCAATTGGTATAACTGGAAAAAAGAAAACATAGACAAACTTTAGCTATACGGTCTGTTTTTCAGGTCTGAATCAGAAGCTGCAAACTTCAAGTTAAAGTTGATTAGGGGCAATTGCTGTGATTTTAACTTAATGAAATCAATTATTCACACACTGTAGAGAAATAGGTACCCTAGCACCTGTGGAAGATGCTCAGAAGAATGACACAGGTCTTTAAGAGCTCCTTGTCATTATGTCAGTCCTTCAATATTTCTGGCAATGACACTATATCTCCCATTCAAAAAAGAAGAGAAGAGAAGAGAAGAGAAGAGAAGAGAAGAGAAGAGAAGAGAAGAGAAGAGAAGAGAAGAGAAGAGAAGAGAAGAGAAGAGAAGAGAAGAGAAGAGAAGAGAAGAGAAGAGAAGAGAAGAGAAGAGAAGAGAAGAGAAGAGAAGAGAAGAGAAGAGAAGAGAAGAGAAGAGAAGAGAAGAGAAGAGAAGAGAAGAGAAGAGAAGAGCTTGTGTCCCATTTAATTCCCACTAAACAGCTGTCCTGAAGCCTCTGTACTGTCATGAGATGATCCGTAACCATCACGTAACTTCTAGGCAGAATGTGTTCCTTGCCATTTAATACCCATTAGATGTTATCCTATCATTGTTCTTTATTTTAAATGGTTCTTCCTCAGAATTCTTTATGTCCCTTCACTTCTTATCAGCGCATGCACAGTACTTTTATCACGTCTCTACTTTCATTTACCTAGGCTGAAGAAATTAGGCTGTCTTTAATTTCCGCTGATAGGACCAGCCTGATGTGCACTGTCTGCACCTGTTCCAATTTGAATTTGCCATCATCATCCATAAGCAACAACAGCTAATCTTAGCTGAGATTTCACTTGTACCTTCTATAATACCTTCGATGCTTCCATGCCACTGATAAACATACCACTCCGAATACCTCTTGAAGTGACATTTATTTTATGCATAATTGCATGAGGTTTGTGGTTTAAAACCACCCTGTAAGTGGCTGATATATCCAAGACTTTCTCTCCTGCCTTCCAGCTGATGTGTTACAGCAAACAGTCTGTCTATTAGTCCTTAAGGGCATGGCCTTGCACTTTTTACAATTACATTTAATTCCACTTCTATCACTCCTCTGGGTCACACAGCTTTTCCTCTACAATAATCCTGTCTCTTATAGATAGAAAATGCTCCCACTTTGTGTTATCAGCAAATTGTGTCAGTACACTCCTGCATTTTTATGCCTAGGTCATTAATGAAAATGTTAAAGATCAGCAAATTGAAGGGTAATACCTAATATTCTTAGGGGGTAGATCCAGTTCCAGCTGGTGGGATCAGAACCAAACCCTCCCTTTCTAAAATGTTACTTAAATTTAAGAGTGTGTGTAGTTGTATATGTGTGTAATCCAGCTGTCATGATTTTTTTGCCAGTAAATCACCCATCTCTGTTGGCCTATCTCAACTAACCCATCTGTTACGGTTATACAGAAAATAGTGGAGAAAAGGCTGATTTATGAAACGCTGGATGATTGTCCCTATTTTTATTAATGTGTGATTATGACTTCCCAGCTACATTGGGTGAAAATAGTCTAATGGCATTGCTTTCCATGTGAAAATACCGAGTTGACAGACACTAAACACTCCATGGCAAGGAGCCATGAAGCTGTGCTGCTCCAGACACCCCACTCTGCAAATAGCCCTTAGTGCGGCTCCTTTCACAACGGGGGGCCCTGGTTCGTGACCCACGCTGGTCGGCAGTGCAATTTTAATTCCAATAATCCAACGCCTCGAGGCTTCTATATGAATTAACTGCACAGGCTTGCTTCTAAGTGCCATTTTTTGGAGACGGGGATAGAGCAGATGGGGATTTATACAGGCCAAACTGTTGGGAGCCAGCGATAAGGAGGGGAAAAAAAAAAAAAAGAAAAGGAAAAAAAAAAAAAGAAAAGCCGTGAAAGACAACCCTTTCGTTTGTGTGCTTTGCATTGCCACCTGCCAACCTCAGGCCTTCTGATCTCCTCTCAGTGAACCGTAGAGGCAGCAGTTGGAAGATCAGATATACGCTCAGGGCAATCTGTCAGAAACTACTTTGTCACATTCCCCAACACTAAAACCCACAGAAATAAAATCTATGTGTTTGTGTTTAAAACTGTAACTGCCCCATATATGGGAGAGCTACTCTTTTAACACAGAAAAAAACACTGAACACAGCTCCTGCCCTGACATCTTTTTTTTTTTTTTTTTAACATCACTAAAATATTAGCTTCTTTTTTTTATCTCCCTTAAGCATCTGTACCTTGTTTGTTTGCCTCTGGCAACACAGTTGTAATGTCATTCTCAAGAGAGTACGCTGAATTCCATTATACAACAAATGAAATAAAAAATAGCAGAACAAACCAACAGATAAATCCAACAATTATTATTTAAGTCATTTAAAGATATTATTTGTCTATGTTTCGCCACAGTATCAGCCCTATTTGGGCCACTACTTAGCTATACTTTGTTGTTTCTAAGAGATGAAGCAGATAAATGGTGTGTGGGGTTTTTTAAACTAAGTGCTGAATTTTTTTTAAAAAAGGTATATTTAAGTATGCATAGACTGTCCTTGAAGAGACAAGAATTTGTGAGTAAATTTCTAAATTTTCTATTCTATAGTACATCTATATAGCACATAGATAATGCTGTATAGCATATCTCCTTTCAAGCTCAAAGCACTCTGCAGATATCCAATTAAATTTTATATCAACCTGTTATATGCTAGAATCTTATAATACCTGTCAAATCCAGTGATAAGTATCCAAACTATGTTTGGATAATGAGGAGTAGATAGAATGAAATAAAATATTTTTCCACCTATACTGTCATCCTTAAAATAATTAATAAGCTGTATTAAATTGAATATTCCAGCTTCAGTTTTAACTGCCACACAAAAACATAATATAATGTCATACTTGTTTACCTGTAGAGCTAAGAACAGATTCCCCATTTCTTTCTTTGGCCTACGGGGCGGATATCCTATTTACCCTACCATGTAATAAGGGGGCTGTTGGAGTATTTTCGTTTCATTCAAACCTCATTTCACATGGGTCACCCACAGGAATAAGCTTGGCATCTCATCTGAGTCCGTACAATGAAACCACCGTGTACTGGCAGAATTTGGCAGACTTGGGCAGTTTGTGCTGGAAAGAAGCTAGGCTTTATAATGAGGTCAGGACTGAATTGTACTGGCAAGGCTCTATGTTGGGATGTTTTCACAGCATTTCTCCAAACCAATCCTGAGTACAGAAGTTTTGGTGAGTTTCATTACTTCCATGAGGCCTAAATGTACTCACAACTTTTGAAAGACAAGTTTAAAAATGATTAAGTAATTACCCAGGCAATACAATCTCTTTGGCAGTCCTCACTATACGATGCCCTTCCACGGTGCTCAGAGATTCATAAATGTACTGACTGACCAGTCTGCCTAATATAGTCTCAGTAATATAATTTCTTTCATTTTGTGCTAGAAAGTAGCAGGTTGTTAAAATAATTATCAGGTCTAGCCATCCTTCAGAATACCATGGCTTCTGAATAATGTAGTTTCGCTCAAATTTATGCAAGGTGAATTCAGCTCTGTGAGCATATCACTGCAATTCCCACTTATTACTGAAGAAAAATTGAACATACATTTTGAGCGTGTTATCTTCCTTTTTCTTTCATCTCCATGTCTTACTGATACTTTCAGAATTGACTATCTATTTTGGGTATCTATCTCCATTGTTTGGCTTATGATCGGAGAACTGCTGACTGGTCCTAATTTTCAAAGGTCAGGTTCTACAGTCTTTTCTAAATAAAAGATGTTTTCTAAATATTCCCTGAAAATAATATCCCAAACTCTACCGTATATAATTTTTTTTCTTTCATTTACTCATCAGTGACTTAACTTTACTCTCACTACAATTGTATTACTGACCTGTAATACTTAGAGCGAGGCCAACAAGAAGTGCTTTTGAAAATCAAGCCACATATCACAAATACATCATCATCAGAGTCACTTTAAAATCAATGATAGTCATCAGTCACCCAAAGAAAACCTAATCAACCAAACAAAGGTTAAAAAGACACTCACTTATATCTGGCCAGTTCCATGTGGTGTCATGCATATTGTTAAAAAAAAAATAAAATAAAATTGTAGAGGCAATTAGGTAACAATATTAAGTCTTTTATCAGAAAAGATTTAATCATTACCACATTTTCTTTTTATTTTGTGCAGTCTTTGTGATGCATTCTGCAGAAGAGTGTTTTCACTTGCTTATTCCCCCTCTCCCCTCCCATCTTTTCAGATAGAGGCATGGAACACAAGAAAAGAAATAAAAGTAGAGTATTTTAGAGGTAATATGGATCATCTCTGGATCTGGTGAGTTCTTTTAACATAGAAACATGTCGCCCTCCATTTCCCATTGTAAGTAATTGTGGTTATCAGATAAAGCAGTCATCAAAAGGTGTTTTATGGACCATTGTGCTTATATAAAACAAGCTGCTGCTTTGACACTGAAAGAAATTCACAATCAACCATTTTATATAACTAGTCAGAATAAGCTTCTTCACAGTCTGTAGATCTGCTTTCTAAGGCTTGCAGATCTCTCCCTCAAAGCAAAAGCCTCTGTCCCACAAAGGCAAATGGGGTGAATTTTCACCTCTAGGACTGTGCTTGCAGCAAGAGCAATAATGATACCAATAAGTAGCTCTTTCCACTGCCACACCTTGCACAGTTTTGGACTCATTAAACCTCAGATTGCACCTATTTATTTATTACGGGTGCCTCTATTCAAAGATTAAGAAATAGAGGTGCCAACAGACATATAATCTGCTTCAGTATTTTTCTCATTACCACAGTCTCAAATGCACATAATATGTAGACATAATAATATATAATATTTATAGACTTTAAGGTACAATTAACTAATCAGACCTCCTCCAGAGTAACACAGGCTATAGAGTTTCATTTGTCTCAGTACCTTGTGTTAAAAATCATCTGCAAAAGAAAGTATCCAACCTTGTCAGGAAGGAGACAAGAGAAGGAGAAGCTTCTGTGGTGGCATGCTGCAGTGGTCAAGCACTGCTGAAAATGCTGAGCCTCCTTTCAAATACGAATGGGCTTTAACTGTAATTTAATTTAGCTCCCAGCCATTGCTGCTTGTTCCAATGCTGGCTACAGTAAGCATTAGCATGGATTTTGCCCCATCTCGATTCCCCCTGGGGTATTTAAACTATGCAATCCAGTCACCTCTCAACCTTCCATTTAATAAGGCAAACAGACTGAGCTCTTTAAGTCTCTCATAGCAATGCGTGTCCTGCAGGCCTCATCCCTGGGATGATATATATTTTATGAGACGAAAAAAGATTTTTTTTTTTCTTTTGATCCAGTCTGGTTCAATAGCAGTGTGATACAGATGCTGTTCTAGCAGTCAAAAAAAACAGGGACATAATAGTACTGGACAATTGGATTGAAGACAACTTGATCCTAAAGCAAAGCACAATATGACAATGGGTAGATCTTTTATTACAACAGTATCTAGAGTCTGTAGCCACTGTTGGGCTAGATTTCACAATCCATAATCAGACACAGCCTAGAGATCGGTGGACTTAAGTCTACAGAGGACAAAGAAAAGAGAGTTGAGCTAGAAAAAGACACAAAGAGATAAAATGTCTTACTCAACTCACAGAAAATGTCTAAAAGAGGGCTGAGAATAAAAAGTAGCTCTCCTGACTCCTTGTGGATTACCCCTCCTGCTTCCCTTTTGCTTTAAAATAATTTATGAATGTGTTCTATAGACACTGATACCCGAGATCAAGATCTTTTTTGCTCAGTCACTGTGCTGGTGTATAGACCTTTGGATTTTTCTAGTGGGTATGTCTGATTTTGCTCTGAGAGCTGCAGCTTTTGACTGGTTTTGGACATATTCCTTATATGTCTCTGAAGCACAAATGAGGACAGCACAGAAAGAGCAGTGGTGATTGACTCTCCTTCCTCACCAAGGCCAGCATCTTCTCGGCAGTAGTAGCCAGCTGCTATCAGAAGAGGACCTGGAAGCCCCACATTAAACAGGCTGGATGCATTAAATCACACGTCGTTGGGTGGGGGTTTTTGGTTTTTTTTCTATACAATATGTAACATACAGATTGCTCTTGATGCTTGCACTGGGGCTTTACTGCCTTTAGTCTCCTCCCCAAATTGTGCCCTACTATATGGGTGTGGAAAAACAGCTGGAAGGTAAAGGAGTAATTAACTTTTTCCCAGAAAACATACTTAGAGTAATACTTGTTTTGTAAACTACCTGTCAACACAGTCTCTCTAAGGCTGATTAGTGAGTGGGTGGAGAGGACTTCATGAAATGGCTTGTAGTGGAGAGTATCCCCATTATCAAAAATTTACAAATGACAAAAATGTCAAAATTTTTTATTGTTAATGCGTGACCACAAAAACTACATCCAGAGACTAACTATGTCAGGCAGCCCCTGAGGCAGGGAACAAACTGTATCGACCATTTATTGACTTATGTACACTGTCTTTTATGTAAGCTTTCTTGTTTGAGAAATTTCTTACTCAGTCTCAATCTATCCCAACAAATAAAATGGACTGTAGACCATTCCCTAATCCTAAATTTCTATAGCTAAACTTTCTCTGTACCCCAAAGAAAGGTCCTCTTGCCTATATTGCCTAGCAGAAATCGCCTGTAGCCTTACCTCCCTCCAAATCACCTGTGGACATCATACTGGGAGCTGCATCCGTGCATCCCATGCATCAATACTTCTGAGCGAACGTGTTAACTATTAAACAGCACAAATAACTATGGATCATTGAGCACACTCCTTGGCCCTAACCATAAATGTCAGAAGAGATCTTGGACCAATCTCTGTGTCATTATGCTTATCTGAGATAAGCTGTGTCTAACAAACTGGGGTCACACGAACTTGGCTCCAGAGATACGGTATGGATCCGCTCACTCTAGGATCTTGCTATAATTAGCAGATACAGTGTTAAACCACCCTCTGGAGATGCCTTCCCCGATTGTGAAGAGGCTGAGAGACAGGCTGCCTCCCAGCCTCAGTTATCTCATTACAAATAAGATGAATTGCTGCCCAAGTGTGATGTGTGCTGTGGAATGCCTTGGATTGTTGTGGCAGATATTTGGGTGGATTTTCTTTAGTTTGTTACTATAGTTGTTGCTCAGGACTGCTGTCAGGGGAGAGAGGACAAAGGAGAGCTGCAGACACTGGGATGGTACGTGGTGATGTGTAAACTTGCTCGTTAGTCCAGGCAGAGGTCTCTGAGCAGTTCCCAAGAGTGTCTTCCACTCAGGAGACCTAGTACTCGTATGATTGTTGCTATTATTATTATTACTATCACTGTTATTATTGTTAGTCATTTACTCTAGTTAAAAACAGAGAGGCAGACGCTTTTGTGGACTTAACTGTAGACACCACCATGGACTTTGTTTCTGCCAAGGAAGTTTTTGTTCTTGGTATTTGCAATTATAAAACACATCCTTGCTTTAAGTCTACAGCATTTTTCCTCGCTCCTCTGGTACACTGTATCAGCTGTTTCCACTGCTTGATATAGCCTTCTTACAATGTATTTCTGTCCTATCCTTACCTTCTCATATGAAAAACAGGTGGTGAAGGCTTAGGGATGTGTATTTTACAGCTATACTGGATTTGATGGGTGCTCTAAGAGATCCATTTAACATATGAGTCTGAGCAATTCTAGTAACAACCAATATCCAATAAAGCTGATAGAATTATTATTTGTTGCACTTTTACTACAGGAAAATGTTTCACAATGTGCGATATACCCTGATTCATAACCTGTCATTTATCAAGAGACATCTTCTTATTAGATCTTGTTAACCAGAAAATAAACCTTTTTTTCCACTTTATGAAGAGTAAAACATGATAAATAATAATGGGAGAAATAACTGTCAAGCAATTTACAAAAGATACGTTGTGAAAATATGGCACCTTGACAGTTTCTGCTAGGAAGACATATGCTGCAGCAATACCATGATTCAGGATTCAGAAGGTGCTTTGCTTATTAGGGTTAAAATGAATGTGGCTGGACAAATATCAGCTTAAAGCTCAAGTCCAAGTTGAATGAGTCTAATGACAAACATGGCATTAAAATCTTGTGCTAGGTAGCCAAGAAAAGTTATGCAGAGATGAGTCAGGAAATGGCTGTTGGCAGCGTTGATCTGGATAAAACAAGCACCTTAGTTGCCTAAAGATTTCTGAATGCTTCAATATGCAGAAGCCACCCCAGACTCCTCTGTGTGCCATGAAACTGCCTCCCATCTCAGTGCATTCTCATTGGGTAAGTGATGCTTCCCCACTCCCTCATGGTTTGCACAGTGCTTGGAAAGCAATATTAAAACTTTTCCTCAACATCAGAAAAAAAAAAAAAAGGATTTGCTTCACCCAAGATTACAGGAATTTTAACATGTCCATCCCTACTCCATCTCTAAGATAGTGAGCCAGAGTGAGAACCTTATTCTGGACAACTAATCAAATTATACAAGATTTTTTATTAGCTAAATAATGAGAAATAGTGAAGAAAATCATTAAAATAAATGAAACATATGAAGAACATAAAGAAAGAGGTACATTTAGGCTCTGTTTTGGATTATCTGGACAATGATTCAGATATTGGAAGTCTTTAACAGGTCATCTTAATATAACCTGTGACATTGTCTGAGAATTCTTCAAACATGTCTTTAGTACAAAAATGCAATCTGCTAGCATTTTTCAGGCATGCTTACATACACACACACTTTCATAAGCATTTCCTTTTTGTTTTGGAGAGGAGGAGAGAGGGAGAGAGAGAAAAAAACTGGAAAGCAAGGCAGTGAAAAAGTAAATTTGTGAAAAAGTAATCAAACAGAAAACAGTCTGGAGCTTGCTGAAATGTTGGAGGTTGTGGTTTGTATCTGTTGATTGGTTCCATGGTATCCAAGTAGAATATAGGTCAGGTTGGACGGGTCTCAGAGCAAACTGATCTAGTTGAAGATGTCCCTGCCCACAGCAGGGGGGTTGGACTAGATGACCTTTAGAGGTCCCTTCCAACCCAAACCATTCTGTGATTCTATAATTCCAATTTCTGAAACTTCAACCTGGTATTTAAGTGTTTCAATTTTAATTAGTGCCATTACTTTGTTTTCTTCTGCCATTCTGAACATCTCATTTTCATTTTACGTTTGAACTTCCATATTTGTCTTGAGTATGAGAGGTTTTTTGTGTGCTTTAGAGTTGGCCACAAATTGAACCTCAGAGATCTTTTGAGATAAGGAATATTTAGATTAAATCTCAGCTAGGGACCTAAAATTGAGAATGTCCTTGATTCAGAATATATACTGAATACAAAGGTCTGTTTTCATCCCATGAACTTTAAACACTTAACTAACTTAATGGCATAATCACCTCTTGCTGCCTGTACAGTTAACAACAGGTAACAGTCAGTTCACCTAACATCTGGATTGCTCTTTGAAGGACCTAGGCTTCCCCTCTAGTGGTGAGGAAGCCACAATGAATTCATCTTTAACTACACATAATATTTTAATTATCTAAAAAATGATCTAATCTAAGCTGAAGCTCATCTTTATTTATACCTTTATGAACACTCATGAAAATAGCTACTGTCATGAGATGGTATTATGAAATTTAGACCCACATCTTATTCATCCTTTGAATTGCTATCATAAATCCTGAATATCAGATGGCACATACTGATGGTTTTCTATGGACTTTGGGGAACAAATGATGATGGATTTAAAGAGGTTTCAGTTGAATTTCTTTATTTTCATGTGTGTGAAAACATCACCTTCTAAAGACTGCCTCTAATTCTTTTATAAAATTTCTGGAAATTTTATGAGTAGGTATTTGCAGGTTTTTTACAAGTAATGTATTCAGCAGTGAGAAATAGAAAGTTTGAGCCATAAGCCAAAATAAAATGTCTTCATCTAAATCATAAATAAGTGGTTATAAATTTCTCAGATCATTATCTGAAAAGGGGAATTCCGCTCTGATTTCTGGAACATATCTAATTAGATTAATGGAAGGGAAGGGAAAAAGAAAATAGAAAAGCTTTTTTAAAGTATAGTTTTGGAGATTCTATTCTCTGTAAATATTTTTAATATCTTTATGTCTACTCAGTCTAAAAATTCATACTGCAACCTAAGTACATGACTTTCTTTGCCTTTACAGTTCCGATCCTTCCTTTTCATTTATTACTATCACTCAATATGCTTCATCTAGCATCTAGCCTCTAAGAAAAAGGGAATATATCTTGTAATATTTGTGTAAAAAACCTAGTACACTTCTGGGGCTATTTAAATAATGGAGGAAGTTAAAATAATATATGCAACAATCTTGACCTGGATCGGAATATACTAGACCAGAAGTTTACTACAAATATACTTTGCAGTTTTACTGGAGATTCTTTTCCTAAATGAAACAGGTTTTAAATTTGATTCCAGCTTCCAGATCTGTTCTACTGATCTTGTGGGGTGAACTTTTATGGTGACGCTATTCTACATCCATAAACTAGAACAAATATGTCTCTCTTTCCCCTTTGAAGTTAGATTCCTATTGATCTGCTCATATTTATGCTTGTGCCACACACATTCATAGTTTTCACATATATCGGAACAGTTATTAACTTTTAAATTCTTCATGGCATGGGTTGTCTTGTAGTAAAAACAACCATAGAACCTAAACTTGATTGAGTTTCCACTTAGTTGTTACAACAAGGATTTGGCATGAGTTTTATATCTAGAAATAATATTTTTTTTATCCTATCACCTTTGCAATATCGTTATAAAATAAATTGGAATTACAGCATCATCTGGACTGATGGAGGAAAGTTACCAAGGTTGTTCCCTCAAAAAAATGCACTGACCATTGAAAAACTAGCTTTCTCCCACCTGTATCTGCATCTGAACTTATTATTTATTTATCTGAATCTGAATCAACTCCATTTAAGGATAGGATGAAACTTCTTTACTGTGAGGGTGATCAGACAGTGGAACAAGTTGCCCAGAGAAGTTGTGGAGTCTCCATCCTTGGAGACATTCAAAACTGGACACAACCCTGAGCAACCTGCTCCAGTCGACTCTGCTTTGAACAGGGATGTTGGACTTAACAATCTCCACAGGTCCCTCCAAGCCTCAAGTAGTCTGCGTCTGTGATTCTATGATTCTATGAATAAAAGAAAGTTTCTTTTTATTAAATTAGTCACCTGTTCAGAAAGGAACACATTTTACAATAACTCATTGTGCTGCTCTGTTTAGAACAATAAATTCCACATACCTAAAGTAGTAAATCGTGGCAAGGATAATTTGCCAAAGCACAAACTTCTGCATAATATTACCTTTACTCCAGCTGAGAACAACTTGCTTCAGTTGTATTTGGACACAGAGAAGTCAAATGTTTTTTCCACAGTGGCAACAAGATTCAAGCCTCCTGGACTATAGGGGTTCCCATGGTCTGAGGTTTATTTGTGTGGGGATTTTTTGCACCATGTAAATCTGCTTTGAATCTGAAGCAAAGGATAAGTATATGCAGAACCAGAGACCAGTATGTATTTGGATGAAGATAGCTCTTCAAGTCTCAAGGTAGACTTGAAAACAAAATCCCAGAGGACATCCCACTAAAGTGCTGCCTTGGAAATTTGCAGTCTGGTATTATTCATAATCTTTGAAGAATTTAAAATTAGGAATGGACCACTTACAAAGAGCAAAATTAATTTAGTGTGAACAAAGAGATGGATTTTTGGGTTCACAAGGTAGGAAGAAATCTCCCATTAATCTTGTTAATTTACTGCAGTAGTAAGTGTCATGCATCTCGGTTCATTTCTACAGAGATTACGGGGATGTATGCCTTTGACATATCCAGTTTAATTTGCCTGTATAACACAAAACAGTGGTTCAGATAGAAACAGTGAGTTAAACATGGCAGTCACACAAATACACAAATTACAGAAGGTAACAAGAGCTGAAGAGCTATATCCTGGTTTTCAGCAACATATGTGCAACATCTCAGAGAAAATCCTAGTCACCTCAATTCAAGTGATAGGACGAGAATATCTCAGAAAATGTTGTCTCTGAAATTAAAAGGTTTCTGTTTCAAAGCTTTTGCATGGCTATGATTATTGAGATGTATAACATAACAGTTAACAGCGGTGTCCAGCTGCACAATTTGCCTGAGTTGTCTACCCTGTGCGGGCCACGGTACACACAAAGTAAACGAATGACCCCTTCCCTTGAGAATTTACACAAAGTGGTACCCCAAGGAATGAAACAGAAAGTGAAGAAATGAGATTAAGAAAATGCTGTACTAAGTGTACACAAGACACTGACATTTTCAAAGGTCTACTGCATAAGCTTTCCTGTTCTTTTTATTGTCATCATTGAGTGGAAAAATACTGAGATGAACACAGAAACTTCATTCAATAAGAATATCTTTGTTATTGCTTTTCTCTTAGATAATCCATTTCCCTGTATGCATTGTGTAAGTGATGCCACAATTTATCCTGCTCAGGTCAATTCTGAAACCTGTTTTCTCTTATGTATGACTTTTGAGTTCACTCACTAAATCTCTCTTCACCCTTTATTTTACATAAATGAGGGATTTACATTAGCTCAGCACTCTGCAGCACTGTTCACTAGCAACACCACTTTTCTTGTCATTCGTTTTCCATGAAGCAAAGCAAAACTGTCAGGATATTACAAGAACTGTTTCAAGCCTCATTTTGTAAAATTACCATTGTTCAATGTTTTTAAGTACTTACAAAGTACGTAGTGCTATACGAGTTAGATTTACAGAAAAAAGATTACTAAAAGTCTGTCAACTATTTTTAGAAGTCCCTAAAATTATGTTTAGTTGTCAAATAGAATAAATCAAAAGAGAAGAACATGTTCCCCTTTTAAAAAAAAAAAAAAGTCAAAGTATATTTTGGTCAATAAAGCATGCACCCAAAGATGTAAATAGTTAGCTGCTAAAACTATATTTTTTCTTGTGATTTCCCACCCTGGATATTTTCTGTTCACCTAAGAGTTTTAAATTGCTGATATCACTGGTCAGTCTGGCACTATGGTGGCAATTGAAGTTGAATACTCATGGGATGAGGTGCTTGGTGATGGAGGGTATTAACATAAATGATCTGTTTCCGAGAGTGGATTTCAAATCCAAACATGCACTCGCACTTCCTTTTGTTGCAAGATTTAATTTGCTGGCACCACATCTCTGCTAATAAACCCCATTTACTGAACTAAGATGCTTCGGCCTATGTTTTTTCAGTGACCACCACTTTCATGCCATGAACATACAGCCCAAGTAACTTCTCATTAAAATTAATAGTTGTTACCATCTTTCCATCACCTATGTTGTATCATCTTTCCTGCTGTTCTTTTTGTTCTTCTGCAAACACTTCAAACTTTTATCTCTGCACATACCCTCCCAAGCCTTACAGACCTCCTTTCTCCCACAATTTCTCTCAAGAATTGTGCCATTCTTTTCACTCCAGTGAAATCACTGGATCCTTTTTCTAATGTTTTCTACTTATTATTGACTACAATCAGTTGTATTATTCAATGCAGTTTAAGTGTTTGATGTACGTAGCCCGTCCTCTATTTCTCTGCTTGCAAACACATGCCGAGCAGAGTCATCATTTGTCATTGTACACCAGCAATCTGCAGCCATCAATTTGCAAGGTAAGGTTTGTTCCTGAATTGTTTATCTCAGCAGTTACATACTTTGAATTCAAGGTCTGTAATTTTGAACTCACAGGAAAGAAACTGAGTTCCAGAAGGAAAAGTTTTGGGGCCCTTGGGCTAGGAATCTGGTTCCTAGGTCTCTCTCTGGGATAAAGGGAGTTTTTGCTATTGCTATTCATACTTCTCCTTAGTCAAAACAGCTTGACTGAATTAATATTTTTTACACTGAATCTAGTTTGAGACAAGGTATAGGTGATTTTTATTTGAGCAGCGTCAGGATAATTAACAATACCTGTTTTTCTAAGTTTCTATTGACTACCTGTAGGAAAACAAAGCTACAAATTTCTGGGTTTTAAACATTTTTTTTTTTTCTTTTTGGCATTAAAAACATAGCCACCATTAACAATCAACACCTTAAAAGCTTTTAAAGCCTAAAACTGGAATTTAAATTCCTAAACCAGGAATGCATCCCCCTGAAATTCAGACCATCGTTTATTATGAGCAGCTCATGTGACTGAAATGATGTTACATTTTGACCACATTGCTATCAAGTAATTTGCTGTAAAGAATATCTGTTTGGTAAACATGTACATATGATAAAGAAAAAACTATTTCAAATTAATAGTACCAACTACACATTGTGAGAGGAAAAGATAAACCAAACCAAACAAACAAATCAGTAAATTAATAAATTCTCTGACAAAAAATAAAACCTTATCAAAATGACTGAAATTGCTTTTAAATTTTATTCCAGTAAAACAATTCACAGTATTACTTTGTTGCATGACTAAAGGTCAACCTTGAGCAGTTGAAATCATGCAGTTGTTGCATACCCCAAGCATACATTAATTGCCCTATAAAAGAAACTTTTGTCTCACACCTTAAATTAAGACCTGTTACCATGAAAATTTTTGAGTCACATCATTCATGAACTATTATTTGTGGTGGGATTCTTCTGATCAAATGTTAATCTCTTCAATAGGGACCTCAACATCGGAATTAGTCTTACAAGAATCCCTGTCTATTAAGAGAGAGAAATAAGCCCTTCTAGGATGGGTTTCATCCCATCATAAGGTAAATGTCTAAAGCAGTTAAAGAAAATGATGTGTAGTAATGTCCTTTATTGCCAGTAAACTACTTTAAAGATTCACCCTTTTATCCCTCTCAGTTATATGGTACGTGATTTGCAACACTTGGTTGAACAGAAATTTTGATATGTAGTCCAATGAGTCAGGATTATTGCTCATATCTATTGCAAGCTGAGGTAAATCATCACCCCACTTTTCCTTTCTTCGTTGTACAGTGCCAGTCCTTTATGGCACTGCATTGAACTGAAGTTCATATCCTTGTGTAGGTCCTCTGTTTAGTTATTGATTTATTTATTTTTCAGAAATACTAAATAACTAAAACCTCAGAAATACTAAATACTAAAAAACTCCCTCCTGTGCACAGGGGAGATACACTTCAACATGAAACCTGTGGTGAAAACAAAGATATTGATGCACAGATTTGGATCAGATTGTATGTAGAAACAAATTTATTTTTTTGTTCCATATCATATTATAATAAAAATAGTAAATAAAAATAACATATATTTCATGTTCACACACATGCACACACACCCCTATATTATATGTATTTCTTTTTCATCTCTCAATTACTCATGTAGAAAGTACGTAGTAGAACAATCAGATGTGTCTTGACAGGACGAAAAGCAGATTTTAGTTTTACAACGCTATCGGGCTTCTCTGATGAACTTCTAAAGTAATCTAGGAAAGACATGATCATTAGAGTCTCATTACTTGGCTGGGTAATTGCTGTTCGTATCAGAAACACAAATCACAAGAAAGGCTTATTAAAACAACCTATTAAAAATCTCAGACAGACAGACTGCTCTGCAGTATCTGCCACTAAGTCATGTAAACAGTACCAAGGAAATTACAAAATTGGAAAGCCTTGTTAAGTTTATTTTGTTGTCTTTCTGCTTGTAAGAACAGGATTTTTTTTTCCTACTATTGTCTGTTTATGAATACCTTATCACATCCAGTGCGCAGTGAGTCAAAAAACAGTATATCTATCATTTCCTGCAGCAGAGAATTTTATATACTAATAGGCTTTAGTGCCAGGAACTTTATTCTTGCCGTTGAGTCTTTCTTTTTCTCGGTTTCATCCTCTCACTTACTAATTCTTTTTATTCTTATCTATCTGCCTGCTTCAAACTGATCATCCATCGCCACAGCTGATCACTGCCCATCCCCTGTCCTTCTGCTGACCTAACCAGTTCTCCTTCCTTATCCTCCTAATAGGTGCATAGATAACAACTATAGTTCTAATTCAGCAAAGCAGATAAACACTGTTTAATATTGAGATACTCCTTATATTCCTTAATATTAAGGAGATGTTAAGTATTGTGATATTTAACTTAAGAGTAAGAAGATACTTTTGTCTGCCCCTCATCGTTAAAGTACTGAAGCAAGTGTCAGTAATCATACAATGCAACTGACCCTCTCATCCAGTATTCCCCAGCACCACCCGGATACTTCAGTGGGTGAAGAGGAGATCCGGCACTTGTGAAACCAAATTTTTAATTCAGCAGCCCTGAATAACTGTCCAGAAAATATCAGAGGGACCTTCTCACCTTTTTTCTTGCACAGGAATGGTTTAGTGCACGATGGCGACATTTATAGGGAATGTAATGATTTTGCAGTCAAACTTATAAATATACCACTGTTGACAGCTTTTTAATGTTTCATCAGTTACATACTAAGATGATGTGGAAGGACACATTTGGTAAATATTTGATGAATGTCATTAAGACAAGGGCAGAGTTACATTTCTAAGAACTTTAAAATTAATAAAAGAAAGTTGTAGGGTTTTTTTTCTGAGCACCAATCTTCTATCTCCTAAAAGGTCCTAAGGGGTACCCTGGGGAATGTTTACAAAGACAGTCACACAGAACTAAATTCATGCTGTTATTTTAGGAATGGAAATGCTGTTATTTTAATCTCACCGGACATTTTAATGCAATTAAAAATGACCGAGATAATATATTCATAATTTTGGGATAAAAGGTTTGCATGGCATTATGTTTATCATAAGCCTAGAAGCAGAATTTAACTAATACACTGTTACTGTCCTGATAGAAAATAGTAAAAGCCAAAAATTGATTTTTTTTTTGTCATTTAAAATGAAACTTTTTTCCTCTACAGCAAACAAAGTATAGCTCTGATATTTAAATAACGGACTTTTTCACTTGCTAACAGGAGTCATTATTTGTAGATAAAAATAACTTAAAAAATAGCCATAACAGATCATAATCCCATTAGTAAAAATAAAAACAAAAAATAAGACTGGATGCAGTTAGTGCAGAGTAAAGTTAAGGATCTCAACATGAGATCAATAAAACAAATTAAAAGATACAAATTGTTATCCTTAAGTTATAGCTCATATTCATGTATCCCACTAGGTTTACAGTCCCCTTTCCCACAGTGTCTGACCATGAATTATGTTTGATTTTATGTATATAATGCAAATAATTTTACAAGGAACATCCTTATGTAAAAAATTACCACTAATAAAATTTTTATTTCTCATATGTTCACTTTTGTATATAATTATGTATATCATATTTTCTATGCAATCTTAATTCTGCCCATCTATCTGTGCAATCTTGTTATAGAAATCAGTACTACTTTCTTAGCTAGACCTTCTAAATTTTTATTAAGCATACTTGACTTAATTTTAACAATGCCTGCACTGGTGTACAATCAGTCTTCTTGTAGCGTTACATCCCTACCACTTGTGGTGATGCACAGAATGTGGTTCTCCACATAACAGTCAAGAAAAATAATCTCCTCTGTCATCCCTACTTGTCTGATCCTCTCTCCCATCGTCCATAAAAAGCAGAGAGAGTGGCTACTGACAATGATCCTTATTTTGTATGAAGAAAGCAAACCTGCCCAGGAAAATGTCACTCCATCCACTCATTTTGACTCCTCTGCTTGCCCTCCTTCAACAGCGAGCAAGCTAAGAAAGGGAATGTGCCCCACAGATTCACCGACACCGTTGACAGAGGTATGGTTTCTGCTTCTGAGGACAGGCAGATTCGTCTCAAGGGTTGAGGAAAATAGGGCCCAGGCTGTGGAGAACAATTTCTAATGATGAGGAGATACGACACCAGCTCCGAACTTTTCTTCCTCAGTCCCAGGCTCAGAAGAGGATCTATGGACCTTTGCATTGCCAGTTGGGCCCATGACTAATATGGAAAGGCACTTGAAAGGTATCACAACAAAATAGACCCAAAATGTTAGGAAGGATGAATGCTCCGTCATACTACATGGATCTGCCTTGGGCAGCTTATGAAGAAAGATCGTTTGAATTGTCTCTGTATCTGGCTGCAGGGAAAAGAAATGTTTTCTGCAAATTGTTATTCAGCAGGTAGACATTAAATTTCACCACAAATGGTATTTTGCAATAATTATTTGACTAACTTGAGCAGTTACTATATATAGTGCCCATGGTTGAAATTAAAAAGAGACAAATTGAAATAAAAAAGCTGATTCTTAGCCAAAGCTGAAGGGATGCTGCTGATACCATCTGCTAGTACAGCCCACAGGAACTAGGAAACCACAGAATTAGCTTTATGTGAGGAATTATGTTTCATCTGCTTTTTAGGGAAGATTAACAGGAGCCTGTTGTCCAATTGCAATATTAGTACCCATTTAATATTGCTTCTGATTTTGTTAGGCGTGATTTTAAATCTCTGTTGAGAAGTGTAAATGCTTTATCCAAACGACACAACTTTTGCTGCATTGAAAAACTAGGTGAAATCATAGTCACAACTGGCTTTCTTGTGCATTTCCCAGATGTGCTACTAATGATCCAGTTCTAGGATACCAAGAATGATTTTTTTTTTTAATTTTTCTTTTGCAGTTCTAAATGCTGCTCTTTCTCTAGTAAGCAGCATCCTTACGTGGGGAGAAGTCACGTATTTTGAAGACTGTTACAGGCGAGAATGAAGGAGTGAAAGTGTTGAGGGTTTTTTTCTTTTTTGTCTTAGTCCAAATATTTTTTTTTAGCTATGAGACTCATTACTACATTAAAACATTCAAAAGATGAATTGAAATATATTTTGATAGACTGCGGTGAAGTAAGTCAAAAAACAAAAGACTTCCAGTATATAAGAAAATCACAGAATCATAGAATCATTTAGACTGGAAAAGACCTTTAAGATCATCAAGTAGAACCATAAACCTAACACTGCCAAGTCCACCACTAAACCATATCCCTAAGTGCCGCATCTACACGTCTTTTAAATACCTCCAGGGGTGGTGACTCAACCACTTCCCTGGGCAGCCTGTTCCAATGCCAGTGGCATTGTGTGCCAATGGCACACTGCCAGCTCATGTTCAGCCGGCTGTCGACCAGCACCCCCAGGTCCTTTTCCGCCAGGCAGCTTTCCAGCCACTCTTCCCCAAGCCTGTAGCGCTGCATGGGGTTGTTGTGGCCCAAGTGCAGGACCCGGCACTTGGCCTTGTTGAACCTCATACAGTTGGCCTCGGCCCATCGATCCAGCCTGTCCAGGTCCCTCTGCAGAGCCTTCCTGCCCTCGAGCAGATCAACACTCCCGCCCAACTTGGTGTCGTCTGCAAACTTACTGAGGGAGCACTCGATCCCCTCATCCAGATCATTGATAAAGATATTAAACAGAACTGCCCCCAGTACTGAGCCCTGGGGAACACCACCTGTGACCGGCTGCCAACTGGATTGAACTCCATTCACCACAACTCTTTGGGCCTGGCCACCCAGCCAGTTTTTTATGGCAGAACTCCGAGACTTGGGGGTTCGGATGTGGCACCCTGTGCCTGCTGAAGACATTAACAATATTCTGGGAGGGAATAGAAAATACCCTCCAGTGATTTTGGAGCCCAGCAGAACATTAATATAAAAAGGATGTGATATAAACAAAACAAAAATAGCTCTAGCCATACCTGTGAAATGAGTGGGAGAAGTGATTGGAAGAGAGGTTTTCACTAGCGTTATTATTGAAGATGTAAAATGAACTGTGCACGGGCAGAACGTGTCCAACTAAATATGTGATGTTGAGCCTGAACCCCAAACTTGTGGGTACTCTGTCTGATGGCTCAGTGATCTAAAACGGAGCCTGAATTCGGAGCAAAGTTAGCTATTGTCCTTGGCCTTAACAGCTACAGAAAAGCTTCTACGTATCATAGAATCATAGAATCATAGAATCATTGAGGTTGGAAAAGACCTCTAAGATCATCGAGTCCAACCGTCAACCCAACACCACCATGCCCACTAAACCATGTCCCTAAGCGCCTCATCTACACGTCTTTTAAATACCTCCAGGGATGGGGACTCCACCACTTCCCTGGGCAGCCTGGTCCAATGTTTCACCACTCTTTCAGTAAAGAAATTTTTCCTTACATCCAATCTAAA